>NC_046157.1:32649085-33271715 GCF_011064425.1 Rattus rattus | reverse complement strand
TTGCTCACAAATATGTGGAGGTAATTGTAAATCAGCTGAGGTAGTTGACTGGCAATAAGCAACCTAACTCCTTTTATCACTCAGAAGTAAAATGGAAGGAGAGAGACCTTCACAGTGTGAACTTACTCTTGTCTATTAATGGGACACTCAGCAGAATGAGGAAAGGTCCTGTGATCCGTGCTAATAAAACTGCTTCCATGATTCCAGAATTACTGTTTTCATCCGAATATCTAGTGTGTTACAGTCCTGAGTCTGATGAAAGGACCAAGCAATTGTGGGAGAGGGCTGCACTTTAGCCTGAAGAACATATCTGGGAGAGTTTGAAATTTCGGGATGAGGAAATTTGAACTGGATGCCCTGTCACCCTTTAATTCTGGGTTTCATTAACACTGAAAATAGCCTTCTTGGCTTGGCATCACTTTGAAATTGGAAATATCTGCTTGTCAATGTTTATTAGTCTTTGAAGATCATTCATTCAAGTAAAGGAAATTAATTCATTTATTTCCTGGACAGACCCTATGCTCTTAGAGAAGCATTGCACCTGTTGGTGTAGAGAAGCTGCCATTTCTTAAATGCAGTGGTTTGAAGGTAGGAGCTTTAAGTAAACCTGTTGTTCACAGAAACTTTTGCTTTTCAGGAAATTGATACCCTTCTTCCTCTGGGGATTAGCCTTCTTGTATTTGGCTCTGGTCCATTGCAATATTTCACATGCAGGACCTTCTGGTAAATCATTGCAACCCTCATGCAACCTGGCAACCTTCCGCGTAGATACTGTTATGTGATGCCATTAGTGACTTGTAACTGTGAGAGATCTGGTATTATTTTTACCCTGAGAGCCAGCCCCCTTAATTTAAGAATGAAATCGGTTTGGAGATGTGAGACAGAGCTCCCAAGCTTAGCTCTATGACTGTCTCAGGATTGACAGCTGAGAGGAGTTATTGTGGTAAATGAGCTTCTCTAAATGAACAAATCAGAGAATGGCAGTCTTTTGAGATGGTGACAAAGGTGAAGAGTTGCTCGCTAAGGCTCTACTGAAGTTATTCAGTTCTCCTGGGCTCCAGTTCTGGGACTCGGCACTGACCAGAAAATCCACAGACTGAACCCAGTCCTGTCACTACACCACCTTGTCAGAGAGTCATCACCACTGTGAGCTTTGTCTTCTTTCATTCAGGTGGCTTTCACCTAGACATTCATAATTAAAATGCTGTAATGTATACAGTCTGCACACTAGCTACATGGATCGGTGTGCAAAAGAACCAAAGCTCACTATTTCTGGGAAGTACCTTAATACTTGAAGGGCAGAGAAACTGCAGCAAGAACTATAGTCAGGAAAGATAAAGTCAGAAAAGTATTTGCAAAAAGAAAAGATAAAACTCATGAAAAGGGGACAAACCTAAGTGGGCACACCAGAGTTAAACATTGCACGCATGTCTAAGGAAACCTGTATGAAGCTAGTGCAAATGCTGACCAGACTGTGGGGAGGGTCCCTGATGCACTTAGGAGGGGCTTCCTATGCGGTGATAACCCGCATCAGGTGTGGACAGGAAGTTGCTGTCACACAGATTTTGAAAGGATGGAGGTATTTGAGAATGAGTGGTATAGATGGTATAGTGTAGGTCACATAACCATTTGATATCAAAATTGTGCCCGAGCGTCCAGGTGGCCACACACTAGTTTTTCATATCTCAATATAATTTTCATATCTCAATATAATTTTCAACTTTGGTGCTTCAGACATCAGATTTTATTTGTTCATAGCCAGATGATTTTACATCATACGAATAGAAGCAGACCCTTTCCGATTCGTTTTGCATGATAGATTTGATGATTTTTTAAAATTACACAAGGTATTATTTTCTCAGCCTTTCCATAAAGGGAACTATTGTTTAAAAGTAGTGAGGTGGAGAAAAAAATTGAAAATTTGAAACAGTAAATCGGATGCATGATGTCTTTCTTTTGATTAATGCCAGCCATTTGGTCATTAACAGCATAGCTTCTTAAGCAAGTCAAATGTGGTGTGAATTCATATACATTCCGGTTTTAGGCTTCAGCTGTCAGATCTCATGCAAGTAGCAAGTTCTTTGTCTCTCAGTGTCCTTTTGACAGCCAATGGAAAGTACCCATGCTGGCCCTCGTGAGAAAAAGTAAATGTTTATGTCTATCAGGACGGTGCTGGGGCCTTGGCAGGTTGGTTTGTACATGATACAGTCCATATCACCATACCTCGTGGACCTGGTGCTTTTTTCTCTCTTTCCATAGTAATTAAACCTCCTTCCTTTTGTCCATAGTAATCACCAAGGGCCTTCCCTCGCCACACGTCACTTCATGTAACTTGAGTACGTTGTCTCAGTAGGTGTCAGTTCCTCAGCCTCTTTACTGCTCCAACCACATCTGAGCCCTGTGGAGCCCCCGTAGCTCCTGGCTCACTTTCCCCCACCCCCATATTTATATTATTTAACAGCTTAACAACACTGAGGGCTCTATCTGGTGCTCCTCGAAGCCACATTCTAATCTATTTCCGTGGGTTTTCTGCGGCTTTTATGAGATTGGTTCCACACATCAGTGGGCCACAGGTCATTTTATTTGGTAGGCACTTCTTAGTTGGAACACAGGTTACAGACTCATGAGCAGACTCAAGGTGAGTAGCCTCGAAGCAGCCTCGCCAGCGCTCAGAGACTGCGAATTTCTCACTCCACCTTCCCAGCTGCCCCCCCCACCCTGCAGGGCTTTCGCCACGTGTGAAAATTTACCCCGTCATCTTTTCCTACTCATGGGAACAAATACTATTCTTCACTCTGAGATTGCAGGCAGTTTGAACTGTCTCTGCAAACACTCAGTTCCTCCCTACTCCTAAAGATTCAGGCTTGTTCTATGTCTTGGACGAAACAGGCTAGAAGAGAATTGTCATATCATCCGGCCTTCTCCCAAGTGCTCTGTAATTGTGATGCTGCTGCAAGTGGCCCCCTGTCACTTTTCTGTCAGCATCTCTGTGCTACTTTTTGTGGCTAAGAAACTTGCAAGATGACTCCACCTTGGCCAGCCAGCAGTGAGGAAACGTTGACTGGTGTATTAAATAGCTTACAAAAGGAACTCTCCTTCCAGCGATAGTGTAATCTGTATGCATTTAATCAGACAGACTCCCTTTTTTTCTTGACGCTTTCTGTAGCAGCTATGTATAAGTTTTGAAAATGAATACTCTCTCTGCTTTCCAAAAGAAATCTTTATTTTTATTCAATGCGCTGTCCAAATCCGGTCTTCAGGAGTATATTCATTTCTTTTCCTAATCAGAATGTATTTTGCTTTTTCTTCCATTAAATCCTAAATCCTAAGAATATTATTTATTCAACTCTTCCCCTTTGATTTGAAAAGACTAAACAAGTGCGTGGTTTGTTTGTGCATCAATCTTGTTAGTGAACCTTCTATTCACTAGATTGTGGCATGTTTTCGACTGAAAGTTAATCAGAAAGATTCAGTGTTAGAGTTTCAGCCATTTGCTGCTGTTTCTTGTTGTGACAAAATGTGCCAAAGAGGCGGACACCCTAAAGGGGAAGCATAAAAGCAAATGTCTTTGCAGCGTACTCTCTCAGATACAGAGCAACCACAAGCCTTGCACCTATGTCGCAGCGGAGGATGGGGGACCTTGCCCAGCTCTTCTGATCCATAATCTTGCACACTTTGCTGCTGTGTGACAGAGTACAGTTTTCAGTCTGGCCATGCTGCACTGGGATGAGTAGGCAGTTGTTTAAACCATACCGTTTATTCTTAAATAAACTTCTGAACCTTTGGGACAGAGGTCTTTGCAGGATCTGAGCTTGCTCACCTTCAGGAGGTCATTGTCTATTAACCTTCATAACTAAAGTCACCACGCACTCATGTGCTAGCTACCATCCAAATACGCATGTATTTTCTAAGGTCCCTGCAGCGGGCGGTGTCCTTGGTCTTTCAAAGTCTCCTTTCGCAGCGTTTCCTGGCGGTTTATCTGATGTATAATATCCTTTATCCATTTGTTTTCTTTTTCATACTGCTTTTGTCCCCTTTCATTTCATCTAATAAGCAGATGCTATTATATATTATCTTGTACACAGTTCCTTTTATCTAACTTTTCTCACAAAAATGTATGATCCCTATTCTTTTTAACTATGGGGATGAAACATTCAACTATATTTCCCTAGTTTAGAGTTATTCTCTCAAACATTGCATGGGCATGTTTTCTAGGCACCAATACTCATGTTAGAAGTACTACATTTTTACTTTAAAAGTCCTTATCCTGTAAAGTATTCCGCAGTTTGCAAAAATATTTTATGGGACACCTAATTTTCTTATTGTTATTACTGAATGGCATTCTTTTCTGTTTTAGTTAAGTATTGAGATGAGCTTTCCTGTACCCCAGACTGATTTCAGACTCACTATATAGTAGCAAATGACCTTATGCTTCTATTTCTCCTATTTTGCCTTAAAATGATGGGATTACAGATGTGCACCAGCTTGACCAGTTTATATGGTGCTGGGGATTGAACCAAGGGTTCTGTGTGTACTTGAAGAGCACTCTACCAATGTAGATACATTCCAGCCCAGTAGTCTTTATTTTTATTTAGTTTTATTTTTCACAAGGAAAAACGTTCAACTGGTGGCAATGTCCTCTGTAAAGGTGAAACACCAGTGATTTCCTTTCAAGTTAAACTTTACTTTTATTTTATATTTCACTTTGCTAACTGAATAGTGCTAGTTGATTTCCAGTTAACTCATGTATGAGGAAACGTTCCAATTCAATGAGCAAAGAGTGTGGCTTATATGATATGGCTTTAGAACACATGATGTGGATACATTGTTTGCTATTTTATAAAATGTCTTGACATTGTTTTAGTGACTTTCCACATCCGCTCCATGATGCTAGGTTTTACTCTTCTGTTTTACAGATGAATGATAGGCATAGCTTTAGATTAATTGTCACACTGTCATGTAGCAAATGCCCTGAAGAGCTGGCACCAAATCCGATATTGGCTGATTCCTAACCATGAATATGTTCTATAACCCGTCATGCTAGAGTTTACGTTTTTCTACTTAAGTTCCAAGAGCACTGGTTACTTTTCTGTTGATGTATAAAACATCATTGCCAAGACAACTTTTAAAAGAAAGAGTTGGGCTAGAGAAATACAAGTCTGTCATGGTGAGGAGGCATGGCAGCAAGGGGCATGCGAGAAGCTCACATCTTTAAAGAAAGAGAGAAAGAGAGAGAGAGAGAGAGAGAGAGAGAGAGAGAGAGAGAGAGAGAGAGAGAGAGCTGGAAGTAGGTGAGGGTTTTACTCTCAAAGCCTATTCCCAATGACATACTTTCTCCACCGATGCTACACCAACCAAACCTCCTCAAACAACATGACCAGCTGGAGACTAAGTGTTCAAACGCCCAAGATTTTGGATGACATCTCTCATTTAAACCATGACCCTAGGCAAATCTTACGAGTACTAATGGTCTGAGTCTAATTAGTTCCTTTTTCTAAAAATAGAATAACTGTGTGTTACAGCATGCTTTATTTTTCCAGTTTATAATTTTTTGACATCACCCTCTACTGTGTTTATTGATATCAGTTATGTTTCTGTATTTTCTGATTTTGCTCCACTTCCATTAATTTGTGATAACAGCGATGTGTCTTTTTGACCTTTCTAGGCTCCCTCCAGCATTCAATATTCATATTCAAAAGAATAATCTGAAAGCAACTGAAAGTAACTTCATAATTTTAAAGTAACTTCTTATGTCATACATTTCCTGCATGCTTTATTTCTGGCATCCCATGTAGATTACTTCCATCATCTTGGGTTCTACAACAGCTCAGTAGACATATTCTGCAAGTACATTCCTCATTTGATTATCCTCAGAATCCCTTTCCAAACACTGACATGGAGCATGTCCGTTTTTTTCAGTAATGTGATCACTTCATAAAGACCTCAACAAACTCTCTAGAGACCAAGTCTACACCACGACATATGTTTACCTAAAGATAACTTTCCCAGTTGTTTGGTGATTCACTCAATTATTTTAAATGGTTCCTACTAGTTCTTTCCTGAATCACAGTTTTTTTTATAGATATTAAAATTATAAGACCATCTAGCTTCTGATATCAGAAACTGAGATGGCTCCAGTCTTTATTTTCATAGACTAACTTCAGCAAAAATTCACTTTTTATTCCATAGCATATGAAATAATAAGAAATTCAAATATGATAAATGTCATATTACACATATACCTCTAGTTTAGTATATAAATCATTGATGAGTAGGCAATAAAATTTCTAAAATGAAGTTAATATTCAGCACAAAACTGTCTTGAGTGTTTAAATCCATTAATTTCAATAATTTATTATGAATCTATTACTTTCATAAAATATTACTTGAAACCTACAGTTTCCCATTATTTTTAAATATACAGATGGCTTTAACAAGTTATTGGCCATTGGGCTACTGCCTTCAGGGTTCAGTGTGAACTACTTCCTGAGAACTGGAACATACATTCTCCCATGGTTTTATTTCCTTAGATTACATCTCTGGTCAACATAGAAGCAATTCTAATACTTTAAGTAGTTTCAGAGACTAAGTTGTATCTTTTTCTCAGTGCCTTTGTTCTCAGACTGTGACCATATGCATAAAATGGAACTACCAAAATGCTTCTTTGTTTTATCAGATTCCAAGAAATTTTAGAGGAGTGGGGATAGATACATGAAAGAGACCTCTCTTGGGGGGGGGGCAGACAGACAGACAGACAGACAGAGAGGTAGAATTGTTGTTGTTGAATCTGGAAAGTACCCAGATGCCCTTCAAGAAAGGAATGGATAGAGAAAGTGTGGGTCCATCTCCACAATGACGTACTACTCAGCTATCAAAAACAATGACTTCATGAAATTCATAGGCAAATGGATGGTACTAGAAAATATTACCCTGCTCTTTGTTCTTCTCTTCTCTGCTTTCTTCCCCTCTGTCCCTGTTCCTTCTCTCCCTATCATCCCCTCCCTCCCCCACATGCCCATGGTCACTCTCCTTTACTTATCCCCCCTTCTACTCTTCTCTCATTAAACCTCTCCACATGGAGACCTGGTATGCACTCAATGATAAGTGGATATTTGCCCAAAAGTTCAAATTACCCAAGATACAATGCACAGACCACATGTAGCTCAAGAAGTAGGACGACCAAAGTGCAGATGCTTCAGTCCTTCTTAAAAGGGGGAACAAAAATATTCATAGGAGGGGATATGTAGACAAAGTTTGGAGCAGAGACTGAAGGAATGGCCATTCAGAGCCTGTCCCACCTGGGGATTCAGTATATACATGAATATATATACACATACAGTCACCAAACCCAGACAATATTGATGAAGCCAAGAAGTGCATGCTGACAGGAAACTGATATAGCTGTCTCCTGAGAGGCTCTGCCAGAGCATGACAAATACAGAGGCAGATGCTAGCAGCAAACCATTGAACTAAGAACAGGGTCCCTGTTGGAGGAACCAGAGAAAGGATTGAAGGAGCTGAAGGGGCTTCCAACCCCATAAGAACAATACCAACCAACCAGACTTCCCAGGGACTAAACCACTACCCAAAGAGTACACATGGACAGACCCATGTCTCCAGCTGCATATGTTGCAGAGGATGGCCTTGTTGGGCACCAATGGGAGGAGAAGCCCTTGGTCCTGACAAGGTTGGAACCCCCAGTGTAGGGGAATTCCAGGGCGGGGAGGTGGGAAGGTGGGGTGGTTGGGAAGGGGGAACACCCTTATAGAAGAAGGGGTGGAGGATGGGATAGGGGGCTTATGGACAGGAAACCAGGAAAAGGGATAACATTGGAAATGTAAATTAAAAATATCCAATTTTTAAAAAAAGAATAAAAGATTTTTGAAATCCAAAAACGAAACAGAGAGAGAGAGAGAGAGAGAGAGAGAGAGAGAGAGAAAGAGAGAGAGAGAGAAAGAAAGAAAGGAAGGAAGGAAGGAAGGAAGGAAGGAAGGAAGGAAGGAAGGAAGGAAGAAAAGTCCATCAGTACCAACATGAACAGAACCAGAAGTAACAGAAAAACCCAGAAGTGTTAGTGGAACTCAAAGCCAGAAACTATGTTTACGTTTCACAACGGTCAAGACAAGAGTGTCAGATACAGAAGTCCCAGATTTTTCTCATTGTTTTATGTGCACAAAATACACATACATCTTTCTCAAGCTTTCTTGTTTTCATCTCAGATTACCAAGACAGAATTGACTGGCTCAGAAAGGAAGCTGCCTTTATCACTTATATTACTGCAACAAAACACCAAAGGCTTTTAACCTTATAAAAAAAAGGGGGGGTGTATTTACCTTATAGTTCTGGAAATTCAAAGTTTGGACAGTTATAATGCAGACTCATCCCCTTGACTATGTCACCTCATAACTGATAGCAATGGTAGGGGGACATGTTAGAGAAACTGCTCACATCTCCAGCCAGGAGACAGAAGGCAGCAGTCAGTTTTCTTCCTATTCATGACTATCTTCCAAGAATTGCCAAGGAGTCACATAAGAAACTGCCTCATCTAGAGTCCACTCTTGAAAGCTCCAGTGCTACACCGATACTGCCCTTCCGATGAGTAATCTTTGTCACAGGGATTCCTTGGATACCCTCAAATCATCTCGAAATCATGTCTTCCCCCAGTCCAACTAATTGTAGCCTTTGTGACTTAATCAATTTTGTCAATTTACACTGAGGCTTAGCTCCCCTCATGAAATATTTTAAAGTGCATTAGAATTTTTAATTTGTATATTTTTAATATTTTTCAGATAAAATGTACAGATACTCTGATGACTACATTCCAAGGTATGTTAAAAAATGAATAAAGTCTTATGATTTCCAACTAATAAGGAAAGTAACAAATGCTATATTGCTTACAGATTTTTTTCTCAGAGATATTACCACTTGGGCTAAATGCAAATAAAAGTAAATTATAATTTGATTTACTTGCATCTGAAGATTGGAAGCTGTAACACTATCATTGATCCCGGTTATTAATACATCAAGTCAAAGTGCTGAGTGAAGAGTAAAAAGACAGTTTAATCTGACATCTGTAAACCTCTCAGTGTCTAATATAGATATCTATATTATAATGAGGATGAAACTTTAAAAGAGCAGTCTAATTTTATATAGGATTGTATGGCATTTCAGAATACAGAGTTGAAAGAGGTCTATAAAACCTCATAAGACTTAAGTAATAAGACCTGGTGGTTCATGCCAATAATCCCAGCAATGGAGAGGGTGAGACAGAGAAGAACACAAGTTTATGGCAAGCCTGAGCTACATAGAGAATTTTGAGGCCAGCCTGGGATATATATGGATATTGTCTCAAAAAACAAACAAAACAAATAGAAAAAACAGACAGACAGACACAAACACATATACACACCCTTAGTGCCATGGTGTTTGTAAGGATGATTTTAATCAATGGTGAAATGTGATGAATTATAATCTGAAGTAATATTAATTACAGAATTTCTTTAATAGTTTTTGGATTAGTTAAATGAGAAAGTGTTATATATATACATATATATGTATATATATAATTTTAAATTTTTGATTTTTGAGAAAGGTTCTATCTACATTGCTTTTGCTGTTCTGTAACTCACTATATAGACCAGTCTAGTCTCAAATTCACAGAGATTCACCTGCCTTGGTCTTTTTGGTGCTGGAGTTAGAAACAAGCACCAAATAAGTCAAGCTTGTATAATATATCTGTAAAAGAAAGTCTAGGGCATGAATAATAATAAGGGAATTTCATTTTTCTAGATTACCATCCAATGTATCATTATATTGGATATTCTGTTTAGGAATAATAATTCAAATAAGATTGATTTTCTGCAGTGTTCTTCAAATCTTCCCAAGTTGTGGACTGAGAAATCTTTGAATAAGCTTTCTAACTGATCGAGACATTACAGGCCAGGCCGCAGAGCAGGGCAGGCAGAACAGCCCCTGGACTCTAAGGGGTCTTTTTATAATAGTTTCTGCTCTGCTTAAAAACATATCTTACAGGTACAAGATATTGTTGCAGGGAGACTCTCTGTGTACAAATTTTCGTGACTATTCTTCATACCGAAATCTTTTAACTAGAGATAATTTCAGGCTATCAAGAATGATTTTCTGATGATAAACATTAGGACGCTCATCTCTTTTCTGAGGAACTTGATTCTTGACATTTGAAGGGCAATTAAGACACAACCTGCCAGGTGTGGTGGCAGTAGCACTAATCTGTATTCCCAGCACCAGGAAGGTGAGGCAGGAAGGCCTATTTTGAAAAAAAAAAAAAAGTCTAGCAAGATTGGCTTGCGTAAAGTGAGTCTAACTCAAAGCACAAAGGATAAGGAATGAAATAAAAAGATACAGTGTAGTAAAATGTCTTGTGATTTGATGGTTTAGCTAAAGATTACGTTGATGGCTTTGGTATTGGTATGAGAAGAGTTGGAAAGGAGAATTGGTATAATACCCATCTCAGTGTAAATTGGCTTTTATTTTTACTACAGATGTAGGAATGAGGCTAGTTCTTGTGTAACACTTGCTCACTTAACAAATAGTCACTCAAGAATAAGAGCTATGCTAGGAAATTGTCAACTCAGTTCACTGATTTCCAAAGAGTAAACTCCCCTTGCCTGGAACAAGGCAAAGATCATCACCATGCCAACCATCAGGCACAGTAGTTTAAATGCTTCAACCCCCTTCAGCTGGGCTCCACTTTCCTACCCGCTGTGCCTAGCAAGGAAGACATTAATAGACACAACGTGTTACACAGAAGGAGTTTATCATTTACAATTATTCAGCAAGGGACGAAGAGACCTCAAGTTCATCCTGAATGGTCCCCAGCGGCTAGGACAACTGCCGGTGGCAGAGCGTCTCATCTGCATGTGCCTTACTCCTAGACGAGCAAAGTCAGAAATCTGCCAGCATTGGCTTGCATACCCCAGAGGCAAAATGACAATTAGAGCTGTGAAGGCTCCGGTCTCTATGGAGACTGCAGCCAAGCCCAGGCTTTTGTAGCCATTTCCTCTTCATCCCACGGTGTTTCATCTTCTGTTGCATACTCTGGTTATCCTTGAGCATTACAAAAGAGACAGAGACGTTCCAAAGTCACCTGGAGAACAGTCTTCAAAAAAATAAATTAATAAAACTACAAAATGGAAGGAGATAGATCATTTCCTCAGAGATTTAACCATCTATTGCCTGCTATTAAGTGCTTTAAATACTCATTGTCTATTGTTATAAATCTCCATTTAGGCAAAAATTGAATATACAGTGCAGATACCCTCTGCAAAGATAAGTTATTTCCAAGATTATGTATGTATAACTAGTCCACTTTTCTAGATTATGTGGCTTGAAGATCAAAAATACTTTTGTAGGAAGGCATTGAGACTTGGGAAATTATCTTCACTCATTAAAATGTAAAATTAACCAGAAAGAATAATTTAAAAATGATCTCTTTTTGAGGTGGGCTAGAATTACTGAGGCCTCTTCAGTTAGACAAAACAGGACAGATGTCCATTATACTGGGTTTTCCCTTTTCTGGATTTTCAACATCTGCTAGGCTGGGAAGCTATTCTGGAGAGAAAGAAATTACTTCTCTGCTTTTCCAGTTCTCCAAGTCCCTGCATCAGAAGGTCACAAACATGATCAACCTAAGGACAGCACAACATCCAAATTTAAAGAACTGGAAGGAAATGCATATGCCATGTTACTTACCCTTGGACTACCTCATTTTTCTTTGAAATATATTGCAAACCTTCTTACTCCTCTTCTATTGGTGTAAAGAAGTTATGTGGTCCCTATACTATGGGATTGAGATCCAAGGAATTCAGAAACTTACTTAAATTCTTGCAGTTGTTCTCATAGACTAGTTCTCCAGACTGAGAATCTTCAAGACATATGACTTCCAGGTGTTCTTTTCTGACCCAACAGCTTCCAAGAATACATGGGCTAAGGCTCCTCTTCCTTTTTTCCTTTTATTAAATTAGAGTTTTCCCTTCATAAAATATGTCCTGATTATTGTTTTCTCTCCCTCTCTTCCTCCAAGTTCCTTCCCACCTCCACTTCCATCCAGATCCACTCTCATTTTGACTCTCATTAGAAAAGAGACTTCTAAGGGATAATATAAGATATAATAAGATAGAACAAAAACCAACACATCAGAATAGAATAGGACAAAGGAAAAAGAGCCCAAGAGAAAGCACAAGAATCATATATAGACACAGAGGTATTCCTTTGGGGATCCTATCAAAATGGCACAGATATATCACTAAAAAAACGATACTAAACTGGAAGCCATAATATATACATGCAAAGTACCGGTGTGAAAGAGAGTTTATATATATACATATACATATATATATATATATATATATATATATATATATATATATACATGAAAAAGGAAAAAGCCCTGACATGGACCCTCTTAATGAAGTTAATTTCCTGTTGACCATCTACTTCTGGGCATACCTACTGCTCTTAAAAATTATTTTCCCAGTGAGACTCCCTTGTATAAAATTGAATTTTCATTTGTAAGTGGTTATGAATTGGAGATAGATTCTGGTAGAGATGGGGGCGTGTGTTCATGTACTCCTTTCCGCTCTAGCGCTCCATCTGGTACAGTCCCATGCAGGCATTGTGTATCAGTCTCTGTGAATTCATATGTATATTGACCCTGTTGATTTAGATGGCCTTGTTTCCCTGGTGACCTCTATCCCCTCTGGCTAGTATACTCTTCCTGCCTCCTCTTCCAGGAAGTTCCCTGATCCCTGAGGGAAAGAACTGATGAAGACATTCCTTTGAAGTTTGGGTGTACTCTCTCACTCTCCACATATTGTCTGGCTGTGGGTCTCTGTATTGATTCTCATCTACTACAGAAGGAGGCTTCTCTGATAATGACTAAGCAAGGAAGAGACTGATCTAGGAGTATAGCAAAATGACATTAGAAATCATTTTATTGCTATGTTCATTTAGTAGAATCGAAGTATTTAGTCTTACCCTAGGTCACTGGGCTATATCTAGTCTCAGGTTCTCGGTCACCCAAGCAGTGTAGGGTATGATTCCATCTTGTGGGGAGGGACTTAAGTCAAATCTAGTATTGGTTTGTTCCTTCTGCAGCTTAGTGCACTGCACTAGCATATCTTAAAGGCTGGACACTATTGTACATCAAAGGGTTTGGTTTGTGTGGGTGTTCACATTTCTCCTTTGATTGCATGTAGTTTCCTTCCTGTACCGAAGATGGTAGCATGTTGGAGTGAAGGCTCTATATAGGTACAAGATCAACTTCTCTACATTTAATGAGTTGTGTGGGTGTTGTCGTCAGCAAAAAGGCCTTGACATCAGTTTGTGGTGTGGAGAAAGTTGCAGTTAAACAAGCATATTGAGGAACACACGAGGCAGCTTCCCTTTCCCTTCTGCTTTAATAGTTTTTCTGCATTTCTTGTATCTTTACCTTAATACATAAGTAGACTATAATTTTAAAAAAGTAAGAAACCAGAAAATCTCAGGTTAATGCTACAACTGCCTGTCCACTGTACCCCTTCCACAGTCAAATGTGATTATCCAGCTGCATTCTGGTCATATTTGCTTCCCCCTTTCCCTTCTAAGTCTCAAATCTGTGCTGTTCCATCTTTGGGCTTCCAATTCACTCACTCTGCTCTTGCAGAGGTGACCAATGCATTCCACAGGTCAAATCCTAATTTTGTTTTGCTGGCCTCATCTGAAGCATTTCTACTTGAAATGCTTGCTTTGCTGGCTCTGAGCTCCCAAAAGACCCCATTGATTTTGTTCCCCTTTCTAGTAGCTTCTTCTTCTGAACCTTAAATCACCAGAGTGTCAGCATCCCTCTAGCAAACTACTTTTCTACCATATTCATTCCCCAAATAATTTCACTCCCCTTCATGGTTTTAGGTACATTCAGATGCCAATGGAATATAAAATTAAACTTCTACATAGTCAAAGAAAGGCATTTCAAGTAAATCAAGCTAACATTTGCCAATACCAGATTCTAACAGACCCCCAAATTTGCTCTTTCCCCAGCCTAATAACTTACCAGTTGCTTAACTTTACTAGTTTTAAAGCAATAGCCTACTTTTTTATTTGGATGTTGGAACTCTGTACTATATTATGGAATTTGGAGGCTGTGAAGAATTAGTAGTGATAGCACAATTGATTTATCACTAATACAGTTACAACTTATAGAATTGTGAGGGCATCAGGTAGAAGTAATGTGTTTTTTTAAGTAATCTTTTAAAATCTGCTTAGATCACAAAACATTTGGGATAAATAAAGTAAACACATTTTTAAAATAGTTACTTCATAAGGTCTAAGTGAAAGCTCAAAATTGGACCACAAAAGTTATAGTGATATATTTTACAAATTTGATGTGTCAATAAATATAACTAATGGCTTGAGTCCATCTTCAGACATGCCCGGAGTTAGAGTTTGATATGACCCCAAATTCAAGATATATTATTCTCTCAGTTATAAGCTCACTTACTAATTTTTTCAGAACGCAATCACAATATGAGCTGGGTATGTGATTCAGAGGAAGAGTACCTACTTAGCATGCACACGACCTGACATTTGATTCTCAGCATTGCGAAAAGAAAAAACAGCAATTATTGTAGGCTTCCACATAAAACATTGCCAAACATTTGTTGTTGAAGTTATTACATGTCTCTAATAAGCTGGAGTTATTTGGCATCACTAAGTAAAAACACGTTTTTTAATTTGTTCGTTAAGCAGCTGCTCCTGAATAATAGTTTATTTGAGGTGATTAATCACTTGAGGCCTGCCTGCAGACATGGGACAATGTATTATAAATCACATCTTATTTTCATTCATAAGGAATAGAGTGATATTCATTTTTTGGACATGATTTATCATTTGCAGGTTGTGTCTGCTATCTCTGTGGGCTGGGAAAATGAATGGCTTGTCTTATTAAAAGTCTTCACCTTTTGCTATAATATTTTCTGCGTATCCAGAGAAAAGACATTCTCAAGACCATTGGTTCTTTATCAAGGTGTGCTGGTTGGAAAGTACATTGCAGATGAGTTGTGTCAAATGTGGGCCAGCATCTGGACTTTTCAAACCATTTGTATGGGCATCTCCTGGACTGTTATTCAAGGGGACCTAGTTAGTATTTATATATACTCTGTCTTCTTTAAGAAGTATGGTATTGTGCCTTGAAATGAATTCTGTGACATGTAATCTCAAAGTGAAAGCAGTTGGTCTTATTTCATAAAATGCCACTTACTAAGTGATAGGTTCCTCTTTCCTTATCTTACCAATGTAAAATTTAGCCATTAGAGCTGTTGTCATAAGCATGATATCAGTAGGACAATCTGGAGATGATGACAAGGTATTTACTGTAATAATAGCATTAGTCACATAAACCAAGATGGAAATTTAATCAAATAACAAGAACCAATACTCCTGGATCCCTGTTGGTTATCTTCACTAGAGGTGCAGGAATGGTCCTTCTACTTCTTGACCATTTCCCTAAAGCCTTTAGATATGTATCTTTCTGCATGACTCCCTTAGAATATATGTAGAGCATAGGACTTTCCAATCAAATTTACATTGTAATTCTAGCTCTTTTGCTAGGTTTACAATTACTGACTGTATGTCTGGATATTTAACTCTTATGCATCGCAGATTCCTAGTGTGTACAGTACAGGAAGTCATACCTTTCTAAGGGACTCACCCAAAGGTTGAGGGAGCCTTGGAAGAGTAGGAAATTCTCATAATTATTTTTGATATTGCTCCCAAAGTAAGTTAATAAATTAAGCTATCTGAGTCTCCAGCTTTCCTGTCTGTAGTTACATCACAAGGGTAGTAATGATTCCAATCATGATATTTCATCTTATAATCTGAGTCTATAGTATTTGCATAACAAATGAAGTTTTAAAAGACCTTTCAGAGCTCTATTGGAGCAACAAATAGGCAATACGACTAGGAGCACAGACAACCTACATTTTAATCATAACTGCTTTTTTCCTACTCTCATGACCTGGAGAAACACTTTGTGACCCAGAAGCTAAGAAACCTTGTAACATCTATGTGTTTCTGTGTATTTCATTTTTCTTTCTTTCCTTTTTTTTTTTGTTTTGTTTTGTTTATTGGTCAAGTGAGAGTTCAGAATAAAAACATAGATAACAAAATTGTTTTTTTCCATTTTTATTAGATATTTTCTTTATTTAGATTTCAAATGTTATCCCCTTTTCCGGTTTCCCTTTCGGAAACCCCTATCCCATTCCCAGCCACCCTGCTTCTATGAGGGTGCTTCCCCACTCACCCATCGACTACTTCCTGCCTCCCCACCCTGGCATTCCCCTACACTGGGGCATCAAGCCTTCACAGGACCAAGAGCCTCTCCTCCCATTGATGCCCAACAAGGCCATCCTCTGCTACATATGCAGCTGGAGCCATGGGTCCCTCCATGTGTACTCTTTGGTTGGTAGTTTAGTCCCTGGGAGCTCTGGTGGGGGCGGGGAGGGTGGTTGATATTTTGTTCTTCAGTCCTTTCTCTAATTCCTCCATTGGGGTCTCCATACTCAGTCTGATGGTTAGCTGCAAGCATCCTCATCTGTATCAGTAAGGCTCTGGTTTATCAGGCTTATCCATATCAGGCTCCTGTCGGCAAGCACTTCTTGGCATCAGCAATAGTAACTGGCTTTGGTGGCTGCATATGGGACAGATCCCCATGTGTGGCCATCTATGGATGGCCTTTCCTTTAGCCTCAGCTCCGCACTTTGTCTCTGTATTTTCTCTCTTGAGTATATGTTCCCCCTTCTAAGAAAGACTGAAGCATTAGGGTAATAGTGCCAGCCTATGGAATTGCTTTGAGAATATGAAATACATAAAAATATATGAAATGTGCTTCCAAAAGTCCCCAACACATAATAGTTCTCAGTAATAATTTGCTATCATTACTTATTCCTGAAAGAAGTTTCCAATCTCAACTTTTAATTTGCATACACACACACACACACACACACATACACACACACACACACGCACGCACGCACGCATGCACACACACGCAAATGCACACACACACGAATGCTTGATTCTGGCTTTAACTCATTCATGTATAATCACTTCTACCACAGGAGTTTGAGGCTGAACAAGAACATGTGATAGTTTACTACATATTGAAGTTAGCTGAGAAATCAGTTATTAATTTCTATTTATTAGGTAAGCAGTTATTACTTAGTAGTTATGTTTTTTCTAAGTGTAAAGTAGATTTTGTCTAATAGAGAAAATTATGCTCCCATGTTGTAGGGTTGAAGAATATTATGAAGATGCTCCAATTTATGGTAACTTAGAAAATATCCTCCCAGGTAAGTTTTATTTTTCTGCAATTAAATGTGTCACAAAAAAACCTACTTAATCCCACAAATAATTTGAGGCATCTGTTTTTAAAAACCATGACAGTTATGTAACCTAGAAGCCATAATTATGTCTAGTCTATTATAGTATATATTCGAAGGGCCACATTGTAAATTGCACTATGATATTCAAGCACAAGCCAGCAGCTCCTGATTCTCTCTGAGATCTTCATTTCACTCTTGTAGAACAGTACATCACTAACAGACTAGTAATAGCATATTCAAGCTCCATGAATTTTGCCACTCAGAGAATTCTATGAAATAGAGCCATTTCTAGAACAAAATATGATCAGCAGAAACAGTATTTTGGGATCTGTATGTAAAAGCGTGACTACAGTTAACAGCCAGAATGATGAACGCTTTCTCTGGTTTCCTGCGCTTTAACCTGTTCTCTCTGAGAGGAGACTCTGGAGCTGAATTGACAGCAGGTGGGGAGAAAGCAAAGCCCAGTCATCACTAAGTGGTTTGCGCTTTTATTTTTCCACAAGAGCTCTCCACTCGAAACTTCTTTTAAAACTAAACACTGTAAAATCCTCAAAGCAGGCAGCTGGGTTGAAGTCTACGACTGATGAAGGAAACTGCCGCTTGTCTACGAACCTTCACTCGGTTTATAAGCAGTCTCTGGGTTTATTCTGCTGTAGGTCTCTGTCTCAAACACAAAGGCTTTCCATAACCTAAAAAGGACCTAATAGCTACACTTCCTCCAATATGGGATTGTAAAGATAGCTATATGAGAACTTTATGAGTCAAAGATTTTACTTGGTCCATTTTTTCCCATTATGAGTGTTCGCTAACTTTCTGTACTGTAACAAAAGAAACTATTAGAAATATTATATTAAAGTACTGTCCCCTCTGTTTTATTTGGCAGAATTATGATCTTTCATATTTAAACTCTTATGAATTCCAGTGGCCCGGAGCCAACCAGAAATCTGATTTCCAAACAGTATACCTGGTGTTTATTTCCCAGATTCTGACCTCTTATGCTCTGGATTGGGCTGTTATCTGTAGATCAGACAGAGAAGGCTTTTCCCCACAACATTAATGACAGACAGAAAGAAGCTTAAGATGTAGATTGTTATCATAGGGATTTTCTGTTCCACAAAGGTATGTGGAAGTCTTACCCGAGCTACTGTTTGAGATGATCCAGAGAGAGAGGGTAAGAAGATTATTAGATACATTTGGGTCTAGACAATAATTATATTGTCCTCTGAGGCCAAGTTGGTGCATTGTAGATTTTTAACAGGCAGGTGGCCACCCTATATAGGCGTGTGTAGAGATATATTGGTGAGAGTAAAGAGACAGAAGAGGATGAAGTGGGTAGAAGTTTGCTGGCTTTTAGCATCACACAAGACTCCAGATCCTTAGCATGGTGTTTAACAATCTTGAGGTCTTAGGACAGTCCTGCCTAACTGAGATGCCACTAATTAATTAGTCACAAATCAGAATCTAAGCCATTTTACTCAAAATTACAATAAGGCATTTTAAATGACTCTGAATAAAACATGTTATTCGTAGAACAAAGTATAAAACTGAAGTCATTGGTGGACTTTGCAAGCACTATACTTTATGTCATGTGCTTACCAATGACCATGGGCAGACACACCCAGGTAACTGATTACACAGGCAACTGTTTAACTCAATCATATCTCTAGATCAACTCAAATGGTAGCTTAGATGAGACTTCCACATATCTCCCAGGCACCGAAAATCCCTATGGTACAGTCTACGCCTTGAGCTTCTTTCTGTCTGTCACTAATGTTGAGGACAAAAGACTTCTCTGCCTGATCTGCAGGTAACGATTTGTGTTTTCATAACCTCTTTGCATGCCCATCCACAGGATTACTTAAATAATTCTTGACGTTATATATGGTTAGCGAAATATTGTTTGGGTCATGCATTTTATTTATACCAGCACTTTTCCTTTTTGCTATGGAAATGTCAATCTTTTCTACTCCCAAGAACCACTGGACGAAGACTGCTATGAGCAAATGAAAGCTCGACCACAGAGATCTGCAAGTGATGCACAGGAAGTGGTTGCACCTGCACAGGTTGGTTTTCCATACAAGTTAAGTGTAGTCCACTTCACAGGTTTCAAGACCCAAAGAGCGTTTCCTGATATGCATTTGAAGTAGCCGGTTAAACATCTTGCAGCACGAAATCACATGTCAGTTCCTGAGACTCGAGCCATACAGGGAAATAAAGAAGCAAAACCAAAACTCAAATCAAAGACTCAAAAATTAGGCATAGTTCAAAAGATAATAGACCCTGTCTGCACATACATGCATATATATGCATACATATATACATACATACATATATGTACAGCAGCAAGTTTGCAAACATGCTTTGAAAGCATCATAAAGTTCACTTAAAATATTTTCATTTTCAAGATCTTTTCTCTTATATCCTCTTACTACCACCTAGACTAGTCATGGGGACGACAATTCCAAGACAACTGTGTTAGCTTTGCTTCATGTACCCCACATGCATTTTCTACAAGATCCCAATGAGGAAGGCAGTGTTAAAACCTCAGTTTTACAAAGAAAGCAAAGCTCATCTTGGTGCACTCAGATACTGCATGTGAAGACAGAATCCAAAGGTAGATCCATCTTACATAGAATATTTTTATCCTAAAGTAGGTCACACTTTAAAATTTCCTATTGTGGTAGAATTTTTCTCCTTTACACTACATTACTTTTGTATGAAAGCATACGTTTTAATAATTCCTGTGGGGCTCCTGACAGAGGACCTGCCTCTGACTGTTGCCTGCCTTTGGAACCCTTTCCCCTTACTGGGCTGCCTGGTCTAGTCTCAATAGGAGGAGATGGGCCTAGTCCTGCTGCAACATGATATGCCAAGGCTAGATGTCCATGGGAGGCATCCCCTTTTCTGAAAAGAAAAAAGGGGAGGAGTAGATGGGAAGGAGGTGGGGAGGAGTGCTTGTAGGAAAATAAGGAGGGGAAAGTGTGGACAGGGTGTAAAGTAAATTAATTACTTAATAATTTAAAAAGGAAAAGAAATCAAGATGTGATGTTTGAGGAAAAAGTCACCACATATGCGGTGTGATATTTGTTTGTTTATAGAATGTGCTTTCAGGGGCCGGAGAGATGGCTCAGTGGTTAATAGCATTTGTTTCACAGAACCCACACTGAGAGCCCACAATTACTGCTAACTTAGGCTCTGGAGTATCTGACTTCCTCTCTGCTCTCTGCAATAAGGCAGACAGACACACACACAAACCACACACACACACACACACACACACACACACACACACACACACACACATACCACACACCCACAGAGAGAGAGAGAGAGAGAGATCCACACAGTATACACACATATATGCTCATAAACACAAAATCTTTAAAGGGCACTTTTATTTTTTTGAAAGAGGAAAAATACATGACATATCTTCTGCTCAACTCATGATAATGAGTTTGTGAAAGAAAAGCTCTTGAAGGAGATTAAGGTGTAATTGCACCATCTAGAAATGAAGAGACCCGCCCACACAATTTTAGCTATAAATATACTAAGAATATTGAATAGACTTTATGACTAAATACATGGGAATTGCACAGAGTAGCTTTGTCTGAGCTACATCTGGTTTTTCCTCAAGTGGAAATGATGCAAAATCATGGAAGGCTTTGAGCCTGCTGTCTTGTGAATTGTGTATTTAAAGATGCTATTCAGAAAACTAGTCTTTATTCTATTACATTCTTATCAATTTCGTTTCACACATTAGAGTCGTCTCTTCCTAATTGCTCAACTTCACTTTACGTCTCATCATGACCAACTTGCTACCCTAATATTCTCCACATTGATCAATCACAGAAGTATAGGAAATCTACGATAACATGTGTGCTGAAGGAAAAAGGATGTTTTCTGGGAAATATGTGGGTCATTTTCTTGATCCTTCAAAATGACATATGTGATTCAGAGACTGTAATTTAAGTCTCTTGGTCTACATCAACAAATTAAGTCTATTGCTAGGAGTTCATCAGAAAGCCTAGGAATCAAGGATTCCTACACCCTATAAACCTAAAGGATATACACATGTGATGCTCCTTTTATTTATTGATTAATTTTTGGATCAATGTTCTGCCTCTGTACTCTATCAAAAGCATCATCTCCCTTCCCAAAGCAATACTGATTATGCTCATCACTATTTCTCCAGAGTCTTTCAAGATCTTGCAATTTTGATTAATTTTCCTTTATTTTCCTTTTCTTCCTGGAAATGAATCATTGTTATTTGTCTAGCTTGGGTGCAAATGATCTCTATATTAAGAAAGAATATTTTTTTTAAAATCCTTCTTTTGATTTGCTTTTCCCTATGATTTCTGAACTGGATGGAAACTAGATGGGATGTTTCCATCATCATAGCTTGTTTCTTTCTAGAGACTCACATTATTTTACCCTTTCCTCTATGTCCTCCCCAGCCTGATTCACTCAGCTAAGCCAGCACAGGGAAGTCTGAAGTATTTATGTACAATCATGATACTTTCTTGGGACTCACATTTCTTTTTTCCTGACACTGTCTGAAAAAAAATACAGAAGTTATTGGCCAGTTGCATATTATTTTGAGTGATTTTCTGTAAGTGTAGAAACAAAATCCCAAAGTTTGGAATAAAAGGGAAATTATTGCTTCATATGATAGACAGAGCTAAGAATGCATTTTGCACGTGAGACAATTGCACAGAGAATCTTTCCTTGGTCTCTTCAGGAACTTCAATATCTCTTTGCAGTATGCTACCAGCATACTCTTCCACTGGGACGTGGCAAGCTACTAATAGCCCATGTGTTTTTCCTGTTGACACAAGGGAAAAATATCTTTTCTGTTTTTGAGAGTAAAATGCCACCAAATATTCCCATTCCTGGACCATTCTCTTGGGTCCTGTTGCCAGGGCAATTGAATGCAATGGGAGCTTGGTCTGGCATAGGTCAGTTGCTTAGTTTTGCTGGCTTTGGGTGTATCACTCCAAGTATCTAAAGCAGGGTAGGGTAAAATTTACCAAAGATGATGAGGGAGTTCAACAAAGTCCCGAAAGATCAACAAATAGCCATTCTTTCATGGTTCTAAGTGCACTTTGTGGGTTCTTCACCTGTCTGTCTGGGGAAAGTCAAAGCAGATGACAGGACTAAATGTGTGTAGCAGTGATGCCAACTTCACTGGGATACAGAGCAGAGGTGCGGAGTACTGGGCATCAAAATAGGAAACCTTAAAGGGCAGGCCAGGAAATCCAAACTTTAGTCCATAGTCTGTGATTCTGAAGGACAGATGATAAAACCCAAGAAAGGTATTTTGAAAAGAGTATATGGGATGAAGAGTGGAGGGAAAAATGGGAGAGTGCATACCAGTTAGACAGCTATTTCAGTTTTGCAGAAATGATGAAAGAATAAAAAGTCTGATAACAAAACAAAAGAGCATGTAAATGGAGCCACACCTTCTGTGGAAAACAAAAGAAAACAAAACAAAAACACAAGATATTTCCTTTATACCAGTAGAGAGACACTCTCCCAGGCTCTGGGAGTTGTTCATCCAAGTGTCACTTCCTCAGCCTCTGGCCTCACTGGCCTGGTCTTAGAGGTAGATCCCGAACGTAGATACCTACACTGTACTCAATGGAAGTCCTCCAATTTTAGTTTGAAGCATGTAATAATCATAATGCCACCTGCTTTTGAACAATTATAGCTGTGATATGCATTTCTACATTTGCCAATCATATCAATACTATGAGATCAATATTACTGCTCTCATTTGAAAAGCAAGAATACTGAGACTGAGTATGGTTTTTAAGAAGCTGCCCAAGGCCGTGTAACTGAGACTGAATCTGCAGCTTTCCTACAACACATTAAAGGTCTGGGCTCCAAGCTATCAACCTGTGTTTTCCTACATTACCTTAGTCTCCTGTCCTCATTCTGACATTGACCCTGCTCTAGGACAAAAAGGATGAATAACAAGTTCCGTTCTATCTTAGATGTCAGTTGTGTAATGTGATCTGTTGGCTTTATTGTTTTGTTTTGTTGTTATTGTTTTGCTTGTTTTGTTTTGTTCTTTTAGTTTTTTTGACACAAGGTTTCTCTGTATTTCTGGCTGTTCTAGAACTTAATCTGTAGATCTGTAGACTAAGCAGGCTTCAAACTCAGAGATTTGCCTTCCTCTGTCTCCAGAGTGCAGAACTTTGCATTATTCTTATGAATCTTTAAAAAAAATGTAAGTTAAGAGGCAGAGGGAGGATTCATGGGTACTTCTAAAATATTAAATCCCTAATTATTAAGCACATATAAGTCATACCATAGGATTTGTAAAATATCTTTCTATCATGCTTTCCCTCATAAGCAAATTACAGAAACAGACACTTAGTAGGAATGATATAATGCAGAAACTACTTGAAATGAAGGTGAAGAAATGATCTAAAATATTCATATAAATTTTGATTATGGGAAATAAAATTTCATGAAGGTTTATCTAAATACTTTTTTTTTTAACTCAAAAGTCTTGAATTGACTATTGTTTTTTGTTGTTGTTGTTATTGTTGTTGTTGTTGTTAACAACTATCAACTTTGGCAAAATAAGGTAATCGAAGCCAGAAAATAAATTATTTTTCATAGGCCATGGAAATTTGTAGAAGTCTTGGACATTAAAGAATGGACTACCGATGGAAAAATAACATACCTTTTTTTTTTAGGTACCTGCTGAAGCTCAAATTTGCTATGCCTCACTGGATCACAGCATGAAGGGGAAACGCAGAAGGCCCAGGAAACAGAATACTAATTTGTCAGATAGAGGAAAGGATGCACAAGACTGTACAATGGGTGCCAACGTTTCTCAGAACAATATGGTAGAAAGTTTCCCACCAGATAACCAGGTAGTTGAGGAAAGTATTCATGATGATCCTGCTAGACTGTTTGGATTGATCCGGGCCAAGAGAGAACCTGTAATCTAGCTGGACTATATAATTCAGCTCAATGGTAACACCCTATGAGAGATGGTTGAAAAAGCAAGATTATCATGTGACACACAGGGATTGGCAGAGTGACAGTCTACTCATTTTGCAGCGGAATGGTACCTTCCTTTGTCTTTATGGATCGCATCCCTACACACTAAATCTAATTATAATTAGCTATATGAATACAGTTAAGAATATCTAAATAGAAAAAGTAAGATAATAAAGTCCAGTTTGCAACTTAAATGACTTGTAACAAAACCAAAATGAACAGTAATACCTAATAAGGACAAAGTTTTAAAAATTCAAAGTACATAGGACATCTTGAATGAAAGATAAAAGCTTGTGTCTTAAAAAATTATCAATAAAACATGTCTTCTTTCATCAATGTGAATAATTAATTAGAAGAAATTTCTGATTGAAAGTACATTGCCAAGGAAAGTAGAGTAATTGTGAGGAGTATTGTTTCCAAGATGTAAATAGTATTATTAGTTTTAAAATTGTTATAAAAATAAATCCATGCTTTTTACAACAATTAAAAAGGTAAGAACTTAGAAAATTCTACTACTCAGAGATAATCAATATGAATAACTTTCTTTGTGTTTATGGATATTTTGCTGGACGTAACCATGTATATGTAACAGGTTTTCTTTTTCCTGTTTTAACTTAAACATAGAGAATTATGAATATTATTTAAATTCTATTTGTGTATCAACAGAGTAGGAATCATTTCTACTATATATAACTATATTAAAATGTCTTCAATTTTGTATTTGATGATGCTGGGAAGCAAACACGGAGTCTTTCAGATGAAAGACAAGTACCTCACCACTGAGCTTCATCCAAACTCTGCTTCATAATTCTAACGTCTGCATTGTATCTCATTTATGATTAAATCAGAATCCATTTAAAGGAGTTTGAAGACTACTTAAATGAACTCAAGTTTCCATTTTATATGTTCACAATAATATTTTAATGAGAATGTTCAAAGGCATGACTGGATACTTATCTAGTTTCTTCTTTGTGTTAAGCATTTAAAAGGGAATTAAATATTTAAAGATGTGGGTTTGTATTGTTAATTTCCATAGGTCGGATCTCTGAAAGGTCAGCAATTGGACCAAAGTTATGCATACACTTTAGATTCTAAAGGATTATCTCACATTGTCTCCCAAATGGTAACTCACTAAACTTCAGCAGGGCATGGAGATGCAGAGCTGTGACTCACTACTCAGGAGGCTGAGGTAGGGAGAGCATTGTTAGCTCCATGCCATTGCCGACTACTGAGTAAATTTCCTGGTCAGCTTGGGCTAAGAGTGAAGCCATGTTTCAAAACAAAGAATCAGAAACAAAATCACTTCTATTATCCACCATTGAGAAAGGAAGCTTGATGGTAGCCCATAATAATCATCTCTAACCTGTCATAATCTGTATTTAAAAATGCTACTCTGCCATAAAAACTTGGACATGGAACGTATTTCTTCTGTACATCATATTTTTAGAATTTTTTTCAGTTTTGATATAGTTGTATAATTTCCCCTTCCTCTTCCTTATCCCCAAACTTCCCCACACATCCCCTCTTGCTATCTGTCAGTAACCTCTTTCTCTTTAATTGTTACAAATATGTATGTGTGTGATTGGAGAGCTCTACATGGAGAAAGCCATTTCTCTATCTGTCAGTGTTGCCCAGTTGCCCATATTGTTTGTCTAGAGCTGAGACCCTGAAAGCCTTCCCCTCCATGATGGCATGTCCACCAGCACTGCCATTGCTCAGATCAGTCGGTCATGTTGATGAGGCCTATTGTTTTCATTTAAATTACCAATTTATTTTGAATATATTAAAATAATAAAAAGTAACTTTCATGATTTTCCATGTAATAACAGTGTCTTAACATTCTCATGTTTTTGTATCCATGCAGAACTCTGTCTGGTACCCTACATTTCAAACTTAAAAGACTTCTTTAACTATTTTTACCATTCGGGTCAATAAGTTATAAAACTCCCCTAGCACGCAGCTGTACATCTCAAAAAGCCATTGTATTACTTTTTAGAGAAATTGTCACTGGGTAAAAAATTTCTAAGGTTGAGCTGACTCTGCTTCTTTGAACAATCTGTCCCGTTGTCCCGTTCCTTTTTTTTTTTTTTTTGAACACAGAGATACCATCCAAAAATTTGTTGATACCCTTGACTTACTGAATCAAAACTGCTGAATTTGAAACAAGCTGGATATCATTTCCTTCAAAGATTTGAGAAGCAGAACAAGCAACACTTGTCCCCACTTGACTATTGTGGCTGTATTTTCACCCAATGATTTATGAATTTCAACCAGAGAGACTCATTTTTCTCAGTAACAGCATTGATGAGGAAATGTGTGTTCACAGATCTCATTATGTAGTGGAAGCCCGTTGTGACAGTCATGATTATGTTGTGAACATGTCTACAGATACATTGGACAGTAGTGGGCTCCTTTCTGCTTCACTACCATTTATCAACCTGGAGCCTCTGTTCTTTCTTTTCAAGGAACCCAGCTCTACACGAATGTGTTGAGAGTCTCTACAGAGGGCTTCTCTGGGCCCTCTGATGAAACCTGTATGTTTCCTCAGAGTAATGTCCGACATTTTTTGGAATGTCAACAGTCTTACTGTTAATAGTGGTCTTCATTCTTACAGTAGGTATAACCAAAAATAGGCTTTCTTCTTCTTTAAAAGATAATATTATTTTTCATCTTTATTAACTTAGGTATTTCTTATTTACATTTCGATTGTTATTTCCTTTCCCAGTTTCCCGGCCAACATCCCCCTAACCCCTCCCCCTCCCTTCTCTATGGGTGTTCCCCTCCGCATCTTCCCCCCATTACCGCCCTCCCCACAACAATCACCTTCACTGGGGGTTCAGTCTTGGCAGGACCAAGGGCTTCCCCTTCCACTGGTGCTCTTACTAGGCTATTCATTGCTACCTATGAGGTTCGAGCCCAGGGTCAGTCCATGTATAGTCTTTGGGTAGTGGCTTAGTCCCTGAAAGCTCTGGTTGGTTGGCATTGTTGTTAATATGGGGTCTCAAGCCCCTTAAAGCTCATTCAGTCCTTTCTATGATTCCTTCAACGGGGGTCCCATTCTCAGTTCAGTAGTTTGCTGCTGGCATTAGCCTATGTATTTGCTGTATTCTGGCTGTGTCTCTCAGGAGAGATCTACATCCTGTTCCTGTCGGCCTGCGCTTCTTTGCTTCATCCATTTTATCTAGTTTGGTGGCTGTATATGTATGGGCCACATGTGGGGCAGCTCTGAATGGGTGTTCCTTCTGCCTCTGTTCTAAACTTTGCCTCCCTATCCCCTCCCAAGGGTATTCTTGTTCCCCTTTTAAAGAAGGAGTGAAGCATTCGCATGTTGGTCATCCTTCTTGAGTTTCATGTGTTCTGTGCATCTAGGGTAATTCGAGCATTTAGGCTAATATCCACTTATCAATGAGTCCATACCATGTGTGTTTTTCTGTGATAATATTTTTATTGGGTAAAAAATACCATGAATTATACGTTATTTTATACTAGATATTTTAAAACTATTTTGAATATTTCTTGTAAAGTCTCAAGTTATTTGCATATAATTTGATATCGTATATGTTTATTTTTCTATTAATTTTTAGTTAATATACAAAATAATGAGTTATACTATAGCATTTGTGTATCTGTGTGTGTGTGTTTGATGATAATTTTCTCTAATTCATTCCCTTCCCCCACTTACTCTACATCACCTAGCCCCTATGGATTGGTTCTCTTCCTTCCCTCAAATAGTCCTCTTTTCTGCTTACATGTCATATATGTGCCATTACTCTCTTTCCCCACCTTCCTTAGGAACCTTCTTCCTCTCTAGCGATTCCCTTTCATAAACTTTACACAGACATACAGACATTCACAAGGAAGTGCATTCACACATACATGGGACTACATACATATATACACACAGAGAGAGATTCATATATAAATATAAATCTAGATTCTGCATAAAAAAGAAAACATACAGCATTTTTATCTTGCTCAATATGATTTTCAGTGACATCCATTTTCTTGGCAATGGCATGATTTCTTTGTGGCATAAAATTCTCTTTGTATATGTACCACATTTTCTTTGTTCATCTTTCTCTTTTGTTGATGAACAAAGGCTGGTTTCAATTCCTGTGTATTGTGAATGAACCAGCATTAAACTTGGATACACAGAAATATCTATGGAATGATGATGTAGCATCTTTTGAGTATATCCCCCAGATAAAAACAGCCATCTCATGTGGTAGTTCTAATTTAAACATTTTTATAACACCTAAACTAATTTCCATAATGGCTACACAGGTTTATAAGTCTATCAGCATGAATATTCTCTAGCATTTGAGGTCGTTTATTTTTTCATGATAGTCATTCTTACAGGAATGAAATGGATTGTCATAGCAATTTTCATTTGTGTCTTCCTCATGTGTCAGGTTAGTGTTTATTGAACATTTGTATTTCTTTTATTAAGTACGGTCTACTTAGTTCACTACTCCATTTATTAACTGGACTATTTCAGTTTTTTTTTTTATTTAACTTTTTGCAGTTCTTCATATACTTCACTGAGATGATAATATTTTTACTGTGCAGAAACTTCTTAGTTTGTGTAGTCTCGTCACTTAACTCTTAGCATTATTCTCTGGACTATTAAAATACTTTTTAGAGTGCTTTTGCCTATTCCTGTATTTGCAAGCGTTGTGTTTATTTTGAAGTTTCATGTCTTACATTAAGTTCTTGGATCTGTGTGGAATCTATTTTCATATTCTGTGAGAGATCTGGATTTATTTGTGTGAATTCAGGTTTCCAAGTTAAACGGACTTTCTTCAATGCTATATTGTTAACTTTTGGACACAATGATGTGGTATAGCTGTAAGGGTTATTTCAGAATCCTCTCTTCTGCTCTATATATTGGATTTTTTCCAGGACCATACAATTTTGTTACAATGGCTCTATCATAGACTCTGTGATTAGGTATTGTCATATCTTTTAATCTTTCATTGGAGCTTTCATGGTAATTTTATTTGAACTGTAAGACAACTTTTGATAATATATATTTTAATGATGTTAATTCTCTAAATTATGATAATATTCATTTCATATTCGTATCATATTCATGTCAATCATATTCATAATCAAGGGCAGTCTTTCCATCTTCTAGTGTCTCTTTCAATATCTTTCTATGGTGTCTTAAAGTTTCTATCGTAAAGGCCTTTTACATGGTTAACCAAGATGATGGCAATAGCCTGTGCTGCTTTGAAGTCCTCTGGAATCTCCCTGATCAATAATTTGTAGAAGGACTCTTTTTCCATTTGAACTTTGTGATCAGTATTGAGGTTTTGAGGAATGTCCCTTACAAATCTCTAGAACATACTCTATTACTCAATCACTCTCTCCTACAGCATTTTTCCTTCTTGACCTGCTTCCTCAGTTTACACAATACCTAAACTTTCTCTGCTTATGACAATATTTGAAGACATTCCCTAGAGCAATGGCTCTCAATCTGTGGGTCCTGATTCTTTTGAGATTCCAATGATCCTTTCAAAGGGGTTGCTTAAAACTATCAGAAAACATAGATATTTACATTATAATTCATCACAGTAACAAAATTACAGTTATGAAGTAACAATGAAAATATTTTATGTTGGGGTCACCACAAGATAAGGAATGGTATTAAAGGGTCGCTGGATTAGAAAGACTGAGAACCACTGCTTTAGATAATAATGTAGAGAAATAGAGGTTTCAACTCCTTTGTTTTCCCCTGTGTATTGTTACTCCTTGGCACTGTCCGTCATTGCCTAATGGTCAATGTCTTACGTTCCATTGATTTATCTATCTTGTCTAGAGTCTAGCTCTTCAGCTAAAATGGCATGGGAAGTCTTTATAATGTTTCATATTGACAACAATATGCTCAGGCATTCACATCATGTTATTATAATTCTGCATTATACATATATTTTAGTCTTGGTTTTTTGATATGATAATAAGCTGTGAGCCTGTAGTCATCAGGCAATAATTATAGGAACATTTCACCTCTGGGAGTTTGAAGACTTTGCGTTCCAGAAGGAATATTATTACAAACTCTACTATTTCTACCGAATTACACAGAGGAAAGTAAGGAAAAAAAATCTTCAGAAAAAAAACAAAGATTTTTTTTTTAATTGTTGGATTTTTTAAAATTTACATTTCAAATGTTATCCCCATTTCCCAGTTTCCATCCATAACCTCCCTATCCTATCCTACCCCCTCTTCTTCTATGAGGGTGTCCCCAACAACCACCCACCCCTGCCTGCCTCCCCGCCCTGACATTCCCCTACACTGGGGGATCCAGCCTTGGCAGGACCAAGGGCTTCTCCTCCCATTGGCCCAACAAGACCATCCTCTGCTACATATGCAGCTGGAAACATGGGTCTGTCCATGTGTACTCTTTGGTAGTAGTTTAGTCCCTGGGAGCTCTGGTTGGTTAGCATTGTTGTTTTTATGGGGTTGCAAGCCTCTTCAGCTCCTTCAATCCTTTAACTCCCCCAATGGGGACCCTGTTCTTAGCTCAGTTGTTGGCTGCTAGCATTCGCCTCTTTATTTATCATGCTCTGGCAGAGCCTCTCAGGAGACAGTACCATCAGGTTCCTGTCAGCATGAACTTGGCATCAGCAATATTGTCTGGGTTTTGTGGCTGTATGTATATGGGCTGGAACCCCAGGTAGGACAAAGTTTTTAAGCACTTGACTTTGTCATTGATGTTGCCTCAGAGACTTTTCCTGGAGAGAGACAATACACACATCTATTGATCCCAAATCATAAACCAATGTCAGACCAAAGTGCCAATTCAACAAAAGGCCGAATTACTAATCCAGGGAGGTTTGGGTAGGTTACAGCAGCATTGTTGTAAATCCCAGCAGAACATGGGTGAAAACTCCCAGAAGCTGTGGTACTAAGCTCTGTGCATGGCTTGCAGACAGCTAGATGGGTCCAAGCTCCTCTCAGCCACTTAACTGATTACAGCATCTTTTTTTTTTCTTTATTAACTTGAGTATTTTTATTTACATTTTATTGTTATTCCCTTTCCGGTTTCCAGGCCAACATCCCCTAACCCTCCCTCTCCCCTTCTATATGGGTGTTCCCCTCCCCATCCTCCCCCCATTACCACCCTACCCCCAACCATCACATTCACTGGGGGTTCAGTCTTAGCAGGACCAGGGGCTTCCCCTTCCACTGGTGCTCTTACTAGGATATTCATTGCTACCTATGAGGTTGGAGCCCAGGGTCAGTCCATGTATAGTCTTTGGGGAGTGGCTTAGTCCCTGGAAGCTCTGGTTGCTTGGCATTGTTGTACATATGGGGTCTCGAGCCCCTTCAAGCTCTTCCAGTCCTTTCTCTGATTCCTTCAACGGGGGTCCCGTTCTCAGTTCAGTGGTTTGCTGCTGGCATTCACCTATGATTACAGCATCTTTTGCCAGCTCTTTACGGTGTCTGTAGTCTGGGGAGGGAATCTCCTGAATCTTGCAAGTTTTAGTTTTCCCAGACTTATGAAAAGAAAAATCAGTTTACTTTCTGAGTCTCATGAGTTTTCCCCCTCCCTACTGGAGGGAATGTTTCAGTTCAGAGGAAACTGCTTTATAATAATTTATTCTACCTTAAAGTTAAGAGAAAAAGAATACTACTCAAGTCTCAAGGAGATAGACAACTGCTCATTTCCTTTTGATATGAAATAGTTTGTTAATAGTAGAATAAAGATAGAGAGAGAAGTTTTGTCTTTATTTAATTAATAAAATAATCAACTTATATTAAGACATAAAAGGCAGAGAGTATGAAAATTTAGAGACAGGAGAGCTAGGATATAAATGTAGTTAGCTATGTTCTCCTGTGCTGTTTATCACTGTTTTAATCTCTGTGGTGATTTTAATGAGAAATGTTCCCCCATAGGCTAAGATATTTGATTCCAGTTGGTTATACTGTTTGGGATTGGGGAGTAATGGAACCTTTAGGAGGTAGAGCAGTGATGGGGAAAATATTCATAAGAACAATTTCATTTACTGGATATTTAATTACCATATATCTATTGATTTGCCCTAATTTACCAAAGTCCAGGAGGCTATGGAACACCAAATGCCAGCAAAAATGTTAATAATGGGGCTTATCTTAATGTAGGATGGAGAACATCAGGGGCTGGGGAAACTAGCTCAGCTTATAAACCAGTTGCCTGGCAAGCAGGAAGACCTACCTGGGCCCACTCCCTATAGTCACATGAAAAGTTAAGCATGATAGTAAGTGCATGTAATGCCAGTGATGGCATTACAAGGGATATAGTAAGTGTTCCAATGATGGCATTACAGGGGAACCTGGGGAAATGATTGAATTGACAGCAAATCAAACACTGGGCTTTCTTTTGAAAGAGATGGGCTAACCTCAGAGGTTTTAGAACAGCAACGGAAAGCTGACTCAAGAAGAGAACAAAGAGAGCACTCTGAAAAAGCTGACTGTAGCAGAACAGAGACAGAGAGAGAGAGAGAGAGAGAGAGAGAGAGAGAGAGAGAGAGAGAGAGAGAGAGAGAGAGAGAGAGAGAGACAGAGAGAGACAGAGACAGAGACAGAGAGACAGAGAGACAGAGACAGAGAGACAGAGAGAGACAGAGAGAGTGAGAGCAGGAGGGAGGGAGGAAAGAGGGAGAGAGGAGAGACAGAGAGACAGAGACAGACAGAGAGAGAGAGAGCAGGAGGGAGGGGGGGAGGGAGGGGAGAGGAGAAAGGAGAGGAGAGAGAGAGAGAGAGAGAGAGAGAGAGAGAGAGAGAGAGAGAGAGAGAGAGAAAGCAATCTGAAAAGTTGAGAACAGAGAGAGAGAGAGAGAGAGAGAGAGAGAGAGAGAGAGAGAGAGAGAGAGAGCAACTGGAAAGCTGCCTCGAGCATAACATAGGTTGTCAGCTTGGACCCACAATTTGACTTCAAGTCATTTGTTTAACTGCTCCCAGACACCCCTTTTCTCAGAACCCTTCTCGAAGCCAAGGCTGGCCCTTAGCAGGTATGTGTACCTTCCCTGCCATGTTACTGTCAGTTTCTGAACATTTTCATTACCTTAGGCAAGAACTAATCTTATCTATGCTTGTTGACAGCTCTTTCTTTCGGACGATTTGCCATTCTGTGATAATGACACATTCTCCGTTGACATAATCAGAATGTGTCGAAGATTAATGCCACATGGGCCTCCTTTCACTATTAATAAGTAAAATCCTATTCACACTTTATTCCATCTCTGCAAATACAAATGAAGCCTTGGACCTGATTTTTTTTTTCACATTTTCAGACTCAGTTACAGAATCCTGAGCCTGATCTTTAAAAAAAGTCTTTTTCACAATTAACAGAAGGAGTCTAAGAAAGATGAAGTGATGTCTCCACTCTCCTTAACTTAGAAGACAAAGCTTTCTGCATCACAAAACAAATTCAGATAGTCTGATTTGCTAAGGTTTTAAATTGAGAATGTTCACAAGAATATCAATCTTGTCTCCTGTGCGACAAGGAGACCTGTGTGAATATTCATAACCACTGCCAGCTCCTTCCTGTCTTCCTTATAATATAAATTTGTCCTTGGAAGTATCATTGAAGGAAAAGACCTGCAAGGCTGAAGATTGTTGCCATTTCCTCTGATAAAACCCAGGGAAAAGTGCAGTTCTCTCGGCTTATCTTGCTAGACCTGACATTGTTATTATAATTGACCCATAGGTGCTCTCAGACAATATAAATACTCGCAGTGTTACTAAGTGATACCAGAGAAGACTTTCTGGTGGTTTTTTTCTTCTTTTATAGGCATGGGGGGAGAAGTTAAAGTTCACAACTGCAGCTTCTCTTGTTTTAACAAGAGGACTGTGGGTCTAATTTATCCACAAAATACCTGTTTAAATTTACTTACAAGGCTATTAGGGAGGTCAGATGAGGCTATAAATGTAGAGAAAAGCATTATGTAAAAGGTAGAATGCTGAGACTTTCAAAAGGGCCTTATAAGGTAATTTTCTAGTAAATACTTCTTGAAGCGTACTCGGCTTGCGTTATTCTAGTGTCCCACAGTCCCAGGAACTATTTTGTCTGTTTAGCTTTCTATGTATAATGGCTCACCTCTACTTTTGTTTATGTTTCTACATAAGACCCTCTTTTCATCTTTTAAGCCACCCTCAATGGCTCTTTTTTTTTTTGAACCTCATCTTTTGGGCAATATTAAAGACAACCTAATGGTCCCCTACAATACACTCAAAATCAAATGTCGCTCAAGCTTGACAGGTGAGGGCATGAAAGAGAATTAATTTGATTTGCATCAATAAAGCCATGTAGAATTACTTAAACCAAACTGTCATAGAATAAGTAACATCGAATACCTTAAATAGTAAATTAACATTTTCAATAACTCTTTGATTTTTTTTATTTGAAAGGCCAGACTTTCACTGGAGTGTACACTCTAAAGAAATTTTGAACACCCTTGAAAGTAGAGTCAAAGAGTGGGCCTTTGGTTGCTGGCACGCGTGCAGATGCTATTGAATAAAATCCAGATGCAAGAAGCTGAGGTTCTTGGATTCTTCTATCTTGTGGAAGCTTCCTTTATATTCAAGTAGGCATTTAATTCCCTTGATTAGAGTAAGGCATTACCCATAAGCATGAGAGGTTAGCATTTTATTCAAATATATGTGGAATAGCTGTTACCATTACTGCCTGCAGAGGTTGGTACTTAGACTATCTTGTCTACTTACAAACATCCTGATGAATAAGTAGGGTCTTCCCTACTGGGACAAATATCTCCATGTGTTTGACAACCCTGTTTGGCTTTCCAGCCTCCTGTTTTATTCAGAAGTACTTGTGTAAACCTTTCTTGATGGAGAAAAGGTATCAGAAAGGCATACTGAATAAATGCACAAGGTGGAGTGAGAAAAGTCACTCATTTCTATATATGTGTTTAGGGAAATTACCAAAATTTAATTGTTTATCTACAATATGGCAGACACAGTCCTACACCCAGAGTTTTAAAAGAAGAAAGAGACATACCCTGTGCCGTGATAGAATTCTGGATTCCTTACAGATTGGTCACTCTGAGACACTTCATAATATTACATAACCTCCTGGTCTCTCTTTGGCAGGATTTACCAAAGCTGTGTTTTCTGTGATGTGGCTACTGGACAAACTGGTGTTGCATTCTCAATAATTTAGAGCCCCAGGGTGAGATCAGAATTATAGTTGGGAAGAAAGTCAAAACTCCCATCAAGCCTTTGGATTAATGCCTGTCCAGGTCCTCAAGTGGCTTAAGCAGTGAGTGCACTAAATATTAACAAAGCAATTCTTCCAAACTGACTCTGTAGATGCTGACGTTATGTCCCGATTACTTTATCAGCTCCCGTTTTCTCATATTAGCTCCACCAAAATGATGCACATTTCTGTCTTGAAATTTTTATTGGCTTCATTTTCTACCCAGGATAATCAAACAAATAAAGATAATTGGGCAAATTAAGATGAAAAAAAGCATGCTAATCACTTGTCATTGTGTCCTCATCAACAGATAAATTCATCTAATTCCAATGCTTCCATTTAATCTACTTCCTTTCAATTTGGGTAATGTCCTACTCTAATCAGGGGAATTAAACGCCCACTTGATTATAAAGGAAGCTTCCACAAGACAGAAGAATCCAAGAACCTCAGCTTCTTGCATCTGCGTTTTGTTCAATGGCACCTGCTCATGTGTCAGCAACAAAAGGCCCCTCTTTAATTCTCCTTTCAGGAGTGTTCAAATGAAAGAAAAGTGAATTTTGCATAATGATCAATACTTGTGTTCTGTATAGGAAAAGGACGTGTACTGAAGAAAGGTGCAAACAAAGGCTAGGCTGAAATTCAAAATACATTCCACTCCTCCAAAATTAAATATACACGCAATAAATCTACTGGGTCTCTAGGCTGTATTAACTCAGTCACAGTTTATTCATAATAACTTTTTTCCTTTCATCTGTAGATTTGGGAGTTGGGGTTCGGGAGCCCACCAAACAACATAATGACAAACAGCTGTTGGATATACCAGAAATTTCCTAAGGAGCAAAATATGAACAATGTTACTTTTCTTATTTTTTGTGTGTTTTGAGGGCTTCGTGTCACAGAACAGTCTGTTCATGATATATTTGCCATGTCACATTTTAAAAAAGTGACGTTATACAATGAGCTTTAATCATGCTCAGTATGTTGGGAACAATATTTTCCTGAGTATAACCAGGTAGTGAAATCCTATCAAAATCCCCATCCACAATGGTCCTAGCTACTGGCCTTCCCTGTCATGTTAGGACAGCAGCAGTTCCTCTGATGTTTCCCCCTTGTTCTGAGATACTTCTGAAACAGCTCAGAAAAGCACTGTAGTGAAGCAAGAAGAGCCAAGACACAAATCCTGCCACCCAAGAATTCTCTAGAGCCTTGTGAGCTCCCTCCAGAATGTGCTTCAAAGCAAGGGGCTTTGTCATTTTTCTGACAAGGCATTAAACACTAGAGGAAAGCCCTTCCACTTGCTCTATATTAAAATTCAGTTTCACTTTAAAAATAAAAGTTGAGTTAAATCAAACTGTTCGCCTCTTATTTATGTAAAATGCAAAATAGCATCATATTGATTCGTGACATCTTCTGGGAGCTACATCCTTCTCTGGTCAGAATCTCTAAAAGACCAGGGATCCCTTTTGTTGTGTTGAACCCTGAATCTATTTTCTAAGATTCATGCTCATTAGATTCGACATGAATATAACAGTTAACAGTAGAATTTGATGATTTTATTTTTAAATTTATAAAACTTTTTCTTAATTACACAGCATATTAGAAGTGACTTCCATTCTATTTAATCCAATGCCCTGTCTACCTGCTGCTTCTGAGAAAACTGTCCTCGGCAACTGTCCTGCAGATGTGGCCATGATTGGTCCAGCAATACACCATGCCTGACTATAGGGTTACAGTGTAATCTTTCATTGTAAGCCACAGCTTTGGGATAGTTTATTGGACAATTACATTTCTTTTTTAAAGTCATTTTTAAAATTCATTATTTCTTCTATCTGGTTTTTGAAGCTATATGAAGAAAGTTTTATTATGATTCCTACTTTACAAAGTTGGAAATTAGATACTCTTAAAAGCATTAGTTCATTAAGTTCATCAAAATGAGGACTCACATATATGCTTTGTATCCATCCTCCTATCATCTCAACCATAAAACATCTATTTGCCCATTACACAAAGGAATGGATGCCTGCTGATGCTCAGCTTGTTTCCTCCACTCATACAATTCATAATTCCATGCCTAGGGAATAGTGTCACCCAGAGTGAGCGAGTCTTCTCATCTCAATTAATGTAATCAAGGTAACCTACACACACATACAAACAAACACACACACGCACACACACACACACACATACACACACACAAAGAGAGAGAGAGAGAGAGAGAGAGAGAGAGAGAGAGAGAGGGAGAGAGAGAGAGAGATGCTCTCAAGCCAACCTAATCTAAGCAATTTGTCATTAATACTTAATATTTCCTTTCTGGATGATTCTAGATTATATCAAATTGACAACTAAAACTATAATAATTGGTCCCTTCTCAACTTGTCAGATAAACGTCCCTTTGAAGCCATAACAGTATATGCTTTGTCCCCTATGCTTCATGTTTATCTCATAATATAAAATACAGTTCAACTTTAAAGGTCCCCATAGGCTTTAACAATTCCAAAACTTTAAAAGCCTAAAATCCCTTAACTGTGAGAGATTACATACTTCCAACATATAATGGTACAGATTAAATATTCCCATGCTGTAATGGAAGGCTGGGTTATGAGTGACCAAACTAGAATCTAGCAGGGAAAATACCAATTCCTGCAGCAGAATGTCCAGCACTACAAATTATTAGTTTTTATTAATAGAATCCAACAATCACCAGTTTCTATTGATGTACAGTTCAACTTTCCCCCAACTCTGCCTAGTGTCTCATTGGCTCAAGGCAGTAAAATGCTTTCATGATCCCTTTCTCTTTCACAGCTACCATGATGTGAGTGTCCCCAGTTACAACACACTCTCATTGTCATGACTTGGTGCCTAACAACAGAGGCATTAGCATAGCAGCCAGCTGACCCTGAGTCACTGAAACCATGAGATAATAGGTACTTTTGTCCCTTTAAACTGCTTACCTTAGGTACTTTTCCATGGTGACCAAAAACTGACACAGTAAAATCAGCACTGAAGAGGCGAAACCCTGTCATGACAAACCCTGACCCTGTGACTCTTAAATCTTTACAGGTGGTAGGAGGGAGGACATTGAAAATGTTTTGAGATGGAGGTAACGAAAGACTACCACCAACCAAAAAAGTACACATGGAGCGACCCATGGCTCCAGCTACATATGTAGTAGAGGATGGCTTTGTCTGGCATCAATGGGAGGGGAATCCCTTGATCCTGTGGAGACTGGATGCCCCGATTTAGGGGAATGCTAATGTGGTGAGGCATGAGTGGGTAGGTGTGGGGGAGCTTACTCATAGAAGCTGGAGGAGGCGTGGGATAGGGGATTTACAGAGGGAAACCAGGAAGAAGGATAACATTTAAAACATAAATAAATAAAATAACCAATTAAAAAAGATGTACTCAAACAAACAGACTTGGAATCCTGCCTGAAGAGATTAATAGGAACTTATCTAAAAAGTATAGAAGACAATGATTAACACAAATGAGGAGAGTAAACACTGCTCATTAGATTATAGAAGGGTGCACGTACTCTACTGACAATCATGTTATGTTCTGGCAGACAACTCAGCTGTCTTTTGTACCTTCTCCAAGAATTTCTGTGAGGCTGGATTGAAAGGTTAAGGATTAACTGATGGGTGGAATTTCAAGGTGGCTCAACATTCCACCTGTGGCATGAGTCTTGCTGCCTGCTTTCAATCCAGTTTACACTGAGAACTATAAAAAAAAGAAGCAAAACAGTAGAGTTTAGGGATTAGCAAAATTTACAGATTGGCCAGAGATGAAGCAATCCAAATGTTTAGTACAAGAAAGGCCCGCTAAAGAGATTAGTATCATAAAGGAAGCCAGGCACTTTGCATTAGGATAATAGGAAAGATGCTTTGAGGGCATATGGAGTCATCAGTAAGCACAAAGCCAGGGGTAGGAAAGTGTAAATTCACTTAGAAGGCTTTTCCCTTGAGCAGAGAGAACCCCTAGAATATGTTGTTCACCAAGAGTTGCCTAAGGAGATGTTTCCCCGGGTTCAGCCATGTGGGCATGTGGAGGATACCACAGCTGTGAAAAAAAGTGGAGCATCCTTTTATTTCAAGCTGGCAGCAGACCCGTGGTGGTGTCCACATGCTACTAGTTTTCTGGGCATAGAGCATGCAACAGTTACAGGCAATGTCAGTCTTGGAATGGATAGCAGGGCACAATCCTTGCAGGCAACCCTTGTGGATCTCAAGATGCACTGAAAACTCTCGGAAGTTAGAGACACCAAGAATGTGGACTATCTGACAGGGAAATTTGTGGGCAGATACAGGCCAGGAGATAGGCCATGTAGGAAGGTTAAGCCTCCTCACTTCAGGACCACAAAGGCCCCTTTGAACTCTTACCATGCCTCCCAACACCATATAATGAGCTATAAAACTTGATATCTTTCCTGCCCAATCTTATACTTGCTTTGGCTGAATCCCTCCACTGTACATTCTAATTCTTTCCATTTAGAATGAGAACTTCCATTGTGTGCTATTGTATCTTCTAAGTGCATAACTCTATTTTTACTTTTATAGGGGCTTACAGATAAGTCTTCTCCACGTGGCTATTGATTGAGCTTGTGAAAATGCTGGAAGTGGTGTGACTTGGAAGAGCAATAATACATTTTCAACAATAAACAGGACAGATAAATCAGTTACTTAGTTAGGAGTATTAGCCTGTTATTCTTATTAAGGGGCAAATGGAATCTAAGGAGGTGTGTTTGTTTAAATCCACTAGTAAGTTAGACAGAACTGTGAAATGTATCACTTTCACCTACTCATGTGGAGTCCTTAGATGTGCACGTTACTATCTTTGTAAAATCAGGATCCAGATTGGTAAAGAGTAATTCTTTTACCTGAATGATCTAACTTCAATATATAAGAATGTGCAAAACTGGCAGAGGCCAGGATATAAATTCAGTGAATCAGAGTTTGTCAGGAAGCATGAGGACTTGAGTTTAAACACCACATAAAAGTTGCATCTGTGGCACACAAAAAAACTTGGATGTATAGCACAGATGTTCCTTCTGGGAGTTAAAAGGTAGCAATAGGAGAATTTTCAGAAGCCCGTGGGCCAGCTAGGCTGCAGAAAAACAACAAAGGAGACTCTGCTGGTTGGTTTTGTGTCACACACAATCTGAAGTCATCTAAGAAGAGAGAATGATACTTGAGAAAATGTCTCTATGAGATTTGTCTGTAGGTAAGCCTGTGGGGAATTTTTAAATAAGATATTGATATAGGAGAATCTGTGTACAGTACTACTGCCTGAGTAGGTGGTCTGGGGCTATATAAGGAGGCAGACTGAGCAAGCCATGAGGAAAAAGCCATTAAACAGTGACCCTTTATGGCTTCTGCTTTACTTCCTGCCTCTAGGTTCCTGCCTCCAGGTTCCTGCCTCCAGGTTCCTGCCTCCAGGTTCCTGTTCAGACTTCTTTCAAGGATGAACTGTGCTGTGGAATTATAAGCTGAAATAAAGCCTTTCCTCCCCACATTGCATTCGGTCATGCTATTTTATCATAGCAATAGAAACACTAACTATGACAGATTTTGTCTCAAGCAAAATGGAAGTCCAGGATCAATACCAAAGGTTGTTCTCTGACTTCCATGGGTACATTGTGGCAGATGTACACTCACTTTAAAATACAAATGCACCCATGTATTCATATATTGATACATTGTGTCTATACATCCATGCATTGTATGCATACAAATGCTAAAATGAAGAATTGCTAGATATGAAAGAATGAAACTAGACACATCTGTAAGATATATTGGCAAATGAAACAGTTGTGGCATGAAACCTATTGTAAAATTCCATTATTACATTCATATCCATGTACACAAACACAAAAGCAAATCAACACATGGATCTGGAGAAGAGTATGCAAACACACATACAAACCAAAGAATGATTTGTGAGTGTGGGGTTTAGAATGCTCCGGCTTTAAAATTTCTAATAAAACGGACTTGAAGACATTGGGTCTGGATACTCCTTTCCAGAAATTCTTACATCGCCTGTCAGTACACAACCTTCAATTGCCAGCCTTTCTAGAACTGTTTCAGCTTTCAAGCAGCTGCTTTGCATAAGGTCACACAAAGTTAGCCCCACATTGAATAGTTCATCAAGAGCAGCGTTCAAGAACCTAGACCTTTAAGGCGATATTGAATACTCTAATGGCCATTTTAACTTTGAACCTCTTGTGAGGTCAGCTAAGGATATTCAGCCTACATCGTGATGACTTTCTCTACTCAGCTTTTTCCTTCTTTTCCCTTCCACTTCCCTCCCATTCCCTTCTCCTTCTCTCCCCTCCTCTCTCTTCCTCTGTCCTCCCCTATCCTCCTCTCCCCTTCCTTTCCTTTTCCTTCCCTCCCCTCCCTGCCCTCCCCTTCCCTTGCTTCTCTCTGGTTCCTGATCCTTCACAGGTATTAGTAAGGAGCTCCTGTGATAACCACTCTACACTGGAACTGTTGTCTCAGAATTTGCTTCCCACCAAACCCGGTAGGTGCAATGATCTCTGTCGTAATGATAACATTTCTGAAAAGCTGTGTGTTCTACAAAATTTCCCAGTAAAATCAAGCAAGCTTCTGTAAAACATGCACCACAAAACCAAACCAAACCAAAACAAAACAAAAACCCCAAAGCCCACAAACACACAGGTTGGGGCCTTAAGCCCTGATTTCTGCTTCCACCTTCAGAGTGCAAATCTTCAGGGAACATGGTTCCTGGAGGAAGAAGACTCATTATAATTAACAAGGAGTTCCTTTCTTTATCAGTCATCTTTTGTTGCAACCCACAGGTCAACATCAAGAATCTGCCTGGATCTCTTTCCACCTTATCATTTGAGATGGGCTTTCTTACTGAGCCTGGAGCTCATCAATTACTCAGACTGGTCCTTGGAATCTGAGTATTAGGGGAACACACACACACACACACACACACACACACACACACACACACACTGTTGTTCAGAGTTATTCTTACAGACATGTGCCTAATTTTGACATGGGAGCTAGCAATCTGAATTCGGAATTTCATGCATACACCATGCACTTAACCACTGGGCCATCCCCTCAGCCTCAAAATATTTCCTTCACAATTTCTTGCTTTGTGTTCCCAACTTGATCAGATGGCCCAAAACAGTGGAAACAGAAGCAGCTCAGCCACTCCTTGCATTGGGCCACTCCTGCAGGCTTTCCTTACATTTTCTTTCTAAGCTCTACCTGAGTCACTGAGACATTTTATTTAATGTAGTAAAGCTTATCCTCACCACTTCAAAATACTAATAAGCTGGAAAAATCCTGTGCAGGAGTCAATGTAGATTTGGTGGTAGAGAGCATAAATCCTAATTCTTGTTATAAATGCAAGGTCCAAAAGAGTTGAGACAGATTGTCCAAGAAACGTCCATGTGCTGTTAGCTGAACTAAGGTTTGAAATGCATGTGTATGAGTGGTGAATAAATTTTAAACAAAGGAAAACTATGTAATGATGATATTTTGGTACAAGCTTGGACTAACAGGCATGGTTCAACTTCAAGTTCCTGGGTATTTTTGGACACTAATCTCTGAAGTCAGAATTGTCCTTATCTCTCCATTTATTTTGATTTGCATGTTCATTGGTCTGCCATAAATTGAGTTAGTGTTCACTACTGCTATGATATGGGACCCTAATGCCTCAGGGTTATGGACAAAAGGCTGAGGGAGCTTAAATGCTAGATACCTAAAACATGAGGATGCTAGGGGAATCGACTACCTTCCTCCTTCCAACCTAACACCATAGAGCCAGCTCCCCCAATGACAACCCTAATTAAAACTTATTACCCTGACAACTATCATGCTTCACTCCTTTGGCTTTATACAGTTCCCCCTCTCCTCACCCTTCTTCTTGAGTTTGTAGTGTAACATCTTCCAACACTCCTGCCCTGGCCGATGGCATGGAATCACACAAGCCTTGCCCCCAGAGACCCTGGCCACCATCTCAGGGGCACAAGTACTCTTTTCCCCCATAGTAAGCAAAATCAGTTCTCCGAAGCTGTTCCAAAGTCTTCACTGCCAGGGCACCCATCGCAACCTAGATCCTGCCCTACATTCACCCAGGTCTGGCTAAGCTTCCCTCTCTCTAGTTCAACTCGGTGCTCAATAGGCTAGGCTACACAGAGCAGGAAGCAAACACCAGGAGGCACCATGATTTGAAGAGGTACCCTTCATAATTTATGTATTGTCAATGTGACTAAGAACTAAGGTTTTCAAGAGTACGTTAGGTCATAAAGACAGCTGTGGCAGGGACGAAGGCTTCATAGAGCCTTCTACTAGATTTTCCCTTTTGGCTTATACCATGAAAGAATGAAGAAGATTCTTGCCAGGCTAAATACCACTCCCTTGACCTTGGACTTGAGAGCTGTGTTAGACTAAATTTTTCTTCTTTGCATGGCACCTAGTCTTTACATGCCTATAAGATGTTCCAAGCTGACCAAGAACCCCATTCTTGTATTTTCCATTTATTTTGTGAATAAGTACATGAGACAGAGGGAGTATTCTATTCTTTTTTGCACTTTTCAAAATAGTCCTCTGGTTCCCATATTTTAAAGCAGGGTTAAAAGCAATCATTCGGTACAGTAGAAAACCTTGAAGTCAAAAGCCTTGGATTCATGTCTCAGCTCTGCCCTTCACAGTATGGCCTCCTGGATGAGAGTAAACTATGAATTAACAACTAGAAAGATCACTTAATGCCACATTCCATCACACAGTCATGGGCACCATCCTGTACTCCTGAAATGCCCACCTCATCAAGCCTTTGAGTCTGTACGGGTTTTCCCATGCTTCTTCCCCTAGTACTTAACCACAAGGCAACAAATATGAAAAAACTGGAAATATGCACAAGGGCCAACCAGGTGTTGATGAAGGGTACCTGCTTTAGAGATGTGCTTAAGCTGAAGGAGTTCTGACAGCTGGGCTCAGAGGCAGGGGACAACTTGCCACTGTATTCTGAGTTAAAGTGACTGGAGTCACTTTCAAAGAGGAACTCCTTTATGCTGTGCTACTGTGATGAGCAGTTCATTAGGTTGGAGATGCCCGAGAGAATTGGGCTATGACTTTGGTGGAAATTATTTCCAAGATAAATAACACCCTTACTGCATCCTCATGCCCAGGTGACACATACCAGGAGAATCCTTAAGTTGACTTGGCCCTGTATTCTCATGTCTTGAAATTTACACTTTAAATGTATTGCTCTCAGATGAGTAATTTTTCGTATCCTTAAGGGAATATATCATTTTGTCTCAGATGCCATGATGATTAATCTTGATGTTCAACTTGACAGGGTTTAGAACTGCCTAGGAGACAGACCTCTAGGCACGTCAGTGAGTATACCTCTGAAAAGGTGCAGCTGAAGTGGGAAGGCCCTGGGTGTCGGTGGCAGCATTCCATGAGCTGCGGCCCAAAAGGAATAAAAAGGAAAAAGAAAACTGAGTGGCATCCTTTAGCTCCTTCTCCTTTTTGGATGAACACAATGTGATCAGCCCCATGCTCCTCTTGCTACCATATCTCTCCACCGGGACAGAATGTATCCCCTAGGACTGTAAGCCAACTAAGTCCTACTTCAGTTATGTTGCCTTCATTTTGTGACAGCAATAAAAACAATAACTAATACAGATGGTAAACCAAGCTCTGGCTTCACACAGCTGCCCTCAGAAACTTAATGGACATGAAGAGCCACCACAGAGGTGCCGATGCACACAAGCCACTACGTTATCATATCATCCCCATCAAGGGATCAAAACCCCTTTGGCTTCTGTACCTAATTCAGGCAGCTCTTGGATGCATGGATCCCATACACAACTCCTGTCCATTTTTGTCTATAGAAATGGTCTTCTACTCAACTGTTCCTTAGTACACAGGCAAAGTCATAGTTCTTCCTGGCTTCAACTCAGAGGTTCATGCTGGAGCCATCAAAGGGTTACTAACTTATTCTGCAATTGCCCATTCATATCAGATGTCAGTTGGTTTAAAGCAGATTCAAGGTAATAGTGACAAAAAGAGTTCAGATAATTCTCAGAAATAGATCTGCTATTATCTCACCCTCCCTCATCTAGCCCAAAGAATCTCTTTTTTTTTTTTTTTTTTTTTTGTTTTTTTTTTTTCGAGCTGGGGACCGAACCCAGGGCCTTTGGCGCTTCCTAAGAGCGCTCTACCACTGAGCTAAATCCCCAGCCCCCAAAGAATCTCTTTAACAGGGTTCTGTAGACTAGAGTTTCACATATTTTCTCAAACCTGTAGTTTAGTGTAAATGTTTTATAGTCTGAGTTGTTCAAATCTTTCTGGTCTTGGCTTCTGACAGTCAAAAGCAACCTTTTGTTTGTTTGATTGTTTGATGCCTGCTGGGCTGTAAACCCTACTGACAAAACAGGAGAGATTGTTTATTAAAGAAGAGATAACGCTAAGAACAGAATATGTGGGAGCTGAAAAGATCGTGACAGATACCAGCTGCTCTTCCAGAGGTTCTGAGTTAAATCATGAACAACCACACGTTGCCTCACTACCATCTGTAACTGGATCTGACGGTCTTTCCTAGCCTTCAGGTGTGCACGCAGACAGAGCATTCATGCAAATAAATAAACCTAAAAGAGAAGGAATATAATATATATTGATTGTGCACTTCGTGTTCACACACCATACCTGCTTGATACCCAAGCCCACCTGTCTGGGTTCTGCTTACACAGCTCAAACACAAGAGTAATCTGTCTCTTGGCAACCTCACCCATTCTTCGGGTTATTCCATTAGGAGTTAATCGTAATGATTTGAAATGTGTCAGTACAGAACTTCCCTGGGTACAAACCAACATCCTGAGGAAACCAAACGAGAGAGAAAACAAAGCACCCATTCTGTAGTGTCACTCCCGAAGGTCTCACGACACTAACTGCCCAAAGGCAGAAATCAGTACCACAGTGTGTGTCTAATGGAAACTGTTTTGTAACCACAGTGGTTTCTGTAGCTCTTCAGCCATCCTGAGTGAGTAACCAACTTTTGATCAGTCACACTCATCTCTCTCTCAATGAAGGGGCTTGAGCCCGATCACACACAGGTGTGCATTGATTAGTACAATTCAGAACCCTGCATTAGTACCCAATTCCACAGGTTCCCACATCACTGCCTGACCCTGTCTGCAGCCTTGACTTCACTCTTTTCCATCCCGTAAACTGCTCACCTTCCAGTTTGTCCTGGCTGCTACACTTCTGATTAACATGGGCTGTATTTCTCAGAACTTTCTCTGGATTCTGGGTCTGCTTTGTCCACTGCTATTATCCTTTCAATAGCATATTCTGGGGAAAGTTCTCCATCTTTCCCTCATAGGCTCCCTTTTCTGTTTTGTCAAAAACAATTTGTCAGATTGTTGATGCTCCCATTCTGTCCCCGTGGCGATTGGTGGGAACACAGAGACAGTTGTTAACTAACTGAACAGACATATTATCCCAGTTGTGAAGCGAGACCCCAGACTTTTATTTCATGGTGACCTTCTCCACCCTCTTTCCCATTTTATCTTCATGGTTCTTTTTCCTTTAATGGCAATGCCTGCTTCCAGCAAACACTACAATCAGATGGATGGACAAATGTGGGCTGTTTTCTTTTTTCTCCCTCAGGGCCAATTACAAGCTCTGGTGATGATTTTCCTGTAGGGTCACCCAGACCTTGTTTAATGAGCAACATGAATTTGCCAGGCAATACTGTGTCTCAGGATTAGGGTCAGAGCCTGCAAAATGATCTGCAGAGTAAAACAGCGACAACAACAACAAAAAAGGTTTTGCAACACCCAGTGACAGTTTCTTTCTCCATCAAATGTCATTTATTCCGCTTTGTGATATTTACGGTATATGGTGTTAATGTAATGTCACACCAATTAAAGGGAAAATAGCAACTCATTTTCCGAAGAAATAATAGAGTTTTCAAGTTGGCTGGATGCCCTCAAAAGTTCGTAATCACAGACTCCACTCTTGTTATTGTTTCCGATCTGAAGTGTGGGTTATCCGCAGATCCGATGCTAGTCTAGATCTTTTGCTGCTCGGTTCTTCCCAGCTTCAGCTTGTGGGGATGAGATATTACTTCACCCATTGCTGCTAAAAAATACCTGCTGAAAAAAAAAATAATGTATGGAAGGAAAGGTTTTCCTGGCTTGCATTTCATGGGGATCATTCCATCGTGGTAGGGAAAACATGGTAGGGAGCAGGCACGGCGTGGGGGCGGGGACCTGCTGGCTGGAGTGCAGGGCCAGTGGGAGTGCAGAGATAAAATACTTGTGTTTGGTGTGATGTCTCTGACCCCTCAGCTTGTGGGATGGTTCTGTGGACATTAGGGGTCAGTCTTCCCGTCTCTGGGAACCTAATCTATGAAATCCTTTACCAGCATATTCAGAGGATTTTCTCTCACGTGGTTGAATATCCTGCAAGGTTGACAGCCAGTACTCAGTAACCACCTCACTAGATACTGAACAGTATGTAGTACACACTCGATACTTTAAAATGTTACCTTATCTAGTGGTACTAGATACTGTAAAATGTTACTAAAACAGTGGTCCAGATATATCTAAGCCTGACTTACACTCTTCACTACACTTTCATGACTACTGACTTTCAGTAACATATTTTCAACCACGTATTTAGAAACCCCATCAAGGCTAATATCTAGGGAATATTATATATTCTGACGAGAACAAAGATTATCAGTAAAATATCATTAGACGTCGGGTAACACAACTTTATATTATGAACTTACTATTTTGGCCACAAAAGGAGTGAAATTCAAAACTCAAAACATTTAGGGTGGTAAGAGTTTGCACATGGACAGTTTACTATTTAGCCAGGATTTCTCACCTTGGCTATAATCAAAACTGATGGTGATGGGAAGGAATAGCTTAGAGCTGAAATCGTTGCAGCTTATTTGAGATTAACAAAAACAAATAAATGAGGCAGATATTTTATTTATAGACATTTTATTTATAACACAATCAGCATTACCAAGAATCCACAGACAAGTACGGATGTCAAATATTCCCATTCAAATAGCTCAGTTACAGATGAAAAGGCGTAAAATCAACATTAAAGATCGGCCACTTTATTCCTTTTCCAATAGAGCATTTGGAAGGAAGAGCTTTCCTGATGATTTATATTTTTCTTAATAAAAAAGCTATGAAACTTATCATAAGCTATGACAATTTGTTCGGGAATAATTTTAAATGGATTCCATTTAAAACAAAATAATTTAACTCCAAAACTATTCAGTCATTTTTTAAACTTAGGTTTTGGTCAAACCATGAATTTTGAGGGCCTGAATCCTAAATACTCTTTTGGAAATTGGTTCTTCAGTGTAGTATCGGATCAGCTAGAACACACAAAGTAGTATAGGGCCTCAGGGGGAAAGTGAGCAGTTGGCAGTTGGTCAGAAAGGGACCGCTCTGGGAACACTTGAGAAAGCAGCTGTGTAAGAAGTAGAATTATTGTATGGGAATTCTGCATTGTTCTGCCTTGCTCTTTGCTCACAAGTTGTGTTACGAAAAATCTGTGAAATTTGCACATTGTCAGTGACCGTCCAGCCACTGAAATTAGTGGCATAACAGCCCTCCACACTAATCCTACTTAAAGCTAAGAAAACGATTTTTATTTTCCTCAGTAGGACAAGGCTGTCCACGAAAAACATACCGTTTGTTGACTCCTGCTTTGGAAAAAAAAAAAGTCTAGCACTTTGCTTCTACATTGTTTTGGAAACAAATGGTTTCAGTAAACTAGAATCATCTGAGCTTATCCTCATCTGTGTGCTGACTGAAGAGCAATTTTAAATGCTACTGTCATAGGAGAAGAATAAAACATGCGACATATTTGATTTACAAAATGTACAAACACAGGTACATTCTTCAGTATTTTTCATGCTTGGTACACTGTCATCTCGAATATAGAGGACACACACACACACACACACACACACACACACACACAACACACACACACACACACACACACACACACACACACACACACACACACATACCACACCAAAGCCTTATTACCCAGAGGAAAACAAGTCTCTAAGCCAAAGGTTCTCAACCTGGGGGTCGGATACCCTTCTGCAAACCTCTATCTCCAAAAATATTTACATTGTGATTCATACCAGTAGCAAAACTACAGTTATGAAGTAACAATGAAAAAATTATTTGAAGGTTGTGGTGACCACAGCATGAGCAACTGTATTAAAGGGTCGCAGCATTAGGAAGTTTGAGAACCGTTCTGCTAAGCAAACGGGAGTGAACTTCGGGAGGAAGCCATCTTCCTCCATCAGTTGCATTATTTCCAGCAGAGTGTCAGTAGTTCCATCTTGCTTCAATTCCCTGATTTTGCAGCTAATCCTGTCAGGAGATACAAACAGTGGCCCTATGGCCCCAGAGAGAACTGGGCTCCCCAGCACGGCAGGAACCGAAATGGGGAGCAGAAAAGCATCTTCACCCATCTGACCATATGGACCACAGCCCCATCTCTGTTGGATAGACAACTGCCTGATGAAGCAGGAAGGGCAGAAAGAGTCATGGGTTCACCCAAAACCTATCATAGGCAGCTTTGCCTCAGACTCTGAGATAGATAATAGGGAGACAACGATAATAAAATCAGACATGGCTGTGTCTTCCTGCTGTGTACAAGCTGGCGGGGGTCATAAACTAAATGCATTACATGGCAACCGCTAAGGATCCTGTCTTGGTAAGCACAGCGAATGGAAAACAAAGCCGATTAACCCATGGTTTCCAAACAGCTGCGTGGTTACTAACTCAGAAGACAAAAAGCATTGGCTTACAAGAGAGGAAGGAGCCAGGAGCCTGTTTCTGTGAAGGTGTTGTGCTTGACTACCTCAAGGGCACAAGAGGGGAGTCTTCCTGTTTTACCAAGAAGAAAACAGTGTGAAGAAAAGCACTGAGTTTCATATTTAATGAATTATGAGCACTATGGTGGTACCAAACCTTAGAATAGGATTTGGTATACCACTGTGTTCCTTTGTCCTTGTTGATTTTCATCTAGTATTTGTTTGTTTTTATTAATTTTGTTTCTTTAAGACAAGTCACATCATATATCCCAGACTGGGTTCAAAGTATCTTTCTAACATTCTTTTTAAAACTTTCACCTATCTATTTAGCTACTGTCTATCATCTATCTATCTAAACTACCATCTATCTACCATCTATTTATCATCTATAACCTATTACCTATAATTTATCATCTAGTATATTTTGTCCAAGGACCTAACTATGGTCCTCAGGCTTGGTAGCAGGTGTCTTTGTCCACTGAGCTTCCTTCTTATAAGTTTTGAGTACTGAGATTATAGGCATATGCTATCAGAAATATCCTCATATTCTTTAAGTATTTTACTTTGAGACAATTGCAGATTCACATAAACTAAGGAGTCAATACAGCAATCCTTACTAAACTTCTCTAACGGTAACCACAATTAGTCTACAGCGTAAGGTTAAAATGCCCACACCATCGATACTGACATTAAGACGCCCACCACTTCTCTAATGGTAACCACACTTAGCCTACAGTATAGTGTCAAAATACACACAGCATTGATGCTGACCTTAACCAGTCAAGACACCTACCGTTGCCACACACACACACACACACACACACACACACACACACACACACACACACAAAATACCCTAGGTGTTGTCAAAATTACTAAATTGCACCTTACTATTGTACCTCAGGCTGGTCCTTCACTCACGTACCTCCCGCCTCAGGCATATGTCATCATACGTAGGTGGCCCTTGGTCCTGTGGAGGTTTGATGCCTCAGCGTAGGCGGATGCTGGAGTAGGGGGGAGGGAGGGGGGGGGGGGCATCCTCATAGAAGCAAAGGGGAGGGAGGAGAGGGCAGATGTGGGATGGGGGTGTTGTGGAGGAGTAAACGGGAAGTGGGCTATCATCCGAGATGTAAATGAAAGGAATGATTAATTAGAAAATGTATTAAGAATTAAAGATAGAAAAGCAAGAGGAGGACTATGTGGCAGCAGAGCGCTGAGTGTACTGCTCAGTGTGGAGCTCCATGTAGGCACCATCCACCAAGTCAGCATTAATCTGTAAATGAGTCTGAGCAGAGCTGGGATCCCTCACACTCACTGTCTAGTCTGATACACATGCAGCGTTTACAGTGGCCTTTGTGATAACATTTTTGCCTGCTGTAGAAATGAAACTCCTAGAAATTGTCTTCTAGATTAAATCCCGTTTTAGCAGTCATGTGTATCCGGGTTTGGACCAAGGGCCACTCCTCCCATTGATATCAGGCAAGGCCTTCCTCTGCTACTTATGTATCTGGAACCTGGATCCCTCCTTGGATATTCCTGGGGTGGTGGTCTATTCCCTGGGAGCACTGAGTGGTCCGGCCAGTTGGTCAGCCAATATTGTCTTTCCTATGGCGTTACAATCCCCCTCTGCTCCTCCAGTCCTTCCACCAGCTCTCCTACTGGGTACCTGAGCTCAGTCTGATGGTTGACATCCACATCAGCATTGGTCAGTTGCTGGACAAACCTCCCAAGGAACACCAGGCTCCTGTCAACAAGTGTCTCTTGGCAACAGCAAAAGTGTAGGCGTTTGGTCTTTGCAGACAGGATGGGACAGTCCCCGGATGGTACTTCCTTCAGTCTCTGCTCCATTTTTTGTCCCTGTTCTTCCTTTGGACAGGAACAGTTATGGGTTGCAAACTCTGAGATGGGTGGTGGCCCCATCCTTTGACTGGGGGCTATGTCTATCTACTGGAGGTGGTCTCTACAGGTCCCCTTCTCTGTGCATTTTGGCTAACGTCATCCTCACTGGGTTCTGGGAGCCTCTCATTTCCTTGGCATCTGGGAGCCTCCAGTGGCTACCCCCAGTTCTGCTTCATATTTTAATACGATTCCCTAACCCTCTGAACCTCTCTCCCGTCCCCTCCAGTACCTGATGTTAGTTCTCTCGAGCTCGTCTACAATCCTCCAGCTCTAGTGGAAATCCCAGAAGCAATTTTGCAGAAGTTGACAAATTGATTTCACATTGTCTGTAGAAACACTAAGGATCAGGAGTAACCAAGATAATCATGATGAAGATGCACATACCAGATGCCAGGACTGATTATGACAATACTAGCAATTATGTGTGTAATATTGACAAGCAGCAAGCTAAGCAGAGCAGTGGAAATGCAATGAAGCAGCCATTCTTCTATTTAACATGTAAGACTAATTCTAGACCTACAGAGAGTTGGACAACTGAGATGAAAAATTTCTTACATCTGCTCTCCCAGTTCCTCCAATGTCACAATCTTATTGTTTTTAGGTAAACATTGAATTTAACATGTAAAATTGTTTCATGTTTAATTTGTATTTTTTTTCTAACACCTGCACCATGGCCTTGAAGGTTTTATTTTCTCCTTTGCAAATATTCTTTCCCTTTGATCTTTGAAGAATTGGTATTTCTCTTAGAAATCTGCCCAAGTCTTTATATTTAACAGTGCTAATCTACACTTGTATAAGTTCAAGTTAACCATGTTATAATATTTTTCTCAGAATAATTTATATGTGAATTTAGTTAAATGATTTATATAAAATACACCTGCAAAATACTTAAATAAAATAGAGCAATTATGTAATATCTGTCAGTAGAAGTCTGGGAGATCCAGCTGTGCTCAATCTAACTTACTGATTAGTGCTGAGTAGGTGGGCGGTGCCTGCATGGAGCTTAACACTGGGCAGTACACACAGCCCCGTTTGGGGGCAGATTAAAACACACCTGGAAATACACACGCATGCGCAAACACGTGTTTGCACATGCGTGCGCACGCGTACATACACACACACACACACACACACACACACACACACACACTCAAGTCAATGATTCTCCTTTGTATTAATGAGTGAGTTTCATATCTTTCTCTATTATTCACTCAATGTTAGCATGTCACTTTGGTTTTTAATTCGTGTGTGTGTGTGTGTTTGTGTGTGTGTTTGTGTGTGTGTGTGTGTGTGTGTGTTTATGTGTGTGTGTGTGCATATGCACAGATATAGGCACAGATGCCCACCAAAGACAAAAAATGGAGGTGGATATTTTGGAACTAAAATGAGAGGCAATTGTGAACTTCCTGACATGGCTGTGAGTTCTGGAAACTAAATTCAGGTCTTCTGCAAGTTCAGCAAGCACTCGTAATTCCTGAGGCATCCCTCCAGCCTCGCCATTCTATTTCTGAGACTTGATCATGATTTTCTTAAATAACCAGACATCATTTGTAGTCAAGTTAGGTGGCCAGATAAACAAATGGCATTTTGGTGAGAAAATGCATAATCAGAACAAAAAGATAATTTTGGAATATATATATTCACACATATATGTATGACATTATGACTTTCTTTTTTTTTTTCTTTTCTTTTTTTCAGAGCTGGGGACCGAACCCAGGGCCTTGCGCTTGCTAGGCAAGCGCTCTACCACTGAGCTAAATGCCCAACCCCACATTATGACTTTCTTATGTGATCAAAATCTGGTTAAGAGTGAATTTAGAAAGCATTTTTTAAGTAGCAGCACTAGTCAGATTAAACGGGGTTTTCTGGAAATTAATATGAAGGAAATAGAACAAATGTTTCCCCCATTCTGACTTGCGTGGGATAATGAGGGACAGATGGCATGAAATTCCAATTCCGCAGAAGGGCAAGAGGCTCTGCTTAGCTCCGTCATTTTTTACATGTGTCACCATCGGCAAGCTTTGTGTTGTCTTTACTTGCATATCAGGTGAGTGCCTACTGTGTGGCAGATGGAGAGTGCTGTCAATTGCTTGATGAAGTGAATTACAAGAGTCCATGGAGAGGAATCCTATCCCAGTAGCGATGCATAATGAGGAACAGGCATCCAGAATGACGTAAGGACGGCAACCAAGGAGCAGAGTGGAGGAATGACAGATCTGTGTTCTTACTTTACTTATTCATCCTTAAGTTAAACTAAACTTATCGGGCACATAATGGCACCATTGGTAAATATGGCATCATGTTATGTCTTGAGGTGTGTTTATGTTGTATAGTGTTTAAATAAGCATAAACATATCTATGTCTTCAAATGTTTAGCATTCTGTGTGGTGAGAACTGTAAAATCCTTTCTGCTAGCATTTTGAAATATACAACATGGTGCTGTAATCTGTTTTGTTACCCTATCTTGCAACAGTACTGTGGGCAGAACGGTTAACATAGCACACGGTGATTACTTTGCTTCATCTCCGTCTCTCTTCTACTCTGCAGCTTCATGCAACCCTAGACTTGGATACAACCAACATTTTATATTTTATACAGAAATGCTGTCAAGAGGTACTTGTTGTTCTGACTGGCATATTTTGATTACACAGAGTTCTCCAGTTCCATCCAAGTCATAAATAAGAGGATTTTGCTAGTTTTGAATAGCATTCAATTGTTTGTGTGCACACGGTTGTCTTCATCCATTCACATGGACACTTGCGTTGTTTCCTTCTCTCTGCTATGGTAAATAGTGCTTCAAGGAGCATAAGAATGCAGATTGTTCTTCAAAGAAGGAATTTCACTTACATGTGTCATATATATTATAATGAAATGGCTGGGACATATAGTCTTTGTATTTTAGTTTTCTGAGGAACCTTCACATTGATTCCTCCCAACAGTGTTCAAGGTTGCTTTCCCCACAAGCCCTCACCAGCTACTCTATGATGTCATTGTAATGACAGCTCTCCTGTCTCGGAGCTCTCAGTTTCCTTGCTATTATCCTTTGCTCTGGGATTCGCCTTTCCACATTGTGCTATTGCCTTCTTTACCTCATACCTTAATCCATCTCTTTTCCGGGTGTTCTGAGTGCCAGTCATGAAGATGCTGACATTAGTACACATATTTAACTGTTAGAAGTGAGGATTTGCATTGAAGCACATGGTGCTTGTCTTTCCAAGCTTGAGTTACCCCACATAATAAAATACTCCCCAGTTCTATGGAGTTTCCTGCAAATTGCACAATTTCATTCTTCTATACAGCTGAATAAAAGCCTATTGTGTGCGTGTTCTTTATTCCTTTATCTATTTACCAACTGATGGACATGTAGGCTGATCCTGCTTCCTTACTGCTGTGAGACAGCAGCATTAACCGTGCATGTGGAAGAACCTCTGTGGCAGCATGCTGAGTCCTTTGGGTATACGCTCATGAATGGTGTAGCTGGACCTTACCACAGTTCTACTTTTACTTCTTTAAATAAATGGATTAGCTCTCGGTTTTCACTATTTAGTATAATATTGACTATACATTTGCCCTATGTAGCCTTTGTTATGTTTTTATTCCTTTTATGCCTAATTTCTTTGGGACAGTTCTCATGAAACTGCCTTGAACTTTGTCACATGCCTTTTCTGTATCTATGGAGATGACCAAGTGATTTCTTTATTTACCTCTTTGATGTGGATCATTTCCCTTATTACTTTGTGAATATTATATTAACCTTGCATTCCTGGTATAAAGCCTGCTTGTTCGGCTGTATAAGCTTCTTTGTGATTTTGAATTTGGTTTGCAAGTTTTTATTGATGCTTGATATCCATTGAAAACTGTTCTGCAGTGTTGGTTTTGTTGTTGTTGTTGTTGTTGTTGTTTGTTGTATCTTTATGTAATTTGGATATCAAGGTTATGTAGAGTTTGGTAGTGTTCCTTCTTTTTCTGTTTGTTGGTGTTGGATTTTCCTTTAAAGTATGGAGGTAAATCCATCAGGCCCTGGGCTTTTCTTCATGGAAGGCTTAATTACTACTTCAATCTCACTGCTTGTTATAGATCTAATTATACCATTTCTATTACGTGGGTTTCTAACTTCAGAAAGTCATATGTATTAGGAACTTATCCATTTCTTCTAGATCTTCTGCCTTGTTAGAATATAATACTTCAAAGTATTCCCTGATGACCCTCTGGTTTCTTTGGAATCTATCATAACACTCCCTCTTCATCTCTAATTTTGTTCAATTAGGTCTTCTATTTTTCTTTCTCTTTATCTTGTTACTTTTTAGACTAATACTTCAGCATTTCATACCTATTTACAGCATTTCCCCTCCCTCCGTCTCTTTTTCTCTTCTGCTTACTCTAGGTAGGTATTTTTAATTTTGTTAATCTTTTCAAAAACCCAAGATTATGATGTTTTAGTGGATTTATATTTGTTATTTGTAATGCATTTGAAATTAGACAATAGTTTTTAACCTCCCCCCCATTTCTTTTTGTTTTAAGACAGAAGTTCACTCTCTAACCCAGGTTGGTCTAAAACTTAAGGCAATCCTCCAGCCTCAATCTCTCAGGTGCTTTACTTATAGGTATGTGCCAACATGGTTATCTCTCTGGCTTTGCTCTTCTCTGTTAACATTAGCCACTTGTATTTTGTGTGAGGGTAAAGTGTGTGTGGGGGGCGGTTTCTAGCAAACTTTAGGATTGCTATTCCTGGTTCTATGATGAATGTCTTTGGTACTTTGAGAGAGATTGCATTGAATCTGTAGATTTCTCTGAATAGTGCTGACATTTTACCTTAATCAATTCTACCAATCTATTAACCTTTTTAGTCCTTCTATTTCCACAGTGTTTTATAACTTCTTACAATCTTTCGCCTCTTTGGTTAAATTCCTCCTAGGGATTCTGTCTCTCTTTGTAGCATTGTAAGTGGAGTTGCCTTCTTGCCTTCTATTCCAGACAACTCGCTAGTTTACTGTGGCAACGTGACTGGTTTTGTATGTTGGTTCTGTATCTGGCAAAATTGATGCATTTATCAGTCTTACTAGTTTTTGTTTGAAGCCTTGGGGTTTTCTAAATACAGACCACATTGCTTGCAGTGACAGTTTGACAGTCACCTGTTCAACTTAAATGTCTTGTTCCTTTTCCTTACCTGATGGTTCTAGCTCCATATTCCAGAATTATGCTGTGAAGTAGTAAAGGCGAATATCTGTGTCTTCTCCTACATCTTAGAGAACCTTTCAGTTTTCCTCATTCATGATAATGTTAGCTACTGCCTTATGGCAGAGAGGTTCCATCTGGAGGCATATGTATTCAACACCAGAATCCGCAACATTTTAAAGCATAATTTTATTTTATTCATATTAGTGTGCATAACAAACCAGGTCCAGGCACATATCACATAGGTGAAATTCGAAGAACAACTTTCGGGAGTCATTTGTCCCTATTGCCACTGTGTGTTCTGAAGATCAAATTCAGGTCATCAGCCTTACACAGCAAGAACTTTTTACAGGTCGAGCCCAAGAACTGTCAACATTTTGTCATGAAAGGAAATACACTATACCCACAGAATGAAGAACAAAATCCACACGATCATTTTGAAATATACATACTAACTAGTTGATTAAACGTGTACTCCTAAATGTGTAGTTAGGAAAAGCCTCAGTAACCATTGACAAAAGCTTGAAGAAGATGAGAGGAAAAGTCATGCTCCCGTCTGGAGAAACACATCCTGTGGAGACATAAAGAAAGTCCAATCTCTGCCTAGGGCTTTTGCATAAAGTCCTGTAAAAAGAGAAAGTAGCCAGTGTAGTTAATGTAGGGAAAGGAAGGCAAGAGTTGCAGAATCCGCAGTGAATTTATGAGGCAAGAGGAGAGAGGCAGGTTATAGAAAGTGCTAATCCCATCTTAGAACTTACAATGTTCTCTTGAGAATGAATGGAGATTGAACGCTGCTATCTGCTTTGTGCTTTGAGTCACTGGTTGCTCATTGGAAACAGACAATGAAGGGAACAAGGTTAGATATGCTATAATACACCAGACAGAAGATAGTCCATCCTAGTGAGTACGTTTAACTAAACTTTTTATATATGGCAATTTAAGTAACATATTAAATGACAGACATAATAGTGACATAGATGCCAAATGTATTTTAATGAATAACTACTAGCTTTGATATTATGGACTGTAAAACTCTCCTTTATAAAAGCACAAAGTGGGGCCAGAGAAGATGACTTAGGTAGATAAAGTGTTTGCTGCCCAAGCCTGAAGATCTGAGTTCTGATCTCTAGATCCCACACAAATGCCACGCAGCCATAGCAGCTTGCCTATAGTTCCAGAGCTCAGAAAAATGATACAGGTAGTCCCCTAGAGCAAGCTGAGTAATCAAGCTAGCCAAGTCAGTAAATCCTGGGTGTCAGTGAAAGATCTGGCCTCAATACAGCATGGAGAGCAGTTGAAAAAGGCAAATATCAGCTTCTGGGACACACACACACACACACACGGGATACATGATATTAACACAAATTATTGATGAGATCATATAATAATGGTAAGACTTAGTGATCTGGACACCCATACTAGAACTAGAATGGAAGCCAAGAGTGACATCTATTTTAAGTACTTATTTCTAAAAGTGGGCAGGAACTCATGATCACTTGAAGAGCACAGGGGGCAATCTAAACGTGTGGGCACTGTGGACATTTAAAATGCTTTGTCTATCTAGAGGTCACAGTTATTGGACCATAGTTTACTCCAACCTCACTGCAGGCCAGTTAAAATGGCTCAGAACAAGAAATTAAACTGCCTGGGATAAGTCTGTAGGTAGCTACCTGCCCTGACAAGGGAGCGTTTCCCAGGAAGCACCCATAGCTTCTTCCTGAGTGCTTGAAGAATCTAAAATGTATACATAATGTTCACTAAGCACACAGTGACAGCCTACCAAGCCCCTGCTGATGGAGATGTATGTCATCTTGTGTCACCCCTACAGTAACTAATAAGCATTTTAATTTGATTTCATCAACATGGAAAGTTAGGTTTATTTTTTGGCAAAAACAACGTAGCCGGAGTCATACATGAAGTGATAAATGCAAACAAGTGCATCTGAATGGTTTTTGTCTTTTACAAAAGAAATATTCATGAATCCATGGTCTCAATGTACTTTAAAGGTCAATGCTAAGAAATAAAGTGTGGATGGCCTCTGGTCATTTCCATGGCAACCAAAGAGAACCATAGAGACTGTGTGGTGGTCAAGCAGTAAAATCACCCTGCATATTGGTACCATACATTTTCTTTTTATTTGGAAAAAGATTTCCAGGTGAATTCTATGTAGACAGCCTCTCTCACTCACTGCACATTTCATACACAGTAGAGAGCAATGTTGACTCATCTGTAGGGACAGCAACTGGCAACTTCAGGTATAGAGTTCATAAGTAGCAAAGATTCACTGGTTATACGATTCTAAAACAATAAAATCAGCCTCAGGGACCTCTAAAGAAGGGGTAGAAGGATAACATTTTTTTTCAGAAACATTGTGGCACATATGAGCTCACAGAGACAGTGACAGCATGCAGGAGACAAGACCAGCACAAGGTCAATCCAGACAAAGTCCTAGAAGAGAGGAGGAGAGGTGAGTCCAAACTACCACTCTGGACCAAAAATCTATTTCCAAATACCAGCTATTAGGAGAGGGAAAATCAGTTTCCTGAAATGGAGTGACACTGGTCACCACTCTCCAGGGCAGGCCTCATGGTCAGGAGTAGTTGACCAACAAAATCAGACTCCATGTTGCTAAGTAGCTATTTTCTTTGGGTTGATTTTAATTAATTAATTAATTAATTAATTCACCTCAATCCTGTAACCTTGGCTTTTTATTTTAAGAGAGAAAAAAAATGAACTTGAGTGGGTTAAGAAATAGAAAAGGATCTGGGAAGAGTGGGAGGGATGGAAAAAGAGTAGGATATAAATATTTTGTATAAAATTTGTAAAGAACAAATGAAAAATAATTAACTAAAAATTTTAAAGGATTCTAAAAGCAAAAGAACAAACAAGCAAGCAAATGAAAACCAAATCCTTGGCTTTGCAATTTTTTTCCCATTACTTAATTTATTTATTCATTTTAAAATTCTGATCTCTGCCCTCCTCCTCCTGATTGCCCCCACACAGTCTTTCCTCCCATCCCCTACCCCTGCTCTTCTCTACTGAGAGGGTGGAAGCCCTCCTGGGTATTCCCCAACACTGGCATATCAAGTCACTACAGGCCTAGGCACATCCTCTCCCAGTGACACAGACAAGACAGGCTAGTTAGAGGAATGTGACCCACAGGCAAACAACAGACTTAGAGATGGCCCTTCCTCCCAGTTGGAGCTACCCACATGAAGATCAAGGGGCACATATGCTAATTTTTGTCAAATATTAACAACTTTTTCTTAAATATGCATTATACCCCACTCCCCACTCTGTAACAGTCTCATTGAATCAAATTATCAGAGGTGGAGGAATCTCAGAGTTTGAGCATTTCACTTTAGAAACAAGAAGATCAGTACTTGGGGTCAATGGTCAGAAGAACCTAGACCTGGGGCCCAGCCCAGTTCTCTTTCCACATAGCAATCCTACCTCCCTGTGTATTTCTAATGTTGTCAGTTATTCTACTGAGAAAGCTTTCTTCTGTTGGTTTAATCTGAGCATCTAGCTTTGTCTGGTTACAGCTGTCCCCAGAAACACTATTTGAGTATTGAAAAATCTATTCCCTGTCCACTGAGTTTCAATGATTTAGATTTCCCCAGCAAGCATGAAACCTTAGCTTGCTTTTAAATGTCAGGACTTTCCTGTATTTCATTTTCACTTTTAAAGGTTATTCTAATATAAGGTTGTGGATAGGAAAGTCGCTTCTCCCAACCCTCATGTTATTTCTCTGATGTACTAAGTGTTCCTTTAAATTACTGTTTTTTTTCAGTTATAAATTCTATTTTACATAAAGCATATTTTTCTCGTCTATTTCCCCAATTACTTTTATGCCAATTCATTTTGGAAAGAAAAATGAATGTAATGTTGGCCTTACCTAAGCCACCTTCAATCTACTCTTCTCCTTCAACAGATAACACTCTGGGGTTGGAATGCTCTTTGTGGGCACTAGGAGCCAAGCCCTACTTGTTGGGCATCTAGACACCAGTCATTGACTTGCATGGGGAAGGATAGAAACTGAATTGTTACTCATCCTTGTGTTCAGCCTTCTGCCTCTTCATTCTGAGCATCTTTCTTCCTTTTTTAAAAAATTTATTTATTTATTTTTCCACTTTTTAAAAATTGGGTATTTCTTATTTACATTTCAAATGTTATTCCCTTTCCTGGTTTCCTGTCCATCAGCCCCCTAACTTCTCCCTCTCCCCTTTTATAAGAGTGTTCCCCTCCCCATCCACCCTACCTTACCACCCCGCTCCCTGACAATCCCCAACACTGGGGGTCCAACCTTGGCAGGACCAAGGGCTTCTCCCTCCATTGGTGCCCAGCAAGGCCATGCAAGATCATGTCAAACACAGAGGCAAATGTTAGCAGCAAACCACTGAACTGAGGACGGGACCCTGTTGGAGGAATTAGAGAAAGGACTGAAAGAGCTGAAGGGGTTTGCAACCCCATAAGAACAACAATGCCAACCAACCAGAGCTTCCAGGGATTAAACCACTACCCAAAGGCTATACATGGACTGACCCAGGGCTCCAACTACATATATAGCATCTTTCTTCCTTTTTCTCTCCACCTCTTGAACCAATGAACCAGGCTATCTGCTTCCTGTGTATCGTCAATGTTATAGAAACTTCAGGTAAACAGTTACTGCTTTTTCCTAGAGTGTCATCCTCATAAAACAAATATTGTCAGACTCTGCAATATGATCATCTTCATTTTTCTCTTTCTCAAGAATCATCTTCCCTGCAGGTAATAAGGAATTCTAGAAATAAGACAGGAAGTACATTGAAGAATCTAGGTTCTTATGAAATGGTGATATGATTGGGCCCCTGCACTTTGATAAATGGTCAGAGAATCACTTGGGTCATTAATGCACATGGACATTCTTGGTGCAATTGTTACTCTAGAACCATGAAGAAAGGAAGTGCATAGAGTTCTGATTAAAAATCATAAAAGCAGGTAAATATCAAATCACTGGGCAGTGGGCTATGTTCATAATATGAAAAAAGAATATTTTAAAACTTAATGTGTGCTATGCTTTGAACGTGAAAAGTCTTCATAGACTCACATATTTAAACACTTGAACCGAAGCTGATGGTGACCTGTAGGAAGGTTGTGGACCCTTAAGGAAGTAGAGCCTTTGTAGAGGAAATGAGTCACTGGGGAAGGGCCTTGAGTTTCTATAATCCAGTCCTACTTCCTGCCTGATCTCTGCTTCCCTATTGTGATCGCAATGTGACCAGCCGCCTCCTGTTCCTGCTTCGATGCTCTCTCTGCCGTGATGGCCATTCACTCAAATCGTAAGCCTTCTCTGCCTTACTTGCTTCCTCTTGGCATCTAGTCACAAGAAAATATGTAAGAGAACCTGGATCACTAAAGCAACATGACTTCATGTGGAGATCAGGAGTTTTTCCTTAGACCAAAGGTTAACTTCAGACAGCATGGTGGAGTGTGGCTGGAGTTGGGGTGTAGAGAATGGGATGGTATCTGGAGGTGGTAGGTTGGGGTACATGTCTGTAAGAGATAGGGAGTTGAAGGAGATAAAGTCTTGCTCTTCTCAGACTTTTTTCCAAGCCCAGATAATTATGAACTAACTTATGCTTTGTAACCACAAATTTCAAACTTATCCTTATAGCCCTGCTCTCAGGAAATGTTATGAAATAGATGTAATTTGTGGGGGTTTGGTTTTGTTGTTGTTGTTTGTTTGTTTGTTTTTTAAGCAAACTTTTAGGAACGTCTCCCTGTCCCTACTCACCAAAGCAGTTTCCTGGAAGCCAGCCCAGGAGTACTATGTGGACTGTGTGTGCCCTCCTCACTGACAGCACAGTTATTCTTTGTGATGTAAAGTTGCCCTCTCCTACAGATACTGAAAATTGTTTTAGGAGATGAAGACCAGGTGTGAGCCAGCAGGACTATACACTAAATAGACTTCAGAAATGCAAGAGGTGACACCTCAGAGTGAACTTCATGAGCCAGTCATGATTTCAAAGGGAACAGATGCTGAGGGAGGTCTAGGACAGACTCGGGAACCTAGAAAGCACCAGAGCTTCAGGGTTCAATACACAAGACGGATAAAAGACTCAGAGTGAAGCAAGCTTAGATGCTTCTAGTCTGTAGAGAGGATATCCTAGGGTAAAGAAGATATCTGTAGAACTCTATTGAACCTACTTGGCCAACCTTACCTGTGGGAGAACTACAAGACAAGCTCTCAGTCATAGTCTTCCTTCCAGAACTGGCTCTGTGAGGCTGCCCTGGGCCCACCTGTCCACATGTATCTTTTGCCAAGCATTTTCTTTCCCACTGAGCCCAGGGTGGGTGTTAGCGGGAAATTTCTCAGTGGCAGGTAGAAGGGTGTGAGCTTCCTACCCCTGCCCACCTTGCTTCAGCAGCAGCCCTATCTCAGCAGAGAATATTGAATCCATTTTTTGTCCTATTTGCTCTGCGACTTGCTGTCTAACTTCCACAGACAAAATGATCCATCTTTAACATCGCATAACACCTTGTATTTGCAAATCTCTGGAATTCATGGAAGCCTAACGATTGGAGACAGTCTGTCATCTGACAACACAGTAACTTTCTGTGGTTATTTGTCTTGCTGATATTCTGCCACTTAGGATAGTGTTTTCCTTTTAACTCCCACTGTCAGGATGCACAAAATCCAATACATAACCTACATTTTACAGAGATACAGTATTTCACCATATGGTTGCAATAATCTTCCTCCCTGCATTTTACCTGTGATCATTTTATGTCCACATTCTTTATTCTACAGTATGTACATCAGAGCGAATCTTCACAGAATATTTAAGGGAAGAAAAACTGCTATATATTTCTTCTTTCTATGATTCATTTTTTACTGTCATTTTTCTCTCATTTAAACCTTCATCCTTATCTCTATTTACATTGATATTAATAAGTATATAAGACAGTCCATCTCTGTCTCTTCAGTCTTCCCTGAGTTGTACGCTTTAACTCTCATTTGAATATGAAAGCATAATCAGGAAGACTTTGACATGAAGATGGTTCACATGTGGTCTTGGAAGCCTCTGAGGTGTTTCTGTAAGAAAGCCATCCACTGATAGACATGCTAATGGGCCCATGATATAGGACAGAAAGCTTAAAAGCTCTAACCCATCAAGAAACCCCATTCATCATTTCATTTTGGAGGGAAAGGATATGAAAAATGAAATGTCAACGCTATAATATCAGGAGCATTTAAAATGTCAAGTGCTTGTTGTTCCACAGTCTGCCTGTCTATTCTTCCAATCAAACCTCCAACTGGTATAATAATTACAGATGATACACAAGGTTCTCATGTGCAACTGGACCCAGATTCATAAGTAGTCTAATGAATACATTCTCATTGCCCAGCTTGAAATCCTCTGCTTTTTCCTACACAGTTGTTTTTCCTTTGGAGCAAGACATTACTACAAACTCAAGACAGCATTCAGCATAAGGAGTGAGACATCAGGGTAGAAAAACAAATTCTCAAATATTCCAGAATTCAGTCACTTATAACACAGAGATACATCTGGAGCCAGGGCACAGCAAATGCACTGGCGAACAGTGTGCTTAATCCAAGAATGCTGAACAGTAAAGACTTGGCCCAGGTAATGCAGCTGTATTTCAAGATGCATGCACACAAGTACTGTTATGAACCTTTAGGTACAGAAATATGCTTTCAATTTAATGATCACATTGTTTTCTGCAAAGAATTGCATAATGCACAAAGCCAAAAGCAGTGATTCATCTGTGAAAACCTGTGTGGAAGCTATGAACTCAGAGGCCCATCTTAATTATGATAAAAATTGAAGCCAACAGCTGGTACTTAGGGAAGACCTCATTTCTTCTCCACAGCACATGTCATGCTCACCAACAGCTATGAAGAGTGTCTTGTGGCAACTTCAATTCTATTGCCCAGATCATCCAGTCTAGGATGTTTATAACATCAGCCTTCACATCTGGCAGTTTCCCATTATAAGAGAGGCTGAAGCACATGGGGACAATCTCCAGGAGATCTTGATCCTTTGCCATGAAGTTGATAAACCTTGTAAAGCAGTTCTCCTGGAAAGTAACAAAAGAGCTATTAACAAGATACCCACTCAGGATCATTGATACCAACAGTATATTCACTAGTTCACTAGTAACTCTGTTGGCTATCTCGGTTTTTTGGGGTTTTTTTACCCAACTGGTAAGATATAATTGCTCACCTAAACATGCAAAGCCCAGTACCATCCATCCCTTAAGAACATTTGTAACAACCTTTAAAGATACAGTGTGGAATATTAACGTCACCCGCCATATTGTCCTGCCATGGTTTCTCTCTCTCCCTCTCCTCTCCTCCTTTCCATTCCAGTATCCTCCTCTTCCTTCAAACTTCTCTCTCACCCATCCTTCCTTCTCCTCCAATGACAGGCCTCCTTATATCCTGTACCTGTCCCTCACCTGTATTTTACAAATACAATGGGGAGAAGTTTCTGGTGAAGTTACCTGATTCCGGAGTAAGTGACTAGGCAGCTGTCCTTGGGGCAGTAGAATTAGCATCAAAATACAGATAACTCCAGGGTAAACAACAACATTTCCCCTTTTTTTGTCCAGTTAAAAAGACTTTTCACTTATATATAAATTGAGTACAATAATTACCATTCTACAATTTATAAAGCATATGATATACTCAACACCCAATCCATCAGTATATCAATTAAACAGAACATTTAGTTATCCATTCCAGCTTAAGAAAGGCTTAAAATCTATATTATATCTTGGCTAGCTTGTATACTATCTGATAACTATCCAATAAAATATGTATATTCAGAGTTAAACAGCCTGATAGGTTATGAGACTATAATCAGTCTTCAACTGCAACAGAAATCTGAGAATGACCAAATATCTGTACACGACTTCTAGAACTGAGAGGTTGTAGAGACAAATCTCCACTAACACAGTCCCCTGTTAGCAACATGTGACCAAAAGTCTTCTGCCTTCTGGCCCAAAATCAACTGACAGACTCTTGAAATGCAGATTTTGAAGGGCTGATCACCCTGTCTTGACAGAGTTTATCAGTCAACTATTCTGCATAATTTGTTCTTTTCTGGACAGTATTAGTCTGCAGATGAAACAGGCGGTTTTGTCCAATGGCTGCCTAGCCACAAAGTATTGCCTCACCTGGAGGTAGAGATGTCCAAATTCTTCATTAAATCCGCCAAAGGGGAACTGTTAGGAGCAGATCTGTCTCAACAAAAGATAAATAACTTTAAATCTCAAATTTTGTGGATTTCTGACGTTTTTGAAAACCATCTACCTATAAAAGACAATCTGTACTGTTGTCTTTATATCTTAATAATATCTTGAAAGTACTCTCACAATATGTTTGCTATTTGGTCCTTAACTCACATGTGTAATCAACTCAGAAGTTTGTAATGACATCAATAGAAGGACTGGCTCTAAACCTTGTACTTTTAAACTCTTTTAACAAATAAATTCTCTATCAAAGCAAAGATGATTTTAGCTTAGTTACCAAATGAGATTATGACTGTACAACTCAATTTAGCTAATTCTTCCCTGTTAAATTACAACCAATTTTAAATTCCTCATAAAAACAACCTTAGAATAACTGCTTTTAGCCCCCCCAAAGTCCAGGGAATTGGGGCGACGACTCCTCCATAACTTCTTCAAGTTGTACATGGGTGTTGAAATATCCTTGGGGGTAGGGGGTAGGAAGAATGAAGCAAATGCTGTAGCTGATGTGTCCTGACTGGACCCAGCTGAAAGTCCTTGAGACCAGGAATCCAAGTAGGCACACTCTGTAAAATACAACTCTCAAGACAAAAGTTTAGAATTGAGATATCTTTTTGTTTGATTCTCCTGAATAAATTTTTCAGGCGGTCTACCTCTATCAAATCTGATCAGTATGACTCTGTGAGGTTTCCAGAGCCTAATCACACTTTTAAAAAACACAAAGACAAAATCTTTCTCCCAAAATACTGTGTTCTTTAGTCTGTAACCAGAAAAGCTTGTATCTTGTACTCTCTCCCAGAGTAATAATATAACCATAAAACTCAAAGTCACACCCATTATGAAGATTAAACTTTTTTTTTAAAAAAAGGAAGCAAGCTAAACAGTGAGCCTGATAGACTTTTGTACTCTATGATATCAGGATATGAACCCAAAATTCCCATGGAGCCCATGTTAAGAGAATTTGAGGTTCCTGTTGTGATCGATATCAAAAGTAACCACAAACCCTCTTTAGCCGACATCAACAAGCCATATGGTCTTTAGGGGGGTAATTCATAAAACAAACTAAACACTATATATATACATATATATATATATATATTCAATGTATGCCTAAAAAAGCTGAAACAAAGAACACCATGTGTTTTATATTTGTATGGCTACAATGGATAATATGCCAAATACAATATGGTCAATAGTCCTTTACATCTCTTCTTAATATTGGTTATGTGAAAGTAAGACTAGGTCATGGATAGAAGAATGCAAATCGATCCATGCTTATCACCCTGTACAAAGCTTAAGTCCAAGTGGATCAAGGACCTCCACATCAATCCAGATACCTCAAACTAATAGAAGAAAAACTAGGCAGCATCTCGAAACATGGGCACTGGAAAAATTTCCTGAACAAAACACCAATGGCTTATGCTCTAAGATCAAGAATCGACAAATGGGATCTCATAAAACTGCAAATCTTCTGTAAGGCAAAGGACACTGTGGTTAGGACAAAACGGCAACCAACAGATTGGGAAAAGATCTTTACCAATCCTACAACAGATAGAGGCCTTATATCCAAAATATACAAAGAACTCAAGAAGTTAGACCGCAGGGAGACAAATAACCCTATTAAAAAATGGGGGTTCAGAACTAAACAAAGAATTCACAGCTGAGGAATGCCGAATGGCTGAGAAACACTTAAAGAAATGTTCAACATCTTTAGTCATAAGGAAAATGCAAATCAAAACAACGCTGAGATTTCACCTCACACCAGTGAGAATGGCTAAAGTCAAAAACTCAGGTGACAACAAATGCTGGCGAGGATGTGGAGAAAGAGGAACACTCCTCCATTGTTGGTGGGATTGCAGACTGGTACAACCTTTCTGGAAATCAGTCTGGAGGTTCCTCAGAAAATTGGACATTGAACTCCCTGAGGATCCAGCTATACTCTCTTGGGCATATACCCAAAAGATGCCCCAACATATAAAAAAGACACGTGCTCCACTGTGTTCATAGCAGCCTTATTTATAATAGCCAGAAGCTGGAAAGAACCCAGATGCCCTTCAACAGAGGAATGGATACAGAAAATGTGGTACATCTACATAATGGAATATTACTCAGCTATCAAAAACAATGCCTTTATGAAATTCATAGACAAATGGTTGGAACTGGAAAATATCACCCTGAGTGAGGTAACCCAATCACAGAAAAACACACATGGTATGCACTCATTGATAAGTGGCTATTAGCCCAAATGCTTGAATTACCCTAGATGCCTAGAACACATGAAACTCAAGACGGATGATCAAAATGTGAATGCTTCACTCCTTCTTTAAAAGGAACAAGAATACCCTTGGCAGGAATAGAGAGGCAAAGATTAAAACAGACACAGAAGGAACACCCATTCAGAGCCTGCCCCACATGTGGCCCATACATATACAGCCATCCAATTAGACAAGATGGATGAAGCAAAGAAGTGCAGAAGTGTAGATCGCTCCTGAGAGACACAGCCAGAATACAGCAAATACAGAGGCGAATGCCAGCAGCAAACCACTGAACTGAGAATGGGACCCCGTTGAAGGAATCAGAGAAAGAACTGGAAGAGCTTGAAGGGGCTCGAGACCCCTTATGAACAACAATGCCAAGCAACCAGAGCTTCCAGGACTAAGCCACTACCCAAAGACTATACATGGACTGACCCTGGGCTCCAACCTCATAGCCTAGTAAGAGCACCAGTGGAAGGGGAAGCCCTTGGTCCTGCTAAGACTGAACCCCAGTGAATGTGATTGTTGGGGGAGGGGCAATGGGGGAGGTGGGGAGGGAACAACTATAAGGAAGGGGAGGGGGAGGGATTAGGGGGATGTTTGCCTGGAAACCCGGAAAGGGAATAACGCTCGAAATGTAAATAAGAAATACTCAAGTTAATAAAAAAAAAAAAAAGAAATACTCAAGTTAATAAAGATAAAAAATGTATTAAGGGAAAAAAAAAGATTAGGTCATGGACATATGAGTTTGTAGATTTTCTTTCCTGCATGTTTGAAGTATGTAGATGTGTGTTATGATGTGTGTAGTGGTCGGAGGGTATGTTTGTGAGGTTGGTTCTCTACAACTCTCTTTTATGTGTGCTATGGGAATTGATCTTAACCTTACCTTAACAATGCTACCATGTCTGGAGGGCTTTGTTTGTTTGTTTGTTTTTTGTTTTTCTCCAGTGATGAAAATAAAACTCAGGTCTTTATGCTTGTACATCAAGCATTTTGCCCACTGAGGAATCTCCCCCTTCACACATATTATTTTTTGTCACTGCTTTTCTCCTTGTCTGTTTTAGTACCTCAAGTTTTACCACCTTGGCTGAAGTATGTGTTATCCAAATTCTCCTATCTATCATCTTGTAACGTATGGACTTATCCACACCATTTTGTTTTTTAAGTTGGAGGGTGGAGGGAATTCCTTGTTGACACGAATCAGAATTAGAGTTAGGAGTATGTTCTAGTTGACAGTTATTGGTAAAGACCCCAGTATCAAAGAAACTATACCCAGTGGGATTTGTAACCAGGTACGAGACAAGTCAAGACATCCAGTCACTAGGGAATGTGCAAAGAGTAGAAAACCAGCAGGAAGTGAAGTCAGATGATGCTCCACAGCCATTCAGTCCTCATCACAAATAATAGTGTACGGTTAACAAAATAATACAGTTAATGAATAAAATTATAGTTAACAAAATACACTTAATGAATAAAACTATAGTTAACAGCAGCAAGGAATAAAACCCCAAGTCTGAAGGGGAAAAAATCCACTATTAACCATAGTGTAGTTGTCACACTGCAAAGAAAAGAGAGTGGTGGGGAGGTCCGTGCAAACGAGACAGGGAATCTTAGGTAACCAATCACACCCTACTCCCTTCGCACCTGGACATAGTAGCTGGTAAACCCCCAATCACATTCCTGGGGACTCAGCATGAACAGAAGGGAAGCCAGGGCAGAACCGGGGCTGCTCCAATTGTGTGTATGGGGTCATGAAACATCATCAGTACCGGCTTTAGCAGATGCTGTGACTGAAAGCCACAGGCTGGTCACTGCCTCAGCTGAAAATCAGCCCAGGCAAAGGGTGCAGAACAGAAGAGGGAAAAAAAGCAAAACTGGGATTCTTCACTGCTGCTGCCTTTTTTTCCTCAATGTCCTTCAGATTTCTGAGATTAACATGTCCCATGTTACTAAATCATAAAAATGGTTCCATTAAAAATTATTACGCAATCACCAACTTTATCTATTGCAACTTAATGTGTATCATTGCTCCTCACTCTTTCCCGCTGACAGTACAGATCACTTCTTCATTTCTTCATCAAATGTGTATGAAGCCCTGCATGCGATCATCACCTTCACCTCTGCCTGGTCACACCGCAGCTCAGTGAAGGAATGGTAACCACACAGACCCAAAGAGAGCACTGGGAACTGCTTCTCTTAGTCCGCTCTTCACTTACCTCACGTCCCACTTAGCTTTCTGTGGTGGCTGCAATAAACACCATGACCAGAATTGGCTTGGAGAGGCAAGTCTTTATTTCATCTTCCAGGCCACGGTCCATCACTGAAGCAAGTCAGGGCAGGAATTCAAGCAGTAACAGAGGCAGGAACTGGGAGGCAAACTGCTTACTGGTCTGTTCCTTACCTTCTGCTAAGCTAGTTTTCTTATATAACCCAGGCCCCCGGTTAGGGGCTGTATTGCCCACAGTGGTTTACTCTCTTAATTAGCAAAAAAAATAGGTCCCCCAAACATGCCTGTAGGTTGATCTGATTGAAGTAATCTGCCAACTGAGACTCCTTCAGGTAACTCTAGACCTTGTCACGTTGACAGCCAAACTAACTAGGAGACCTTGCTTCCTAATCCTTCTGTATTCGGCTGTGAATTGAGTTCAACTAAATGGATAGTGTCCAGACAACTTTTGGTGAGGGTCAATTGTGCAGGTCCACAAGCTTCACTCCAAAGAGTCATTGACTATGAAGAGCTGGCGATAGAGCAGGACGGGTAGCATCCTTTTCAACCATAAATGGATACGAAGTAGCACATAGACCAGGTGTGATGTGATGGCATGGATCTTGAAACAGGAGAATGAGAAGTTTAAAGTCATTCTTGGTATCCGTGAACTTGAAACCAGCCTCACTCAAAAGGAAGGAAGGAAGGAAGGAAGGAAGGAAGGAAGGAAGGAAGGAAGGAAGGAAGGAAGGAAGGAAGGAAGGAGAGAAAGAGGAGTAAAAGATATCTGAGCTGGAGACCACTGGCTCCAGGAGGACTCACAGCGCCTATTGAATGTTTATTTCATTTGTGAAATGTATTCTATGTATGTATACATAATTTATATATAGTTACATATTAGATATAATTCATATATGAAAATTATTTATTTTATATATGAAGGCACATATATGCCTTCAATATATGACATAAATTAAGAATTAGTGTATATGTCAAAATATATATTTGCATACAATTAGTATCTACCTTGTTGAATGGTGTGATGACCCACATTTCCCTTTCAGAGCTGGACTGTCCAGTGAATTACAAGTGACCTCTCGGTCTAGCTGCAGGATTGGTAATGGAGCAGCTACCCGTGAGCATTGATTTCATTTCCAGTTTTGCAGTCTGATGTTCCTTGTTAATACTCTTGGATCATGCATTTCCCACATCAGCATCTTACCCTTTTATAATAGTGATTTTTAAAAAAAATGAAACGTCCTCCCAGAAAAGCGCACGCCCACATTAGCTCTTACGAAGTCACCTTGATTTGTAAAGAAAGCATTTGTTTTCAGCTACAATTTTACCTCATCAGAACTATAAGGAAACCTGTCCTGGGACCGGGAAATTAGCAAAGATGAGATGGGCGGAGCCAGATGATGATGAGAGCAGCCAAATATTCAACGCAGAGCAGGGGCTGGTGAGGATTTTAAGGCTTCATTTTTATAGTGTCTGCAAGGTGGCGCTCAAGGCACGGAGTAGCAGCTTCCTGTGCTCTGCTGGCAGCAACTGCTCTCTGGGGATCCTTATTCCTAATCTCTGCTGTTTCACAGCCTCCCAGTTTGATTCATTGTGACCTTGATGAGTTTTTTTTTTTTTTTTCACATTTTTTTTTTTTGCCTGTCTGAAGTACTAGTCTTTCTTGTTAGTCATCCAAGGCAATACTTTTCTTTATATTCTTTCCTTATTTTCTTCTACCTAATATCTGTGTGCATTCGGGACTACAGAAATGCTCAGAGTATAATATTACTTGTTGCTCTTCCGGGAGGGAGAGGGGGTTCAATTCTCAGCACTCACATGGCAGCTCCCAACGGACTGTCACTCTAGACACACCAGGCACACAAGTGGTGGTACCTTGACACGCAAGCAGGGGAAACTCCTATGCATAGGAAACAAAACTTAAAACAGTAGTAAAGTACCTGCTTAGCAAGCATTTTCATTTCTTCCCTGGCCTCTCTTCATTATCACAACTTATTATGACTTACCGAGGTCACCCGCTTTTCTGTGCAGTTTGGCTCCTTCTTAAACTAGTCAAGAAACTTTCTGCATCTGATGCATGTGTGGTTCTGCTTTCCACTTCTTCCCTTGGTGTGTCCAGGCGATGTTTCACACCTGGCAGGGAGGACAGAGCGGAGCTGAGCTCCGGGGTCCTCTTCTTCCCTTGTTGTGTCTGGGGCCAGACGCACACCGGTGGGAAAGGATAGAACCAGAAGTCTGGAATAAGTGGGTCAGCAGGATCCCTGTCTGGCTGCGAATGCAGAGGCAAGTGGGGGCGGGGCGGGGAGGGGGGCTGTGTCTTTTCCGAAGATTTCAGTGTTATATAGCACTTTCAGAAAACAGCTCTCTTAGGCAATAGTTAACCTAACAGTTTGTGCTCCTTATTCGGTGTGAACAAGGACTTGGAGAGTGGGAAGGGATTCTTCATACTGTGGTTCTTCGTAATTTTTCACTGGCTGAGGCTTAAGGTACTCGGGAAAACGCATTTGCTTGGAGATGCATTCCAGGAAGTTAAACCAGTAATTTGGCCAAGGATTAAGTGACACTCCTCAGGCACAATATGTGGGGAGGGCTCCCCAGGTAAGGCAGAGAAGAGGAAGCCCTGCTGAGAAAGGGAGTCCTCCACTTTGCACTGCGCTCAGGGGAGCTATCCGGAGATGATAGACTAAGATCTTTAAACAGCAAGGTCTTCTAATAAATATGCACAACTCTTCCCGAATCACACAAGGAAAAATTCCAAACAGAGCACGGTAAAATGGGTAGTGAAGCCTATAGAACTGCTTGCCTAATTTCAATATGTGTGTCTGTGTATGTGTGTGGGAGGGGGGGTCTAAGCACACGTATGCATAGGCATTTGTATATGTACTTTTCTGTAAATGGTGTGTGTGTGTGTGTGCGCGCGCGTGCGCGCGCGCGCGCGCGTTTGAAAGGACGACATTAACCCAATTTGTCTCCATTTAAGGTCCAGGCCTGATTTCTAAGAAAGTTTTCTCAATTTTGTTACATCGCCTTAAAACCACCTTTGATAATGAACAGTGATGTCATTGGAATAACACAATGAGGAGTGTCTAAGAGCCCCAACAGAAACCACAAGAGTGCCACTCCCTGAAACTGACTGTTTTATTACTGATTGGTAGGGAAGCAGATTCCTGAGGAGGTATAGCAGCCACTGAGGGCCATCCCTCTACCCCTTCCTCACTAGAATAAGAACTGCCTGCCAGGTAAGGAGGAAGGCTCTGAAATTCTCATGATGTACGTCCTCTAGTTGATCCAGAACCCATAGGATAAGTGCAATAGTGGTGGCAAGGCTGGGCCCTGTCCCTCTCAGCCTCCCAAGGTCACTGTGTCTTGGAGTTCCAATCACAGTGAGAGTTTACTGGTCTTACAAGCCTTTCCATTCAGTCTTTATAGCCAATGTGAACCCAGGATATTTAAGGGACATTCTTGTAGGGCAGTGACCATTGGTAGAGTGGCCATAAAGTAAAGTTGACTGTGACTGTGCAGACTAGAAGAATTCAGAGAGGACACACATACATGTCACACACACACACACACATCACATCACACATATCACACACACAGGTCATATCACATACACACACATCACATCACACATATCACACACACATGTCATATCACATGCACACATACACACATACACATCACATCAAACACACATACATCCCCCCACATGCACACATCACATCACATCACATCACATCACAGATACACACATCACATCACACACACACATACACACACACACACACACGCACACATATACACACATATCACACACATATCGCACATCACACATACATATACATACACACATCACACATACACATATCATGCACATACATCACACATACACATATCATGCACATACATCACACATACACATATCATGCACACACACATCACATCATACATACACACATACATGCACATATGCACACACACATCATGTCACATACATACACACACATATCATATCACATACACACATACACACATCATATCACAGATACACACATCACATCACACACATATCACACATCACACAAACAATATCATGCACATACATCACACATACACATATGCACACACACACATCACATCATACATACACACATACACGCACATATGCACACACACACATCGTGTCTCTCTCTCTCTCACACACACACACACACACACACACACACACCACTAAATAAGTAATTTTTTAAGGGGGCTGGGTTTTTATGTACTTGAGGTACTCCTGCTTTAGGCTGTACAAACGCGAGCAGGCAGCTTCCTCTACAGTGATTTCTCCTTTGCACGCTTCACTGCTGTCAAGTCAAGCTTTGGCCCGGTCAATTCTCTTACACTTACGCAAATATTGACTTTCTGTCTTTATTACTTCCTCTCCCTGATCCTATGTTTCACGGGACTGTCTCTATCTAACAGAAGCTATTTTAGCATCATGTATTGACACCTGGAATGACTCACCATTGTGGGATGAGTGGGAAATGCCTCCCCACGAAAGTTTGTATATCTTTGAACACTTGGTCCCCAGGTTATAGCCCTGTGTTATGAGATTAGGAAACCTTCGGAACATGGGCCTCGGCAGTGGATCAGACCACTGTGGGACAGACTTGGGAATCTGGTCCTGCGTGCAGTCTTATTCTTTGTTTCTTAGATGGCTAAGGTGACAGGGAGCCGTCACCCTGAAGTGTCCTAGGCCTTTCTCACCATGACAGAGAGATATTCCCTGGAACTGTGAACTGAAATAAGCCTTCCTCCCCTAAGTCACTTATGCCAAGTATATGTCACAGCAACAAGGAAAGTAGGTAGAAGATTACTTACTTTTCCATGAGGCAACACAAAAGCCCTTCCTAATTTCCATTTAAACAACTCTTTATCACTTTTCATTCTGTAAATGCAGGATTGAGTGTTTTATTCCCATTCCAATATATACATAGATGGGTAACATATACATGTACATAACATATACACATACAATACAAGTATTGATTTTTGCTTAAAACATGATTTTTAAAGCCAGAGGAAATAATAACACATACAGGTCTATGGTGTTTTTTAAGAACTGTGATACATCTGTTCTTGTCATAGTCTTCCAGTTCAGACGTCCCATTTCTCAACCTCAATTCTAGTCTAAATATCATTTTCCTTCTATGGGCACTTTAAATGTATTTATTTTAATTATATTTCTGTGTGTGGGTGTGTACATGTGAGTTGTGGGTGCCCACAGCGGCCAGAGGCATCAGATTTCCTGGCTGCTAATGTCACAAGTGATTGCTAGTGGTCCACAATGGGGGACGGGAAGTGAATATGGTTCCACTGCAAAACCAGTGTGTGCTGAGCCATCTTTCTAGCCCCAAGTCACCCTCTCTGTCTTAAAGGCCCTTCTAACCACGGTCCTCCTATTATTAGTTCCGTGTGTTTTACTCCTGCAGAATTACCTTAGACAGCAATCAAAAAGTTCTGCCTTCATTTTCTTCTGGTTCATCTTATCTGTGGCCATATTGTTATTGCAGAAACTTTTCCCAAGGATAATTTTTTTTCCTAAAGGACATTCAAAACCCTTATATTTCTCCAAGGGATGCTACTCTCTACCATTTCTCTTTACACTGGAAGTAGCATCACTGAGAGTATCAAACACCTTGCCTTGATTTCTTCAATGTCATTGAGTAGACTGTCTACAATATGCCCATGTTCCACTTCCTCAGAGAAAACCGGTCCTTTTTACATGGATGTTCTGAAATGCTTTGTCCTCTCTACTCTAATCTCTGATACTGTTAAGATCAAAAACAAGGACAAAACCTATGGCAATATTTTGCCTATGTGATGATGCCATTCTCTGCTGCTTGTTTGAAATGGGGATTTTGTTTGCAATGCCAACGATTCTATCACTCCCTATGAGTTCGTGTTAGCCAAGGAGATCCCAGAGACCCCAGAAATAATACAACCTATTGTCATTGCCCTTGGCTGCTACCAGAACTCGATTCGAAGACTCAATACTGTAGACATCACATACGTTGGACACAGGACACATAAAAATCAAGAAGAACCTGAACTGACAGCTTCTGCCTGCTGACTAGCATTCATGAAGTTGAGATGTGATATGTAAACCGTCAAACCAGAGAAGCCAGCCATGGTTTTACCCAGCTAGGGACCATGGCACACTACAATACCAACCTGCCAGACAGTTTATGACTACTGGTTACACAGTGTCACAACCATTTTTCGTAATAACCAGCTGCTTTCTAGATGGATTTGAGACCTATTCCATTAGAATTCATACCTGGTACTGTAGACATGGTAAAAGTTTGTAGCTGGGGAGGCCACAGGCCCTACAGGAAGAACCTGCTACTGTTGTTTCACTGAATGGCACGTCAGACTACCTTCAGAGTTCTTGCATTTATACTCTCCAGCTAATACTGCTTTCAGCCTTGGGCAGCTTCTTTTTTCCACAGGTGACTCTGAATGCATAACTCATCAAAGTGATGGCAATAATCGACTTTTAAATTCTTAACCTTAAATGGAACGTCAGCATCACACCCTCGATGGCCCAAAAGAACTTCATGGAAGTAGCAAAAGTATTGTAGGAACTAGAGGATAGAGAGGAGGGTTGTGGAATGCTGTGGTGGATAAGACATGACTGTCTCAATCATGAGCACACATAATTGTGGTTTCCTGCACTAGATCTGCTCATGCTAATACATGCATGACACACACACACACATACACACACACACACACACACACACACACACACAAAAACACACAGGACAGAAAAGTAAGAAAGGAACTAATTAAGAAGGGGGTTATCAGAAATAGAAGAGGGATAAGAGAGAATAATAGTAAATATGGTCACAATACAGTATATATTACATATATATATTTCAAATTGTCAAAAGTAATTTTTATGATTTATCTTATTTTATATGTGTGAATATTTTACCTGGACTAAGATAGGAGAGCTCTGGGAGAAGCTCCCAAAGAGACTTCCTCTCAGGATTACCTCTTACAGCTGATATGACTTTCTTATCATTATTAAATTAAAATAATAATCCCTGGGAATTAGACTACCATATTGGGCAGATTTCCTGCAGATCGACATAAGGGTAAACTTTCATGAATTAATGCTGTTTAGATGAATTAATGATTTTATAGAATTCCTGATTTGATTCAAATAATTCTAGGAAGAAAGCTTTTTCCCAAAACAAACATTATAAATATTTATTATTTTTATTGTTATTATTATCTTACTTACTCACTTTACATCCCACTTACTGCCCCCCTCCTGATTACCCTCTCTCACAATCCTTCTCCTCTGAGTAGATGGGGCCCCTGGGTATCCTACTACCCTGGTACATCAAGTCTTTGTGAAGCTAGGCATAGCTTCTACTGAGGCCAGACCAGGCAGCCCAGCTAGAAGAACATATCTAACAGACAGGCAATAGCTTTTGAGATAACCCCCACTCCAGATGTTCAGGACCCACACGAAGACAGAGCTGCACATCTGGTACAAATGTGCAGGAAAGCCTAGGTCTATCCAATATGTATTCTTTAGCTGGTAGTCCAGTCTCCGAGAGCCCCGGGGATCCAGATTAGTTGATTCTGTTGTTCTTCTAGTGGAATTCCTGTCCCCTTAAGGGCCAGAATCCTTCCTCCTACTCTTCCATAAGAATCTCCAACCTCCATCCACTGTTTATCTGTGGGTGCCTGCATCTATCTGAGTCAATTGCTGGGTGAAGCCTCTTAGAGGACAGCCATGCTAGACGTCTGATTGTAAATATAACAAAAATGTCATTGATAATGTTAGGGATTGTAATTGTCCATAGGATTATGTTTCAAGTTGGGCCAGATATTGATTGTCCATTTCCTCCATCTCTGTTCCATCCCCCATGCCTGCATTTCTAGTAGACAAAATAAATTTTGGGTGGAAAGTTTTGTGGATGGGTTGATGTCTCTACCACTCCCTGTGGCTCCTGCCTAGCGACAGGAGGTGGCCACTTCAGGCTTTATATTCCCAATATTGTGAATCACAGCTAAGGACACCTTTATTGATTCTTGGGCATCTCCCTTATACCCTTGTATGTATCAGTCTCTTCCTGGAGATAAGGAAGAAAATTTTAAGAGATAGTCTTAGTTGTTTTGCTAGAAAGATGTAATAAAGGGAGAATCAAGAATAGGATGTGCCCACTCCTCATAATAGGAAGTAAAGACTACATAATAAGGAATACAATGAACTTTCATAATTACATTAAAAAGATAAATAGGCGTGGGACAAGTTTGTGTTCAGGGAAAAGCATGTAGGTCCAAAAGTGAAGCCATGGTTGTGTACTATGATAAGATAAAACCATGAAAAACTGTTGCTTCAAACTTATAATGAGCATGTAGAATGAAACACTTCTTTGAGCATCCTTCAGTAACTCCCATTTTGTGTAACACTTCATCTATGAGGTTACTTTCTAAGAACTTTTATCTATTAAAAAAAAGGCAGAGAAAATATATAAAACAGTATGATATGGTGGCTCGGATGGGCTCTACCCATCCATCCATCCATCCATCCATCCATCCATCCATCCATCCATCCATCTATCCATCCATTCATCCATCCATCCATTCATCCATTCCAATGTATATCTGTCTGTCTGTCTGTCTATACATACATACACTTAAGAGTTAAAGGGGTTCAGAGTTTCTTTCTGAGCATTATTGCCAGCCTCAAATAGTTAACTTTTGTTCCATCAGTAGTATTGACCTCATGAATTACCCATCACTGGCACTGGGCAGTCTGCTCTCCCTTTGCTACCTTCCAAACCTGGGAAACCCTATAGATGCAGGGAAGGGAAGATCACTGACAGTTTAGAGGCCAGAGGAGGCAACTGGATTCCCTGGAACTGTAGTTATGAATGGCTGTGAGCCACTATGTGGTGCTGGGTCAAACCTGGTCCTCTGCAAAAAAAAAAAAAAAAAAAAAAAAAGCCAAATGCTCTTAACTACCAAGCTATTCTCTCTAGTCCAATTTGAAAATTTTTTACAAAAAAGCTTTTTCAAATTTTCTGCCTTCCACTTCCCCAGTCCTTTTCCAACTTTCTCAGCCAGGATCCTCCACATGTCTCACATACACACTCACATGTACAAGGTAATTTTGTTCTTTGGCCTTGGGTTGTTAGGAGACGGGCTTCAGATTGGAAAGAGGCAGGTCTCAGATTGGCGTGTCTCAAAATTGTTTTTCTAGGAGTGAAGTTTTTCACATGAATTGTCTTTTCTCAGTGGTAGCTTCATTAGACTTCCTCTTGGCCTTCTTACTATCTCAGTCTGTCACACAAAGCTGTCACCTGTAGTTCCATAAGCTGCCACACTCTCTACAGGAACACACTCATCTACTGTCCACTTGTGCCCATGGGAAGAGGTGACCCATCATGGGCAGGTTGAAACTATTTTAGATTGAAGACAACCAGGACTAGAATTCTGCTGCCTCTTATACTTTTCCTTAATCTCTGCTGTTAGATTCTGGTTTTCAAAATTCCAAATTTTCCAGTTTTTAGGAACCATTTGTTAAGTATGGTTTCTCAGTCTGAAGTCAATTGTTTACCTACCCTTTTACTCTAATCAGAACTACTTGGTATAAAATCTTCTCTTAACCTGTGTCTTCTCTCTCCATCCCATCTCTGAACAAGAAATTTGTCCCTAAGGAGGACCCCAGGTTCCATGTAGAAAGAAAAGATAGCAATATGAGAATAAAGGATAGAAATACAGGATGATAAAGCAGCTATGAAGGCAGATATGAACTGCTTTCCATGAAAGTTTAAGCAAAAGGAAGGAAGACAAGTCTGATATCAGAAGATAGCACAATTGGAGAAAAATTTTCTACAGTAGAAAAAAAAAAACTTGAGTTCATTTGTGCATCGATGTGAAATCTCAACTAGACAGGTAATGATTGATGGAATGTGCACCAGGATAAGTACTAGAAGATAGTTCATTCTGTTGGGAGCAGATAAAAGGAACTTGTCTTAAATACTGCCATTTTCACTTCAGACTTCATTTTACCTAAGATGACCAACTCTCTCTCTAAGCAACAATAGTTCCCCAAAACATAACTGTTACCAACACCCTCTCTAAGCAATAATAGTTCCCCAAAACATAATGCCTGTTTCTAACAACAGAAAGAACACCTTAATTTGATTGGCTGGATAAAAACACATCATTTACATTCAATGTCACTTGACAATGATGGAACACCAGATACAGTCTCTAATCCCCAAGTCCTGACTGGTTAAAATTACAGCTGTAACTTGGCCCAGATGCTTGTGGGTTTTATGCATTTAAGTCCTCTTCAGCTCCTACTTGGACTGCCAGAAGAAACAATTCTCCTGAGTCCCTTTCTGGTGGCCCAGATAGATCAGTGACTCTGCTTATTTGGTGGGAATAATAAAAGATTTTGTTGTTTTACAAGTCCATTAATGTTTTCTTTGCCCTTCCTCATGGTGAACAACAGGAATGATGTAGCAATTCCACATTCACCCAAGTCCTTGGATCATTATTCACTCTTTTATATATGTGAAAGTGCCAACCAAGACAGATTAAATATAAATATGTCCAATAAATATTTACTCAGTTGAACTGTGCTTAACTATAGAACACTGAACCAGTCAAATTATGAAACTCAAGAATCACCCAATGCTGTCTTGAAATTTCTTTTAGGTAAATGATACTTCCTGCCTATGTCAGCCAGAGAGCAGATGCTTTAACACTCATGTCTATGTCAATATTATGAAGCACCACATTGCAAAGACCTTACAACTCAGCTCCCTAGCTGGTGAGAGTTTGAACAGCCTGCAAGAAATCAGAGTTCAGCTTTGCCGGATACAAATGCTTTCTGAAGCATTTCTACCCCCAATACGATAGGTTTTGTCAGTATGTTGCTGTAAGTTTTGCTTCCTAACCTGTTCTGTTACAAACAAGAAGAAAACATTTCATGTGGTGCTTAGTGATGAAGCTTAGAAATTAAGTTAATTGTCTGAAGTCTGGTTTAAGATAGCATCCAGGAATACAATGAACATATTAGGTAACAAAAGATACAAAGAGACCCTGGGAAAAGATACTGTCTTTGTCATGACCATAAGAATCATGAAAAAAAGGCATAGTTCTAAATTTCAGATTAATTCTTTTTGTGTCATAGGGATGAGTATGAGGATATGGCAAGAGGAGCCAGAGAAATGACTTGCCATCAAGCCTGAGGATGTGGAATTGAGCCCCAGAATGCACATGATAGAAGGAACAAATAAACTTCTAGAGGCATATACACTAGATGAATGAAAGAATGATTTTTTTTAAAGTATGACTGGAACTAAGCAAAAATCTAAGGATTCCTCTCTGGCTTCTACCCTTAGCACTTCTGGTTTTCTATGACCTTCTGTAGGATGACCAATGGACAAGACAGAGAGATATGTGCCTCTGAAGAACATTAAATTTCTCTCACATTCTGCCAGCACCTTTTTATCATGAATGCTGTCAAGAGACTCAGGGTGAGTGACATTTTCAGCCACCTTAGAAGGAAGATTTAGCTCCTCCTCTAAGGTGATTAAAGTCAATGACCCTGATTTACATGGAAATGCAGAAGACAAGGAGAACAGAGCAATTATCTCGGAATACAGATATAATTACTTTGACTGATCATGAAAGAATCTTAGAGAAACTGCTGGCAATGTATTTCAGTTGGGATATCAAAGATTTAAATATGGCTTCCTCTCTGCTGATTTGCAACCAATACTAACTTTGAGTCTAATATTGATAATTATCAACAGGGCTAGCTTGCTTTGATTGTCCGTTACTCTTCTGCATCCTGCAATTCCTCACTCCTGAATGTTGCCTTGCTGGAGATCTATGACTACATGCCATCTTTCTTCTACAGAAGTCAATACTAGATCCATGTGAAGCATCCCAGTATCCTTGGTACAACCTCAGTTTACTGTCATGAACCGTTTCCTTAGACTGCCCATGCACAATTCAAACAGCAAGAACAATATTCTCCAGAGCCACAGGGTTCATTCACTCCTCAGTATCTTTCTTAAATGCCTTTCTCCTTGAAGAACAGAACAGAACAGAACAGAACAGAACAGAACAGAACAGAACAGAACAGAACAGAACAGAACAGAACAGAACAGAACAGAACAGAACAGAACAGGAACACTGATTACTGAATTTGGAGGTCCTATCTCAAATGTTTTTAAAAGTCTTTCTCAAAGAAGAAGAAGAGGAAGAGGTAGAGGAGGAGGAGGAGGAAGAGGAGGAGGAGGAGGAGGAGAAGGAAGAGGAGGAGGTCATTCTTTGAGCTGTGTATGATAGCACATGCCTGCCTTTGAACCCAGCACTTGAGAGGCTGAGGCAGGTGGATCTCTGTGAGTTTGACATCAACCAGGTCAACATAACAAGCTCCAGGTCTTCCAGGGCTATCTAGTGAGACCTTGTTAAATAAATACCAAATAAATACCAAACACATATTCTGCTATAGTTTGAATCTGAAATGCCCTCAAAGGCCATTGTGTAAAAGTCGTAATTCATAGGCTAAGGTGAAATTGAAGGTGGTCGAATCTTACAGAGGCACAGTCTGGTTGAAGGAAGTTAGGACTTAGGGGTGTATCAAGAGGAAGGAAGTCGGACTCTTACCTTTAATTGTATTCCGGTTGCTGTGAGTGAGCATTATTTTACTAGTATCTGTTCCCTGCCATAATGTTCTGCCTTGCTCTACACGCAGAACCCAATAGCCATGAACTTATACCCTATTAAATCATGAGCCATAATAAATCTTTCCTTTCTGTAATGTGTTATTCCTATGCTGTCAGAATGATAGAAGGCTAACATGCCTTCTCTTGACAGTTTCATGTCTCTGAATTGAGATGAAGATGCACGCGCTTTCTTTGTAAAATCTGTATACACTGTAATATAGTTCTCCCCGCTAATCTCTTGATGTCTCAGCTGAATTCCATTTTCATCAACCTTACTAGCTGTGGAGAAAATGTGGATTATACCTCATCTAGTCATCTTTATTCTGCTGTAGTTTTTCTCTCAGTTGCTTTGGTATATAAAATTTGTTTGTAGGTTGGGATTGCAGAGATGGTTTACCAGTTAAAAGGACTTGTCACTGTTACAGAGGACCCGGGATAGGTTCCTGGAATCCATGGGGTGGGTCATGGCCATCTGTAACTATGGTTCCAATAGATCTGATACTCTCTTCTAATTTATGCGGGAACCAAGCATGCATGTGGTACATATACACACATGCAGGCAAAATAATCATACATATAACAAAAGTAAATATAAAAGGTATGTTCTTAAGCCACTACCTTTTTAACAAGCACACAATCCATTGCATTGATTCATTTAAATGTTTTCTCCTTCACCTCATTTTATAAGATATTTTTACTAACCAGACTGAGCAAGCTATACTTAGGAATATATATGAATATAGATATACATGTTATAATATAGAGACATATTCATGCAATAACAATTAATGAAAAAGAAGCCATAAATTTTAAAAAGAGTTTGGAGGGAGGAAAGGAAATAGAGAAATGGAATTATATTACAATCTCAAAAATAAAAGAAAAACAGTAAAAAGAAATAGTTACTTTTACTGTCTTAAGTGATTCTATAATGTAAATTGTGAAATTTTTATTCTTTTTGTTTGTTTGCTTGTTTGTTTGAGACAGGGTTTTTCCATATAGCCCTGGCTTTTCTGGAACTCACGCTGTATGCTCTCAAACTCAGAGATCTGCCTGCCTCTGCCTCCCTATTGCTGGGACTAAAGGCTGTGCCACCATCACTCAGCTCAAAATTTATATTCTTCATAATAATCATTCATGAAAAAAATAATCTCAGCTCTAAAATAAAGACAGGCTGTAGCCTCATAATGCAGCTCACCAAATTTCCAGGAAAAAAAAGTGAGTAATGTGGTGGTAGCATTTCCCTAAGATTACATTTAATTTTGATTAGAAACTTTAGGACGTATTTTAGATTGCTAACTTCCGTTCAGTCTGTGAGATAATGGAGACTACTCTGGTTTTAATGTTCATCTGTGATGTTTCTTCTTAAGTTGGTGCTGACATGGATTCCAGGAACCTATCCGGGTCCTCTGAAACAGTGACAAGTCCTGGTGGGCCATCTCTAAAGCCCCATTGTGCTCATGGGTGTGATTTGTTTTCACCACACCTTAATGCCCTTTTTTTTTTTTGATGATGATGATGGTGGTAAATGCCTCCTGTGAGAGGTGACACTGTTATTGTCCCACCCTTGAACTCTATCCATGGGGTTGGGGGTGGGGTTTAGCTTTGCATATATTAGCTTAACTTCACCTTTTTATGAGTTTTACTCATTTGTTGAAATGTTGGGCTATGATTAAAATCTGTTTCATGTTTCTATCATACATTTTATTAGTCACTCAACTCTTTCATGTAAGAAGGATAAATTTAGTCCAAATTATTTCTAAGACATTTAATTTTTATCTCCTTTTTATTTCATATTAGGAGTTCAGTGTCCTACAACCAAAATGTTTTTTTATAGCTCTATCTTTGCTATGGTACAATTCTTTCTTTTTTTTTTATTGGATGTTTTTTATTTACATTTCAAATGTTATCCCCTTTCCTGCTTTCCCCTCTAGAAACCCCCTATCTTCCCCTGCTTCTGTGAGGGTCCTCCCCCTCCCACACACTCCCTCCCACATCCCAGCCCTGGCATCCCCTACACTGGGACATGGAGCTTTGACAGGACCAAGGGCTTCTCCTCCCATTGAGGCCTGACAGGGCCATTTAATGTTTTTGGTTTAGTTTAGGATCCTTTTTATGTTAAACCATGAAAACATCCCAGACTCATTGAGGAAAATGGTGATGGGAGCTGGGGAAAGGATAAATTCCAGTCCTGTTTCTCTCTCCTCCCGAAGAGTTTTGTTTTGTAACTATTTCTGTCTCTCTCTGTCTATCTGTCTGTCTGTCAGCCTCTGTCCTCTGTCTCTGTCTCTGTCTGTCTCTTTTACACACACACACACACACACACACACACACACACACACACACACACACACTCGACTTTCATGTCACAGAGACAGACATTTATCTCCCCTTCCCTAGTTACCCTGCCCTTCTAGCAAGCTCCTGCCTCTCATAGTCCTGTTGTTGCTTTCTTACTTTCACACAGATGCTTCATAAGGATCTAGATTCCATGTATTAAAGAAATGTAATGTTTGTCTTTCTCAGACTGGCTAATTTCATCATGAGTCTCAGTTCAACTCATTTTTGTGCAAAAAACTTGATTTCTTTCAAGAGAAAAACTTGATTTTGTATATATGCAGCATTTTTTATTCATTCATGTTAGCGGACGTCTGAGATGGTTCCATATCGTGCCTTTTGTGACTAGAGCTGTCATCAGCAATGATGTGCAAGTGTCTCCATGCTACGCTTACTTAGATTCTGTCTGGGATTCTGCAGAGTAGCATAAAAGAATCTCACAGTAGTTTCACTTTAGCTTCCTGAGGGAGCTCCATCTTGGTTGCCATAGTGGCTGCTCTGTTGTATATTCAGGCAGCAGTGCAAGCGTTCCTCTTTCCCACCTCCTGGCTAGCATTTGTTGTCATTTGTCTCCTTGATGGCAGCCACTCTGACTAGAGTGGGATGGAATCTCAATATAGCTTTAATTTGTATTCCCATGATAGTTATGGACAGTGAAAATCCCTTTCACAATGTAATTCTCCTTGTAGTTATTCTGAAAAGCATCTGGTCTATTCACTTGCCCATTTTTTTTATTAGATCCCCTATCAGATATATGTTTGGCAAATATTTCCCCCATCATGCACATGGTCTTCTCACTATACTTAATGCTTGCTTGCTGTGCAGGATAGCTCATTTCTTTTTGACACTGAATAATATTCCACTGTGTGGATACGCCCATTCCTCCACTCACCCAGTGAGGGATGTCTTGGTTGCATCCAAATGGGCAATTATGAATGAAGTTGCCATAAATATCCTTGTGGAAAGTTTTATCTCTTTGTGCATTTAAATTCCTTGGAACAAAAAAATAAGATACATGGACAATATAGAAAGAGTAAGTTAGTTTCAAAAATTTCACCAAACTTCTGAAGGTGGCCAACCATTTTTTGTATACCAGTGATGAACCAGAGTTCATGTTGCTCCAAGTCCTTACCAGCACTGGACATCCACAATGCTCTGGATTATGTCTGGTTTTAAGTGGGTGTGTGTAATGATGTCTCCTTTGGCTTTTTCATGATTATAGAAGATGCTGGAAATCTTTCATGTGTATTTGCCATCTGACTATCTCCTTTGGTGACATCTTTAGCTCATTAATGACTCAGGATTCAGGATTCTTGTTTCTCATTATTAGGTTTCATGTATTAATTGTGTGTTTTGGACAATAGTTCTTTATCAGTGATGTCTTTGGTATATGTTTTTTCTTCATCTATAGCTGATCTTTTCATTCTATTGCCAGTGCCTTCTATAGACCAGAAGACTACAATTTTAATGAGATTTTTACCCTTGGTTTTTATTGGAAAAATCCTCAAACTCAAGGCTATCTAGATTTTTCTCTAATATTATCATGTAAATATGTTCAATTTTTCAGCTTTTATTTAAACATCTTATCCATTACGAGTTACTCTTTGTGATAGTTGTAGGATCTTGATTCATTTTACTTTGTTGTACGTTGGTATCTTGTTGTTCTTGTAGCATTTATTGAAAGAGAGTCTTTTCTTCATTATACTGCCTGGGCTGCTTTGTCAAATCATTTGAATATTCTTATAGGGATCTATTTCTGGTCTCTATGATATGGTATGCTTTAGTTACCCCCTTCCGGCACCATTCCAGGTTGACTGCTACAGTTTGTACCCTACTTCAAAGTCAGGTTAACAAAAGTTTGCTAACATTGTTCTTCTCTTCATGATTGTGTCTGCTGTTCTGAATCTTCTGTGTTTCCATGTTAAGTTTTAGATTCAGGTTGTCAAGATCTACAGAATAAATCATGGAATTATAATTCTGATTGGCATTGATTCTATAGTGATGTGGAGAACTGATAACCAGCAAGAGTGAATATTCCTTTTCCGTGAACATAGGATATCTCATCATTTATTTATTTATTTCATTTTCTATTCAATATTTCTACAAAAATAATGGACTTAGTTATACCCACACACGTAGATCATTGCAATTTTTTCATATTTGCTCTTAACTCCTCCCTCTATGCTTCCTGATGGTGTGGTGATTTGAATATCCTTGGCTATGTTTAGGTATGGCCCCCATAGACATGTGTTTGAACAAGCCTATGAGGGCCAGGGAGTGGAATGTCATGGTTTGAATAGGGAGTGGCACTATTTGGAGGTGTGGCCTTGTTGGAGTAGGTGTGTCACTGTGGTCGTAGGCCCTCGCCTTCGCTGCCTGTAAGTCGGTCTTCCACCAAAGGAAAGAACTCTCAGCTCTGCCTGTACCCTGCCTGCCTGGATGCTGCCATGCTCCTACCTTGACGATTATGGACTGAATCTCTGAACCTGTATGCCAACTCCAAATATATGTTGTCCTTTATAAGACTTGCCTTGGTTATGGTGTCTGTTCATAGCAGTAAAACCCTAACTAAGACAATGTCCAAGTGTATAATTATTTTTCATTATTTTTGTTTGTTTTAACATAGGGTCTCATGCTGAATACCTGCAGTTTTCCTTGAATATCTGATACTTCTGCCTCTACCCTCCAATCACTGGGATTACGGATATATACATATACCATCACACATAACAGAAGTTTGCAATGCTGCATTCCTCTTACTGAACCCGGTCGCTATTTTGAACCAATAATTGGTCGCTATTTTGAACCAATAGTTAGTTCTAAGTTTGGTATGCTTCCTTTATGCAGGTAAGGTAAAATATAGGTCAAAGTGTTTGAGACTCTTTGTCTATGAAGATTTTGTCCTATTATTCGATCACAGACGAGTCATTTATGGGTTGAAAGCTTAGGGGCTTCCCCCTTTGCCTGAGTTAAAAAGATAAGAACATTTCAGCTGGAATCGAAACCGTATTGCTATTAGTCACATTCTTCAAACCCTGCACAAAAACTGTTCAACTCAGAGAGAGTGTCAGAGAGGTAGCTGGCTCTGGGAAAACACACAAATGCATCTTTCCTATTTTTCCCAAGTAGCCTCAGCTCAAGAAAATCAGCTGCCAGCTGTGTTTTTTGTAACACTTGTAATGCCAGTATCTGTTTACACAGCAGGTAAAAATGTAAAGTAGCCTTTCTCCTCAGAAATATAGGGCTTTAAACGTATTGGCCTGTAAAATAGCATGTCTTTGAATCGCAAGCTTTTATGAACAGCTCAACTAAGTCTTCAAGGTGAGCTACTGAGAAATCCACAGTGGTTCTGAGGAAAAAAGCCTGCGTGTGTGACACTCCGCTTTTACCATCATAAACAGCATAAGGAAACATCCCAAGAAAATTTCACTACAATTGGTATTAGGGTGTTATGCTTTATGACTTAGGTATATTTATCCCATCAATATCCTTGATGTAAGATATTATTTCTGCCGACAGATGGGGAGTCTGTCCAAAAGGGTCTTTAAGGAATTGATTCAAAGAATAAACCACATTTTCTTTTGTGAAAACCTGTCTTCGCCTGCTTTTCCTACTGCTTGCTGCAGCGTCATCTGGTTAGCCCCCCACAGAGCTATGTTTAAACAAAGGAAATATGGTGTTAGAGAGCTGAAATCCACTTAACATGAATAGAGACATCACATGTTCAGCTTTCAGGACTCAGCCTGATGACTTGTGGGGAATAAACAAGGCAGACAGTTTTCAAGCAGGGGTCTAGCTGCTGCTAGACATTTCTCCTGGACCTTTCAGGCTGATCTACTCTCCCCTGGGCAGTAATGGAGTTAGTTTACCAGAGGATCACAGAAGCTTCCGAACCTGGTTTATTGGTGATGGGATCTTCCAGAGTTATCTGTGAAAATTGCTTTGCTTTTTGAGTTCTGGTTTAGTGATCACATCTCCTGGTACCTGCAGCATGACCACATGGCAACAGCTATATTAATCAACGATGCCCTTAGAACATTTGGTATTTTATTATTACGTAACGTGCCTAAATGGTCATAACACCTGCTAATCCAGGTTCTAGACATCATGGGCAAGACCTACCAGGAGATGAGTGTAAATTTTCCATGGAATGATTTAACATGACCAACCTGATTTTCGCCCAAAGCTGAAGTAGGGAGACTTTTCTGATTCAAACAGTTTCTCCTCTAGTAAGAGCTCCTGGAAACCAAGCACCCCTCTGATGTCTGTCTGCAATCAGACAGTTTAACCATTGAAGCTACAGTCAGATATTCTTTCCTGTGGTCATCTATTGAGAATTGTAAAGAAATGTGTATGAATTGGGCAATGTAATTCAGCAGCTCACGTTTGCACTGTAGAAGGTTGTAGGTAGAGGTTCATTGTATGAGAGGAAAAATATGTAACTGCTTTCACTCTCCAAGGAAAGAACAAGATTCTTTGCGAAACAGTCTACAACGACTTTGGCATCTTTTTGAACCATCTTTCCAAGTCACCTTTTTGCTTTTGATGTAAAAGGAAAGCACCCTGCACCCTGCACCCTGCATCCTTCATCCTGCATCCAGCAACCTGCAAGCTGAGTCTTCAGAGCTGTTTCTCATTCCCTTCCCAGCTCTGACTTCATGACCCAGGAATCCCACAATAGCTCTAGCTTCTTGTCCTTTGTTTCCAATTCCACAAAAGGAAATGCCTGTGGATCTCCAGCGGAATCCACCCTGTGGAATTATTTCCCAAATATTGTTTCAATCTAGCTATGAGTAACATTTTGGAGGAGGAATTCTGTGATAAAGCAAAATGTAGAAACTATGTATAGCCTTGGCATTTTGAAATTCCTACACTTATGAATAAATGGCAACTTAAAAAATATTTAATCTGTACTGGACCAGTAGTTCTTCCTGAGTTTATGCTAGCATTCCAACAAGGACGACTTGGGATAAGAAAATAGTCAAAAGCTAGAGTCAAGAGGGCTGCAAGGGTTGATAACCGAAGCCAGCAAGTTTATTAATATCATAAATCTTTTTATCTCCTCCAATGAGGAAGCAGAAAACGCTTCAGTAGAGTTCATCAGCCAGAAGGTTTATGAGTATCTTAGAGCGGCTCTGGCTCCTCCTTAGCAAGATACATGCTAGCACAGTAAACAAAGCATTTCCTATCTCAGTGTCCGGAACATCGGACCATCGCTCTACAGGGAATTGTTCAGTTCAAAGCCCTGGCCTCAGGCAAGCCTCTGCCTCCAGAGCCATGGTCAGTCCACTGATGGACTTGCCATGCATGACCCTGTCAATAAAAGCCCAGTGCTCCTTATTCCATCCACAAGACCCTGAAGGGTCTTTGGACCTCCCTAGCCTCTGATACTAATCTATACATGTCAAGAGCAAGAGAAGAAACTGAACTTTATTGGGAAGTTAAGTGTACCTGCAAATGAGACTATGAAAAATAAAGTAAAATAGTCAATGGTCTTCTGTAGCATAACCTAAAGAAGCATTATGAAGCATGTGCTTCCTTAGCTGAGCTACAGAAGCTCCTGTGTTCTACAGGGTATTCTGGATATGTCCAGGGTTTATGGTCTGAGCCTAAGTGGGGCTCACTAACTCTCTGCATCAGAATCATGTAGAGGTAAACAAATTCCTACATGCTTATAGCACCACCATTAAACAAACAAAAGACAAAACCCACAGCATCAAAGCTGTTCAGGACAGAATCCAAAGACTTTATTAACACACTGCCGTGCTGAGTCATGTATGTGCTAAGATTTGTGAACTACAGACATTAGGTGTCATTTTTATTTATATCTTTTTTGTAAGCTATTGTCACCTTGCTATCTGTTCATGTGGCTTTTTAATTGTGTATTCAGACATGAATGAATAACTTTATTAAGCCTAATTAGAAAAAAATTCTAATTCATGGTTCAGTCTAACAATAATGATATAGTCATAAAAAGATAGTCTAAGAAAAATTAACTTAAAAATAATGAATCATCTTTGCTTGCATTTCTGGAGCAAATGTGAATTGTTAATTTTTTTGCTTTAAGTTTAGAAGAGAGGCTGAAGGAACATCCATTCAGAGCCTGCCCCACATGTGGCCCATACATACACAACCACCAAACTAGATAAGATGGATGAAGCAAAGAAGTGCAGGCTGACAGGAACCAGATGTAGATTTCTCCTGAGAGACACAGTCAGTATACGGCAAATACATAGGAGAATGCCAGCAGCAAACCACTGAACTGAGAATGGGACCCCCATTGAAGGAATCAGAGAAAGGACTGGAAGAGCTTGAAGGAGCTTGAGACCCCATATGAACAACAATGCCAAGCAACCAGAGCTTCCAGGGACTAAGCCATACCCAAAGACTATACATGGACTGACCCTGGGCTCCAACCTCATAGGTAGCAATGAATAGCCTAGTAAGGGCACCAGTGAAGGGGAAGCCCTTGGTTCTGCCAAGACTGAACCTCCAGTGAACAGGATTGTTGGGGGAAGGGCAGTAATGGGGGGGAGGGTGTGGAGGGGAACACCCATATAGAAGGGGAGAGAGAGAGGGATTAGGAGGATGTTGGCATGGAAACTGGGAAAGGTAATAACAATTGAAATGTAAATAAGAAATACCCAGTTTAATAAAGATGAAAAAAATGAAATCTGTTCAGAGCAAGAGACTTTTCATGTATTTTTAAACATTGGTTTCTATATAATGAATCATGAACATATATATTAACTCCCAATCACTGTTAATCAGTATAGATAATGTCAATGCTTTGTGGTGATATAATGCTTAGTGTTTTTAAAATAAAAATAAAAATTATGTACACTGGATTTTTTGTCTAAGCAGAGGCAAAACTCCATGATTACAAGAAACCCATACCATAACTAGCTTTACTTCTAATTTTGTTCTTCATACTTATATTTTATGATTAAAATAAAGTCTACATTAAGGTTTAAAAAAAGAATATTTGCTTTGTATAAAGTGAGGACAAGATCATTTTAATGTATGGTTAAGGGGAAGGTTTTTATTGTAAATATGAGAGTAGAACAAAGGCATCTGGAAAAGTTTCAGAACCCGGAGAGAAAGGAGTACAGTAAATACAGCCAGTAGACAGAACAGGGCTAGTCAACTCTTTTATCTCTAATTCTAAAAGTGACCTTATTGTGACAGATTGTCTTATTATTCTTATTTTATAGAGTAGAGAATTAGCTTTCAGAGGCGTTAGATAAAGGAGCTGGGTAACAAGACTAAAATTCAGGTGACTCCACCACGTGAGCCTAGTCAGCCTTGCTAGACAGCCTTTGTTCTTCATAGAATTCAGCATCACCCTCAGAACTCGTTACTGCTTGAATCCTCTTTCTAGAAGAGAGACACAAATGTGACTGGAGGGGACAGATTTGGTGCAGTGTGACACACTGGGTTTCTGGTGTGAGCTATTTGTGAGAAGACAGGATTATATAAAGAAAGGTAGGTCAAGGGACCATCAAGCTGAGGACATAAGTTCAGTCCCCAGGACCCACATAGTAGAGGAAAGAATCAATACCTACAAATTGTCCGCTGACCTCTACCTGCTCACCATGCTACAAGCCCACACACAGGCATGCGTAGGCATACGTGCACACACGTGCACACACACACAAACACACACTAATTAATTAATTAATTAATGTAAATAGAGAAAAGTAGGTTGTTGAACATCACATGCATGCACCCCTTGGACTGCTTGAAAGATTGAGCTGGATACACTATGAATGTGGCTCTCCCTGGAGCTCTCCCACACTCCACCCGAGGCCATCTGTCTTCTCAGTAGGCATTTATCCTCATCTTTTCCACTTTCTCCCCACATTTCATGAGCATTTAGTTTCCTCTTCCTAGACCCTTCAGCGCTGTATCCCTCTTCTCACCAGCTTAGCCTCCAGCACCCACACACTTAAGTTCAATGTCCCCAAGTACTCCTCTATGATGTGCTGTGGCTTTGCTGGTCCCATGTCGGTTAGTTATGTTCATAGTCTTCACCCCAATTCTTGACTTGAACTCCATAATCACCTTGTACTTCATAATCTGTTCTTGCTTTTGACTCACCAACTCTCTTCCCCCTCCAGAGCCTCTTACTTCCAAAGAAGGCCAAAATAATCCTATTTTGTACCCTGTGAAAATCCACTATAGATTTCACCCCATGTGCCCATGATCATCCCACCATTGCTCACTATCTGTCTCTACACCAAAGTGATACCTAAAATAGATGCTTAAATGGTGATATATTTTGATGCTGAGGCCATGAAAATTTGAAAGTGAGTAACATTATTGAAGGAATAGAATTTCCAGCCTAAAAATAAGTCTTCATTTTACGATAGGGAACACTCTAAGCTAGCGTTAATAACAATTGTAGTAAAGCTGTCATAGTGATAATCCCTGCTGTAATGGAGAACTCAAAGTATATATGAGGTTAGCCGTTGTACTTTGCACATATAAGGTCATTTGATATATTGAGCAAGGATCACAACATCTTGTCATCTAGTAAAATTAAGTTCTTGGAGGGTAGGAGGGAAGCTTCCTGATAGAACTTTTACTTAATATGCACAGAGCTTTGAGTTCAATCTTCAGTCCCCAAACAAGACAATAACGACAAACATTGGTAAGGATGTTTCTGGTTACAATAACTACTGTCAAACCTGTTTGGTCTATTTACTCTCTAGTCAAGTAAGCCAAAAGCTCCACTTCTAACCCGAATTCATGAAATGGTCAACCCACTAAAAGCCATTTCCTCCCGCAGCACTAAGTTAATTTCTCAGAGTCTGAGCAAAGATCATGAAATTTCACTCTAACCTGAAGACATTCAGATGCTTTATTCTTTCTTTCCTTCTTTCTTTTATGATACATCTTAGTGACACTTTGCCTGCTGTGATGGGTCAGTACAAACCAGATGGATTGAAATATCTGCCTGAGAGCGGCTATTCCAATGATTGGAAGTAAAGAAACTCAGAGTAAGAAAGAGGGAATGAGTATGAGCAGAGCTCCACAATGCACAGGCATGAGGGTCTCACGATGGAGCCCAGTGTTTCGTATGTTAACTATGAAAGCTAAAGATACTCAGATGTCTTGTTTATGTAAATCCTATGATTAATCGGCAACCACCAGTGAGATGCTGTATAAACTTCAAAAAGGTCAGAAAATGAAGAAGAAAACAAAAGTCACCAAAACTATGTCAAATACACACTAATCCCTTTTGTGAAATGCAAAAATCCTGAGAGATGTTGTATTCAGGGTTATGACCTAACCTGGATTCACCCAAAGATGCCAGTTAACAGCAAATATAATCTCTAGCTGTTGAGGATTGCTAGCATGCCTGAAGAGAGTCACCTCAGTACGATGAGAATGCACTGCTGACTTAGGAAATTGACTTCATAATGTGGTCTTTATGCAGATCAGACATGGCTGCTCTTGACTTGACCATGACTGAACACAGTTCAGGGGTTCTGAGACAAAGGGCTTCCCATGCTTTCCAGACAAACACTTGATGATTAATGTTTCCTTGATATCAGGAAACCCTGACCAGAATGCATCCATCTCGAAAGTCTGCAGTCAGTGTCTTGTACTCTTGGGAAAGGAAAGACAAGAATACAAATCCGATGACTTCTGGATGCTCCAAATAGTAAAGATTGGAGATTGTAACAACAGCAGCTTTTTACACAGAACTATCTCTGGTGTCAAACCTGGTTGCTATTTCAAACATCTGTCTCCTGAAATTTATAGCAGATAAAATAAAATCCAGCTGTGCCTTAATTCAGTCAGTCTGTTTTTTTTGAAGTGTTGTTACTTTCCACAAAAATGATCCTGGATCCATTAATGAGTGAAAGAGGGACATAGGAAATGCAGAATGGATGACAGGTGGGATTTGTCTATCCTTATAGCTTTAAGGTTATGGTTTTACCACAGGTGAACTTGATGTGACTAGAATCACCGTGGAGGCAAGCTTCTGGGCATGCTCATGAAGTATTATCCTGGATGGGTTAATGGAGGTGTGAAGAGACTAACCTTAAATATGGGGGGGAAACATTTGTGGGTCTGGGGTCATGGATCGAATAAAAGGAGAAAGTAAACCAAGTGGGCAGAAGCATCCATCACTGCCCTTCTTGACTGCAGATGTAATGTGAACAACAGTTCAAGCATCTGCCTCCATGACCGTCCATTTCAAGTCCAAATACATCTTTTTTTTTCTTAACTTGGTTTAGTCAGGTGTTCTGACATGGCAACAAGGAAAGTGACTGAGACAGTTCAAAAGTAAAACAACTGTCTGTATCAGAAGATTATTTAGTTAATCTATCTATTAACTATCCATCACCTATAGCACACATACACACACACACACATATATGTGTGTGTATGTGTGTGTGTATATATAAAATCTGTCTACCTATCATTTATTTCTTTATCAATCAATCATGTATTGGTCATCTGTTTGTCTTTATCTATCACTAACATGTCCTCATTGGTGGTAGGAAATGGGCCTAGCTTAACAATTGATGTTATATGTGAAAACTAATTATAAATTGTAAGATTTTTAAGCCAATATGTTCTTTTTATCAACAGTAACAAATATTTGAGAGTGCTCATGCCAGGGGTTCTGAAGTGAGAAGCCTTGGCCTTTACCCTAAAGAGTCTTTGGCTAAAAAGCGTGTGACCTTCATAGATGGTCATGTGTTTCCGAGACTTGCATCTTATGAGCGGTAACAGTAATCGTGGTCACTATATAGAGCCAGCAACCCCATACAGTGCTGTAGGTGACATAATAGCCTGCAGTTGATGGATATTAGCAACTATGACACAGGATGAAAGCCAAGTTGCCTGATCACATCTTTTCAGGGCTCCTATATATTGGGCACTAAGGAAACAGATAATCAAAGGTCACTTCTGAATTTCAAGTACAGCTGAGACTCCCACGCATGTGTTCGGGTTTAGACTGAGGTGACAGTCAAAGCTCTAAGCTGACTCTCATTTCATTAGCTTCATTCTGTGGCTGGCAACCATCCCAAGCAGAAAATGTCATCCAAAATAACACAAATGAGCATGGGGATAAGTGAAAGCTGAGAAAAGTAGGAAAGCAAGCCCCAAACCTGGAGGAGCATCCTTTCCTCGGGAGGATACAGTTCAAGTTTGACAGGAAGCATGCTCTTGAGCCTGTCAGTCATACCGAGATGCTGAGGTCAGTCATCTGCATTCTGAGGACAAACAGGCCATCCCTTTTGCTGACTGTATTACATACACTTTTTAGTCAAAGATCACTCACCTACACGACGTCTCATAGGCTCAATGATAATGTAGTCAACATAGGTCATGTTGTCCCAGTTTTGGAAATAAAACATTTGAGATGCAAAGAAGCTAATCACATTGTCCAAGTGATTGGACACACAGCGAGTAAGGGTCAGAGCTGGGACAGGAGCTCAGACATCCTAATTCTGCTCAAGGTCTTTTTTCCACTGTCTCCTCATTAGTTGTGACTTATTATGAAGATATTAATCACAGAATTTATTCTAAAATAAGGAGTTGAACATGAGGTACGTGCTAGTTATCCCAGTACTCTAGACACTGGGGTAGGATGATTACTGAGCATTCATGCCACAAGCCCCGTTGTCAGTCACTTTGCTACTCTCTTTCGTGTGTCAGATTACCTGCCCGCACTACTGTTTGCTCATTACCTCACCCCAAATTTACTGGATTTGCCCAGGGCTGCTAATGTAAAACAACCCGAGGCTCTGCTTTGGTTGCTTGGTTTATTTAGCCTGTGGATGATCCCTTGTACAACAAAACCGGTTAACTCCATTTGTGACGTCAATCTCAGACTCACACATTCAGGAAAACCATTTACCCACCTCAGTGAGACTTCTGAGGGTCAAGCTGGATGTGATGGCACATACCTATGATTCACGTACTCAGGAACTGAAGCCAGAGCCTTGCCATGAGCTCAAAGCCGTTCCAGGCTACGAAGTAAGTCTCAGGCCAGCCTGAAGCTATTGAATGAGACTTTGTCAGCAAAGGCACTTGTCACCAAACCTTTTGACTTGAGTTCAATCTCTGGGACCCACAAGGCAAAGAGAAACAACTTCTGCAAGTTGTTGTGTGACCTCCATATGCATGCCATAGTGTTACTCTACCCACACACATACACGTAACCAGAGAATAAGTGTACTTTTATAATTATTAAAAATAATTACAATTATAGTCTACAACATAAAATATTACATATGAGCACCCATAAATGATTAAATAGGGGGTTGGGGATTTAGCTCAGTGGTAGGCGCTTGCCTAGGGAAGCCATAGGCCCTGGGTTCGGTCCCCAGCTCCAAAAAAAAAAGAAAAAAAAAAAAAGAAGAAAAGAAAAAATGATTAAATAGAGCAAATATATATCATCTCACAAACTTATTTTGCGGTAAGATCTCTTGTGACAATTTCAGATATATAGTGTGTTGAGTGACCATGGTTACCACTCTTTAATGTCTTTCCATTCTTCTGTCTCCATCCTAGCCCCGGCACCCGCCATTCTACTCTCAGCTTTTACACTAATTCAACTCATTTCAGAAGCCACATATAAATAACATTATTCAGTAATGAACTTTCTGTACCCAGTTTATTTCACTCAAAACAATACGCTCCAGGTTCATTAATGTTGTCTCAAGCACTGAGATTCTTCTCCTCATTTTAAGGCTGAAGATTATTCCTTTGTGCTTGTGTGTATTGTGTCTTTAATCCCCCTGGACTCAAGTTGATTCCACATCTTTTCTACTGCAGATACTACTGTCTAATCAGCACGGTCATTTCATGATTTCTGGATAAACACCCAGAAATGAGATGGCTGGATTATAAAATAACCCTATTTTCAATATTTGGAGAGACTGCCGTACTATTTATCGCAATGATGTAGTAACTTAAATTCTCACCAACAGTGTACAATTGGTTCTGTTTTGTCCCCAAATATTAAATATCCAAAACCTATGTGAAGTACTAAAGGGAAGCACGTGGCTGAAGGAATTGTTATAAATTTTAGCCTCTAAACGTCACGATGCGTTTGCTTTTACTTTTAAGTACTGTCCTGACAACCTTGCTGCCCTTGAGAACCAGCCAAAGCCAGTTTCCGAATAAGTTAAAAAAGAGATCAAACAAAACAAAAAGATAGTATTGAAACGAGCAGAAAACCATGAAAACATTTGACAACTGAAGACATAGAAATATGGAAAGAATAAGAAGAAAACAGTGAGGAAAGCATGTTTCCCCCCCAGGGTTTTTACTACTCAGAAAACCAAGCCCAGTTTAAAAAGGCATGTGCGGATGTGACATTGCATAAAGTGTCATTGCTGGTGCTCATATTAATGGCTCTGGCACAGCAAAAATAAGCCTTGCCAGCCAGCACTGTGAAGATCCAGAAATCCATGAATGCAGTTTCAATGATTCCTTTCCAGGACACTTAAGACCACCATAGAGTTGGTCCATGAAAATGCTAAGTCCCCCAGGAATAGTGGACATCTGAGGCTATACTGATTTGCCTAAATAAACATATGCCTTTTTATTTCTCTGTGCCAAATCACATTTGTTGGTGTCATTTGCTAACGGGAAACCCTTATGCTTCTCATCTTACAACCTGATTCTCCACGGACATCCCCACGGCATTCATGGCATGTCCTGAATATGTAGGAGCACTTGTTTCACAAGCAAATCTAAAATCTCCATGGTCGAGTCATGAATAGCAACGAAATTTATTAGTCTCTTGAACAGAACTCTTAACATGAGCCCAGCCATCCCAGTGTTGGACAATAAGTGAGATTTCTCCTCAGCGGCATCCATGCCTAGACACCATCTTCTCAGGCTTTCTTGAAAACAGGCGTCATTTTGACAGTAGATCCTTGCTCCCACCCAGCCTGTTTCTTCACACATTGTTCCTGCTCTTGCATAGATGCCACTGGCGAGCCCAGTGCTTTCACACTTATTAAGCTGGTAACAACACTGTTGGTATTGGATGCAACACCCATATCCCTGAAGCAGTGCTGTAGAGCTTGATCATCTCTCATCAAATAATCTCAGGGGATCTGTGAAAGTCCAGAAGCTGCTGTCTAGAGCGTCAACCTTCCGCACTGAAATTGTATCATTTACAGCAGGTACAATGGGATAACAGTAACTGGGCAACTGAGAATGGAGAAAAGAGATACATACCAAGACAGAGGCAGAGAACATGCCTCCTTTCCCATTGGCTCTGGCTCGCATCAACCTGAAGTCAAGTTGACAAGGAAGACCCCACCATGCTATGTGGTCACCACCTAACTCATGCTTGACAGTGAAACACAGACGACAGGAACGTCCTCCCCGAAACAGATGCTAATTTCATAAAGCTCTAACTTTGCTCAGTTCTTGGATTTCTTGGCTTGATTTGGGTCACGTGTTTCTTGGCTTTGGCTAATGATCAGAGGTGTGAGCGGAACTCCATACATCCTAAAGCCAACCTCTTGTTTCAGAGTTTACTTAGTCACTTGCTTTTTCATTTGTCATCGGCATAGCCTTCAGACACTCATTTTCTGTTATTGGTGTCCTTCTCTGCCCCTTCCTTTGATTCCACTTGACATCTAGACATTTTAATTATATGGATCTCTAAAGGCAATACATAAGGAAAACCAGGAAGAACATGACCCTGTGACTCTATGGGGTTTTTTTTGTTTTGTTTTGTCTTCTTTTTCTTATTTTGTATCATTACTTTTCTTCTTAAATTTGCTTCCTTTTCATGAAATCTAAGTAAGCATTTGGTCAGTTCCTTAGGAATGAGTCACTCATAACACCAGCCTAGTAGCAATCTTTCTAAGCTAAAATGTACGTGAATTAAAAAACCAAATTGTTTTATTTTTGCTAAACTAAATTGGTTAGAGGTGAGAGGGGGGCAATGCAAAGCACATGGACACCACATTGGCTAATTTGTATTGATTTTATCCGTCAATCTAGATATAATCACACTTTTAAAAGCTAACCCCTACAATCTGCCTTTTGACAAAATGTCACCAATGCATTACACACTTTGCAAACAGTCTTTGTAAATCAATTCACACTTATTAGATTTATTTAAACGATAGCATTAGAATTCCATGCTGAGACTTAATTTGGTTTAAAATAACTCTCTACATGCAGAACATTTCCAAGGGTAAAGAGGCCATTTCCCAATTATTTTCATGTCGCCAGTGCTAAATGTGTTTAAACGACTGCCTCACCTGCATGCTGTGGTTTGTGTGAAGGTAGTGGACGCACATGTTTTATTTGAGGTTAATTAATGGGGAGCAAATGAAAGAGAAAGAAGAATTAGAGCCAAATGAAAAGCATAGGGTCATAATGAAGGCATTATAAACTTGATCTTGTTGACTGGCCTTTGCTATAGGCCTCATAGACCCAAAATGCTCTGAATTCATTCAGTGTTCACAGGCTGGGCAGGTGTCCCATCTTAAATGCTCTATGCCACTCACAGGTCTCTTTGAGGCGTTGCTATCTCATCATCAACTATGGATCCCGTGACCCCTGAGATGATTCTCAGAACCCAGCCTTTTCCTTGGGTTGGTTTTGCATAAATTATTTCTTGATTTAGCCCCTCATCCTTCACTGTGAAATGAAGCTAATATGTTATGGTGGTTTGGATGAGCATGGCTCATGTAGACTCGTGTAAATGAATGTGTGGTCCCAATTTGGTAGACATACTGAGGATTAGGAGGGAGGAAGTGTGCTACTGGAGGTGGGCTATGAGGTTTCAAGACTCTCGTTTTCCCCTGTATTCTCTCTGCTGCCTGCTTATGGGCTAAGATGTAAGCTCTGAAGCTATTCCTGCCACCCTGGTTTTGCTCTACCAACATGGACTCTAATTCTCTGAAACTGTAATCCTAATTAAACATAATCTTTTGTAAACTGCCTTCTTCCTTCATGGTGCTTTGTCAGAACAATAGAAATGTAATGAAAACACTTGTGTTCTCAGAAAGTGACTCCAAACCTCTTATAGCTACCAGCTAAATAATATCAGAAAGCTAGTGGGATTAATTATACAGTTTTAAAAATAAAGCCACTTCTTACTAACTGAAGAAAAAAGCTTATTTTAAGTTGACATGAGGTCTGAATAGACAAAAACATATACAATACTATGTAAAATACAACTATTAATTCACTTGCCATGGGACTGTGAGTCTGGCATGAGAAAAAAATCAAAATAAAAATTTAGAAGTTGACTCAATGTAAAATTCATTTGTAATGCTTTAAATCGTTTATAACTTCATACATGTAAACAATGTTTGTGGCTATTCTTACCCCATTAAATTTAGATAACAAATATCTTACCTCCTCCCATCCCATTCCTGCTAGCCCTCTTCCTCCCAAATAATTTTCCTCCTTTCACATGTTTTTAAAAGACTTGTACAGGAAAGAATTTAATATATAATAAAGGTATAATTTCAGTTCAGTGAGGAAATGATTGATTAGTATATAATAATGGAACCAGGCTATAACTGTAGAATTATACACACAAAGATTTCCAACTTATATCTTATAATGAAAAAATCTTAGATGAATTAAACAAAAAGTATATTCATAAATATTAAAGGTATAAGAAAATTTTAAATATTGTTATCATTAAAAATAACTTTAGCACCATAATGTTCTCTCTAAATATAACTACAAAAGGCATTAACAAATGGTTACTAGAGAAAACATTGGAATCCTGTACGGATGCCTTAAGACACAATAAAACATTTAAAAGCTGAAAAAAGGACTATCTTTACATATATTATGTGAAAAAAGATAATTTTGTTCATGTGACAATTGTTCACATAAATCAAAATAGACCTTTCACTGAACAGAAAAATCTACAGAGGTCAAAATTTTAAATTTTGAGTGTCAATAAAACATAAGAAGATGTCTAACTAGTAACTCAGCAGAGGACCTTAAATGTTCAAGAATACACAACTTTTCATTTGATCAGCAAGACACAGGTTAATAATTCAGGTGAAGCTGTGATGATATGAGGGCTCACATGTTATATATAGATGAGGAATGTATATTAATACATTTTCAGAGGGCTGGTAGATGATACCTGCTAGTTATTTTTGTCACTGCCCTGACAAAAATATTTGACAAAACTAACTTAGTGAATAAAAGGGTTTGGCTCACAGTTTTGAGGGAAACAGCTCGACATGTTGGAGAAGATCTACCTGGAGGACACGAGGACCTAGGTCATATTGCCTCTGCAATCAGGAAGCAGAGATACAGGAGTACTTTTGTTCACTGGCTTCCTCTTTTCTGATTTAGTCAACCTGGAACCCTACTCTAGGATGGTAGAACATATTCAAAGTGTGTTTTCCTTTCTGGCAGCATCCACTCAGTCTGTGTTTCTTGGGTAGTTTCAAACTTAGTCAAAATGATAATGAAGATTAAGAATTGTAATGGCTATTCCCATTAGTCAACTTGACTATATTTGGAATGAACTATAATACAGAATTGGAGGGCTCTCCTACGATCCAGATCTTGAGGCTGGAAGACACAAGTTACTGACCTGGATCTTGTCATGGAGATCTGGTAGCATAGTGGCTATGAAAAGCTTATGCCCGGGCAAGGTAGTACACGCCTTTAATCCCAGGAGACTAAGGTAAGGAGATCTCTGAGTTCAAGGTCAGCCTGGGACAAAACAAGTCCCAGATCCAGGTGGTGGTACACACCTTTAATCTGGGCCACACCTTCTGATGGAGACCTACATAAGGACATTGGAGAAGGAAGATTCATTCTTCTTCACCAATTGCATTTACTTGCCAGCACATCTGTTAGAATCTACTTCTACAGAAGACCAGCTGAAAGAACTAGCCTTATGGGAGGGATTGAGCAAATACTAGATTCTTGGACTTCCCTTTCACAGCTGCCCATTTTGGGGGAGTTGGGACTATAGACTGTAAGTCATTATAATAAATTCCCTCAATATAGAAAGACATTCCATAAGTTCTGTGACTCTAGAGAACCCAGACTAAAACCAAGAAGTTCTGTTTCTCATATTTGACAGCTACACCTGCCCATGGATGAAATTATCATATAATAATGTATCTCCCAGGATATTGATTCATATACATGAATCTAGTGGATCAAGGACCTCCACATCAAACCAGACACACTCAAACTAATAGAAGAAAAAACTAGGGAAGCATCTGGAACACATGGGCACTGGAAAAATTTCCTGAACAAAACACCAATGGCTTATGCTCTAAGATCAAGAATAAAACAAATGGGATCTCATAAAAACTGCAAAGCTTCTGTAAGGGAAAGGACACTGTGGTTAGGACAAAACGGCAACCAACAGATTGGGAAAAGATCTTTACCAATCCTACAACAGATAGAGGCCTTATATCCAAAATATACAAAGAACTCAAAAAAAGTTAGACCAAGAGGGGAGACAACAACCCTATTAAAAAAATGGGGGTTCAGAGCTAAACAAAGAATTCACAGCTGAGGAATGCCGAATGGCTGAGAAACACCCAAAGAAATGTTCAACATCTTTAGTCATCAGGAAATGCAAATCAAAACAACCCTGAGATTTCACCTCACACCAGTGAGAATGGCTAAGATCAAAAACTCAGGTGACAGCAAATGCTGGCGAGGATGTGGAGAAAGAGGAACACTCCTCCATTGTGGGTGGGATTGCAGACTGGTACAACCATTCTGGAAATCAGTCTGGAGGTTCCTCAGAAAATTGGACATTAAACTGCCTGAGGATCCAGCTATCCCTCTCTTGGGCATATACCCAAAAGATGCCCCAACATATAAAAAAGACACGTGCTCCACTATGTTCATCGCAGCCTTATTTATAATAGCCAGAAGCTGGAAAGAACCCAGATGCCCTTCAACAGAGGAATGGATACAGAAAATGTGGTATATCTACACAATGGAATATTACTCAGCTATCAAAAACAACGAGTTTATGAAATTTGTAGGCAAATGGTTGGAACTGGAAAATATCATCCTGAGTGAGCTAACCCAATCACAGAAAGACATACATGGTATGCACTCATTGATAAGTGGCTATTAGCCCAAATGCCTGAATTACCCTAGATGCCTAGAACAAATGAAACTCAAGACGGATGATCAAAATGTGAATGCTTCACTCCTTCTTTAAAAGGGGAACAAGAATACCCTTGGCAGGGAAGAGAGAGGCAAAGATTAAACAGAGACTGAAGGAACATCCATTCAGAGCCTGCCCCACATGTGGCCCATATATATACAGCCACCCAATTAGACAAGATGGATGAAGCAAAGAAGTGCAGAAGTGTAGATCGCTCCTGAGAGACACAGCCAGAATACAGCAAATACAGAGGCGAATGCCAGCAGCAAACCACTGAACTGAGAATAGGACCCCCGTTGAAGGAATCAGCGAAAGAACTGGAAGAGCTTGAAGGGGCTCGAGACCCTATATGTACAACAATGCCAAGCCACCAGAGCTTCCAGGGACTAAGCCACTACCTAAAGACTATACATGGACTGACCCTGGACTCTGACCTCATAGGTAGCAATGAATATCCTAGTAAGAGCACCAGTGGAAGGGAAGCCCTGGGTCCCTAATACTGAACCCCAGTGAACTAGACTGCTGCGGGAGGGCGCAATGGGGGAGGGTGGGGAGGGAACACCCATAAGGAAGGGGAGGGGAGGGGATGTTTGCCGGAAACCGGAAAGGGAATAACACTCAAATGTATATAAGAAATATTCAAGTTAATAAAAAAAAAAAAATTCTAAAAAAAAAAAAAAAAAAAAAACAAAAAAAAAACAAATAAAGGGATATTCATCATGACACAAATAAAAACTTTAATGTTCACTGATACGGAATAGCTAATGAAGTTGTAGTATTTCTGTAGAATTGAATAACAAGAAACCATTAGAGAGTAACATTATCTTATTGTCAATATTAGCTCATTGTCTCAGTATGATATATAGAAATATTAATAGTTTTAAAAGTATCAGAAAGTAATTTAAAATAAGTTATATATAATATATGTTGTAAAATAATCTGGAAGGTATTTTGAGTGGGAGAATCTTTGGGATACTATTATATTCATGTTTTCAGCTGTTTAGTGATTGGTACGCTTTCCATACATTGAATAGTAATAAACTCATCAGTAAATGATAAAACATACCAATTGTGGAATTTTAATGAGAAAATTGGCAGGAGCATGCCTCGTGGGAAGGCTTAACTAGTAGGTTAAGACACATATCAAATGAAGGTTTCTCACTATATACCATCTACATGTTCCAAATGTCATAGGAGGCACATTATATACATCAAAACACAATTCCACAAACAAATTTTTAATGTTTCCTTGCGCTTTCCAATGTCACAGAAATTTCTAATCAAAGCAATCAGTGAGTAAAGTGTAAAACAATTTTTTTGCATACACAGAAATATAAAAATACAATTCTTAACATGTGTACAACATATGCAGGTCTTACCTACAAGGGTTATTCTTTCTACCTAAATAATGAAATTAGCATAAAAAGCATGTCAAAGTCCAATTAAAGCAAAATTTAAGCTTAACTGGCAGGTTCTTTTTCTCTAGAGCTCAGAGGGAAGTAGAAATCTCTACAAATTGCTTGTGATAGACTGGGGAGAATTAAGAAATAAGGGATTGGAGGTATGGCAAACCAAAGACAGAAAAAAAAATTAAAAATCAGGCTAAATTTTACAATAGCAATAGAAAGGAAATGCTCTCTAAAAGAATGTTCCTTTTTTTCTTATTAGCAGTTGTAAGAAGAAACACCTTTTCTGACTTTTGAGCTAACCCTCTCAGTGTTCTGCACCTTTCACTTGCCCTGACTCTAGAGACCTTTTATTTAAAGTGGTTGAGAGATGATCTTCTTTAAGCAAATCTTCTAAGTAAGTATCAATCTGCTGGAAGTCTCGCACTGGACCACCCTGGAAGAGAGAAGCCACAGTCACTCCAGGAAGAGAGGCTCAGCTGCTACTCCTGTCACTCTGGAAGCCTCCCGCAGTCATCCTGGGGATTCATGTAGCAGTAACCCTTCATCACATCTGATTAATGCTCTCAACCTTTGCACATGTTTTCTCTCCTTCAATCTTATTTTATGCTTACAAGTGATTAAGAATTTGAAAAATGTTTTCTTCTTCAGTGGAAATTAGAGTTTTCTTCTTTCAAGAACTGACTGAAGTGGTAGTGTTGACGGAAGCCCAAATACAATTACCACAGGTGAAACAATTTAGCATTAATTATCTTTCTACTCTTTAATAATGTAGCTTTTTAATCGCTTACTGGATCACCAAAGTTAAGGGGGATTTCTCCCTCTGTCAGCATGCTAAAATCCCTTTTGATCTGAGTTTGGGGGCAGAGGGAGATTGGGTTGGGAGGTAGAGAAGGCAAGGGTCCTCAGATTCAAATCCCCCACTCACTCCATATCTCTTCCAAGGTGAATGGAAGAGTGGGAACTGAAACATTAACTCATGTGAAGTATTTTCTGTGTCTCATTTTGTACTTGATATAGAAAGAATTCTTCATAAAGCTGAAGATAGGGACATTAGAGAAAATGAACTCCCACTCCAGCATGTTCACAACTTGGACATGGGAAGGCTAGGATGATTCCATGACAGACTTCAAATTGGCAGTTAAAGAGACTAGGCCTAAAACTGGGCAAGTTCAGGTAAACCTAGGCAAGTTGATTACTAATAGAAAAAAACCCAGGCTCCAGCCTTCATGCCCAGGTAATGGAATGTGCCAGCCATCTGGCCTTAAGCAAGGACAATGGGTCAGCAACAGTTTCCAGAGTTCCTCAGTAACAGTTTCCAGACCTCCACAGCAAGTTTCTACCCCTACCCCTCCACTCCCCAGTTATGTCTGTATAGATGAACCCAACAGATGAACATAGAGGTCACCCACCGTGGAATTGCCTAATGTGCTTTAAATCTAGCCTGCAAGCTCACTTAGGTGTCTCTCTCTATCTTGGTAATGGGAGACCCCAGCATGCTGGACTTCTGCAGAATAAAACACTCTTTGTGTTTACACACTATTTGAGACCCGGTATCATTCATCACTGAATCATGGACCTTTACAGACAGAAACCCAGGAAGCCTAGATTTGTGTTCAACAACTCTGTAGTGATATATGGCAGATTTGCCTGTTTCTTTTCCAGTCCCTTAAAAGATAAAGCCACCCCAGTTCTCAGAATTTTTCCACAAGGTCGGCTCCTGCCTTCTCACAGTGTGCAGAGCTCAGGAAGACTTATCTCATGGCCTAAATCTAAAATACCTCTGGCTCCTTAAACTCAGTTTTGACTCTGATTTCTCCATATATTTCTAGAATCCACAGAAAGCCTTTACAACCTTGGCTACTATATCTAAGTTTTTGACATAGCTAAGCTTCCTATGTGCTATCTAGAGGCTGGGACATTTATAGGTCTGGAGGGATATGGGAAAGGGCCATGATATACTTGAAAGAAAATGTCTTTATAAAACTCATCACTGTACAAAGTGAAAGTATACCAATAAATGAAGATGGACCAGTACCCATTACTTCAACCTATTATGGAAGCATACAAGCAAAACTGACAATAACTCACATTTATGATGCTCCCCTGGTTTTTGTATTACCTCCTCCCTCTGAGATTAAGAACATTTTATTTTTATTTGTAAAAAAAGATAAAATTGCATTGAAATATTTCACTTTCTAAAAAAGTTGGAAATTACTGCCTACTGGACACATGGTATTGAGAGGCTGATTGATTGAATCTAGGGTCACCTATGGAAGATTATCTTGAATGTGTTCAATGAGGTAGACAGACCCTCTCACTGTGGGTATGACAATGTAAGAGGAAAAAGGGACCTTAGCAATAGTATGTATTCATTGCTTTCTGCTCTTGACTGCTTATGTAATGTGAACAGCTCCAAGCTACTGCGCTGTCACTTTCATGATATACCACATCCTTCAACTGTAAACCAAAATACACTATTCTTATGTGAGCTCATTTATCCAAGGACTTTGTCACAGAAAAGACAACCATCAACTAATGGCACAAGCCAAGATTCTAGTGTTTATTTAGAGAAAGAAGTACAGAAAGTTTTAAATGTTCTAATGTGTGCCTTGAAAGGTAATTTACTTCTAATTGTGTATGGTTAGCCAGCCCAGACTGCTCCTGGTCTCAGTGACTGCAGCAGCCCCTCCCCTCACCAGCACTCTACTGAGAGTATTGTTTCTAACTAGCTAACAGACTTCCAGGTCCCTAGACTTCTTGACTGGAGATGTGAGTATTTATCAATAGGAGTATATTGGTAGCCACACATCCCGTCCTAAACCCCCTTCCCTGCTGAAGAAGACTTCCATTGTGACACACCAGCCTCCTTTCTCAGAGGCATAGAAAACTCCAACTAGGCCACAAGTGCCTGATTCCTCTCTTCACAGAAGTCATCATTTGCCTCTCTATAGTTGTGTTAGGGCCTGAGCTCTCTTCAGAGCCCTGTTATTCTGTCCTCTGCCTGTCTGTCCCCAACAATCTATCACACTATCCCTCGAGCCCTGATCTGAGATTGAAAGATTTTAGTATCATTATTAGCATCAAGGCTGGGGTTAGGCAGCTTACCCAAGGTGAGTAAGCAAATCACTCTGTTAGGAGGGAAATCTAGCCACAGGCTCTTTCCACAGAGCTTGGTTCAGCTCCTTCTCCTGCTACTCACCAGCTGAAGTTTCTGCAGCAGCAAGGCAAGCTTTGCACAGAGGTCACTGAGTTTCTCCTCAGTCCTCTTCCTTTTCAGTTCACACTGTTCCAGTAAAACTTCATTGAGTGTCACCCGTCTGTTTGCCTCATAGATAATGGACTGCATTTTTCTCTTGAGTCTTTTCTCATATTGAGCCATGTAGATATTCTGGATCTGAGACGGTTTTTAAAGAACACAAGTACATTTTTAAATACATTATTATTTTCCACAAATATACCACAAATCAATTTCATATTCCAACTCCGTACACACCGGCTAAGAATTGACGCTGATGCTTGAACCTACTTTCTGATTCAGAGGAAGGAGAGAGAGAGAACATTAAGAAATAATAATCGTAGAAGGCACAGAGAGGCACAGAGAGGGAAATTTAATGACCTTGGCTTTGGAATCAAGAAGGAACCTTGTGAAGGTTGAGTTTGTTTTCCCCCTTAGTGGTATAAACTCATCTCAAACAGCAGTGCCCCACAGCCACTGGCAGAAGGCCAGCTGCAGGGGACATCTTGTTGATGACTCATTGCTGTAACTCAAATCTGTAATAGTCAGAGCACAGAGGCTGCAGAAAAAGGAATTCTGTTCTCATGATCTCTCTCTCTCTCTCTCTCTCTCTCTCTCTCTCTCTCTCTTCCTTTCCCCTTTAAATCGTGATGTAAAAGTATTGAAAGGCCCTAAAGTCCCTCAAGGATTTGTGGTCTGAATTGTTTTCCAAGATGGTATGCTGCTTCCGTGGGCTCCTCTTCCACTTTACAATGGTGTGACTTACTTGTATCAACATTTTAAGAGGACCAGGGAAAATTCTGAGAAAACAGATACAGGGCAAACCCCACTGTGATAAACACTTAAATGCTTCTACCTTAAGATTTCTGTGTTGAAGTACTGGCTGGGTGGCAGGGCATGCGCATGTGCATGTGTGTGCACACACACACAAACACACACATACACACACATGCACGCACACATACACACGTTTCAGGACTTTCACTCACATCAATTAATGTGTGCAGAGTTCCTCTGCACCATCTACAACATCTGTCAGACATGCTGCTTTCATGAGTTTCTCGTCTATAAAACCAAACGTGCAAATCCTTACCTGCCCACAGCTCTGTGTCATAAACATTTTACTAACAACTCCTAAGTCAAGCCACTGCACTTCATTCTTAGTGATACGAAGATATATAAGGCTGACTATGCCCTCAGGAACATCTTAGGTGGCAGCATGAGGTCGTGCAATTATTCAAGAATTCTATCTGCTGTGAGGAAGAACTCTGTGCTACCAGCTGGGCCCTACGTTGCAGTGGAGAGGGTGTGCGTCAATAGCACTATGTTTCACCATTGTTGGGAAATGGAACTAGCCTAGGCATCCATTAACAGATGAGTGGTTAATAAAAACATATGCCCATAATTCATATGGCTGGGAAGAAGTGAAATTATGAAAATTTCGGGAAAGTGGGTGCGAACTAATCAGCACTACATTGAGGTGACTTGGGCTCAGAATGACAAACACAACATGTTCTCTCTCTTATTCTGTGTATCCGGGTGGGAGTAAATATGGGTAAAGATGAGAAACTGTAAAGAGGCTGTGGAATAGAACAAAAACAGAGGGTGGGGTAGAGGACGCAGAGAAGATAGTAGAATGAAGAAGCAGCGAAGAACACTGGGTAAAAAGGTATATTGCAGGGTACATGTGCAGGGTATATTACAGGATACATGTGCAGGGTATATTAAAGGTGTGTGTACAGGGTCTGTGTACAGAGTACATGGGCAGGGTCTGTGTACAGAGTATATGTGCAGGGTCTGTGTACAGAGTATATGTGCAGGGTCTGTGTACAGGGTATATGTGCAGGGTCTGTGTACAGGGTATATGTGCAGGGTATCTGTACTGTGTACAGGGTATATGTGCAGGGTATGTGTACAGAGTATATTTGCATGGAAATGAGGTGGAGCAGAGCATGAGGTAATCAACCAAAATTAAGTATGTATGAGAACTCCATATGAAAGTTCATACACTAAAAGCTACTTTAATCAACCAATATGTTAAAGCCTCAACCTATAGCACAGAGACTCACAGCTTATGTTGGTAACTTTCCTTCTGACTACCTGTGTTTTCCACAAACTCAACCGAGAATAGTCTCGGAGAAAGTGCCACATTGGCCAGAAGAGCCTTGTGTGTGTGTGTGTGTGTGTGTGTGTGTGTGTGTGTGTGTGTGTGTGTGTGTGTGCAGCATGCTAATAAGGAGATAGACTAAGAGGTTTGTGATTGTTATGTAAACAAATCATAGATTTTTTTTTCAGAAGCTTAAACTGTCTGGGAGCTTGTTTATTTTTCTGTGATTCCTCAACAATTTCTGTTTTATTTGAGTCTTTCAAAGATTTGGAGAATATATTTCTTAAAATCTGAGAATTTCTATTTCTTGTTCAAACCAAAGTCCTACTCCAGTGCCACATAAGTACTGGTTGTGAGAACATTTGCATTTTCAAATTTAGAAAGATGTTGGTTGATGATATCCGATATGCTACACATTAATCGAAGTCTTGATAAAGACAGAAAATTTTGATTTCCTTCCAAACCTAACATTTCAAACCACATATTATTTCCTCTTTGGAGCATAGGGTCATTTAGATTTCAGGATATAAATGGCTTCGTGGAAAGGAAGCTTACCTGTTTGAAACACGTTTTTAGCTTTTCATTTATACTCTCTGGGCATTGCTCCAGCTGTTTTCATAAGCAATAACAGAAAAGGACATTAACTTTACAGAGTGATCTGTCTAGAATACAGTTAGAACACTGGTGTTTCTAGTATGAAAAAGCATCCAAGCTTAGAATCCACCAACACTGCTACTAGGCATCTTTTAAGCCTAATTAAGTTAATTAACTGAACTAACTTACCTGAATTTATTATTTTCTCTAAAATACTAAGGTACCCTATATAAGTATATTAGTCTTATTTAGCAATCTGCAGATAGAAAAAATCAAGGCGAAGGAAAATCAAATGACAAATATTCAAAAGGCAGAGTGAACATGGTGTACTTTGGATACAAAAAGACTAGGAGTCACCAGAATATTGAACAGGATAAAGTTGAGAGATTAGTTGATAGCACCCATAAATGGCTCTTAGCAGAGAAAGCAACATGGTCCAGGAAGAACACTCAGACATGCTAATGTCCAGAATTCAAACAGAAAATCAGTACTGTAGATGGGGTGGGGTGGAGAAAACAAGGAAGTGAGTCATGAGGTCATGGAGGCTATGCAAACAAAGCACTTAGGGGAAAAAGTGGAAAGCTGTGTTGAATGCCTCTGGAAGTCAGGTAAGAAAACAACTACTGCACTTGGCCCAGAGATCACTGGTGACCCATACAGGAAGGATTTCACAGCTAAGTAATGCAGTAAAAGCCATCAAGAGAGGCTGAGGTGAAAGAAGATGAAGAGTGAAATCCTTCTATCCTATCTGTAACCTGCGTTCTTTTTATCAGAGCCTTTCCATGTGCACCTGCCAATCTTACAATCAATGCTCACCATGGCAATAGAGAAGGGTCTCTCAGACTCTTACCTGGGGTGTCTCTTCCCTGCACTGGCCTGGAATATGCACTCATCACTTACAACCACCTCCACCTGCAGGGTACTAAACCCAATTAGCACTTTTCCACTAGATTTGAACCAAGGCCTTGTGTGAGAATCACCTTCTGCACCTGAAGTAGCTGACCAAAGTTGTCCTTCCCATCTTTCATTGCACTGTTGCTGAGAGAAGCTTTGGTGAATGTATTGTCTTCATTATTTCCCACGATGTTTACAAAGAGTAGAACCATGAACACCTCAGAGGGCTGAGCTATGCAATCATTAGCTCGGCATCTCAAGAATAGAGGATGAAATCAGAAAGTCTTTGTTTGGTAGGAGAGAGTTGTGGTGGTTTAAATGAGAATGGCCTCCACGGGCTCAGGTTTGAATGCTTGGGTCCTCAGTTGGTGGAATTGTTTGGGAAGGATTAAGAGGCACATCCTTGTGTCACTGGGGGTGGACTCTGAGGTTTCCAAAATCTCACGCCATTCCCAGTTAGCTCTCTGTGCCTTGTGCTTGTGGATTAGAATATGAGTTCGAGTTCTTAGTGACTGCTCTAACACCACACTTGCTTTCCTGCTGTCATGCTTTCTACCTTGACAGTCATGGACTCGCCCTCTGAACTGTCTTGGTCTCTGAGATCTTCTCAACCTTACTATGCCTATGATGACAATGACTTCTCACGCACTGGTATGGAATTTCTATCTCCAGTCACTGAAAACCTTTCTATATATTTCTCCTCTGTGTTCAAGCTGTTCCATCAGTAACCCAGTTCCAAAAAGGCCAGCTTACCTCAGGATTTGTTATGAGTTCTTCCACAGATGTGCACTCAAATTCAGATGATAGTTGAAACTCAGGAACAAAATACAGAAGAATCTCCCTAAAAAGACAATCATAACAAACACAGTGTACCCAGACAAGAGAGACAGCCCTCGCCCTTCAGAACAGGGTTTGTCTCTTGCATGTTTAACTTCCTGGCAGAGATGGATGTTAGTTCCTATTAAATATTTTGTTTTCACCACTGACATCAAAGTGCTATGCAGGAAATAGAGGCTGGGGTTAGGGACTTGAGTGCGGTTATGAAAGGGCAATAGGAGAAAGCCTCTCAGATATGGAGATGTTCTGCATCTTGACAGTGTCAACATTAATACCTTGATTGTGGTTTTGTTCTGCAGTTATTCAAGATACTTACATTAAGCTAAACTGAGAAAAGGACACGCTTTTTATTATTTACTTGAGCCATTCATTTTTTATTTATTTTAAAGTTAAAAGTCCATTAAAACAATAAAGTGAAAGAAAAATCAAAGGAGAAAAAGAGGATAGGAAGGAAGGAGCAACGAAAAGAAAGAGAGAGGAGGAAAAGGAAGAAGAGGAAGAAGATGAATAATAAGAAAAAGAAGAAGGAGAAGGAGGAAAAGAAAGAGAAGGAGGAGAAGGAGGAGAAGAAGGAGGAGGAGAAGGAGGAGAAGAAGGAAGGAGAAGGAGAAGAAGAAGAGGAGGAGGAGGAAGAAGAAGAAGGAGGAGGAGAAGGAGAAGGAGAAGGAGAAGGAGGAGGAGGAAGAGAAGGAGAAGGAGAAGGTGGAGAGAGGGGAGGCAGGAGGCTCGTTAGATAGTCTAATGGGTAAAACAGAAATAAAAGGGCTGGTGTTTGGATTTACTGCATCCATATAACTGTTGAGTGAGTATAGTAGGCACCATAATCCCATTGCTCCAGAGGCCATCTGTACACACACACACACACACACACACACACACACACACACACATACATACATGCCACATACATGTGACAAACATGCAAAAACATACAAAAGAATACATAACCACAAATACATCCTTGCTGGGGGGATGGGTGGCAGAGTCAAAGCCAGAGGCAGAAACAGAAAAGAAATATTTAAAAAGATTGGAAGATTTGCAATACTAGAAATCTGCATTCCAGGAAACGTCTGCACCTGTGTGAGTATTCTTTTCTATAGACAATTCAGTGTTGAAAGCTTCCTGGAGAAAAACAACTACTAAGTCTATTCACTTCTCCCCAAGAACAAAGATGTTTAACTACCCAAAGCAATTCCCTTCATTAGAGCCTGTGGGGCTAGTCTTAAAATTTACAGATGGGCCCAAGGTAGAAACACAACCTTTAATCCTAACACTTGGGAAACTGAGGCAGGAAGACTGACTTCAAGAGCATCTTGAGCTGCACAACGAGATCATGTCTCAAAGAAGAACAAAACAGAAATCACATATGGATTTTGGTTTTCCCAGACCATGATGTCCCCTGGTCTGAAGATCTTTTATTTTGTCAGTATGTATCATATTTTTCTGGGATAAATTATATTCATGATACATATTTTATTTCTAGGAAAACAGAATCTAGAAATGTATGGCCAGCACATCTGAAAAGTGTGTGTGTGTGTGTGTGTGTGTGTGTGTGTGTGTGTGTGTGCGCGCGCGCGCATGCGCGTGTGTGTGTTTTCTGATGCCTTTTGTGCCTTTCTAAAGCAAGTTGTGGCTAAATGCCTCCTCCTTTGGGAATTCTGTTCCCCAGACTGACTAGACAGAAAGATAAGTGATACAACAATATGCAGTCTCTAAATACACACACCCAAACCTCATTTTTCTGCAAAATTAATTCACTGCCCCTGCAGAGTCAAACACAAAAAAGGAAAAAAGTAACAAAAGCTCATACCTGTAAGTTCTGATTATAACTATTTAACAAGTCTTAAAACTCCCCTCAGTTACTGGCATGGGTCCCTTTCTCCTATGGTATTCATTAAGGATTTTTCTTTTGTTCCAGGGTTTATCTTATCTAACTTTTCTCGGCCTATCCAACTTCAGGTTTCCTTTACCAGACACAGCCAGCTTCTAATCCATTGGGGACCCCTAAAGGATTTGTACCTGTAAACATGCCAAAAAACATCCTAGGAATCAGTGCTTAATATGATGATCTGGGGTCTGATGAGTCTGTGTTCTCTAGGGAGATGGTTTCTGGGAAGGTTTACTTCGCCATTGGTGGCCAACAATAGAAGTGGATGCAGTTTAAGGTTAGTAAACTCAATCGCATTGCCCTCTTTTGAGCACATGGAACTCTAAGTTAAAGTTAGTAGTACCAGTGTGGCACTGACATGAAGAGAAAAGACTAGCCAAGTGAAAAATAGGGAAGATGGCGAATCTGAAAAGAATGTTTATGCAAGCAGAAAAAAAAGTTAAATAACAATACATTCAACTTCTGCTACAACACGCTCAGGCAGATCTTTCCTAGTCAAGCAATAAAGATACTCACCTCTGTGGTTTTAATTCATAATAGTTCTTGGATGGATATCTAAAACATTATAAAGTCACAAAATAATAACTATTGCTATCAAGAAATTCTGGTTTGTTTTCAGCAATGTCCCAAATCACATATTATATAATCATATCCACATATTTTAAATGATCTTCACATATTTATTCAGATATATACAGGTATATATACATACATACATATGTTTACATATATATACTTATATTTATATACATATGAATGTAAATGATTGCATATTATCAAGTTTTAGTAACCAGTTGATATGCCCTGAACTTAATATCAGTAAATAAACCTGATTAAATCCACAGCCAGTTAACTACAAAGCAAAGGGTAAGAAATAAATGGTCCTCTGGAAAATGCTGGCAAAGGATAAAACACTGTAGGGAGAACTCATTCTTCAGACATTCCACTGGCAGGCTTAACAATATGATACAGACACCCATTCATCCATCCATCCAAAGTCACTTGACTAGTGGCCTTTACAGTTTTATAACATCTGTACACAGTTGGGTGTGCCCTATTCCTATCTCCTTTCTAGATGACTGTAGGACTGCCAACTCAGACACAATGGGTGCTTAACATAGCAAATGAGGAACTTAGTTCTAGTGGTTTACCATTCCGTCAACCTTGTCCCATTACATAAAACCAAATGCCCTTCATTCTGGAGCAGGAATGCTGTTAGACATGACTCCTGAAGGACAACCTCCACATCCAAGTCAATGTAGCCCTTCCGCCCCTAATGCTGCCACAGGTGCTCTGTACAGCTGCATAATATAGTCTGTGTCTACAGTGGCTCTCCACCTCCTTTCACACACAGGATAGCACCTGGGTTTTAGCAGAGGCCATGACTGACTTTTCTTCCTTCCTCCTGTCCTTCTACTGTCTACTCTGAGAATTCCCATCTTCAAGAGAATTCATCCAGTAGCTAAGAAAATCAAGGCCTTAGGAGACTGTTACTCCAGGGAGGGTAGGTTTTGTGATCTTCCTGGCTCAAAGCCCCCTCACCTAACTCAACAAGTCCTTGAACCCAACAAAATCAATGGTGCTCACTAAGTGAACTGGACTCTTGCTCCTACCATGCCCTCCCTATGACAGCTTTCTGAGAGCACACTTCTCAACGGCCTTCCATTGACAGTATGGAAAACCAACTCCTGTATCTGCCCCATTTAGAAAATCCCAGAATTATCACTTCTTCACAGTTTCTCCTCTAAGAGCTGAGATTATGACATCTAAAGTCTTTGAGTAAACGACCAAAGAGTGAAACTCAGTTTTCTTCTGTAAGTTCCATATCTAAAACCACAAAAATACTTTTCAAAAACCATGAGAATGTCATGAATGTCTTTGTGAGTAGAAAAAAAAGTATGAAATTCAATAAAAACCTTCTTTATTACATTCAAGGAAAAAAGTAGCCTGTGTGCGTATATCCGTCATACTGCTGGGCCACATAACAAGAGGCAGTTAGTGACCACGAGTATCTTTCAAGGGATTATTAACTTGTGGTGTATCTAACTGAATATGGTTATGGAAATAGGTCATAAAAATCATTCCACTGAAAGTATTCAAAAATGTCCCCAATCGGCAGGAAACCAATATAAAACAAAACAGGGTTGTCACTATTACTTCAAACATTCAATGCAGCACATGGGAAAATTAGAAATTATTTTTACCTTAATTTAGACAGCAATTTTCTTGCTGTTTCCTCCACAGACGTGCTTCGAGAAGGCATCAATGAAGAGAGCAGCTGACAATCACCATTCACAGAGCTGACTTTGTGTCCAGAATGTGGACTTAAATCTTCCATTTGTACTCCGGGCAAGCTGGCATTTATGATGTCAAGAACGTTAGATTCCATCCATTTCAGGACATTCCCATGAGTTGTTTAATACGCAGCAAAAGGAAGGACAGGCAGCAATGTAATAGTGTTTCCATGTGTGTGATTATTTAAGACTCTTATAGTAATAATAATTTATTTTCATGCATTGCTTCAAGCTTATAGGATAGCATTAATTAAACAAAATTTACGATAATTCACTAATTATTTAGGACTGCTTGAGACAGTATCTTATCTAGACCAGATTGGTCTTAAACTCACTATGTAGATGATAGTCTTGAACTCCTGATCTTTCTGCCCACTTCTCAAGTTCTGGGATTCTAAGTGTCTGCTATCACACCTAGTCAGCAATAGAGAGTCATAAACCACTCACTTCTTCTCTACAGGAAGAGTCTTAAGTTCCAGGTTATACTTGCAAAGATGCACAACAACAAAATGTGGAAGGGCCAAAGGTGGAAGGAGAAATTCCTAGTGAAGATCTGAGGGAAGAATGTCCCAGGGGAAGAATTAATGACCTGGGGTATCAATCATGTGGGGGTGCATGAAAGAGTGAAGCATGAGACAAGACCAAAGCTTTAGGCATGGTGGGAACACAACAGAACAAGACACCAAAGTTGGTGGAATGAGGCAGGTGGCAGAGAGCAGATGGGTAGACAGGGCAGATGAGGCAGTTTTATTTTCAAGTAGCAAGATTTTTTTAAAATTCTTTCACACTGATACCTATAAACCTCTGCTTCAAACAGTTTTGTCTGATTATATGGGAAAGGCCTTTAAGAATGGGGTAATAATTTATATAATGCAGAAGGCGCCTTGACTACTGTCAAGTGTTTTTTAGCATTAAGCAGACTGTTAAGATGATGAATATTATATAAACTAATGCTTAGTCATCTGTTAAAGAGTATATACACAATGTCCAAATGATCATTAATAGTAATCTCCTTTATATTGACATTTTAAGATTTTTAAAAAGCATTTCAAAGTTGCTAGAAATTGTCTCTGATGTTGACAGTAAGGGTAAAATATTTTAGGTCAGGTCCCAGGACAGCATTTCTTCTGTCAAATGTTCACCGGGCTGGAGACAGTTCTCAGTTGTACAATGCCTGCCTAGCATCCATAAGCACTAGGAGAAACAACTAATAATGGGGCATACCTCACATTAGTATACTGAGGATTAAACGAAATGTATAACTAGTTCAGTTCAGTACTGAGTATTAAGTGCTCAGCAAACAGTATCTAATAACTAGTTATTATAACCACCTTTATCATAGGAACCATCACTTCAGGATTTAATCAATTTCTTCCATTGATTGTTTTAGTTTGATTATAGTTCTAACATTCATTTTATACTAAGTCAACAGGGCTTTCTGTTTCTTTGGTTGCTTGGGATTTTTTATTTTTGTTTTTTTTTCATTTGTTTGTGTGTGTTTATTGTGTTTCCTTTCTTCCTTCCTTCCTTCCTTCCTTCCTTCCTTCCATCCTTCCTTCCTTCCTTCCTGAGACAAAGTTTCTTTGTGTAGCCCTGGTTACCCTCAAATTGGATCTGTAGACCAGGCTGTCCTCCAATTCAAGAGATCTGCTTGCCTGGTTCCCAGAACTGGTAGAAAACTACATCATTTATTCAAATAAACATCAAGTGCCCACTATGGATAGGCATCTGTCTAGCTACTTAGAGACATGGGAATGAAAAGGCAGATTGTATTCTCACGGAGTTAGGTTTATTTCTCACGGAAAGGGCAGGAAACAGCCAAGCAGGATAGAATGGAACTGGTGAAGTATTTAGCAAATACCCCTGGAAGCTGAAGGAATTGCCATGTACCTCGGCACTGAAGCAGGGCCTCTGTGGATATCCACATCTGCCTAGGACAGCTGGAGGCCCCAAGGAAGAGAACATTGACCTGAGACCCAACTATAATGCAAGGGGTACAACGTTGGCAGAGGGCATCCACATATCTAAGTACAGACAGGGAAGGATGTCTACATCATAAATAATTTAGAACTCCTGGGAAACGAAGTAGAGGCTAAAAGGAGGTATACAGTAAGGGTGATGTGTGCCATAGGGAAATTTAAATGTCGCCGTCAAAGTGACAGGGCTATGGCAGGCTTTTGAGTAGCCAGGCAGAATTGGACAAGCATGCTAAAGTGATGTCAGAAAAACAGCTCTGCTGTCTCCTTTGCCTTTAATTCAATGCACTGCAGGGGATAGATGGGGGCATGTAGAATCAGCAAGATATGGGGGCAAGTACAGGAGGCAGAAGAGCCTGCTTTCTCAAAAACAGCCTTTTAATCCCACTATGTATATCTACAATATCTAGTTGGTTTTCAGAATGGCAGAATTCTCATGGCTAAGGAAATTCCAGAATGCAAGGATTATAATAATTACCAGTATGTTTGACAATAAGTTAATGAGCTACACAGAAAAACACTAGTTCTATGACTTCTCACTTTCCCCTTGTGTGTGTGTGTGTGTGTGTGTGTGTGTGTGTGTGTGTGTGTGTGTGTGACTCTCACTTCTTTGGACACAATCCAGTAATTTGAGATGGTTAGCAATTGTGAACAGGAAGTGAAGCTTGCTCCCTTTCAATATTCCCAAATCCTCACAAAAGAAAAGAAAATGTCTGTGGAAAAGGAGAATTTCTATCCTTTTGGATCTATGTTGTAAGACTGGGTGTCATTCTTAATTGCCTTTGTTGCTATTATTTTCTGTCTTTTTCTACTTACACATTGATAATTACTTTTCAGCAGTGTAATTACACTCATTTGTAATCTGTATAATTATAGTATACACACCTTTTCCAGTTAAGTGCTGAAGAATTTCTTTTCACTATTGGAGCATCATCACACAGCTCTTGTTTGTCTTTAAAAAAAAACAGACAAAATATCAGGCTTATGATCATACCATAAATTATACCAATAAAAGAAAGAAAATGCTAGTTCATTAACTAACTGTGTAAAATTTGGATATGTATTAAACATCCACTTGTAAATTATGCCAATTTCAAGGCAATTTATAACACATTCTTAAGGTAATTTATAATACTTTTAATGAAGTCTATAGAAGTGTAATAGTAATCTAAGAACTTCTGCAACCTCTTTTCTATTTTTACTATGCTGGTTGCAAGTATGTGGAAAGCTGATACAGTCTGCTCAAATCACCTCTCACTCCACCTTTCCCTAAGATAACCCACCTGTCCTACCTTTCCCATGCCCCTCTCTCCATGTGATTCAGGTTCAAAGAGTTCTGATGAGTCTGGATGAAAACTGAGTCTCCAGTAGAGACTGAACTTTAAAGCAGGAAGAAACCTGCAGTTTCTAGAAGATCTGTTGATTCAAGAGAACTCAGAAGTGTAGTTTGAGAGAGGGTGGCCATTTTAGTCTACAATTTCTGTGGGGAATTGCATTGCGACTCATGAAGTGGTTGAGCGTGTTGCTTCCATCCCACTCAGTAATTCTTTGTTATAACTGTCCTGGTACTTTTGTTTCATAGAATTAACCACTGACATTGTTTATTGCTACTGAAGGCCACCATAGAACGAGAGAGCAACAGGGGAAGGTTTAGATGATGGGTAAATGATGAGAAACTGCCAACTACCCTTAAGGAAAACATAAAAGAAACTAATTGATGGACAGGCTCTCCAAGCGCATGCTTGGCACCACTAGCTTTGCCTGATGACTTGTATTCAAAGTCAAACAATTTAACAGCACTCAACTAGTCCATAATTACAATCATTGGAAATATTTCAAAATTCATTTTGGCCAAACCTAGAGTGAATATTTGAAGTTAAATATGAATTTTAAGATCAAAATTTTATTACTAATTTTTGTATCACCAATAGGAACTACATTTGATGACAAAGTAGACGTTGGAAATGTCTGTAAAAAACTGGCACTAAAATTCATATGTTGGCTTTAAAATTAAGAGACCATTACCTCCCCCCAGATTCTTTATTATAGAATTATAAATTACTCTAATTAAGATAAAAAGGAAAAGTGTGATGTCTTAGGCCTCACTGATGAAGGTGAAGTTGTGAGTAAATAGCTGATAAGGTTATAGAAGCAACAGAGGATGCCAGGAAGAAGTTGTTGCTGAGGAAAATGACAGCAAAAAGATGGTGTGGATGGAAGGGAAAAAGAGACAAAAGGAGAAAAAAAGTGCTAGGAATGACAAAGTCAAGCATGTTGGTTGAGGGTCACCAAGGAAGGAGAGTAAGAAAGACTTTGAAACTTAGTTTACAATAAGGACAATTGCTGGGCATGGTAATGTACACCTTTAATCTCAGCACTCAGGAGGTAGAGGCAAATAGGGCTCTGTATCTGAGGCTAGCCTCTTCTCACAGCTCATTCCAGGCCAGCCAGGCCTACATAGTGAGACCCTGTCTCAAAACAACCAAAGTTGAAGACACTGACGGTTATAGTGAAAGTACTGTGTGTGTTGCCTGGAACCAATGACAGAGTATTAAAGAGAGAATGCACAATGGAAGCCTTAGAACGGGGCACAAATACTGTACCAACGGAGAATGTTACTAAGAAGGATGCAGGTTTCCCCAGGGCAAACTGTCCAGGAGATTTTTTCTGGCTTGAACATCGTTAGATGACAACTCTTTGTGCTTAAGTTGAAATCTCATCTGAAATGCATTACATCGCATGATCATGAACAAAATAATAAATAGATTTGCCAAGACTTTCTTGGGGTTCTCGGAGAAATCATGAAAGCAGGAAGGAGAATAGAAGACTGAAAATTGAGGAAAACACTATAATTTTAAAACAGATTATGAAAATTGTTAAGTTATTTTCCACTGACGACATGAGTAGAGCCAGAGTAAAGTACATAAAGGGCAGGTTTATGGGGAAGCGGCTCTCTGGTGAGATGGGGTCAGTGAAGTTACCATGGGGAGGACACCGGGGGAGGGAGGGGAGAGAGAGGGGGAGGGAGGAGAGAGAGAGAGAGAGAAACAGAGAGAAACACAGACAAACAGAGGGGGGGGGATGGGGATGCCCAGTGTTTCTGCTGGAGTTCAGGGCAGAGGATAGCTGTGCCGTCCATACCCTGTAACATGTGGGTTCTAAGGGATGCTGGGAGACCTGGAAGGCCAGGTCACTTTGGTATGTAAAATATGCACCTCAGCCTTCTGTTCCAGGTCTCAATCCCAACAAAAACTACTTTCCAAAGAGAACTTGATGTGACCTGGGTCAAGCCTCTGGGAGTTGAAGAGAGTATGGCAGTATGGAGGACACTGTTCCCAGCCAGGAGGCCTCTCTCTGTGCTGTCAAAGCATATTCACCTTCTATCCTTTTTCCTTCTTCTAGAACAGTGGATCTGAACCTTCCTAATGTTGAGTTCCTCATGTGGTGACCCCAACTATAAAATTATTTCATTGTTGCTTCCTAACTGTAATTTGTGAGTTATGAATCATAATGTATCTGATATGTAAGATATGATATGCATCCCCAAAGGGGTCTTGACCCATAGGTTGAGAACTGCCGCTCTAGAACAAGCTTATTCAAGTCCAAATTGCTGTCCCAGGCAGTCAAAGACTGGCCATCAAGCTAGAGCCCTCTACTGTGTTTTACCTGTCTTTGCCAGGGCTACTTCCTCTTTTTCTTGTTTCGGTGAGACCTTGGTGCTGCTTTTATCCCAAACCTGAAAAACAAGTTCCACATTTAAAACTGTGCAAACACATAGGACCTAGAAAAGAGTCGAGTAAAGACTTGAAAAGCAGCACTCACGTCACAGACAGGAGACCATGAGGATATCAGCGCCAAAGTATGATCAAGTTACTGAGGCAGTGAATGGTCACTGGAGATGGCCATACCGGTGGACCCATCCAGGATGACCACCTTTGCAATGGTTCACTCAATCCTAAGTATCACTACAGGCTTTTAAGAAGACCTATTTATTTCTAAAATTGATCTTATATATGGCTTTAATAGTATCTGCAGCAGATGAATCAAGTATTTGATTCACTGGGAATAAATGTGCAGTTTGGGAGAGGTTGATGACATAGCTAAGACGAAGTAGGAGTTCAGCATCAGTGGGAGAAAATGATGGAGGTTGCTTGCTGGGGTGGGTACTAATTCTAGTACTCCAGAGACAGAGGCGGGCAGAGTCTCTATGGGGGAGATATGTGAGGGTGGGAGAGGAATACCATTCCTTAAATTCGTAATCATCACATTGGAGATTCTCCAGGATCCCAGTGACAGGGCTCACTGGAAACAAGTTTACATTTCCAGAAGACAGTTCTATAGATGAGATGAGGGGCATGGGGAAAGGGAGGAGGGGCAAGAGGAAGGAGGGGGAGACAAGGGGAAGGGGGAAGGGCATGGGGGAAGGTGAGAGAAATATGAATGTGACCTTGAAGGAAAAACAAAACTCAGTAAGATGCCTTTAAATATGTTGTACATTTTATCAAGATAGAAAAACTAAGCAGTTAAAAATTAAAAACGTAAAAGATTGGGAAAACAGAAAAAACAGAAAGAAGGCAAAAGTTCCACCCAAGCTCTGCCCTGCCTTTTGTTCTGGAGACCCCAGCCCTACTCCACGCACACTAGACACCTGAGGTGAGGTGTGGGGCGCAGCTTGCTCTCTGAAGATCCTCCATCCTGAGAGTTTCCTTAGCCTTCCTCATGCACACACACCTGCTAACCAAACTTGCCCAGAAGAGGACGTCAAACGGCCTTTTCCCCTCTACCTGGAAACAAAGGTGGATTCCTGCACAACACTCTGGAAACCTCACTGTCTCTAAGCAGGTTAATAGGCACACATGTAGCCTAGCAACTGAGCAACTAGAGCTGTCCATCACTGCCCTTGCTATTCCATTCAAACAGAAAGAAGAGCCTCCCAGGCAGGGGAAACAGTTGCTTTTCAGCTACTGTGGTGCATTTAAAATATTTTCACGATTACACTATAACTATCTGAATTCTCCAGGAAAAGAAATGAAAATGCACATTTCTGAGACTCATTTTGTGACAATCTTGAAAGTGACTCAAATGTGTGCCTTCCTATATTTCTGACATCACACAAAATTAATGGTTTTCTCTGCTGTATAAAGAAAAGCTACATGATACTGTTTCTCTATAGTCAGACTAAATAGGTTTGAGCAGGTTACAAGTAGCATACTTTCCACAGCAGTTAAGAGTGACTGTAAAACAATCTTAGGAAAACTTTGTCTGCCTTTGGATACCAGCACTTTATTCTAGTGTGTGAGTGAATCTGTCCATGGGTATCAGTTTTCTCTGGTGACTTGGCATATGATGAAATAAGACAAGAACTTGTCCAGTGGAAGCATCCATTCTGAACAAAACTGGCATACACCCAGCAAAGAACACTTCTTGTTAGTGCTGCTTTTCTTTAAGCATGTTTTAATTGATTATTTAGGAATTTCACATCACGAACCCCGATCTCACTCACTTACCAGTCCTCCCAGGTCAACCCCAACCCTTATAACCTTCCTACTCCAAGAGGAGGAAGAGGAGGAGGAGGAGGAAGAGGAGGAGAAGTAGGGGGAGGAGGAGGAGGAGGGAGAGGAGGAGGAGGAGGAGGAGGAGAAAGTCTACAAGTCCAATATGTGTTATCCATCTGGAGCATGGGCAAATACCCAGTGGTCAGCTTAAAAAAAAAACAAAAAACAAAAACAAAAAACCCTGGGTCCTTCCCCACATACACCCCTGCCAGAATCCCTCAGTTATGGAGAGCCACACTTCAATGTCCTTATCACAATTTTTAAGAGTTATCTTTAATGGTTTCCTTTCTAGGCTGTTACTTTTGGGGGGTAGTGGGTTATAGAATGGGGATAGGGGTTGTCACAGAAGAGTTCTACATCCCTTTTTCTCAACTGTGAGTATGCAGTCATTGATACCATGACAAAAGTAGCTTCCTTGCCCTTTACACTCAGTAGAACCATGGATCGTGGACTTCCACCTGGTCTCCAGCATTATCACGTGCCAAAAACCTTAGCAGGATCTCTGGTGTCAGACAGATCACAAACATCAACATGGCTCTCTGCTGCAGCATGGATCATGGACACCATCATGGCCCTTGTGGCAGCACAGGCCAAAGACATCAACACAGCCTCGTGGACAAAAGGGCCATGGACACCAATTTGCACCCCAGTGGTAGCATGGCCAATAAACATCAATATGGCTCCAGATGGTAGCATGGACAGTGGCCTTTGGTGGTAACACAGGCCACAGATACTAACAGGACCCCCAGCTGCAACAGGACACAGTCATGGCTGTCAGTGGCAGCATGCACCACAGACAGCAACATGGCCTCAGGTAGCCACACAAGTCACTATCAACATGACCCCCCGTGGCAGCACGGCCCATGGAGGACTTCATCTTATTAGCGTTCTCAACACAGGCTCATGAAGTTATTGGGGTCTTTTTCTCTTTATTCTGTCATTCATTCTACTGTGAGTACAGTATTATTAGTGCTATCTCCACTAGAAAGCAATACAACCTCAGACACCTATTTTATTTATTCCTTTGCTTATTTGGTTTCTTGAGACAATGTTTCACTGTGGAACTTATATAGATCAGGGTATCCTTGAACTCACTTATCCACCTACCTGCCTCTGCCTCTTGAGTAATAAGACTAAAGGTATATGCCACTATGCCTGGCTTATTTCTCTTAGTATTTAGATTTAAAATATAGGAAAAAAATAATTAACTCACTGCCTACATGTCTCTAAGTAATATTCTAGACATCTGTTTCTGTAAGACATTATCTTCTCTTACAATATAGTTTTGTTTAGAGGTCCAAATTTGCTCAGGGTGACACAAGAAATCTGTCTTTTCAATGTTTCCTTACCTTCTTCAGTAGCTGGACTGTGGTTTGCACTCGGTAGTTTGGAAATATCTGCTAAGATTTTTATTTAAACTATAAGACAGATACACCTCCCAAATGGTAAATGAGATTACAATTCAACCTTGGCATGAGTTTAAAGATGCCTTAGCTTCAATTTTGTCTGCCACAAGCATGGTGGGACTTAATGGATCAGCATAATTCTGTGGTCAGGCTGCCTCGCTAGAAGAAATACATTCTAAAGAGAATGTGTGTCCCCTTTATTGGCTATAACGCTATAGAAAGGCTGGACCCCAAGAAAGTAGAATCTCTCTGACAAAGCCACATACAGAAGGGAAAGTGACAACAGCCCCTTCTCAAGATTTAAAACATCACATGGAAGGAAGAAGGGTGGAGGTATTAGGGCTTGCCCAAGACCCATTGAGGGAAAACTACTTATCTTTTCTGCATGAATAGAATCTGAATTCTATTGCTCAGATCTGGGGTGGCAACTGGATGCTCCAAAGTACTCAGTGGTGGTAGCATTCCCTACTGCTGATCTTCCCCATAATGCAATCATTTGCAATTTTCCTGGTAAGCTTGGACTCTTCTCTTGCACTCCAAGAAAAGGAGAACAAAAACAAACAACAGCAACAAGGAAACCCTGACACGTCCTCTTCCTTACTCTGTTTTTCCTATGGATCTAAATCCCAAGCAGTCTGTGCTGACCCCGAGCATCCTTGTCCATACTTTGAAGACTTCTTTCCTCCATGAAACACTGTATAAACTCCCCTCCCCAGTCTAATTGTTTTGCTTTCTCTCAAACGAAGTGCCCACGAGTTTCTTTCTGAGTCCTATTTCCAAATTCCCATATCCTCAAGACAAAGAACCCCCAAAGAAACTGAGAATCCCCTGTAACATCTTTAGATATTAAAGTACTGAACTGTAAGACATCACATACAACACAATGTATTATGTGCCATGCATCTATTCTGATGGACGACTTAGAAAACGTCAACACTGACACATATCTGCATTTATCATGGAATGTGCTTTCCCTGGGAAGCCTCCAATTGCCAAAATGGCCCAGTCACGGTTTCAATGATAAACCAGCCTGCCTCCATGTTAGGCTTGAAAGCCATCTTGTAGTAAAGACAAACGGACTCATTCCTCTTTATGATTAAATCTCTGTGTCTCAAGAATTGGGCTGTATCCCACTTACAACCTTAACTACAAATAGCTCTGTACTGTGTGCTCCAGGAAATGGCAACCATGTTTTTGTTTCAAACTCATCTTGCAACCCCACCATTGATTCCGAAGATTGATGTAACTACTTTATTATGGCCACTTTGCAATCATGTCTTTCTTTCAGGAGGTCGTTATGACCAACTTATTATGCTTATGTTCGACACCTGTAACCCTGCCTATTTTGCCCACCAAATCTGCCATTTAAAACTCCCCTGTCCCTGAGCCATAAAAGCCTTGTCTTCCTTCCTCACATCTCAAACCGTGCCTTACGGGAGGCAGCCCATGTACATGAATAAAAAGCATTGCCTTAATTAATTGTTTGCTTTAATTAATTGTGTCGTGTTGATTTGAGTGGATGATCTTTCTCTTTGAATCTTTGGAATTAACACTGCAGGTACAGGTTCTGAATGCACCTGAGATTTTTATGTGTCTTGATTTAACAATAACAGTCCCTATATAGCAGAACTCTAAGAGATACAGCCAGTCATCAAATGGCAGACACCCCAAATGGTTCAGAAGATCATGAAACTGTTTGAAGAGCCTAAACACGAACCAAGAAGCAGTGTTGGAGGTACACTGACCAAAGAGAAACTTACCAAGGGCTGGACTTTCTTGAGACTCCAAAACAAAGTTCTGAAGTTTGTGTTTGGTTCTGCTTCAATAAGCAGAGGTAAAACCAGCAAAAAGGGAAAACTAGGAAAGTGTCCCTGAGAATAAAGACTCTAGCAGCTGCTAGAACAGTCATCTTTCCTCTCAACTTGCTGTAGGGAGTTGACACCCCAAAAATATATTTTTCTCCCTAGGTTTGACTACCTGTCTTTTTCAGTAAGCCACCTAAAAAGGCCAAATTATGCTAAGGGCGCTGGGGCACACCTTTAAAACCAGCATTCCACCTGAGGCACAGGGAGGAGAATCTGGATGAATTCAAGGCCAGCCTGCTCTAAGGCTACATAGTGAGAGCTTGTCTCAAAAGACAAAAACGACCAACAAAAAGAGGAGACAGGGAGAAGGGGGGGGGCTTAAAGAATGAAAGGCCAAAATAATAGTGAAAAGTAAAAAAAGAGAGAGGGGGGGAAAGGAGATTTTTTCAATGTAGCGACATTATGAAGGGGAACAAAGAGATCTGATCACACCCCAAGCTCATCTCTGGGGTCCTGACATAAGGGAGGCTTTAAAACAGGAAGCATGAAGTCATATAACTAAACACTCCAGCAAGGTACGATACCCTGCCTCCCACTGTCTCGGCCCTGAATCTTTCCTTCAAGGTTATTTGACAAATTTTAAATCTTTCTCCAAGAGCTGAGCCCTCCCAGGGGATTTTCCCTGGGCTTTAGCCATTTTCTCTCTTAGCAGGAGATTTCTAGGGAAATTCAAATTTCCAGGAGTCTATTCTTTCTGCTGGTCTAGAGGGAAGCATGAATCTCTTCAGAATGTATTTATTCCTGCCAGGCGGGCCTGTTACAGGATCAGCTGCTCACTCTGTGAAGTCTCTATGTCAGACGACCAATAAGCCCGGACTGTATGAGGGAGGAACATGGGGAAGAGACTGTGTAAAACCTGATTTAAATGTTGCTAAGAAACTTGGGGACTGGGTGGCATCCTTAAGGTTTTTTCCTTCTCTTCCTTTGTGTCATTCCCCCTCCCCCTAACATTATTGTCAAGGACTTAAAGATATCAGGTAAGTAAATGTCCCTCTGTCAATTCAACAGGCTGTTTTTCCTCTCCATAGTTAACGTTTTGTCACAGGCCCCTCCCTTTCACACGTTCATTTTTCCATTAAAGGTGAGTTTGTAGTGCAATCGAGCCCTGTGAAGCTCCAAGTCCTGCTGTTTGTAGCCTATTTTCTACTGTATGAGAAAGATCTTTAATAAACAAAACAATACATACTCACCATCTGGTGATACGAATTCTGCGAACAAAAACATACCAGATGAGAAAGAGGAACATAAGACCTTGTACAAGCCAGCCACCTGACCCATGTTCCCTGTCCCTTTCCTTCCATTTCTGCTTTGCAGCCGCCTTCCCCCTTTCCCCTTCCCCCTGCCAATATGTCAGTCGCCCTCTGATCACAGGGGCCTCTGGCTCTCTCTGTCTGCGGACTTGGTTTTTCTCCTGGACCCATTCATTTTTTTTTTCTCGCCTCCATTCACTGCTGCCATCCTCAAGCTCCTTTCCTACCTAAAATTACAACTCCTTCTCCTTGCCTCACTTTCTCTTGAGCACATAACATGACCTACCTACCATGCAACATGTCCACTTAGCCATCTAATGTACCATCAGATCCCCGCCCCCACATATCAGGTCCCAGGGAAACCCTAGTTCCCCCAAAGCGTGAATAACCCCAAAATGAGTCTTGGCTCAGCTCTAGCTGCTGTAGGATTGCTGACAGAATTACTCAGGGTAATTCTGTAAGATGGGTTTCTGTCTGCCAAAAGATCAACTCCCTTATTGCCTTGGCTACAGACTCTCTATACACATGTATCTGTTACGCATGTCAAAGTCGATGTTAGCGCCCTGGCCCTTCTCCTCTATTCTAAGCTCTCGGGCTGTTTGTATTGTTTAGATTTCCACACTCTTTACCACATGCACAATCTTTCCCTCAAATATTTACCTCATCTTATTCTTGTATTATTTCCAAGCAGTGAGATCCTACTGTTGTTATCATTGTCTGATAAGGTTTTGGTTTTTTTTGTTTGTTTGTTTTTTTTTTTTTTTTTTTTTTCTCGTTTTTGGTAGGGGGAAGAGAAAAAGAAAAGTCCACGACTAAGGAAAACAGAGTGAAAGCCTCCTGCAGGCTCTGCCTACTTACTGTTTCAAAGTATTGGGTGTATGACTTCCCAAACCCTTCTCCATGGGATTCTGAGCTAACAGGCCAGAGTTCACTTTTTTGTAATAAACATTCCTGTTGTAACCTAAAGTTCAGCCAGAAATTCCATAGAAGAAACATAGAAAGTCTTGCTTGGAAGCTTTGTCTGCATGTATGTATGCACGTATCTATCTATCTATCTATCTATCTATCTATCTATCTATCTATCTACCTACCTACCTACCTACCTACCTACCTACCTACCTACCTATCTATCTATCTATCTATCTATCTATCTATCTATCTATCTACATACCTATCTATCTACATACCTACCTACCTATCTTCCATCTATCTATCCATCCATCCATCCATCCATCCATCTACCCATCTATCTATCTACCCATCTATCTATCTATCTATCTATCTATCTATCTATCTATCTATCTATCTCTATATAGATAGAAACAGAGACAGAGACAGAGAGACAGAGAGAGGGGGAGGAGAGGGCCCACTGTCTCTTCATTTTTTTTCCCTTTCTTAAAATCTGTATCCATTTTAAAAGACAAATATAGGTCTTGCTCCTTCAAAAGTCTTTTTCATTTCTCTAGCACGCAGTCACTCTTTCTTCTTCTCAACAGTGCCTGTGACTACATATGAATGCTACTGTCATTTGTAGCCAAGCAACTATGAGTTGGAGAACAATAGGCCACAGTCTTGATTCTTTATTACCGTCATTATTATTTATTATCATTCATATGCTTTCAATACCTGCCATGATACTTCAAAGCAGAATTCACAATGTAGTTGAGTTCTCACAAAACAAATCTAAGTCTACCAAAAAACACTGAGAACTTTATTAACAAATAAAGGAAACATTTCCATTTAGCAAAACTATAAATCAACACAAAACTGCCATTGAACATCTACTTCCTAGGTATAAAGGGTTGCAGCAGAAGTTTGCTGGGCCACTTCCACCCAATTCATTCGTGACAGACATTTTCTCTTTTAGACATTCTCATTGTCAGAACCAGTACTCACGGCCTCTGGGATCACAACCTGCCCTTGCTTTATCCCATATTCCCCTAGAGAATTTTGCTTCATCTGTTCCCTCCTTCTGGATTACCAAAGGTGGCTTTAGGAGACACATTTCATTTTACACAGGATTATTTTGATTTCATCACAACCAACTATCCCATGCATTCCTGTAGCAACCATGGCAGTAGGTGATATTATTACTTCATTTACAAAATATAAACAATAGCAGGTCAAAATTTGATAAAAGTGGCAAGCAGCATATAGGTTTGCATTTGAAACTGCATCTTCCCTTAAGCTACAGTCTGTCACTTTCCCATAATACAATGCTCCTCCTTGGATAGGATCATAGGTGCCTGTTATTCTTCCCTTTCCTTCAGGGCTAAACTTAAGTATTTTATCTTTTTATTGTCCCTCCCAATCTCTGCCACAATAAAGTTTAGTAAATTTGCCTCCATGATTTGACTCATGGTGGTTGGTAGTTCACTCACAGGTCCCTAATATTTAGATTCAGTCTAAGTCACCCATGAGAGGCTCCTTTGCATGTCTCACACATTCATCTTCTGGCTGTCTGTGCAGTCTGCCGGTCGGCTGATGGATGACTCAGGACAGGCTGAGTATAGATAATTCCCTCAAAGCCCTTGGGCATCTCTGAACTATATCTTATGACAACATTCCCCAGGAATATTTTTGTAGTATTAGAAACAATCTTCATACTTTCCTGGTTCACAATAAGGCACCCAGGAAGGTTGATTAAGAAATGGTCCTCTTGGGCTGGAGAAATGGCTCAGTCGTTAAAGGCTAGCTAGGCTCACAACCAAAAATATAAGAAATGGCCCTATTTCAAAATGAAGGCAACTTTAATATTACTGTTGCATTCTGTGTATGTAACAGTGACACCAATGCAGTTTCTTATAAAAACTTCTTAGGATGCAGAACAAGGAACAAGGTAAATACATCAGAGGTGGGCTCTTTGCTATTCTTTTTGCTTTATATGATTTTGGGTTAGTCGCTCTATTATGTTCCTTGCCATATACACTGATGTCCAAAATTTAGCTGCGGTTCTTCCAGGTCGTCCTCTGGGTTGGATTTTAACCACCCTAAACAATGTCTAGGTGACAACTCAGCCGCTCACCAAGTGTCCCTTGGTTTTTACATGGAAGCACTGTCACTGGTCTGAGGCATTCAGATGGCCCTGGTGCTTTCAGGTAACTGCATGTGTCCGCTCTGAGAGAATGACTGAACGTAAGGGCCAATCACGTGTCTTTGAGGCTTAGTTTGACTCTGATACAGAGAGATGACTCCATCTACTTGTTCCTTTATTCACAGATCTTTCCCGTGCTCCAGTGTTGAACTCTGTTCCGATCACTGGTGGTTACCTCTCCCCAAAACATCTAAGACTCTATGGCCTCTTAAAAATATTTCTGCCAGAATGCCCTGGCCATCAAGCTTTTGAAGACAGAGTTCTGTTGATAGACCTCTTAAATTTGGAAATGCTTGAGACAGAAAACAGTTCAGCATATCAAGTATTCATCAAAAAGGAGGGCAGAGCATGTTGCTTTGAACACAGATAATAAATCCATATGCCAGTCTGTCTTCAAGACCTGGTCCACAGAGGGAGAAGTTTCTACAGAGAACAGTGAGTTAAAGTCAGGCTGATCAAAAAGGCTATATGAGAGGCTGGAAGAGAGAGCTCGGCGTCAAGGGTATATGTTGCCCTTTCAGAAGCCTTGAATTCAGTTTATAGCAATGACATGACAGCTTACAACCACCTATGACTGTAGTGCCAGGGCACCTGATGCTTCTTTTGACCTTCTCTTGTGTACATAAGATTCACACATGTAACATGAAGGCATGTGCACATAGAATGAATAAACACAACTAATAAATAAAAAATAAATATAAAAAAAGCACAATTCACGTTGGCCCTAAAGACTGCTGATATAGGACAATACTTTTTTTTTTAAAGTTGTATAGTATTTCATTATTTTAAATCTAAACCATGCATGTGTGACCATGGTACAGAGATGTTTGCACATGTTTTTAGCAAACTATATTTGATTCATACATTCAAACTAGCAACTGAAAATTACTGGAGATGAAGAGAGATATGAGAAAAGAATAACCATTCATCCCTATTAGAACCATAAAATTTCTTCATAAGTCTGGAGTGTATAGCCCAAAAAGGTGAATGAAGGCACGCACAATAACGTTTGTTATTCTCTCTGTCCCATTTGCGTCTCAGAAAATATTCTCATTCAATTTCTCAAACTTGTAGTTTTTCAAATTGAGCTTTCTTCAAACTTATCATTTGCTTTTGCAACCATCTGTTGGGATGACAACCTGATTACACCACTGGCTTTAGGCAGAGACCCTTGAGGGAGGTTAGTCAGTGGCATGACTTGAAAGAACTTGTAACTCTTTGATAGGCTGTTTGCTATTCTCTTCCCAAGGCTTCCTTCTCTTATGTTGCTTCTGTTATGCATGATGAGGTAATAGCTGTCCAGACTGCCTCCCTTTTGAGTGCGGAAGCAGGGAATGGGAGACTGATACAATCAGATCCAGTCCCAGCTCTTGGGTATGGAACCCACTCCCCAATTTTTGGTTGGAGTCTGGAGTTGAATTGCCAGTTATCACACAGCAATGAACAGGAGTTTTTTTCTCGAATTTAGACAAATCCCTGGCAGAGATATAACACTATGAGCAGTAATGGGGGAAATACAATAATGTTTACCCAGACTTTGGTACTACTGACAAAAGTTGGCATGGCTGGATACAATAAAATAGCTTCCACTTCTTTTCCAACTGGGATGAAGTATGGCACATTAGAACTTTACACATAAGCTTGGAAATGCTTGAGGCAGAAAACGGGTCAGAATAGCAAGTATTCATCAATGAATGTGAGAAAATAAGGAAACAACAGATGTCATGGGAAAAGTAAATGCTACGTATATAGCCACAATGACATTCAAAATAAAAAAGACTCTCTCCTCCCTAAGAGCTAAGAGGAGAGGCTACCCAGGAATGCTCTTACAATCATCTATAAGATGATGTGTACAGAATGCCAGGCTGACAAGAAGAGATGAGTACTGAGAAAAGAAAGAAGTATTCTGTTCAAGTTAGATGTAGGGAGGACACAGAGAGACAGGCTTAAGAAAATGTATATTAATCTGAGGCAGGACTCAATGCTGGATTGAGCGGTTTTTTTTTTTTAAAGGTCTATTTTTATTTATGTGTGTATACATGCTGTGTGTGTGTGTGTGTGTGTGTGTGCGCGCGCGCGCGCGCGCGTGCACGCATGCTTATACATACCAGTTTTTAGATGGTTTGGCTCTTAAAAATCAATTCAAGATTCTGGCCTGTAGATGCCCATCTATACAACTTTGGAAGTCATTTAACCCCAAATTCTTAATGTCAATCATTATACTGCATGGGTATTTCTTAGAATCCTCATGTTTGAGTACAGAAGGTTGGTTTGTTTCAGCTGATCCAAGAGGAAGAGGCTGCTTTGATAACTGATGAATTATTACACAAAGAGCTAGAAGTCATAATGAGCCCTTAAAGAAGGAGCGGGAGTCACGGTTGGACAGTTGAGGACAGTGAGCACCTCCAGTAGTGTGACCTTGGGAGACCTTTTATTCTCCTTATCCTTGAAGTGGGAATGACTTCATATTCCTCAGACTATCAAGAAGATTAGATGAAGTGACTCAGGGAAAAATTCCTCCCCCAGATTTCATCCTGACCACACAGAAAAGGGAACTAAGGGAACTAATTTCAGTAAAACACTCAGACACACCCACATCCTTACACACACACACACACACACACACACACACACACACACACACACACCAAAATGTGTGGACAGAAATGATAAATTTGGATCACACTAGTTTCCTTAAATTGCCAAGGTTGATGCCCAGGCTAATAAAATTGTGGAGAATAACAAAAGAAGTTTGCTGACGTTTGGATGAAGAGTCCAACACCAATCAGACTGGAAGTCTAACTCGCACATTTGAAAGTAGATTATGATTGTCTTTTGGAAAATTCTTCATTATCTTCAAGGCAGTTTTTCAATGTCTAGAGTGTTTCAAGCTCACTAATTCCCAGTTGGAAACTCCTGCAGATCTGAAAGATATGCAAGGTCTAACCAAGAACATTGTGAGGACTAACTCTTATTGCATGGACTCAGAAAATGAATTGCCTACACTGACTGAAAGGCCAAGCATAAATTTAAAAACGCTGTGGTAATGACAACAGTCTACACAGCCCGAAGCAACTGCAGACAAAGCAAATGAGCCCAAGACCTAGGAAGAAAAGTTGTATTCGGGGAGGTGGAGTGGAGGGTGGGGTTGGGGGGGGTTACAGGTGACACAGTACATGAGGAAAGGAAGACATTGAAAATATTCCTCAGGGCAGGGCCCACGTCCAACAGCAGATGGACAACACAAAAGAAACCCAAGAGCACCTCTGGAAGTTCTTTGTCTCATAATGTTGTGTCTACACCTTTTTTTTTCTTTTTAAACCTTATAGATCCTTTGCATACATATCATGGTTCAGGGTTTTTTATGTTTCTAAGGAATTGTTGAGTGTTCAAATGTTTGTGTGTCTGCTCTATATGTATTCTCATGGTTCCCCTGCCTTCTCCCAATCCCCAGCTCTTTTTTGTCCTGTTAGTTTGTTTAATCCTTTTGCAATTTGTTTTTATCTTATTTTTATTCTTAGATGCCCATTTTTTTTCTAACTAGAGACAGAAAGGGTATGACTCTAGATGAAAGGGGAAGAAGGAAGAAACTGAGAGGAGTTGGGGAGGAAAATCTATAATCAAAACATATCATGTAGGGAAAAAATCAATTTTTAATAAAAATATAAGAAACAGACTACAGGGAGAGAAAAAGTTAGGCAGTAAATGAAACTGTTAGAACACTGAGCCCCAACAGTGAGGTCATGTGGGAGGACACATGATCATGTGACTGGATACTAAGCAATGGTGAAGTCAAATTACAATGTTCAGGGCAATTGGTGCTATCATTATTTCACTTGAGTTTGGAAAACTGTCAATTCAAGAGCCAGTGAGGTACTGAAGTCAGAACGGAGGAAAATTAAGTGCCCTGCTGTGAAAATGAATCTTGTCTAAAGGCAAGTGGGTAGACATTATTAACACAGTCAAGGAAAAATATGCTAATAGGAATGAAATTGTTCCCTAGACAACATGAAACCAATACAGTAGAGCACAGCCAGGCATGAGGTAAGAGCTTTCTATGGTGGGCTGAATATACCGTACATCTCAGTCTATTATACTTGCCAATAAGGCCCTAGGTCCAACAATCAATTAACCTCAGTAAAATAATAAATAGTAGCATGGTAGGTGAAGGGAAGGTGTCTTGTGTTGTAGTTAATTTTTCTTCCTTAATAACAACCTCTTGTACCACTGTTAGCAATGACTGCCATCTTCCCTCATATTCAACAAGCAGAGCATCCAAATGAGAAACATGCATAAAAACACATGTATGTGCTCAAGTGCACAAACACACACCCATATCTACTACACCACATGCACACACACACACACATACACAGTAATTAAAAGATAATTGTGAAGGATCATAAGGCTTAAGAATCTTCAATTTTTTAAAAAGAAAGTACAGAGAAGCGTTCATAGGTAATTACGTCCCAGTTGAATTATTCAAATTTCAGCCAAACAGAAATTAATGTGCATCTCGGTAATGTGCATTTATGCAAATCAACTAGTTGTATGAGTTTGAAAATGAATACCCTGATAAGATCACAGAATAAATCACCCACCACATCCACAAAAAGACATCAGAATTTATAAAATACCACCATACAAAGACGCATAGGTAGTTTCGGAAATAAGCACTTACTAAAAGCTTGTGCAAGGTTTAGAAAAGATGACAACAGAACCGCTCCATGAGAGGCAGATGAAGAGGTTGGTGCCTCTGCAAAATAAGTGGTGGCCCTAACAGTCCCCAGGTGCAGCTGTGTCAAGCTGGGTATGACACAAGTCTTGTGGTTAAAATGCTGCTCATGCTTCTCCCTTTCTTTTCAGCTTCTGGTTAAGTTCTGACCTCTTTTCTAACTTTGAAAATGCTTTCACATTTACTTGTTAGAGTTTAGTTCCTTGTCATTGATATTAAGGGTTTTTTTTTTCTTGCTCCCATACATAAATTATTCCTTTTCCTTTTAACCTTTCCTTTTTTCTTTCTTTCTTTCTTTCTTTCTTTCTTTCTTTCTTTCTTTCTTTCTTTCTTTCTTTCTTTCCTTCCTTCCTTTCTTCTTTCTTTCCTTCTTTCTTTCTTTCCTTTCTTCTTTCTTTCCTTCTTTCTTTCTTTCTTTCTTTCTTTCTTTCTTTCTTTCTTTCTTTCTTTCCTAGTGGCTTCTTAAAATGATAGCAATGTGCTTCATGTGATGTCTGGATGTAGCAGGACTAGGCTCAAATATGGAAGAGAGCACACTAGCCATGAAATCCTTGCTAGAGGGTGGGGAATGAGCACAGGGGACTTAATGGAGCTCTGTTTGAAATTTTCCCTATTTATTTTTTCTAAATGAAACCTCTCTATCATCCTATAATAGATTGCCCTAATGCTGCTTGTATTCTAAATACTGGTTCTCAAGATGTGGTTGCCCCCGTGGGTAGATCCTCATGAATAAAACATGTGATGCTATGTGAATCTTGCTCCCCAATTTAACTGGTGAATAAAAAGCTAGATCCTGTGACTGGGCAGCAGAGGGAGAAAAGTGGAACTTGAAGATCAAGTGAGGGGGTTGCAAGTACAGCACAGGAAGAGAAGAAAGAGGACGAAGATGGAGAAGGCCGCCATGAGAGGAGATGGACAGTGAGCACATGAGCAGGAGAAACAGCAAGTAACAGGAACTTTAGCTCGAGAGTACTTAGAATAGCTCCCAACCTGCCCAATCTAGGCATATGGTTTGTAAGTACAGTACCTGGATTGTGTGTCTTTTATATCGGCTAGCTAAGTTTATAAATTCATTTTCAATAGTCTATTGTATGCCTTGCACCAATTATGATCTGCTAAAGGGAAGTAAAGTGAGAAGAAATATGTTCCCCATTGGGCCAAGTACAATTTAAACAATTCATAAATAAAAGAGAATGCTATATAACATATGGACAATGGTATTAACAGGTCTTCACAAGGGAAGACATGGCCAGTCTTTGAATCAGTCAATGACTGGCGAGTCAATAACATGGCCAGCCCTTGAATCAATCCTGACCACCAAAGCATTTTCACACTTGGCTTTGTAAACTCAAAGTGATTCCACAGTTGCCAAGATACATGGCTGTTGGATACGAACCATCAGTTAGAATATCTAGTAGAGTGAGTGGAAAACATTCCCATGTTTCCTGAATTGATTTCTCTAAAGGGCTTTTGAAGAATTTAAGTCAATTCAAAATTATACTTCAGGGACTGATGTTATAACTTAGTGGTCTCTAGCCCCACAAAATTGTTAGACAGACAGGTAATAAATACATAGTAAAGATCTGAACATCAAAAGAAAAATTACATTTCTGGCAAGAGTCCATATTTTAAATTGCATATGATTTGGTTTGGAACATGGGACTCTGATATGTTCATCAAATTATATATACATTTTATTACACTTACATATGTCAAAGTTCTCTTAGCCTGAAAAAAAAGAGTCATAGGTCAGCATTTATTTATCATCTCTCTGGTTCATGCAGATAACAGTATCTTTAGGGTATCCTTCTTCATCTTCAAGCAACTGAACTATATGTTTCATCCAAAATCCTATAGAGCCTTTAATATTTATGGATGTGAACCAGTCTTAAGGGGCCCTGCATCAATGGAGTTCGTCTTACCACAGTTACAGTTGGATCTCTGCTGCTAGCTTCAACTCGAGTGAATGCCTTGCGTTCCTGCACAAGGTTTTCCCTCTGCCTCCTTTTCATTTCCCATGAAGAAACCTAAAATAGTATCAAAAATTAAGCAAGTGTTAGAACTAATCAATGGTAAATGTTACGCCACTTTCACTATGTCATAGAAACTCTATTAAGTGCATGGTAATTCAGGGAAGATTCAACTTCTGATCTTTGTTCTCAGGAACTATATGATTGGCTGGTTATGGTAACACACTCCTAAAATCTCAGTACTTAGCAGAATGAGACAGGAGAATCACAAGCCAAAAACAATCTATATAAAGAAGGCAATGAACAATGAGAAGACATATATCATTCAAATAAGTACATGCAGAGATCAACTAAGAACACAGAACAATTTTATTAAAGAACAATTACCTTCGTTTTAAATACTTACAAAAAAAAAAAACCCAAATGATCTCCTGATATATCTACTTCACTTTTTGGTTTCCATGAATATAATATCTTCCAAAACCAAATAACTTAGTTTTCAAGAGCCAATGTACATCATGCCTCCACTTTCTGTCTTCACCTGTGAATCAGTCTCAATCTGGCTTCTGGTCTCTTCCCTCTACCATCAGCAGCAGCAACAAAAGCCTCTATATCATTCCTACTGCTGCTAAGTTAGTGCAAGTCAAAGAACATTTTTCAGACCTATGGAATTTAACCCTCTTGATCAGGTACTTTTGAATCTCCTTATTCCCCACTGGGCTTTAATGATAAAATGCATCCCTAGTTTCTCTCCTCATAGGATTATCCAGTCCTTCCCAGTCTGTGCTGTTGCCTTCTGTCTTGTCTTATTCTTGCACAAACATCATGACCAAGAAGCAAGTTGTGGAGGAAAGGGTTTATTCAGCTTAGTTCCATGCTGTCCAAAGGAAGCCAGGACTGGAACTCAAGCAGGTCAGGAAGCAGGAGCTGATGCAGAGGCCATGGAGGGATGTTACTTACTGGCTTGCTTCTGGCTTACTCAGCTTGCTCTCTTATAGAATCCAAGACCAACAAACCCAGGGCAGTACTACCTACGATGGGTTGGGCCCTACCCCCTTGATCACTAGTTGAAAAAATGCCTGACAGCTGGGTCTCATGGAGGCATTTCCTCAACTGAGGCTCCTTTTTCTGTGATAACTCTAGCTTGTGTCAAGTTGCCCCACAAAACTAGCCAGTACACCTTCCTAGCCTCAACTGTCTTCTTTCTTTTCACATGACCCTTTATCCTCCCCCACGCTCAGAGGTGTCAGCATTTCATGAGCTCATGTGTGCTGGGTAGACCTCAACTCTAAGTTCAGGTTTATGAATGTGAATCCAGACTCTTCTCTTTGCAAGTCGGACATTTTAAGCTGAACGCAAGTTCCTCTACAAAGGCCAATTTTTCTCTTGAACCCCAATTTTGATGCATGCCATCACTGTAGAGCCATGTTCAAAAGTTCAAAAAATCAGTTCCCACTCTTACCCTTAATCTGTCACCAAAATGTGACCACCTCTACCACCATCATTCTAGACCACACTCCAGTGATTTCTCCCCCCCCCCCGAGCAGCCTCTGAACTGCCTACCTCACACCGACTCTTTTAAGCATAATCATTGAGCAGATCCATGCATCAGTTATCAGTCCCAGAGAGGTAGTTCTGCTCTCTGCATCTTGGAACTGATATTGGTACACAGTGTAGGTAACCACTGGATGGAATACTGCTTTACTTGCATAAAGAAGAGATAGAGTGAAACAACCCTCAGTGCCGTGCATCCCTCCCTCATGGCCATGTGTGATTCTAGTAGCCAATGCAGGGCAACTTCTAACCTGCTGCTTTGTTTCACAGAAGGAAGGATCCCACATCTTCCCAGAAGAGGTCACTCTGAGCAGTGAGTTAATCAGATGCTTTGTGACATGTGACCTGTGTATAAGCAAAACAAAACAGCGCATCTCCCCCAAGGGAGATGAACCCTGCATCTGTCTATGTGCCTAAGGGCCTAAAGGCCTTGAACTGTTTTTATGTGGCCAAAGAGACTACACAATACAAGACATCTCAAACCAACTCTCTACTAAATATTTCTCTACACTATGCCAGACCAACCCTTTTTGAAGGAAAATCTGGCCACATAATTCTTCCATGTAAAACTTCTAGTGGGGTCTCACTACCTTCAGGATAACACAACCCCTCCTCAAGGTCTCCAGGCTGTGCCATGGTTATGATTCCTGTACAAGTCATACTCCTGCTCTTTGCTATCCCTCCGTGTTACCATTACTTGTCCCCTTAAAATACTCTGTATTCATCATGTCAAATGTCCTGCCTCTTCTCTCGTTATCAGTTTAGCTGAATATCATCTTTAAAAATACAGGGATACACATCTCTGAAAGACATCTCTGTTCTATTTTTAGTTCCATTCCCCGTTTGAAGTACTTTTACTCTTGTGTTACAGACAGCTGCTACAACAGAGGCTGCAAAGAAGGCTGAGCAGTTAGAGCTCACGTTAAGGACCTGAGTTTAGTTCCCAGCACCCATATCAAGTGGCTCACAATTGCCCATTACACCAGTTCCAGGGCATTTGACATCCTCTTCTGGTCTCTGTGGGTAAACCACCCACATACCTCTACACAGACAAGTACACGTACACATGAATAGAAATAAAAATAAAGTGAAAATGCAAAGCAACATGCCAGGCAGAGCAGCATCTAAATCTACTCCCTACTACTCTGAAGGCTGGAGAGGGAGAGAAGCCTGGGGAACAGAGTAAAGCTCTCTCAAAACAATAAAGTCGGCAGTCTCAACTGACCTGGACCCCTGAGATCTCTCAGACACCACCAACTAGGCAGCATACATCAGCTGATACGAGGCCCCCAACACATATAGAGCAGAGGACTGTCTGGTCTGGCCTCAGTGAGAGAAGATGCACCTACCCTTGAGAGATTTGGGAGTGGGGAGGTCTGGTTGGGTGGAGGGGTGGGGACATCCTCTTGGAGGGGGTAAGGAGGTATGGGATGGGAAGTGGTCGGCGTGGCGTGGACCAGGAGGAAGATGAAGACTGGACTGTTAAAAAAGGATTAAAGAATTTAAAAAGGATTAAAGAATTTAAAAAGATTGAAGAAAAATAGGGAGTGGCTTACAGTGTTGGAGGAGTGGAGTTCTACATCTTGACACAAAGGCAGCCACAAGGAACTAACTATCTTCTGCAAGCAGCCAGGTGGGGACTCTCTTCCTCACTGGGCAGAGCTTGATCCTATATGCCCCACAGCCTACCTACACAGTGAAGCACTTCCTCTAACAAGGCCGTGCCTCCTTAGTAGTGCTACTTTCATAGGCCAAGCATCTTCAAACCACCGCACCATGACTGTGAAAAGTTAGAAGTTTCTCCTGTCTATTCTCTTCTCTTAAATACAAACGTGAGCTCTTTTCCCATCCAGGCATTCTTTGGGGCACCGTCAAAGCTCTCCAAATTGTGCTGATATTAGCAATCTAACTTTCTTTCCAAAAAAGAGAACCGAAGGGAAAAAATAGAAATTGGGACCTTATCCAGCAAACACAGGTTGCAATATACATCCCATAATTAGAGTGAGCTAAAAATGTGAAAATGAAGCAAAACCTTTACCACATGCTATTTCCAGAAAAAGGAAATTATTATATATTTTGTGAATAAAAGAAAAGAATGAGGGGAAAAAAAAAAGACATGCCTGGGCTGTGTCCTCAAGTTTGAGGTTTTCCAACATTGCTGGCGAGTGACTAGGCTGCAGACACTTCACATTCTTCTTTGCAGACTTCTTCGGAATCTTGGTCACGCAGACGAACTCCACATCAGAGTCAGCATCCTCTGTGCTTCTCTTTTGGCTTCTTTGGTTGAACGAAAGCTCAACAGATGAAGGACTGCCCTGAGTTAGGTCATCCTCTGGAGGCTTGATTCTCCCAAGTCTGGATTTTTCCTTAGTTAAAAACAGTAAGAAATGGTTTTAGGAGATGTAGTTGCATTATTTATGATGAATTACTATTTTCTCTCATAACACAGCATTATACCTTTATAGTATATAATGTAGTTTGATTATATTCACCCCCTAGTCTTGCACACCAGTTTCTCCCAGATCTCCCTAATAGATGTTCAAATATGAGTGGTACCCAGAGATTCATATATTTCAGGTTTTAAAAGCTCACACCATTCCCAGTTAGCATGCTTTCTTATACTCCCATGCATATTCTCCTCCCCCCCCCCCGCCTCTCTCTTCCTCTCTCCCTCCCTCTGGCCCTCTGGTTCTAATTTTAGGGTGCCATGCCTCCCTGCCTCTTACAAAGTTCCGTGATGAAGGACCATCCTCTGGAGCTGTGAAACCCTACATTAAATGCTTTCTTTTTCCAAGTTGCATCCGTCCCAGTGTTTTGTCACAGCAGTAGAAAGGTAGCTAAGACATATCCATCCCCTTTCCAATTTCAAGTGCTGTTCTTTCTTAGATCCACTAAGTCCCATTCATGCTGCCTATATTCACACGGGTGAGGTGCCAGCCACTGGAGCAAGCCCATGCCTCTGAAATAAAATAACTCTAATAGTCATCTCCTGAAAACAGTGCAACTCAGAGCTGGGGTTCGTGTGCCCTTTCCCCACCCACCTGCAGTAGAATGCATACTGACTTGGTCTTGGGCAGAGAGAATGCATGTAGTAACAACTCCTGTGTTTCTGAGTGCAATGGCCCTGCCAAGTACAGAAGACACTGATCCACAGAAGGGCTCCCTGATCTCTGACTCTTACAGTCGTCTTCTGTGATGGACTCTGAGGCTTGTAGGGCAGAGGGTGATGTAGATTAAGGTTGCGCATGAAGTGTTTAGCATGACCTAGACACGTTTTCTCTGCACTTCTACCAGTTGAAGGGCTCTGTATTATCAATCGTGCTTCTCATTACTAATAAAAGTTCAAAACTAAAGTTTGGATATCCGTTCTAGTGACTGTACACTTCCGTAATAGTTCACTCGGTGGATTCAGAAGGAGCAGCAGAGGTGGGCTGAATCCAGAACTTTGAGAACACACAGTATAGCTTCACTCCCTCCCAGAGGATGTGCACTTGTCTTTCATTTCCTGGTGCATGTGAGGTGAGGCCAGTTTGCATTCTTAGGGTAATATCTCATCTCACACCCTGAGTCCTGCTCCTTCTGGCTACTCTTTCAACCTGTGAAGGATGCATGTGCTAAAAGAAATAGATTGAGTATGTGCACCTGTTAGCTAGAGTCTGGTCTCTATGCTAGAAGCCAAAGAGAACTAGGGGACTTTGGGTAGAATGTTTCAGCTGGTAAGCAATGGTTGCTATCAGGAGAACCAATATTAAACTAAATGGAGAGAAACTTGAAGCAATCCCACTAAAATCAGGGACTAGATAAGGCTGCCCACTCTCTCCCTACTTATTCAATACAGTACTTGAAGTCCTAGCCAGAGCAATCAGACAACAAAAGCAGGTCAAAGGGATACAAATTGGAAGGGAAGAAATCAAAATATCACTATTTGCAGATGATACGATAGTGTACTTAAGTGACCCCAAAAGTTCCATCAGAGAACCACTTAACCTGATAAACAATTTCAGCAAAGTGTCAGGATATAAAATTAACTCAAAAAAATCAGTAGCCTTCCTCTACTCAAAGGATAAACAGACTGAGAAAGAAATTAGGGAAATGACACCCTTCACAATAGTCCCAAATAACATAAAATATCTTGGTGTGACTTTAAGCAAGCAAGTGAAAGATCTGTATGACAAGAACTTCAAACCTCTGAAGAAAGAAATTGAGGAAGATCTCAGAAGATGGAAAGATCTTCCATGCTCATGGATTGGCAGGATTAATATAGTAAAGATGGCCATTATGCCAAAAGCAATCTACAGATTCAATGCAATCCCCATCAAAATTCCTACTCAGTTCTTTATAGAGATAGAAAGAGCAATTTGCAAATTCATTTGGAATAACAAAAAATCCAGGATATCGAAAACTATACTCAACAATAAAAGAACTTCTGGGGGAATCACCATCCTTGACTTCAAGCAGTATTACAGAGCAATAGTCATAAAAACTGTATGGTATTGGTACAGAGACAGGCAGGTAGATCAGTGGAACAGAATTGAAGACCCAGAAATGAACCCACACACCTATAGCCACTTGACAAAGGAGCTAAAACCATCCAATGGAAGAAAGATAGCATTTTCAACAAATGGTGCTGGTTCAACTGGAGGTCAGCATGTAGAAGAATGCAAATCGATCCATTCTTATCATCATGTAGAAAGTTTAAGTTCAAGTGGATCAAGGACCTCCACATCAAACCAGATACACTCAAACTAATAGAAGAAAAAGTGGGGAAGAGTCTCAAACACATGGGCCCTGGGGAAATTTTCCTGAACAAAACACCAATGGCTTATGTTCTAAGATCAAGAATCGACAAATGGGACCTCATAAAACTGCAAAGCTTCTGTAAAGCAAAAGACACTGTCATTAGGACAAAATGGCAACCAACAGATTGGGAAAAGATCTTTACCAATCCTACATCTGATAGAGGGCTAAATCCAAAATACACAAAGAACTCAAGAAGCTATCAGGAGAACCAAATTTAGTACAAATAGAACATACTGTTCTTGTGCCTGATTCTGCAATTCAGCTATGTAGTGAGTTAGGTCAATTTCTATGAAAGGAAGGTGCAAGGTTAGGAGCTCATGGGCATTGCAACTTATTTCTAGCTTCGGAAGTTTTTAGTTCCTATGTAGAGTATAGAAAATGCAAGTAGCAGCAACACAAACTAAAGGGACGCTCTGGAAGCAAATGCTTCCATATTTAAAGCTAATAGAGAGAAATTTTGAGACATAAAATATGTACATCTTCGTACGTATTTGGACGGATGAGTGGTTGAGGGTTGGGGAGAAGGCAAGCAGAAAGACTTGAGATTGGATCTCCAGCATCCTCATCAAAAGCAGATGCGGTGGTGCACACTTGGAACCCCTGGGGAGGCGAGGACATGCAGATCCTTAGGTTTGCTGACCAGGGATAGTTAGGCAAGGTGGTAAGCTCCAAGTTTATAGAGAGGCTCCATCTGGGGTAAAATAGGGAGTCACTGGAGAAGACACAGGATGTCAACTTCTGCCATGCACATACACATGGACACACACTAACACATGTGCACACATACACACAAAGAAAATTGGAGTAATTTGAAACTCTGAAGTTTCCTATACATTTATGTGTCTAATACAGCTGAGAAGCTCTGAGGCCTCATAACTATTCCTTTATAAAGATGCTCAGATGACTCAAATGTCCTCTACGCTTGATTTTATGTTACTATGGCGTGTATATGGAGAGGAGGCATGTGCAAAACTTCACCTTCATGTCCCAGCTGGCAGGCTGCGAGTGGGTAGACTAGGCCATTTTGACCTTATGGCCATCCTCTTGCCCCTGGCTTCCTGATATCGATGTTGCAGGTGGGAGTTACAAGGAAGGATCCAAAATTTTAAATCTTAAATGGTGAAAATTCAGTAAACATAACATCATGTGACATTTAGCAAAATTCAAAAACAAGAAAGTGCATGAGGACATGAACCCACTTTAAAAAGCTGGTTAGAGTGACACACAGTTATAACCCCAGCGTTAGGAAGATGGAGACTAGTGGATCCTTCATCTTCCTGTAAGTCTGCCTCGCCTCACAAAGCCAGGCCAGGGAGAGTGTCACCAAAAAACAATGCAAAACTGAAAAGCAACAACAACAACAACAACAAAAATACAAGGTAGATGTGCCTGAGGGACAATGACTACAGCCGTCTTCTGGTCTCTACAAGCATGCACACCCTCATGCAAGGATTTCAGCACACACATGTACACCCTAGCCTGTGCATACACATACATATGCAAGAATTACATATATAGAATATTTATAAGTAAACATATCTCCATAGACTAAATCATCAATAACTTTCTCATAGAAAACTCTTCTATCCTCATAGAATCAGGTTTTTTAAATATTAGTTCTAATATAGAGGATACAGAGCCTGAATCGGTTATCTTCTGTAAGCAGGCAAGGTTTGCAGTGGGGAGACTGGGATACCAGACTATCCCAATCTGTCCTGCCTGTAAGGTGTACTGGGGTAATGGTGGTGGGATTGACCAACCAATGACTGATCTAATATGAGGCCCACAGGAAAGGAAGCTTGTGGATGACCAGGAACCCAGAGGCTCATTATTCCAGAGACCCAGGATAAAACCAAACACAACTGGCCAAAAAAAGAAAGAGAAGAAGAAAAAAATTCTAATTATTTTCAGCTATACTCATAGATCAATGCCTAGCACAGCTGTTATCAGAGAGGTTGCCATAGCTGATGGGGACAGATGCAGACAACCCATAGCCAATCATTAGATGGAGAGAGAACCCAGGTTGCAGGTCTCCATAGGGTCCCTCCACTGAAGCTCTGGGGAGTTCAGCAAAGACAGCTAGGAGTTGTAGGAGCCAGGGGCTAAAGGACACCGGGAGATCGCATCCCACAGAATCACGTAAGCATGCCTCATGGGGGCTCACAGAGACGGAACAGGCATTCATGCAGCGTACATGGGTGTGCACTAGGTCCTCTGCGTATATGTTATAGTTGTTGTCTTGGTGTTTTGAGGAGATTCCTGACAGTGGTATTGGTGGTTATCTCAGACTCTTTTGCCTGTTTTGGGACCCTTTTTCTCCTACCGTGTTGCCTCTTGATGTGTTAGTGTATGTCTGATCTTATTTTATCTTGTGTCCTGTTTGGTTGATGTCCTTGGAAGAGCTATTCTTTTCTGAAGGGTACAGGAATGGATCTGGGGAAGAGGGGAGATGGAGGTGAACTTGGAGGAATGGAAAGAGAAGCTCTAGTTGGGAAGTATTGTATGGTAAATAAAATATTCAAAAACATTGATATTATGTCCAACTAGTATGATAATAAGTGATTTAAATATTATTTATGTAAGTTTTTGCTAATAAATGTATGTCAGTCTAGTGCAAAAAAAAGTGTCAGCTAAAATCTATTAGTACTTCACTCTGTGAGTTCACCATCCACAACATAGATACTCACGTGACCCATGAGGCTTATGTGAACCATGTAACACAAATGACTGGACATTAGTTTATGTATTTAAAAGTTTTGATTTAAATTATTTTATTTTATGTGAATATATATATCTTGCCTGCACATTACATATCGCATACATACAGTATCCACAGAAGCCAGAAGATGGTGTCAGATCTCCCGAGACTGAAGACGGTTGTGAGTCACTGGGAATTGAACCTGGATCCTCTGTAAGAGCAGCCAGCACTCCTAACAGCTATGCCATCTTCTGAATCCTGAATCCTATTTTAATTGCTCACCTTGTGTGCTGAGGAAAGGCAGGAGGGCTTGAACTCGGGGATCTTGCTTGTTACTATAAGTTGGGACTTCTATGGAAAGAAAATATTAAAGCAAATTAATAACCCCAAAATACATTTCAGTTGTCATATTACAGAAGTTCAGTATTCTTATTTTCCTAAAGAAGTGTCAAAACCACAGTCTTTACCCATAATCCTTCAGTTCTGCTTCAGGGATGCTCTTACAGTGGTGTAGGTAGTGTAACATCTGATTGTTTTACTAAGCACTGCAGATTCAATGTTTTATGAGCAACTTGATCAAGCCCTGTCTGGGTCTAGCTTTTCTATCCCATAATCCCCTGTCTCTCCCGTCTTGAGACCCTCTGCTCTCTGCCTGGTGAGCTCAGGGGCATTCTGACCTGAGCATTATTCTTTCTTGCTGGGATCACTGGGCTGAGCTTCCATGAACTGGTGAATATCTTATGTCTAGCACCCAGAAGCTTCATGTATCCCCAGGCAGGGTAGGGAGAAGGGGAACTGGTGCACCCTCTAAAAAGGGTGCTCCTTTGATGCTCATGCTTTTAGCTACCATTTCTGTTGCCACTGCAGTTCTGTTCTAAGATAGGTCTCACTATGTAGGCCTGGCTGGCCTGAAAGGCACGGTCCTGGGATTCACATAGTTCTTAGCGATATGTTACACCTGCAGGTAACTTCAAGGCCATCCTTCCACATCTGAACATCCACAGCACTTCCTTATGGGATATCTCTTGATTGGTGGATCATCAGCACAGACACCCACGTTAGAGGTTCAGGACAGACACTCCTGGTTCACAAGCCCTCTATACTCCCCGTGCCTTCCAGTGATTAAGCTATGCTAATTTCCCCACTTGAATCTTCTGTAAATTCAAACTACATTAGGCCAAAGTCACCACCAAAGAGATGAGGTGGCTCAGTGGGTATAGGTGTTTGTCACCAAGACCTGTGACCTAAGTTTTCCAGTACTGGTATAATAAGAGGAAAGAACCAAGCACACTCACACTAAGGCATTCTTCCTCCAACTAACTAAATAAATAAGAAACAAATGTAATAGAAATAAAATAGAAATGCTGGTGAAATAGCTTGGTGTATAGATACCACAACCTATGAAAGGGTAGGAGACAACTTATTCCACAAAGCTGTCCTCTGACATCTATAACATGGCATGGTAGTCATACACATATACACATACATGCTAAATAAAACTAAATTAAAAAATAAATCGAATTGAGAAGAAAACGTTACAATCAAATTTGCACACGTTATCAGAATTCTTAGAAAAGTCTCTGGAAATTGTATCACATTCTTACACATGGAATTCTAATTTAACTGTTGGGGGTTGGGTCTGGTAGCACATCTTTTTGTGTTCTGCAAGTGGTTCTGAAATGCAGTCAGGATGGAGAAACGGTGGCCTGGAGGGTGGTACCATCTTGAACCTCAGGCTCCTGGCACATGAACTTTCAATTCAGGTTGTGTATGTAAGTGTACAGTCACTATATCCACGGATGTATGGGCTACTTCCTAATGTCTACCCCTGATTCTGACCACTTCCCACCCTCTGCTACCCTCTTGCCTCTGTGCACTCGATGTTGCTCCCTGTTTACACGGTCCCCTTTCATATTGCTGGGCCATCAGACGCCCCATGTCCTTGGCCTGGATGATCCCGTCCAGCTTTACCTTTCTGCTAAACCCCATCCATCCTTCAAGCCTCAGTTCCAAAAGCACCCATCCCAAGTGCTGAATCCGGGTCCCTAAGGAAGAACCATGCTGGTTTTCAGCTCACAGAATATTTCAGAAAATAGTTTTTTTTTTTTTTTACTTTTTAATATGTTTTGTTTTAAAGCTACAAAAAAATAAAAAGGGTTTCATTGGTTCATTCTTTAAAAATACATTGTTGTGAGTTAGGTTTTGGCCAGAGTGTCTCCACAGGAAAAGTAGAATGGAAGGTAAGATTCTATCAAGTTCTTCACAAGCAAAGCCGCTTCTCTCATATCTACCCAAACTGCTGCTCTGTTGATCATGGCTTCTTAAGTTCTTTCACACGCATCTCGTGTATTCTGTTTCCACGAACTGGCCTTTGTTCAGCAGGGTCTCAGAAGGCCCCTTCTGTTGTAAACAACATACCTTTCCATCTCCACAAGTGCCCTTCTCTGTAGCTGCCCACGCGTTGACCCTTGCTGACTCCTCTTGCTGGGGTCTCTTCAACTGCTTTCTCCTTTTTCCTTTGAAGCTCCTGTTTCATCTTGACTCCCCCAAGCAACCCTGAGAAATATCTTTGGTAGATGTCTCCTAGCTTAATGCGGTTTACATCTTTGTCCTTTATGTGCTTTGTTCTTAAAGGGCTTTCAGAAAAGAGTGGAAATGATGTGTATTTACAACTACACTTACCACCCGAAGTTCCCCAGGACTCTGCCTATCTATATGGTTGAATCACACAGTCATACAGTTACATGTCAATGGTGCATTACAATAGACTGAACTTCAAACTTGTTTCTCTACTATAAGACACAGAGCATAATGCTTGGGGTATTACAGATGCTCAGGAAAGGGTTGCTGATTGTAGGATAAGCCGATGGTCCCAGTGTGTACTGCCCATCTTTCCACAGTTGAAACACTGTCCAGATTTCCTCTGAATTCATAGATTGACAGATTCTATACTCCGTGCTGGATGCTGTCACACCATGAAAGCACATTCGAAGGTGTCATGTACATTCATTTCCAGTTAAGTGTTGGCCACCATCTATAATGAGACTGATTCCTGAGATAGCAAAGCAGACTGGCCTAGCCTGCCTATAATATATGACTCAATTATATTATTTGAATTTACAATGTTTTTAAATAATAATTTAAAGATAATTATTGTTTGCTATACAATTTTATTGAAATGGAATCAGACCCAGAGTACTAACCACATCACTAAACAATAATTGTATGGGATGTTTTATAACCCCCATAAATTCTATTCTTTCATTTTAACTGCAGAACTGTTTTTACAAAAGGACAAGAGACACAGAAAAGCACAGCAGAGTTTCTGGCTACATTTTGTATAAAATAGCACGAATAATTATGATGAAGCAGAACATTCTGAAGCCATCACGAAGCCGATAGGAGATACTGTACTGGCCTCAAGGAATAGAATAGAGGTAGATAGAAGAACACAGGAGGAGGAGCCACTGTAGTGAACACCGTTCTCCCTCAGCTATGCACTCAGCAGCTTTGAATAGTGCTGTTTATAGATGGCTATTATTTCCTACCTTTCAGTAAAAGTGCTTGAGACAACCTTGGAAAATCTGCAGTTCTTTCCTCCCACTCCCCTGATTTTCACTCACTTCCTTCCTGATTATTTCTACTCCTTTTAATTCATTCATTCAATCATTGAGGTTTCATGCTGACCGCAGCTTACTCTCCCTGCTCTCCTCCAAGTCCCTCCCTCTTTTCTCCCTTCTGGCCACCCCCATTCACTCCTCCTCTTTCTCTTTAGCAAAGGACCAGCCTCCATGGACATCAATCAAACCTGGCCTATCAAGTAGCAGTAAGACTAGGCACCTCGTATTAAGGCTGGAAGAGGCAACCCAGTATGAAGGAACAGGTCCCAAAAGCAGGCAAAAGAGTCAAAGACAGACCCCGTTGCTGGAAGATCACAAGAAAGTCAAGCTACACAAGTGTAATGTATGTTCAGGGAGCCTTGGTCAGTCCCATGTAGGTCATTGGTTGAGTAGCAGATGCTATGGGACTCTGTGTGGTGTCCTTTACTCTCTGACTCCTATATTTCTTCTTCCCTCTTCTTCTGCAGGATTCCACAAGCTCTGTCCAATGTTTAGCTGTAGGTCCCTGTATCTGTTTTATCAGTTGCTACATTAACCCTCCCCAATGACAATCGGGCTAGGCACTAATTTATGAATATAGCAGAACATCATTAGAAATTATTTTGTTGTCTTTTTGCCAATCATTTTGGTTCTATCTTGGGTCTCTGGGTTATCCAGCCTTTGGATCCTAGCCCTCTAGAAAGTGTCAGGTGAGTTCCCTCTGTGGCGTGGGTTACTTTCTAATTCCAGGGGTGGCTTAACTTGAACTTTTTTCAAAAGTATTTTCATTCCTTAAAAAATATCCAGCTGTGAAATTCTTTATTCTTCCTCATAATTTATAGTTTTAATTGTGTCAGGAGTATCCGAAACTGTGGCTATCCATGAAAACTTCCACCCCCTCCATCCCTCCCCTCCTCTCTCATATTCCTTTTGGCTATCCTTTCTTCCATAATTCTACTGAGAAAAAGCCTATGCCCTAGGCTGGACTCCTCCTGATGGTTCTTAGCCCTGGGTCCTCAGGTCATCATGATTCTCCTTAGGACCATTATTAACTCTGAACTTCTTAATTTCTCCTATGCAAGTGAGGTTTTTATTCTCTCAACTGAAAGCAGGAGCAGAATGGTTCAAAAGCTCAGAAATTTCATACATCTAAGACTCTTAATTCCATACCATAAGGGCATGCATGGTCAGTTCTTTCATTGGTCTCTAATTGATTCCTCTTCCTATCATACAAGGCTGTTCTTCTGGGTGCCTGTACACAGTTCCTGCCTTTCAGTGTCATCAGATGGTCCTGATTCCTCTTTAAAGGAGAGAAAGTTAAGGTCATTTGTATATGTGAAAGAAAGCCCTTCACTACTACTCACCATGTCTTAGGAAAACATAGTTCCTCCTCCTACCTAAGGCCTCTCCCTAGGCCTCACCTTCTACCTTCTGTCTCCTGGGCTTGTCCATCAGCAAGACTTCACATCTCTTTTGTGTGATAAGATTCTTCCAGTTCACTGGCTATCTTTCAACAGTTGAGAAATGTTGGCAAATCTCTTAGTCACAGATTCACCACAGTCCTGCATGATCATGCAGGTACAAGCCCACCTTTATCAGTTTTATATACATTTAGTTGATTTCTTTATATTCCACTGACCCCTTCTCCTCAACTTATCTGATTCCCACTCAGAATTTTTCTTGTAAAACCCAATGCAACAGAATTAAAGGGACAAAGCCAAAGCAAAATAGCAAAAGAGGAAGAATTTGCTCTGTCTTAACAGAGTAGGGTCTATCAGCTTTCTTTCTAAAGCATCCTTTGCAGAAACGGATACAGACAAATAACCGGTGCATTAAAAACTTCTGCACATGCTAAATGTACTAAGTGAAGTTTGTCCTTCCATTCTAATTAGAAGAAGTGTTTTCCATTAACCAATGTGGGCTGTGAGCATCAGTTTGTAGGTTGCCCTATTATTTTTAAGTATCGTTTAAAATCACATATATTCATTTTTAATTTGAAGAACGCATTTTCCCATCTTTGATTGCACTTTTATAAAACTGAACTATGTCAGTGCAGTAATTCACTTCTAATTCTCCCTCTGCTACCTAATGAATAGCTGTTTCTTAATCACAGAATCCTTTTATTCCCATCATCTTTTCAGATTTAGAAAAAGAATAATTATGATAGAAATCTTAAAAATACAGGCATTTATGTTTAAATGGCACCACTAACCTCTACCAGCTAGGTGACTTCATTTCTTTTACAAGTTCAGAGACTTGCAAACCACAATGGAATCATGTGGGTTATCTGTGGAAGCAGAAAACAGAGGAACCCCCAAGGCAGAAGGAAAAGGGGTGAGCATCTGTGTTGGACACACCTGGAATGAAGATCCCAAGGCTCTAATAGCAGAAATTTTTGTTTTGTGGACCTGGAGCACATCCAGGAATCTACATTTCCACAGATGTGATGTTTTCTCATACAGATGATCCCAATCCCCTGTCACCTCAGACTCAATGCCTCAGAAAACAGAACAGTCAGTCTGTCTCTCTCATTTGTCCACTTTCCTGCTCTGTGTGTGTGTTGAAGGTGTATGGGACAGTACAGAAAAATGCTTTCACATTTCTGCAGCAACTAAATTTACTTTACTTGAGATCTAAGAGGGAATAACACACCATTGAATTTAGTTTGTGACTGATTCCTAATGAGCATTTGAAGAATTTCCCTCTGGAGATCGTAGTGTCTCTGGAGAATGTGTTTGAACTTGAAGGGACATGTCTGTAACAAAAAATAATATATATCATCTCTCTCTCTCTCTCTCTCTCTCTCTCTCTCTCTCTCTCTCTCTCTCATCCTGCTCGTCTCCTAAGATCTACAGGGCAAATCTTAACCACCACTTACTACCTCCTTTTCCTACTTAAAAAGCAAGCAGGTCTTGTGCTGTCAGAGTCTCTAGGAGCTCATACACGCATCAGTCCTGTTGGGTCTGGAGGACACTGTTGCCTTGGAGTCATCCACCACTTCTCACGCTTTTACAATCTTTCTGCCTCCTTGACTACATAACTGAGCCTTGAGAGGGAGGCTTTGATGAAGACATGCCATTGAGGGCTGAATGCTCCAAAGTCTCTCACTCTCTGTGCATTGACCTGAGGTAGATCTCTGTGTTAATCACCGTCTACTGCAAGGACAAGCTTCTCTGATGAAGGATACAGGAACCGGATATAGATCTCTCCTGAGAGACACAGCCAGAATACGGCAAATACATAGGTGGATGCCAGCAGCAAACCACTGAACTGAGAATGGGACCCCATTGAAGGAATCAGAGAAAGGACTGAAGAGCTTGAAGGGGCTCGAGACCCCATATGAACAACAATGCCAAGCAACCAGAGCTTCCAGGGACTAAGCCACTACCTAAAGACTATACATGGACTAACCCTGGACTCCAACTGCATACGTATTAATGAATAGCCTAGTTAGAGTACCAGTGGAAGGGGAAGCCCTTGGTCCTGCCAAGACTGAACACCCAGTGAATGTGATTGTTGGGGGAGGGTGATAATGGGGAGGATAAGGAGGGATCAGCCATAGAGGGGAGGGGAGGGATTAGGGGATGTTGGCCTGGAAACCGGGGAAAGGGAATAACACTAAAATGTAAATAAGAAATACTCAAGTTATTAAAGATGGGAAAAACAACAGCAAAAACAACAACAACAAAAAAGACTCTTCAGCGGAGTGTCACTAGGTATATTAACCCTGAACTCCCGGACAGGTACCTGGCCCCTGGAGTGGTTAGCCAACACATGAGAGACTCCATGTGTTTTGCTGCTGTTGTTCTGTGTGGGTTTGGGTTGTTTCTTTTGTTGCACTTGCTTGTTTGTTTGTTTGTTTTGTGGTTTTTGTTTGTTTGGGTGTTTGTTTCTTTGTTTTTAGTTTTCTGGTTCTTTTTAGAGGAAGAAAGAACATGAAGTTTGGTGGGTAGGGTGATGGGAGGATCTGGGAGGAGTTGGGAGAGGGAGAATATCAACGTACAATGTATGTAAAAAAAAAAAAAACTTTAAGAATTTAAAAAGTCCCTGAAAAGGCCCAAGTGATAATTTTGCCTTCCACAGCTGCCTAAAACTGACAGAATCCTCAAAGAGAAATCACCATTTAGCTCTAGATCCCACACCATACATGTGAGGTGGCTCTATCCTTACAGTGTTATGCCTGGGGTATCTGCAGCCCTTCTCCACACAGAGTGGAGGAGGTTGGGCCTGTCAGGGCAGATGGGCTAAAGGGTTAAATGCACCTGCTGGTAAAGTCTAGGATGGAAAGAGAAACAGAGAGGGATTCAGTCTGAATTTTACCTGAGCCTATAGACTTGAGATAGATAATAGATCAGAAAAATGCAGGAGTCAAAGTTCAACAAGGACTAACAAACCAGTGGTACTACAGAGAAGTTCAAAGTCACCACAGTAATAAATACCAGATCCTTGAACTAAATTCAAAGTGTGAATTCAGGTTCTGAATAACAAGAGATATTAAAGCCAAAGAAGATGAGAAGCAGGACTCCTGCTCCCAGGGAAGGACACACACATGCTATGTCTAGAGCTGGAGGCTGAGAGACCAAGGTGTCCCTTAAAGAGGAGCAAGGAGGAGACTTGGAGGGACACTGAATACCAGTACCTTCCTCAGCTGAGTCAGGGACCAGGCTCCAGAATATATCTGGGATGCTGCGGAGCTTCTCATGGTCCTTGATTAGCCAGTTCACCAACTGAGAACTAGTAGTACATAGAGTTCAGGTGCTTAAGGAGGTGCGTAGGGCAGAGATCAAACAGGTACCTTGACATTAGAATCTAAATGAGTATTGTCTCCTGTTGAATTATTTCAGGCCACACATCCAATCCTCTCCTCTTGTGCTTGCTGATGAGGATAGGAATGACTGGGCAGCATGTAAAGACAGGAATGTAACACAACATGGCTGCATGCAACTGTCAAAGCTATTTCTGTCCTCCAAAAGAAGAGACATAGTCCCCTCTGGATTTACGTTCACCTTGGCCTTCAATATTAGTATCTGATCATTTCTGAAGAGCCCAGTAGCAGATGACAATAGCCAATCTTCCCTAGTTCCAACCTCGTGAAAAAAAAATTGAGTAATTTATGAATCCAGAAGTTGGGCTCTGTGAACCACATGCCATTACACCAGGCTGATGCCTTCTCTCTAGCTAATGATCCTATCTGAGTATGTTTAGCGGACACAAACTACTGTTGTTTTGAAAGAAGGTTTAAGACCATCTTCTTAAGATGATAATTTGACCAGACAGTTCAAGTCCAGGACAGAGGACCCCCCTCTGATGTAAATCTATTGTATAAAACATTGAGCCAGGCATGGTAATGAGAAGAATATCAAGACAGCCCACTGTCCCTGCCTTCAGCAGGCCTGTGGATGAGTTAATCACAAGCAATTCTTCTAACTTCTCCTTATTAAGCATGAACTCGGGGCCGACAAGGGTGAACAGATCATGCATTGTCCATCTTGGAAAAGTAATGCAACACCGTGGAGGAATGAGATCTATGTAGGCAGAGTAATAAAGTAAAATATTTCAACTACAATGAGAATAATAGCCTCTTGCAAGACAAGAGGTCTTTAGGTGCCATAAATTTCAGGACATGAATGTTGGTGTAAGAGAGTTGGAAAGTACTCATAATAAATCAATACACTTTCTAAGGTGGCTGTCACCTTGGTGAGGTGGATTTGAAATCAGCATCCTACACGGTAATGACACATTAAACAGACTGAATTCTAGATGGGAAAATGTGTTCATATTCTCCATTACATAGTTCTCCTCAGATATGTTATTTAAACTTCAAAATTACAGCTAAAAATTCTGCAAGCCGCCTTTGCTCAACATTTACAGCATCAATGACCAACATGGGAACTGTCAGATTATTTAAGTTCAATTTTTTTTGTGTATCCATTTCGGTGCTGCAGAAGTATGGCATGCTACTGCTGCCTTTCTCTTTCAAGAGGCACGGAATTCCACCAGGACTGTTCATTTGCTGGGAAGACTATAAACAAGACAAATGAAATCCAAATGGGGACTCTTTACTTCAGGATACATCACTCTACTTTGACCAAGTGTTAGGGAAAAAATTGGTGTCTGGTAAGATACGCTGCAGAAGTTCCAAAGTCTCACCTGTGTAGAACCACTCAGTCTTAGTAAATGAAATATCAACGTATTCATTCTGTCCTCTGTGCCATTTGGTAAATACCTAGCACTCAAAAGAGCCAACCCTAGGTGTTGTTAGGATTCTAGATATGAACAAATGAAAATTTTCTTTCTAAAAGTATGTAGCCTATTGACTGTGTAAGCATTTTTAATGACAGGGAGACGGGGAAAATGCACTGGAAGAAACATGCCAAGGATTAGAGCACCAGAAGAAAAAAAAAGGTGCTTTTACAGGCCAGGATGGATAAAAAAAAAATTTCACACCAGGTTTGGTTTTAGTTTGAGATCAGAAGGGACTGGAGAAAGGGCAGAGGCCACTACAGAGGAGAACAGCAGGAACAAAGGTTCTCAGGGCAGGGCGGATATGAGAAGAATGGAAGAATGCAGAGAAGAATCAGGCCAACTGTAAAACAGCATGTTAGGAAGAAAGTAGTCTCTGAGTACAGAGAGCCTTGACTGGGGGCTAACAAATTACTATTAGCCACAAAGCCCAGAGGATACATACATAAACAATATAATAGACACAGCACAAACATGCTAATTCCTATCACCCACATGGCATCCAGTTTCAGAGAATACAAAGCTCTCTTCTGGCCTTAGTGAGCACTGAATGTGTAACATTCATACATTCAGGCAACCCCCACCCACGACACACACACACACACACACACACACACACACACACATGCACACATGCTCATGCAAGCACACACATGCTCACGCGCACAAACATGCACACTCGCACGCACGCACAAACACACAAATATAAAATAAAAAGAAATTATAATTTTTAACTAAAAGATAAACATACTGTAGTAGCTAAGTTTGAAGCATGAAACTATGATTCATCTTTTAATGACTGAGCGCATTAGGGGTATTTTAATGTAGTTTCAAAATGCCTGAATCAAATGTAACTAAAAGCAAATTCTTTTTTATCTTTTTATGAGTCTCTCTCTTTCTCTCTGTCTATATGTCTGCCTATGTCTCTGCTTCTCTCTGTCTGTCTTCCCTACACTCTCTCTCTCTCCGCATCATTTCTACAAGTAAATTCTATGCACAGCGTCAGCCTTGATATACAATAGAAAATAGTAATTTAAGCTGTGACTTAAAACTAAGGGAGGAGAACTAGAAGCTTAGAAACTCCTGAACTGCATAGAATTTTATTTCATAGGTCAATGATATTAAAAGTACTGCCTCAGTATATTAGAAAATAGAAAAGCAATTTTCCAATTAATTTGTCAAGCAAAGCACTCAATCTACACGTGAACATGGAAACGCTCCTCTTGGCCAGCAGGTGGCAGTTGTCACTCAGTGTAGGAAGCAGGTAGGTAAACATGGGAGAAAGAAGCCTACAGTGGAGTTGGGTACAAATTCCTCATCTGTATGTTCAGAAGAAAGAGTGCAAAAGATTGCTCCAGTCACACAATTTATAACCAGGGTTTTGGCTGGTTGACACAGAGTATCAATTACACAATTTCTTTATTCTAGAAAAATGTACCACCGTGGGTGACAGAACTGGAGGTAGCCTTTCTTTTCAGCTTACTGAACTTAGGGGTTTGTTCTACCAAATATGATTTGTCACATACTACTGTGCTGCTCTACAAATGTTTGAGCGGCCTTTTCTTCTGCACTGTTCTTTCCCTGTGATCAAAACTGGTGCAAGAATTAGACGGAAAAATGCTAATGTCACCATTTGAAGAGGCATGATTCGATTAATCATTTGCCTCTCTCCTTTTGATATAATGAACGTAAGTCGCTGAAAGGTTGTATGAAGTATGCATAACCATGTAGATATGCAACTTCAGAATGAGATATGCCTTCCACACTAGAGGACAAGGCATGCCTGCCATTAGGATACCTCTTCTACAACGACAGTTTTCTGATTGACCCTGGGTATTCCCACATGGGTCTTAGAGGTAAGAAATTGTCAGGCTACACACAGGTAGGCTGTGAACATGGCTGGGGGAAAAAAGATGCTGGATTCTGTGAGGAACTTAAGTATTAACATTCTACTGTCCTGGTTGTGGGTAATATAAAACCTAGCGCCACAGAGACCCAGCATGATCCTGGAAGTGTGGATCTGGTGTGGTGCTTAGGGTTGACTGTCAACTTGACAGGCTTGGGAATCAGTATGAGACAAGCCTCTAGTGACAGATTGTTCAGATAAAGTGAGCCCCCGGCTTGGATAATTTGAGCTTGATCTAACCTGAAAAATTAATTCCTGTGGTCTGGCTTTCTCCAAGAAGGTACTTTACCAGTTGCTAAGGGAGAGAAGCAATGAATAGTCCTAGCCGGATGCAACCCCTATGAACCATGACAATGACCACCATGGCATGATATCCCTAGGTGTGCTTGCCCATGTTGGTGTTAACAAACATTGGTCTAGTTGTGCTTAAGGCCCACTCAACAGGAAGGAGACCATGACCCAGGACTGGAAACCGAAGCAGCTTAGCAGAACTAGTGAGGTCATCCTCCTTAGTAGAGAATCTATTCTACAGGTTTCCAGACCAGTGTACTTCCTTACTCCATTCTAAATCTTATCCTTGAACCCACAGACAAGTGTAGCTATCAGCCCTCATCAAAGAAGCCTCCCGTTGGAGAGCAAGTGGAGATCTTCATAGAAAGCCACAACTGGACACAATGCAAAGATCAATGGAGGGTGGGGAGCCTTGACTCCACTGATATGATGGGCTCTATCCTTGAACTTTGAGCCAAAGTACACCTTTCTTCCTTAAATTGCTTTTGGTAATGGCATTTTAGCACAGCAACAGAGAATTAACTGAGATACTAGTTTCCCCTCTTCACCTCCCAGATCAGTTTGCCAGCTGCCGTTGATGCTGGCAAACAGAGGTTAAGGACTAGATGTGCAGAGTAAGATGTGGCTACATTTGCTGCCCAGGTCTGCTCAGTGGGTAAGTGATCACTACCAGTGAGAGACTAGAGGGAAGAGCAAGGGGACAGACAAGCATAATTACACAGTTTATACTTTCTGACAGCCTGGCTTTGAGAGGACAGACAAATGAGTGCCAGCCGAGAAACGTGCTGAGTCATGGTAGTAAATTAGCCAATCCTGATTTTACAGCAGCATTCAGCCTGCACCGGAATGCAGTTTATTTTGATGCCCAGTGGAACCAATGCTGCTTCTCTTGACATTCCCATTCCCATATCTGTCAAATGTCCTTACGTGAAAGACATTTTAAAGGTACCAAGAAGACAATGTCATACTGTCTGCTGCATGGCTTTCAGGCTCGCTTGGGCACTGGGTAGATATTTCCAAACAAGAGTTACTGAACACCCACATTATTTTCATGGACACTTTTTATAAAAGAAGAATTGAGATGATTTTTTTAAATTCTCCTATTCAGTAATTACCATATTTTATAAAGGATTTGGCCCTTTTGAAAAGCTAACTATACTAAACAAAAACAAAAACTGGGTTAGCTTTTTTAAATATCTAAGTACCCCCTGAGGGTCGAGAGTACTGCTCTTTGCCAAGTCCTTATTTATGCTGTTCTTGCCTTGAATGTTCTCTCTGATTCCTTCAATTTACTCTAACTAGACTTCAAGATAGAAGTTCAAGGCCACTTCCCCTATAACATATATTTACACTAAATCACCCTTCAGAGTCTCCTTAGAATAAATTTCTACACCATTTCAAGTGTGATCAGGTATTACTGAACTATTGTTGTCTTACTGTGGTTGATAATTCGCAAATCATCATTAGATTTGATCTGCAAAGACACTGGTTTTTACCCGAGGATGTGATATACTTACTATTTCAACAGCCTGTTGAGTGTCCAGGACCTACCAGGCACTGATGTAGGTAATACCAAGTAATGGTAGGCAAAACTGAGAGTTTCCCTACCACCAGGAACCTTACAGTCTACTACTCTTTTTACTATGAACTTCCAACATGGTCTAACCTGGGGTGTACCAAAAAGTAAGCAGTTAAAAGTCAATGGCCACTTAAATTCAACCAGCTGCCTGGGGTTAGGTCACTGATAAGTATTGAATACTTGAAAGTATGTTAAGATTCTAGGAATGTTTGCCCATGTAGATTTTTATGGAAACTTTCCTTTCTATAAAGGAAGACAGTGAGGATTCTTATATCCTTTGAACAAGATTTCTACATAAGTGGGGCTAAATTGCTGTGAGAATTGGAATGAGCTAAATCTATAATCTTGACTTAAATTATTGGGGGGGGGATCTACTGAGAAAGAGAATGAGCAGAATGAATGGCTCCCATCTGTTGACTTCATTAGCTGCCATTCAAATCTCCACTTAATAATGAATTACACAGTCCAACTTTAAACAAACAATAAGCTACTCAAGGCTTTGTGAATGACACTATCAATATTCAATGGTCAACAGTGACCTGTAAGGAAGGAAAACAATATATTCAGAGATGGTCAAAAGATAAAATCAATTCCAATGTGTTGACTGTCTCCGCAAAGCTTCAAGAAATGGAAGTCATATTAAGAAATGACTTTTATAGCTGAGATATTTCCAGATAGAAACTTTTGAATTTAGCTATTTGCCTGTTAGTTAAGATAATCGCAGGCTCTCATGCCGTTATTTCTGGTTTCTTTTAGCACATGCCAGACTAGCTTTATAAACTAAGTAGAGAGGTGAGATGTATTTTAGCAGTAGAGAATGCTTGGGGGATGCATTTCCCAAGTAGTCATTAGTATCATGCCAAGATTGACCCTGATGCTAGGCTAAAAGGGGAGAGCCACCCCTGTGACCACTTCAGGTAGTGTCTGACTTGCACAGCAGCAGATCCCTAGCAAAGTGGGAAGGTAAGAAGAGAATATATTTACATTATAAGAAACCAAAACGGATGCAATATTTGATTGACTTTTACCCCATCACCAGATTGTCTACTGCAATGAGTCTTTCCTTTTTTGTTTTCTGGCATCTGCAGAGAAGTCAATAATTCTGCATATTTACTGTTGACCTGCTCAAATGCTACATGAGTAAACAAACTATATAAAGTTGTAAATGTTGAATTTGGGAGCTGAATCTATAAACAGGGACATAACTCTTGGATCAGAGAGTAAGGGCTGAGGACATGGCTCAGTGGGTAAAGACCATTTGACAAGGGTATAAAGACTGAGTTGAATCCCCAGAGCCCACATAGACCATGTGCAGTGGCACACATCTACAATCCTGATGCTCCTATAGAAATAAGAACAGAGATCTGGGATCTCTAGAGATTCACATGCAAATGCAGCTTTGAACAACAGAGAGACATTGCCTCAAACAAGAGGAAAGGCAAAGACTGATGGACACCCAAAGTTGTCCTATGACCTCTTGCATGCATGTGCACGCACACATGTGCATTCAACCAAACAAATCAAAGTGAAAATGAAGATAAAAATATACCTCAGATATGTAAGGGGAAAGGAAAGGAGAGGAGTAAAAGTTAAAGGAACAAGTAAGAGAAGATTGAAAATAATTAAATTATACATATGTATTATAGAAATGTCCTGAGGAATTCCCTTACTTTGGACAGTTAATATATGCTAATAAAAATGAAAATGACATGTTCATTTTGGGATTCTGTTACTTTATTGTAATTGTTAGTTATTTCTAGGAAATTTAAAAAATATTTCATAACCCCAAACTATTCTTATTTTTTTTATACTTTGGTCCTTTTCTTTTTTTTCTATTGTATTTTTTTTTTTACATTTCAAATACTATCCCCTTTCCCAGTTTTCCATCTATAAACCCCCTATCCTATCCCCCTTCCCCTTCTTCTATGAGGGTGTTCCCCCACCTATCCATCCACCCCTTCCTGCCCTGACATTCCCTTCTTACACTGGGGAGGGGGGGGTGTTCAACCTTGGCAGTACCAACTGCTTCTCCTCCCATTGGTTCCCAACAAGGCCATCCTCTGCTTCAAATGCACTTGGAGCCATGGGTCGGTCCATGTGGACTCTTTGGATGGTGGTTTAGTGCCTGGGATTAACATATTAAAGTAAATCACTTTTGTACAAAACAACAATGAACAAGCAGAATTTTAATTTAGGTGAGGTATGGGTAGGGGATGTGGGACTAAGAGGAGAGGAGGGAGGGGAAGCTCAGATCAGGATGTAAAGTAAATAAATAATACAATTAAAAAAGAAAAAAATGAGTCAAATGTGCTGGAAAGATGGCCAATGGCAGAGCACTTGCCTAGAAACAATAAGGCCCTGGGTTCAGGTCCCAGAAATGGGAAAAAGGAAAGAGGAAGAAGAGAAGAGAAGAGACGAGACGCCAGGCCCAGAGGCTTTTAAAAACATCTCATCTTACCGATTACAGATGGCAAATAGACAAAGAAGAAGACACCCCTTCTATTTCTTTATCAATAGAGAAAAGGAAAAGAACCAGACCAACCTCCCTCTGGACTGCTGGAATGTAGACCGACAGCTTCCTACAAGCTAAACAAGCCCACATCACACAATTCAGCCATCACACTTCTCAGTGCGGACCTAGAGAAGACAAAAACTTACCTGCCCAAGGTGAGCTATCATTGGAAATCCTGAACAATCTAAAGCTTAAAACTTTCTCAGTGCCACACCACTAAAACTTGTTTCTTGTGTTCCAAAATATGACATCTGAAACACTTCCGGTCCCGGTATTTCAAACAAGAGGCAGTCAATCTGTAATCGCTTTCCTCACAACTGCTATTACAGACTACATGTGTGCAGCCCCTCGATTCATGATGAAACAGATGTGGTGATTCACATCTGTAATCCGTGCAGTTGGGAAATGGAGGTGGGAAAATTGTGAGTTTGAAGCTGACCAAGGCTACGTAATAAAACTCATCTCAAAACTTTTATAAACAACAACAAAAAAATTAAGATTACAAAATTTTTCTGTATGTCACATTTCTTACACTAAAATTGTTACAACTCCCTGTTCATCCATAGTAATGCTTATTCTTATTGAGTTCTTGTAACAATGAAATGTACCTTTGACATTCTGTAATGATAGGCCAGAGTTGTCTACAAAACCCTCTTTACCCAAAATGTCCATTTCCAGGGAAGAAGCCTGGTAGTGTAGAGATTAGGGGACGGAGGTAGCCTAATCTTTGTAGTCATGGGAACCTAGTTCCCTGCCTTGAATACCTGACCCTAAACAGGCACACGACTGCAGAACAGAAAGCGATGCCTTGTCTGCCCACATGGTCTGAGTGCAGATAGATGGCCTTAAAAAGTACATGTGCAGATATTTTTATAGAACCACCCCCCACCTTAGCTTTACCATAATTCTCAGGTGCAGCGTTAAAAGAAAGGGACAAAATGGAAATTAAAAAGAAGCTGTATATTTTACTGGAGAAAACCACATTGGTCGATTTGCATGTGAGGACCAGCAGCTCGAGAACAATTGCTCAATTTGGAAAGATGCGTGGCTGCTCACCTGTGGCTGTGCGTCCACCAGCCTGTCCCGATATCTCTGGACTGATTCTTGAAGTTGCTTCTCTCTCTCATCTTTTGCTGATGGTCTTCTGTTCATGGTGCCCAATGGGATAGCAGGCAGGCATTCTACCTGGTTACAGCTTCATAATCAACAAGTAACAAATTATCATCCTAAGGCAGTGGTAAGGTATTGACTGAGTAGAAAAGACAATTTACTTCCTGAAAGTGTTAGAGTTTCTCTTATACACCCAAAAATTTGACTATAAAGTAGGATTGTATTACATTTGGGGCAGTATTTAATCTTAAATGTCCACTTGGTATGGGAAGGAGCTATAAAGAAAAGGAAGGGGCCAGGGTGTGAGAACGCAAATTATTTTGTGAATGGTCCACTTATCCTATTGTATCATAAATCAAATCTTTAAAAACAATTTGTTTTGGATTGTCACAATACGGACAAACATTTCCCCACACCCAAATTCTGGTGTAGAAATCTATGTACCACTCTACGAGTTTACACACAATTCTGCCTCCGAGACACAGGGCTCCCTAGTTTGCAATCACTGAGAGAGCAACAGTTACCTGTCATGTTGTTTTCAGAGACAGACTTGGGGTTATGAAGGCTTGCACATAGCTGTTGCCAGATAGATCTGAGCAACTCGGACTGGTACATCTTTCCCAAATGAACTGCTGTCCTCAGTGGTCCAGTACCATACAATCATCCTGTCTCCCAGCCTTGTGGACTTAACCACCATGAACGACTCTTGTCATAGTTACAGAAAATAAGAAAGCCTTTATTTTAGAAAGCTTGAAGCCATTTTGCTTTAAGATTTTTTAATGTTTATAGCTATGTAATGGGGAGCTGAATCAGACAGATAGTTTTTTAATTTATTTTTATTAGATATATTTTTTTACTTACATTTCAAATGGTATTCCCTTTCCCAGTTTCCTGTCCATAAGTCCCCATCCCCACCCCCTCCCTCATACGGGTGTTCCCCCCATCTAACCCCCTTCCCTGCACTGGGGGTTCAACTTTGGCAGGACCAAGGGCTTCCCCTTCCACTGGTGCCCCAACAAGGCTATTCTCTGCTACATATGCAGGTGGAGGCCAGGGTCAGTCCATGTATAGTCTTTCGGTAGTGGTTTAGTCCCTGGAAGCTCTAGTTCGTTGGCATTGTTGTTCTTGGTTTTAGTTTTAAAAAGTGAAATATTTTGTTTAGTTTGTGTTGGTTTCAAAACTTGATTCAAAAAAAAAGGACTGAACTATGTCTGAGTATAGCATTGAATCCAGGCATGGCTGAGCGAGCAGTGTGACTATGAATGTCGTTTCTTCTAGGTTAAGACGTTTTCTATTATTAATAGGTGGAATGAGGGAGAGTTGCATCCAGTCACTGAAAGAGGAGGTGGAGGGAGTTAGAAAATGTATGGGTGTTGAGCTCAGAGAGGGAGGAGACTGGGAATGGGGAGGGTCTCTCCACACTGGAAACAGGGAAGGAAATACAGGGCAGAAGGAAAGGACCGGTTCAGCGCTGTGAGCATGCATTTTTCCTGACCCCTGCCAGCAGAGAGAGTGAGGAACTACCACCAAAGTCAAGCACTGCTGGGAAAAAACACTTCATCTTGCCTTCATGTGGTGTTTGCTGTTATTGTTATTTTCAAAGAAAGGTGCTGCATAAACAAATCCCAAAGAAGAGTACACAAGGCTGCAGAAACTGCCACCAACTACATGAATTTGACATTCACGGAGCAGTGCTTACACAGCACTGTTTCGTCTGAGTAAGGAACTTCATGGCCACATCCAGTTTTTATTCAGAGCACAGGAACGGAGTTCTTTATTAAACTGAAGTGCATTCAACTGCCTACCTCAAAGATTTCTGGACACAAATTTTAATATGCAGTATGACCTCTATGTATTTTGCATCCTTCCCGAAATGAAGGCGGTTTTGCTTCAGCTAGACACCAGGCGTACCCTGCTGGTGATCCCTGCATTCAATACAGATGAATGCATATCATGAATATAATGGGAGCATGCTGATAGTTATTTCTCAGGGACTGTGACAAAAATGTCGTTTCCCTCTGTGCTCAAACCGGAAAACAAGCATTCAGTAGTCTCAACAAGACTGGCTCTATCTTATCTTGCCCACGCTACTGGCGCTGAACACTACTATGGGTATGATGGTTTTCATCATTAAATGCATGTAAAGTGGAACTGAGTTCCATAGGATGTCATAGGATGTTTTGTGTCAGACTCTCTGCCTTAAGTTCAGCTTGCAGGGGGAATCCCCAGCTGGTCACTAAAGCCTTCTGAGTATCTGTGCTTTCTCCTCTTAAAAATCAAGAGTCCATGAGACTTTTGTAAAGATGGAGGGGTAAGCTTCCATGTTGACGAAAGTGGTTATTTCTGTCGCAAGTTCTGTTAACGTAGACCATTGTTCTTTCGAATGCCCACTAGTACTGACCTTGGTGACAACCAGGAAGCAACATTGGACCACCAACTGTGGGCCCTGTAAGTATAGCTAATACCTTGTCTAATCTCAAGACTCTGTTCTTGGACTCACAGAACATGCCCTAACACACAACTACATTATTTTTGTTTATGAGTTTATTTGATTTGATTCTATCTGAACTTCACAGAGCATAGGTCTCGTGGCACAGTTCACGGCCCACTCTTCACGAAAGCAGGCCCATCTGTGATGCTGAATCAGAAGACTGAGTGAGGTCACAGGACTAATTCCCAGGCTTCCCCAAGGAGTCATCATACCCACACAACAGACCACGAGTGCCCTAAGCAAGAAGCGCCGGCTCCCAATTAGATGCTATTACATCTTGCTAAGCCTCCTGCTGCTGTCCTATGCATATTTTATTATAATCTTCTCAATAGAGATGAAATACAGATGGTCAGTATTATGTCACTGTGTTTAAAGGTGTAGGACTTTGGGGAGCTAGAAATAGAAGCACTTTCTGGTATATATAGTTTCAAAGACCATCAATTTTCTGTCAACACAACTAAATTTGTCTTGCCTCCCCTTGAAAGTGGAATTATCTGGATGTACAAAAGGGACAAAGTTAATGTAGAGTTGAGGATGATTCTGCAGTGCTCTGTGAGGTGTCACTAGTTGCTAAGGGAAGAGGGCAAGAGCATGACAGTTCAGGGTCACTGGACAATTGGAATTAAAGAGAGCTGGGAAAGCCGGCTTCCCGGGCCTGTGTGATTTGTTTTCAGAGCTGGTAAAAATATTAAAGAATTATTATCCTCCAGATTAGTAATAGAGATCCATTTACTCTTCAGCTCTAAGGACATAGAGGAGATTGTACAGAGAAAGCAATGCTGGAGTGGGACTGAGGGTGCCTCTAGTAAAAAGGAACACTAACTCTTTTCCCAAGAGAAACGATATTAGTCTAAAAGGGCTCGTGAGAACACTGACAGCCATCAATATTTAATCAGCCCTTTTTCCTGTTTAGTCTGAACTTTTTCCTCCAGCATATAAAGCAATGAGATCAATATATGACTTAAATAGAAAAAAAACACATAATCTTAACAGCTTATTGCTCTTGGATGTACGATCTCAAGGACCCTCCTGTAAGCTCCTTGTGAGCACTCATCGGAAGGCAGAGTTCTGGAGGCCAAGGCTTTCGGCCAGGTTGAAGCCACACATACATTAGGACTTGTGTTTTGTGATAGCAGATCTGTTAATCAATGGGAAATATACCAACAAAGAATATTCTCACAGATAGCAATACCTATAACTAACACCTTTGAGGTTTATAAGGTACATCTTAGAAATTTTAACTTGATAGAAAATATCTAGAAAACTAATCAAAAATGACCTGTTTTCCAAGTTGTTGGGATTATTGGCGCAGATCCATATATCAGGAAATCCTTTTCCTTGGTAACTGGAAGAGGAAGGCAGGACTCTCCATTTGAGACAAAGATCTGACCATCAAGACAAAAGAGCAAAAGACATGAATCCACTTAAAAGGAAGTGTCAGTTCAGACATATCCAATGCAGCGACCCCTTCAGCACACATCCCTTGCCTACTGACACATCTATTCCAGCTTTCCAGAGCTATGTGCAAAGCTCGCCAAAAAATGTGCAATCATCATGACATCCAGCTCCCTCCAGGTTGGTTGCTGTTGTGAGACAGGAACCTTGCTGGTGCACCCTCTCCCTCTTGACGCCCACGGTTTCCAGCCCATTCCCATCCACTCCACTTTTCATGTAGATCCACCGAACTGTCAGGAAAAGTGAAGGCAAGATTTATAAGTCGTTCATGCACTGCCCTTCTCTGCCATTCTTCCCCTTGATCTTATTCCACAGCCTGCTCTGATGACCTCTGTGTGCTTCCCCTTAAAATTCCTCCTTGCCTTTAGGCCCAGGGCACACAGCTGTCTTTAGGCTAAACATAAGTTTAATCCTGGATTTCCTCTTGACACAGAGGTAAACAGTTCCTGCACTCCTGAGGCAGAAGCAGTTTGCATGGCTGATAAGCCCCTGAACCACCTCCTATAGCCTGTGGATCTTGAGAAAATGACTTAATTTCTATGTCAGAACAATCACCTGAATAAAAATGATATTTCTGCTAGTATTTATACAAATAGGATCTGAGGACAAAATGGTTTTGCGGTATCAATGATGATAAAAGTCAACATCACTAAACACTTTCTTGATCACTTAGCAAAGTTCATACTTATTAGATCACATATCCACATCCTTATACATACGTGTTTATGGTTATAAGCATCAGTCTCATTTTCTAAATAGGTAATTAATCCTCAAAGATATTCAGTGACTGATGGGATCCCATATGGCTTTAGTTACTTGTCAAGCATCAAAAATTCACAGTAACTACTGGGCATTATCATGGTCGCCTGGCAGGGTCTCGCATACTGTCATCCATGACCTGACTTAGACTTTCTGAACATGTCATGTTTAATTTATTAAATCTCATTGCCACACATCAGTTCATGTGTTTACATCTCTCACCTGGGTCTTTGATTACAACAGGCTCTACCAGGATAGGTCTGACCTTTCGACACCAATTCAGTGTTTTAGTTCATTATCATCATGGCAGGAAGCCTGGCAGCATGCAGGAAGATATGGTGCTGGAAGAATTCTATATCTGGATCTGAGGACAACCAGGAGGAGACTCTCATCTGCAGGCAGCCAGGAGGAGGGTTATCTTTCCACACTGGGCAAAGTTTGAGCATAGGACTTCAAAGCCCACCTCCCCCCACAATGACTCAATTCCTCCTCCAACAAGGCTATACACCATGGTAACAAGACCACACCTCCTAATAGTGCCACTTCCCATTGGACAGGCATATTCAAACCACCAGAGAAGTATTCAGGACTCTCTTGAGAATGATTTGGCCCTGCATCAAACCATCCTTCATGGTGTTGTCTTACCGGGAGTTACATCTGACTCATTAATTCCCCCTGGAATGCTTGGGGAGGTGCTCTTCTGGTACTTGTCTGTCTTATTTACTGCACTGCAGGTGATAGAAAGTGTATTGTTCTTAATTCCAAGGCCTTTGGAGAGCAGCTTGAAGGTAAGTCAAGTGCTTGGTGATTTGATGTCGCTGTCCTTCTACTGACAATTTCCCGATACCTCTGTGGTGGTTTGAATATGCCGATGACAAGTGTCACTATTAGGAGGTGTGATCTTGTTACAGTAGTGTAGCCTTGGAGGTATTGAGTCACTGTGGGGATGGGCCTTGAAGTCCTATGCTCAAGCTCTGCCCAATATAGATGGATAACCCTTTTCTTGGCTGCTTGTGGAATTAAGTCTCCCCATGGTTGTCCTCTGATCAAGATGTAGAACTCATTTCCGGTTTCTGCCTGTACCCAGACCTGAACCGGTTCCACAGTTCTCTGTACCCAAATCCCATGGGAGAGAGAGAATGACTCTCAGAAGTGCTGACAATCCTAAGAGCTCAGAGGAGACAACTATTTCTGCTCATATTCCTGGCCAAGAGGAACCCAACTAGTATCCTCTGGGCACAGGGACCTACAAGCAGTCAGGGGCAGGACCCATGCAGTTTCTGCCTACACGCAGACCTGAAAGTCAGGCACCAGGAGCACTGACACACCTGAGAGCAGAGATAACACCAAGTCTTCTGCTCCAAGCAACCCCCCCATTAGGCCTCAGTACACACAAACAGGACCCACCTGGTTTCTGCCAGCTCCCAGAGCTGAACCAGTCCCACAGTTCTCTGTACCCAGACCAGGCTGAAAGAAAACAGGTCTACAGGAGTGTTGACACAGACTTACAGGAGGGTCAAGACGCTGGTAGAGACAGCAAGACAAGCTAATACCAGAGACAACCTGATGGCGAGAGGCAAGCACAAGAAACTAAGCAACAGAAGCAAGATTACTCAGCAACATCAGAGCCCAGCTCTCCCACCAACACAAGTACTGGATGTCCAAACACACCGAAAAAGCAAGACTTGGATTTAAAATCACATCTCATAACGATGATAGAGGACTTTAAGAAGGACATAAAAAGTCCCTTAAAGAAATACAGGACAACACAGGTAAATAAATAGAAGCCCTTATAAAGGAAACAAAAAGATCCCTTAAAGAATTACAGGAAAACACAGCCAAACACGTGAAGGAATTGAAAAAAAAAATATACAGGATTTAAAAATGGAAATAGAAACAATAAACAAATCACAAAGGGAAACAACCTTGGAGATAGAAAACCTAGGAAAAAGATCAGGAGCCATAGATGCAAGTATTACCAACAGAGTATGAGAGATAGAAAGAAAAACTCAGGGGCAGAAAATAACTCAGAAAGCGTTGATACAACCATCAAAGAAAATGAAAACACAAAAAGCTCCTAACCCAAAACATGTAGGAAATTTTAGGACACTATGAGAACATCAAACCTAAGGATAAAAGAGAGTGACGATTCACAACTTAAATCACCAGTGAATATCTTCAACAAAATTATAGAAGAAAACTTCCTTAACCTAAAGAAAGAGATGACAATAATCATACAAGAAGCTTACAGATCTCCAAATACATGGGACCAAAAAAAAAAAAAAATTCCTCCCATCACATAATAGTCAAAAAACAAATGCACGAAACAAAGAAAGAATATTAAAATCAGTAAGGGAAAAGGGTCAAGTAACATATAAAACATACCTATCAGAATTACACCAGACTTCCCAACAGAGACTAGGCCAGAAGATCCTAGGCAGATGTCATAAAGACCCTAAGAGAACACAAACGCCAGCATAGGCTACTGTATCCAGCAAAACTATCAATTAACATAGATGGGAAAACCAAGGTATTTCCTGACAAAACCAAATTTACACAGTATCTTTCCACAAATCCAGCCCTACAAAGGATAATAGATAGAAAAGTCCAACACGAGGAGGGAAACTACACCCTAGAAAAAGCAAGAGAGTATTCTCCTTGCAATAAACCCAACAGAAGAGAGACACACAAACATAATTCCACCTCTACCAACAAAAATAACAGGAAACAACAATCACTATTCCTTAATATCTCTTAACATCAATGGACTCAACTCCACAATAAAAAGACATAGAATAACAGACTGGTACTTAAAGAGGACATGGCATTTTGCTCCATAAAGGAAACACACCTCAGTGACAAAAACAGACAGTACCTCAGAGTAAAAGGCTAGAAAACAATTTTCCAAGTAAATGTTCCCAAGAAACAAGCTAGAGTTCTAATAATGAATAAAATCAACGTTCAACCAAAAGTTATCAAAAAAAGATAAGGAAGGAAAAATCCACCAACATGAACTCTCAATTATGAATAGCTATGCTCCAAATGCAAGAGAACCCACATTCATAAAAGAAACCTTGCTAAAGCTCAAAGCACACATTGCACCTCACATGATAATAGTGGGGGATTTCAACACCCTACTCTGATCAATGGAATGATCTTGGAAACAGAAACTAAAGAGAGACATTCAGAAACTAACAGAAGTTATGAAACAAATGAATTAAACAAGTATTTATAGAACATTTCATCCTAAGACAAAAGAAGATAACTTTTTCTCAGCACCTCATGCTACCTTCTCCAAAACTGACCATATAATTTGTCACAAAACAGGCTTCAACAGATACAAGAAGATTGAAATAATCCCATGCATCCTATCAGATCACCATGGACTAAGGCTGGTCTTCAATACTAACAAAAATGACAGAAAGCCCACATACATATGGTAGGTGAACAATGCTCTACTCAAAGAGAATTTGGTCAAGTAAGACATAAAAAAAGAAATCAAAGACTTTTTAGATTTTAATGGCAATGAAGGTGCAACATACCCAAACTTATGGGACACAATGAGAGCAGTGCTAAGAGGAAAACTCATAGCTCTGAGTGCCTCCAAAAAGAAACTGGAGAGAGCATAGAACAAAAAGAAGCAAATAAACCCCAGAGGAGTAGACTGTAGGAAATAATCAAACTCAGGGCTCATAGCAACCAAGTAGAAACAGAAAGAACTATATAAAGAATCAACAAAACCAGGAGCTGGTTCTTTCAGAAAATCAACAAGATAGATAAACCCTTAACCAGATAACCAGAGGTCATAGACAGTGTATCCAAATTGAGGAAATCAGAAATGAAATGACAGACATAACAACAGAATCTGAAGAAATTCAAAAAATCATAAGATCCTACTACAAAACCCTATATTCAAAAAACTGGAAAATCTAGAGGAAATGGACAATTTTCTAGACAAATACCAGGTACCAAAGTTAAATCAGGAACAGATAAACCATATAAATAATCCCGTAACTCCTAAAGAAATAGAAGCAGTCATTAAAAGTCTCCCAACCAAAAAGAGCCCAGGACCAGATGGGTTTAGGGCAGAATTCTGTTAGACCTTCATAGAAGAGCTTATACCAATACTATCCAAACTATCCACACAATAGAAACAGAGCACTACCGAATTTCTTCTATGAAGCCACAAGTATCCTTATAGGTAAACCATACGAAGACCCTACAAAGAAAGAGAACTTCAGACCAATTTCCTTTATGAATATCGACACAAAAATACTCAATAAAATTCTTGCAAATCAAATCCAAGAACACATCAAAATGATCATCCATAATGATAAAGTAGGCTTCATCCCAGGGATGCAGGGATGGTTCAATATATGGAAATTCATCAATGTAATCCACTACATAAACAAACTCAAAGAAAAAAGAAATCCCATGATCATCTCATCGGATGCTGAGAAAGCATTTGACAAAATTTAACACCCCTTCATGTTAAAAGTCTTAGAAATATCAGTGTCCTCAGCTCTGAAGGAAAAAAAAAAGAAATATCAGCAATTCAAGGCTCCTATGTACACAGAGTAAAAGCAATATACAACAAAACAGCAGCCAACCTCAAACTAAATGGAGAGAAACTTGAAACAATCCCACTAAAATCAGGGACCAGACAAGGCTGCCCACTCTCTTCCTACCTATTCCATACAGTACTCAAAGTCCTAGCCAGAGCAATCTGACAACAAAAGGAGGCCAAAGGGATACAAACTAGAAAAAAAGAAGTCAAAATATCACTATTTGCAGATGATATGATAGTATACTTAAGTGACCCCAAAAGTTCCCCTAGAGAACTACTAACCCTGAAAAACGACTTCATTAAAATGGCTGGGTATAAATTTAACTCAGACAACTCAGTAGCCTTCCTTTTCTCAAAGGATAAACAGACTGAGAAAGAAATTAGTGAAATGACGCTCCTCACAATAGTCCAAAATAACATAAAATACCTCGGTGTGACTTTAACCAAGTAAGTGAATGACCTGTATGACAAGAAGAAAAAATTTGACAAAGATCTCAGAAGATGGAAAGACCTCCCATGCTCATGGATTGGCAGGAATAATATAGTAAAAATGGCCATTTTGCCAAAAGCAATCTGCAGATTCAATGCAATCTCCATCAAAATTCCAACTCAATTCTTCATAAAGTTAGAAAGAGGAATTTGCAAATTCTTTTGGAATAGCAAAAAACCCAGCATAGGGAAAACTATTCTCAACAATAAAAGAACTTCTGGGGGAATCACCATCCCTGACTCAAGCTGTATTACAGAGCAAGAGTGATTTAAAAAAAAAAACTACAATTTTGGCACAGAGACAGTCAAGTGGATCATTGGAATTGAATTGAAGACCCAGAAATGAACCCACACACCTATCCTATGGTCACTTGATCTTTGAAAAAGGAGCTAAAAGTATCCAGGGGAAAAAAGATAGCATTTTCAACAAATGGTCCTATTTCAACTAGAGGTCAGCATGTAGAATGCAAATTGATCCATTCTCATAGCCCTGTACAAAGCTTAAGTCCAAGTGGATCAAGGACCTCCACATCAAACCAGGTACAATCAAACTAATAGAAGAAAAATTGGAGACGAACCTCCAACACATGGGCACTGGGAAAAATTTCCTGAACAAAACACCAATGGCTTATGCTTTAAGATCAAGAACCGACAAATGGAATCTCATAAAACTTCAAAGCTTCTGTAAGGTAAAGGATACTGTCATTAGGACAAAATGACAACCAACAGATTGGGGAAGGATATTTACTAGTCTTACATCTGATAGAGGGCTAATATCCAATATATACAAAGAACTCAAGAAGTTAAGGCTCCAGAGATTCAAATAACCCTATTAAAAATGGGGTACAGAGCTAAACAAAGAATTCACAGCTGAGGAATATCGAATGGCCAAGAAGCATCTAAGGAAATGTTCAACATCCTTAGATATCAGGGAAATGCAATTCGAAACAACCCTGAGATTCCACCTTACACCAGTGAGAATGGCTAAGATAAAAACTCAGGTGACAATAGATGCTGGTGAGGATGTGGAGAAAGAGGAACACTCCTTCATTGTTGGTGGGATTCCAAGCTGGTACAAGCACTCTGGAAATCAGTCTGGAGGTTCCTCAGATAATTGGACATTGAACTACCTGAGGACCCAGCTATACCTCTCTTGGGCATATACCCAAAAGATGCTCCAACATACAACAAAGACACATGCTCCACTATGTTCATAACAGCCTTATTTATAATAGCCAGAAGGTGGAAAGAACCCAGATGCCCTTCAACAGAGGAATGGATAGAGAAAATGTGGTACATCGACACAATGGAGTACTACTCAGCTATCAAAAACAATGACGTCATGAAATTCATAGGCAAATGGATGGAACTAGAAAATGTCATCCTGAGTGAGGTAACCCAATCAGAAAAAAAATTCATGGTATGCACTCACTGATAAGTGGATATTAGCCCCAAACCTCCAACTACCCAAGATACAATCCACAGATCACATGAAGCTCAAGAATAAGGATGACCAAAGTGCAGATGCTTCACTCCTTCTGAAAAGGAGGAATAAAAATATTCATAGGAGGAGATATGGAGACAATGTTTGTAGCAGAGACTGAAGGAATGGCCATTAAGAGCCTGCTCCACCTGGGAATCCAGCCTATACATATATATGCCAAACTTTGACACTATTGATGAAGCCAAGAAGTGCAGACAGGATATAGCTGTCTCCTGAGAGGCTCAGTCATAGCATGACAAACACAGAGACGAATGCTAGCAGCAAACCATTGAACCATTATGAGAACAGGGTCCCTGTTGGAGGAGTTAGAGAAAGGATTGAAGGAGCTGAAGGGGCTTGCAACTGGTAAGAACAACAATACCAACCAACCAGAGCTTCCAGGGACTAAACCCTTACCCAAAGAGTACACATGGACAGACGCATGGCTCCAGCTGCATATGATGCAGAGGATGGCCTTGTTGGGCACCAATGGGAGGAGAAGCCCTTGGTCCCTTCAAGGCTGGACCCAGCAGTTTAGGGGAGTGTCAGGGCAGGGAGGCGGGATCAGAGGGATGGTTGGGGAGGAGGAACACCCTCATAGAAGAAGGGGGAGGGTGGAATGGGATAGGGGGCTTATGGATGGGAAACTGGGAAAGGGAATAACATTTGAAATGTAAATAAAAAATATCCAATTTTAAAAAAGGGAAAAAATGATGTAGAACTCTCAGCTCTTCAGCACCACGTCTTCTGCACGCTGCCATGCTTCCTGCCATGGTGATAATGGACTACACCTCTGACACTGTAAGCTAGTCCCAATTAATGGGTTTTTATTATAACTATTGCCTTGATCATGGTACCCCTTCACAGCAATAAAACCCAAACTAAGACAACCTCCCATTGTTTATCAAAAAACCTTGGCTTTGAATTCAAGACACATAAAGGCATTTACCCAAGAAAATATTCCTACCTTTCCTCATTTCCTCACCCTCACTTACTTTGTTATTAAGATTACAGAATTCCTATTAGCCTTAGACACAATGTTACATCTTAAATGTAGGAAAGTTTTACATATTACAAATAGAAAAGTGGTTGTTTCTAGTGTTCTATCACAAGTATTTTTAAGGTATATATCTGATATCAACCATTTTATCCATGTTCTGAAATCCAATCATAGCAGCTATCTCATATGCTGTGTCATGAAATCTCGCCTACATTTTCACACTCCACTCTTCTTCACCCCCATGCTCAAAAACTCTTTGTTTGCCTCAAATCCTTCACATATCCCATTTCCCCTCTATTGTACTCATTTTAAACTCTTGCCTAGACAGTAACTCCTTAGAAGCAAACTCCAATTTTTTTACCCCGTGTTGTTTTCTTAGCACCATGACTTGAATATTAAGGAAATCATGAATATTTGCCAGTTTGGCATTCAGCCCTCACCACACTGTAGGATGAATGGGATAGCCATGGCTCGTCTCCTTCGCCATTGCAGAGCCTCTAAAGAGCTGTCTGTGTCTTTGCTATGCTGGTCTTTGAATTTGTTCCAAAACAGTGTTAGGCTTCTATTACCTAAAGGGGAAGAAACAGACAATGTAAAGTCAAAATAAGTAAGTTAACACAGTCAAGGTGATTAGCAAAGGAACGTTTCATATAAGTACATATACAGTATAATTTCAACCATGTAGAAACCAAAACATAAATAAGAACTTCATGTATTGTTATCTCTTTGGTATTTATAGGTGGAATATGTTTACTGATTTATATGCTTTTGCGTTTTCAGATCACACACAGTAATGAGTACCATCTTCCCAATGAAACCAAAGACAACAGCAGTTATAAAAAGTTACACTTTTATTGTTGCAATAAAGCACAGTGACATTTAAAGTATTATTCTTAAATATTCCCAGGAAGAGATATGCTAATTAATGTGTATAGGCCATTTTTAAAATGATTGCCCCAAATATTTATCATTCCTATCACACAGACTTGTCTCGGGCCCACATATCATCTCTGGTTCTGGTTTCTTCCTGGCCTGCGTTTTATGTTCCACTTTAACCCCAAGTTCTATGACCTTCTTTGCTTAGAAATAGCACTCAGCTCAGATGCACTGGAATTTCTTTAGAAAGCTATATTCTTATCCTTTGATCTAGAAATTGAACAGTTGTGAACAAACTACAGTATTATTAGAATAGCAAAAATTTGGAAATAACATAAAAGCTTATGGGTAACGGATAAACTCCATTTTCAAGCAGGGAAAGAACCCTAGGCACCTGGAAGAGGATGCAGGAACACATAAATGCAGTGTCTTACTAGGATCTACAAAACACGGCTTTTATTTTTAAAAGATACAAGGCAACACCAGAATATAATGTTTTTGTAACTTACAAAATGTGTGCTCATATAATAACAGGTTGGAAATACTTTACTAGAAGTATGAAAAAAGAAAATTTTATTTTTGAACATTTTAAAGATCTATTTCTTATGAGTATGGGTGCTTTGCTCACACATATGCCTGTGTACCATGTGAGCCTGGTGCCCACAGAAGACAGAAAAGATGTTGAATCCCCTGGAACCAGAATTACAGACGGCATAAATTTCTATGTGGGTCCTAGGAATAAAACCCCAGTCTTCTGCAGGGGCAGAGTGCGTTTAACCCACTGACCCCTCTCTCCAACCCCCCAAATAAGGTTTTAATAGTAAATATCTTTAGAGAAAGAAATTTAAAAAGCTAAGGAAGATACTTTTACTTTTTGTGAATACTTTTTAATATTTACATGGGCATGCAGGTACTATTTTTGAAATGATCTTAAATAAAACACATGAACCATGTCTTCCTATTTCACATAATATGGCAACCATGAACTGCCTGGCCATGTGGCTATGGAACTTCTGAAATATATCCATAGAGAACACCATCACCAATATTCACATTCCCAAAAGTGTATTCTGAAGTATGAACCCTAGAGATACTAGAAATAAGGCCATTTTTCACTTGCTTAATTTTAAAACAAGCAGACCAAAAGTCAGTCTTTGAAACAGACTTTCTCCATGAGCTAGACCACTAAAAGGAACTCACAGATCCCTCAATTCCTGTGTTGATTCTTCACTAAATTTTTACTTACTCTCTCAACCAAATCCTCCTTAGGCATGGGGCTGGTAAACTTTCCACTAAGACTCAGCTTCTGCCTTCTGCTTACTATCTGGCCTTGGAATTTCTGCCTAGCTGAGGATGACTAAGGTGGTTGGAATGAAAATGGTCCCTGTAAGCTCATGCAATTGAATGCTTGGTCATCAGTAAGTGTCAATATTTGTGAAGGATTGGGAGGTGTGGCAAGGTCAGAGGAAGGATGTCACTGGAAGTGGCCTTTGAGGTTTCAAAATCTCAAGTCAGGCCCAATCCCTCCCTCCCTCCTTCCTACCCTCCCTTTGTCTCTCTCTCTCTCTCTCTCTCTCTCTCTCTCTCTCTCTCTCTCTCTCTCTCTCTCTCTCTCTCCCCCTGTGTGTGTGTGTCTGTCTCTGTCTGTCTGTCTGTCTCTCCCCTGTGTGTGTCTGTCTCTGTCTGTCTGTCTGTCTGTCTCTCCCCTGTGTGTGTGTCTGTCTCTGTCTCTGTCTCTCTCTCTGTCTCTGTCTCTCCCTCTCCTTCTTCCTATCTCTCCCTGCTGCTTGCAGATCTGGATGTAGAATTCTCAGCTACCTTTCCAGTATCATACCTGTCTGTGTGCCACCATGCTTCCCACCATGATGATAATGGGCTACACCTCTGAAACTATAAGTGAGCCCCCAATTATAAACATCTTTTATAAATGTTGCCTCCTTGGTCATGTGTATGTTTGGCAACAGAAAACTGACCACGACAATGATATTGAATTTCTGATCCCACTGTCTCCATTTCTTAGTAAATGAGCTTGGTTTATGTGGTTCTGGAGGGTGCACCAAACTCATCAGGTGATGTGAGACACACTATGAACTTAGTACTCTATAATACACACTTTACCAACTGAGCTCATAGCCATGTTATTTGGTCATGGTCCACCTCATCCTCCACTTCTCTAGATACTTAAGGATTGTTCTCTTAAATCTGAAGTGGCTCATGAGAGTTGCTTCTCTGATTTTCATGTTAACTATTTTGCCTTTCCTATCTCAGGGGTGTTCTATAGATTTTAAAGACATAGAATACACACTGGCTCTGATATATATTATTTGCAAAATTTTGGGCAAACTGCTAGGTTTTCGTATCCATCCATGAATGTTGGATAGGCAACATGGTTCAGCAGGCAAATGTGCTTGATGCCAAATCTGACAACATGAGTTTGATCCCAGGAGATGCACAAGGCAGAAGGAGAGAAACACACCTCACTATATATCCTTGAACCTCTACATGTGCACCCAGATATAAATAAAATAAACAAATGTAAGAAAAATAATTAAAAACTCTAGTGATAGCACGTGCTGGTGAAGATACAAAGCGAAGGGAACACCTCTTATAGCTGGTGGGAGTGCAAATTTGTACAACCACTTTGGAAATCAATTTGATGATTTCTCAGAAAACTGGGAATGTGGGGAGCAATGCCCTTAAAACCCTCCATTATTGATGCTAATATTATGTTAGAGTTAGGTATGACTGGGTTCATGGAAGATCCCCAACCAGCTGCAGAAGACTAATACAAATCTGGTGGTCAGGTTGCCTAATGATATGACAAACTTGTGGTGGTCAAGATGACTAATGATATGACAAACTTGTGACTTTTCTGAGAAACCAACATCCTGTTGATCAGCTGACCACAAGAGTGCTGTGTCCTTGGCTTGTGTAGATGTTTCCCACTTTCCCCCTCCCTCTGTTGCCCCTGCTATGGTATAAATTCAGCCTTGGGAAAAAATAAAATTGTTGCCTTGATCGGACTATTGTCTTGGCGTCCTTTTTCATGTTTCTTGTCCCCCATTCTCTTCCAGGTACCCTCTTCACCCTCTTTGACATGGGAACAACTCTACCTCAAGACCCACTCTTTTGTGGGCATATACCACAAAAATACCCAACTATACCACAGGGACACTTGCTCAAGGACACTGCTTTACTCATAGTAGCCAGAAACTAGAAACAAACTAGATGTCCCTCAACAGAAGAATGGTTACAGAAAATGTGGTACATCTCCACAATGGAACACTACTTAGCTATTAAAAATAAAGACACCATGAATGTTGCAGGCAAATGAATGGAACTTGAAAACACAATCCTGAGTGATGTAACCCAGAGGTAGAAAGACATTCATGATCATGGATGGAGCTGGAAACAATCATTCTAAGAGAGGCAACTCAAACCCAGGAAAATCGACATTGCATGTTCTCACTCTCTCAAAACAAGAGAAAAATAATAAACTATATTATGAAAAGTAACTTGCCTTACAGGATTAATATAAAGATGAAATGTAAGATACACTAAAACAAAGAACAAAAGGATTCTAGGACTAGAGAGTAGGGTGCTCTCAAACCTGTTTTACCATCTAGGCAGAAATGTCACTGGCTGAATCTGTTGAATGTAACTACTTTGGAACTTTGGAGTCTACCAGAGGATTTCAAAGCCAGTTCAGCTCCTAGCCAGTACTCCCTACCCATCCTATCCACTTTAACCCTATGACAAAAAGATGTGCTTGGGTCCCTGGAAAAGCTGGTGCACACTTTGAGAACTCAGACTAAGATAGAGTTTACCAATAACGACTTTCCCAGTACCAGTGATCCCTGCTATAACTGGTGCTCATTACCTAAAGGTGCAGAGGAAGAAGTAGGACCACTGATGTCACAGATCTCCGTCAATGCCACAAGCTCTGTCTCCATTTGTTACAATGACTTCTAGGAAATGTGAGGAACTGATACCTTTTTCCTCTAAACCTTTTATGTTTCTGTGATCTTTTGTGAGCTATGTTTGGCAAGCTAGACAAAAGCAACTATCTGTACAAGAGAAATTTAAGTGACCAGAAGATAGCAGAAGATCAAAAAATGCTGGAGAAGACTTAAGTTTACATTTCACGCTGATCCTCTGCCCAGAGACCTCCTTACAACAGTAAAACCCAAAATAAAACACAAGAGGTGGCAAAGGTCAGACTCAATCTCCAGAGTTACAGCACCGTCAGATTCCAACATGTAGTTTTCAAGAACAATATCCTCAGGCATATAAGGCAAAAGGAAAACTAAGCCAACAGAACTTTTCCTTAGAAAAACATGTACAAAAACTTTAGAGCAAATTCAAAAAGAGAAAAAAAGATCAAGAAAATGATGTAGAAACAAACATACCAGAGAAACATGAAAATTAGTAAGAGGCAGAAAAGAATTCTTGAGCATAGCCATCCTCTAACTGAAATGACTTTCCTGAGGTGTTCAAGTGAAGATTCTAGCAGGAGCGAGAGAGAGGCAGTGAAGTTGAAGATGCAATAATGGAGTTTATATGTATGTGAGGAGCAGAGAGAAAAATAATCAGAAGAAAGTGAGCCGAGCTTTTGAGGCCAGAATAACCCCACCAACTGGACCAACATACATGCCGTCAAAGGTCTAGAATGGGGGCTCGGCTGGTAAAGTGATGCTGTGCAAGCATGAGGATCTGAGTTCAAATTCTCCACTTCCACTTACAAAGCTGAACGTAGACGTATATTCCTGTGATCAGCACTGGGGAGGAAGATACAAGAAGATCCCTGGGTTTGCTGACTGGCAGGCTAGCCCAGTGAGCTCCAGGTTCAGTGATAGACTTCATTATCAAAGCTAAGGTCATTTAAATAAATAATGACTGAATTTTCCACATATTTGATTAAAGGTATTAATAAAAATATATCTAATGACATGTAACAATATTTATCATGATCAAGCTGTTAAAAGACAAATGTGTGTGTGTGTGTGTGTGTGTGTGTGTGTGTGTGTGTGTGTGTGTGTGGTAAATACACATGATGGTGTTTACCGAAAATAGATTTGTTTTCATACAGTATAGTCTGATGACAGTTTTCCTCTCCCAATGTCTCTCACATCTACCCTACCTTCCCCAACCATCTAACTCCAAGCCCTTTCTTTCTCTCTTTAGAGAATGAAAACACAAATTAAATAAACAGACCAGAATTATTTTAAAAAAGCAAACGCACAATAAACACACACACACACACACACACACACACACACACAGCAATGTTACTACAGTAAAGTGGCTATATATTCAAGTTAGAATGTCCTAATTTTAGTGCACTAAATATGATACATACAAAGAAAATGGCTAAAGAATACACGTAACAGAAAAAGAGACATGAAGTGAGGAAAGTTAGTGCCTGCCTATAATCCCAAGATGGACGCAACATCCCAAGCCTGGGCCCAGGCTGCGCTGCATAATGAAAAATAAATGAGGAAGGCACTTAAGTGCATCATTACAATAATCAGACAGACACAGTGGAGGAAAGTAAAGCAAGAAACATGGGACAAACAGAAAGCTGTAAGGCATCCAGAAAACAATCAGCACCGTGACCACAGCCCCCTTTATCAGAGGTTCCTTTAGTGTAGAATAGGATGTAGTCTCCATTCAAAAGACACGTGGTAGAGAGAATTAAAAATATGATTTCTGTATGTGCTGTCCAGATGCAAATTAGCTGCAAATGACACAAAAAAGAACAATATCTCTTTTGATACTAAATAAAAGTATAAGAAGGAAAATTTTTTTTTTTGGAAAAAAAAAAAAAGAACACAATACACAATAGAGCAAGCCTGGCTATGCAAACATTAAACAAAATAGATTTTAAACCAAACCTGGTCACAAGAGACAAAATGAAGACTCTTAAATATTAATAAAAGGTTCAGAAGAGCAAGAAGATAAAATGATTACAAACAGATGCACCTAACATAATAAGCTAAAGAAGAACAGGAAGCCAACCAGCAAAATTCAAATAAAAACAGACTTACAAAAGAGGCTGAATACTTCATTCTTAACATAAATTTCATGGCACTTACATGATTCGGTTTTAGAAAGAAATAAGTATATAGAAAATTATTCATTTCATCTATGTTTCCCAAATTTTTGGGATACTGTTGTTCATAATAGACTCTAATGATGCTTTCTATTTTGTATCACTGGTTGTAATGTTTTCTCCATTCTTTCTCTTCCGGGGTCTTCTTCTTTTTCTCTTACGCTAACTAGAAGCTTGCCTGTATACCATTTATCAGTCCATCCCTTTTAAAGAGCAGGTGGAAAATGAGGTAAGAAGACAACAATACATGTTATAATGAACTAACCTGATCCTAAAATTAAGTCTCAAGAGCCTTAAGAAAACAGTCACACACAGCCATGTTCACACTGCTGCTGTGTGTAAGCAGTAAGAACCCATTGCCACGACCTCTTTGTCGGCGCTAATGGAACCAATTTAAATAGAAATATCAGGCAAGAGAAATTGCAAGGGAGGTAGACATCAGTGCTAAAATTACCCTCAAAAATAAAAAACACAGGAAGAGACAGGCTCAGTAGTCTGTCCTGTCTACCTGTGTGAGTTCAGAGCAGAGGCATGGAGCATACAACTAGGTGGCAGCAATCTAGAAACCAGAAGCCTCCAGGTGAATGCCATCTTGCTACATCTTGTCAGTTGACTCCGCGGCCGCTAACACTGCTGGGAAACAGCTTTCTCTTGTTGTAGCCATCTAAGATCTATTTTTATGGCAGCCAAAGCAAATGGCTGTGTAATTCCCTCTAACTCCAGACATCCAGCTGCCCTTGCTTCCCTCAACTGCAAAACATTTCAGATATCATAGCGTATTCTCTGCCCTTCCTGACCTCTAGAATCAGCTTTCTCAAGTGCACCGCCAGGAATATGGTTTAAATAATACAGCTTAGAGCTGGGGATGGGCCCTCCTCACACCTATAATTCTAGCACTCACCATGCTGAGGCAGGAGGATGGCTATTTGTTTGAGGACAGCCTAGATCACAGTGAGTTTCACTGCAACCTACTTTAAAGTATGTGACCATATCTCAAAAACAAACAAACCAATGGGGTAGGTCCTTGCTTTTCCATTTCCTTTCCCATTGCTGTGATAAAGGACCATGACCAAATCAATGTTAGGGAGAAAGGGCTTGTTTTAACTCACAGTCTAAGGTACTGTCCAGCATGCAGGGAAGACAAGGAAGCAAGGGCTTGAAACAGCCACTCAGAGTGAGTTGAAGCCCAGCCTAGTTGACACAGTAAGTTCAAGGCCAGCCATGGCTACAGAGTGAGGCTATAAATTTTTTTTTAAGTTAAAGATGGCAATTGTTTAAGAAAAGGTGTACAAAGAAGGAAGCCTTGAACATTGTTGGTAGGAATGAATGTTCGTAGAGCCAATACAAAAAATAAGAGAGGTGGCTTGAAAAAAAATAAAAATAGAACTATGATATTATCTTAAAACATCACTTCAAAGTGTGTGTATATCCAAAGGAAGTGAATTCAGTATGTAGAATAATCATCTCCATTCACACGTTCATTACAACATTATTCAATAAATAGGTATGACACGGAATCAATCTAAATGTTGGATAAATGGTTTGAAACACACAATAAATATACACATTTGGCATTGAAAAGGAAGCAAATCCTGCCACTCACAATAGCGCCTATGCACATTGAGGTCATTAAGACAAAACAAAAAAACCCTGAAAGATAGATGTCACACGGTCTCACTTATAAGTAGATCCCTAAAAATTGAGTTCATGGGAACACAGTGTAGAATAACAGTTGTGACAGGCTTAGGGAGAAAGCTGGGGAAGATGTTCATTAAAGGACACAAAATTTCAGTCATGAGGAATATGTTCAAGAGGTCTACTGCACACCATGGTGAATGTCATTAATAACAACAGAATTCAGAACTTCAAAGGAAGGAATTTGTACACCTGTCCACAGAAGCGTCTTTCACAAGAGATCCGATGTGGAAGAAACGCAAGTGTCTAGGACAGATAGGTGAGAAATCAAAATACAGCCTATACATAAGGATACAGTCATACAAAAGGATGTGTACTCCGGCACATGCTTCAACATACATGAAAAGCTTACAGCTATAACTAAGTAAAATAAATAAATCACAAAAGACAAATGCCTTTATGTTGGATACTGAGTCAAACCCACAGAAAGACTGAAGATGGGGTGTGGGAGTGGAAATGACTTACTGCTTCATGAAAGATGACTTTCAGTCTTAGATCAAAAGAGCTCTGGAAATAGAAACAGATGGCAGTGACAGCCACGTACAATTGTGTACTTAATGATACCAGCTCGTATATAAAAACGGTAAAGATGCTAAGTGTTGTTTTATACGTGTAAAAATGTATAAAATGTAAAAGGGAGGAATATAAGAGATTTACGGTCATACATGTTGCAGCCGTACTGCATCTGTCATCTCCTTAAATGTCACTTTCCCTTAACTACCATTTTCTCTCTTTCTCTCTCTCTTAGTATAGAATAGAGTTTATTCAGGGCATGGGGAGGGGAGTTAAGAGGGTAGTAGGGGCAGAGAGAGAGAGAGAGAGAGAGAGAGAGAGAGAGAGAGAGAGAAATAGAGTAGAGGCTGGTCAAAAACACGTGGAGAGAAGGGGGAAGGGGAATGGGGAAAGAAGGGACAAAGGGGAAAGAGGGTGTGAGAACAGGAGAGAGAGGTACCATTCTCACAGGAAAGCTGTGCTTTAGAACTCGGCATGGCTTTAGCGAGGAGCTTAGCAGTCTGCAGCCATGTGACTACTGTTACTCCTGACAAGACACTTCATTAACCTGTGTGAGATAAAACGAAGGTGAAATAAGGCCTCTGCCAGAACACATTAGCAAAGACAGCTAATGTAATGCAGCTAACTGGCAAGATGAATATCCACAGTTATCTCCAACACAAACACCGTAAGACTGGGAAAAGCAGGAGGTTGGTAACCACACAGAACACAGCTCCAGCCTGGGTGATGGTCTCCTCCCTGCTCTGAGATCACACCACCTGTCACCATTTAACACCTTGTATCTTTCACCTTCTGCCTCTGTTCTCCAGTAGATGATGAAATCTTAGAAGACATTGGCTGTGCATAGTACCATGGCTGTAGTACCTGACATCGAGAGCTGAATATTTTCTTTTTTAAAGATCTGCTTGATTTGTTCAGGTTATTGAATATATAGTTAAACAACTGAAGTCCACCTTCCTTAACTGTTTTCTAAGGTATTGCATAATACTGAGGAACTACTGATTAAAGGCGAAATGGAAATTTCACTAGCCCAGACATCTGAAAGACCACACTGAATAAAAGACACAGGAATATACAAACTGAAGGTATCAGGAGAGTGTGATAGCTCGGCAATAAAGGAGCCTGAGTTTGATTCCAGGGGCCCATGTTGTGGAAGGAGAGAACCGGCTCCAGAAATTTATCCCTGACCTCTACCTGTGTGCCATGCCCTGGCCTGGTCTATACAAACACAAGGAAGAGATGAAGGCAAAGAAATCAAGGGGGTGTCTGCAGAGTTAGAAACAGCCCTCACTAACGCCTGATGCAAACCCTATTTTCAATACACAAAAGCACCTCAACATGAACAACTTGTATCTGCGCCAGTCACGGTATCAGAACGTATCTGCTGTGGGCTAGATTCTGGAGATGAGAAAACGTCCTCGTAAGCAAAAAGGGCAGACAGATAGCTAGGAGAGGAAGCACATCTCGGCTTCATTCTTTAATGTCTCATATAGTCCACAGGGGTTTGTGCAGCTATTCCAACTGGTTTCTCTTCAAAATCCATGTATTCCATAACGATCATGATGATTGACAGTAAACGGTGCATATGTCCTGACATTTTCAAACTGTAATGCAGGAAGCAGACTCAGAATCTGCACTCATAAAAATTCTTGTCTATCCTAGTCTGGCAAGAAATAAAATCAGTAATAATGATACTTCGATGTTTTAGTTTTGGCCTTCAGAAATAGAGTGGTATACAATAATGGCTATTTAAATACACGGATTACTAACAGATACCGATGTTTGTGCAATTTAATTAAAGTGATGCATTTTCCCTTTTGCAGGTTAACTCCGAGGCCCAAAGTGAAGTTTCAGGACTTAAAAAGTAATTCATTTTTCAGACTATATTTTAATGTTTCCAGTCACCAATGAAGTAAGCCATGGAAATGATCCACAACCAATTGTCTATGACATTTTTATGACTTTAGCATCTCTAAACTCGACTGATTCAAAACTTCCATTTATTTCTGTGAAGAGTAAAAGGCCAAAAGCTCACAGCTAACGCTCAGAATTAGAACAGAATATGTAACTGGAGATTTGGGCTTAAAGACTCGATCAGTTCATTACTTTAACAGGATAATCTAAGATTGATGCACATTGAATTGAAGTCTCACTTTCTACAACAGAGATCTGTGAGAAAAGCTCTGAACAGTAAATTTACTGTTAGGAATGTGTAGAATATTTTATTCAGAACTATTGCAAATGGCAGAACTGTAATGGTTTCATCACTGTAATTTTCAGGAGACCTTTAAACCCTGCAATAATTTGGAAGAGTATTTTTTATTCTCCTGATAAATTATCCTCTTGGAAGCTTCCTGGAAGCTTCTAGCCTCTGTACAATCTAATCTGGGCCTAGAATATTTTCAGCCTCTGGGACTTACTGCTAAATAAATCCATCCCTTTCCAGTTCTTTCTGATCTCTTGCTGGCTGGTTCAACTCAGCTGTTCTGGCTTAAACTCCTCTCCAAGCTGACTGATTCAACCTGGCTTCTTTCAGCTTCTCCTTCATTGCTCTTCTCTGTCTCTTACTAACTTTGGCAAAGCGTTTTAATCTCTGGCTCCTTCTCGTTCTCTGGCTCTCTGTCTTCACCTATGTTAGCTCGTTCTCTCTCTGCAACCTGTCTCTGTATAACTGTTCCAGTAAAGTTGCCCCCTCCTTTCTCCCTCTGCCCTGCTCTCTGTAACCGTCCTGGTAAAACTGCCTATTTTTCTTTCTTCCCTGCACTGCCACTTAAGTAGTTTCCCTTTCCTCTCTGTTCTCATGAGAGTTGGGCATATCTTATTTTGTCAAATCTTCCTCTGATGTGTCACTTTGTCTGCCACTCAATTAGACATGACTTTCAAACATGGGTGCTTCATTGTACAAGGTAACTTTACCTTCATTGTTTGGGGTTAAAGGTGTATGCTAACAGCTTATCTGTTTTCCAGCCAATGATATTAAAGTTATTTGCTAAGGGATGGACCACAACAGAACTAGAAACCAGATTTTGTTCAGTACATAACACAATGTCTTGGCGTTCACAGTGTGATCAAATATCCTGCAATGATTATTTTATTGAAAAGTGTTGAGATCCAGTAACTTTAGTCCACCTCACACAGTTAAATTTTGTCTATAAAAGAAACAAGGGAGATAAGAAAATGTTAACTCAGATGTGTGTGTTTGAAATGCAGTTGAATGAAATCATCGGAATGAAATCCATTGTTAGATATAGTTAATACATGCTAATGAAAACATCAAAACTAGGAGAAATACGGTTGAATCCTGGACATCAGCTAAGAAGAAAGTACAATAGCATTCAGGGCATGAGCTGACGCAGAAGAGAACACCAATCAATGTCAGCCTTCTTTTTCCCACTCCCTCCCTCACCAACAGCTAATAATCACTGCTCTACATTTAAACCAAGTCTCCAGATCTACCACATATGAGAGAGAATACGTACTTGTGTATATCTGACGCAATTACTTTAAAATATCCTTCGGTTTTATTATTTTTCTGAAATGTACAAGATTTCATTTTTCTTTATGGCAGGATAATATTCAGGTGTGCTTCTTTACTGTGTTGTAAAGTCCACTCTTGTTCACTGTGGGCACCTAGGGCTCATCTTAGCTATTGTGAATGGTGCAGTGGACAGCACAAAGGTGTCTCTTCCTATGTTGGTTTCATTTTCTTGGGGTGAGTACTCAGACAAGAGATAGCAGGGTCAAATAGAAGTATTTTTAGTTTCTGAAGTCTCTCCATAATGCTCTTCCTAATGGTTGTACTAATTTTTACCACCTTGATCAATGACAATTCATTTACTCTCCACATCCCACCAGCATTCATTTCTTTAGTTTTGATAACGGCCATTCTGTTAAGTGTGACGACATTATTGCAGATTTTAGTTACACTTCCCTCATGACTAATAGAACTACATTGAACTTTGTAATATATTTACTGATCACTTTATCTCTCCTTTTGAGAACCATTGGTCCATTTCATTTGGATCTTTTTGCTGTTCTTGCTAGGTTTAGAGGTTTTTGTATGTACTGATATTAGTTCTTTGTCCTGGGAGTAGCTTACAATTTTTTTTTCATTCCATAGGTGTCCCCGTACTTCATTCCCATAGATGTTAGTAGATCTAATTCTAATCATATAATATTGGTTCCTCTGTGCTTTGAAGCCAATGTCAGAAAGTTGCTGTCTACACCAATGCCTTCATGCTTTCCTTGTGTAGTTTCACAGTTTCAGGTCTGGATTACAGGTCTTTGATTCATTTTAAGTTGATTTGTGTACAGGGTGAGAGATCAAGGTCCTATTTGCTATTGGGTCTCAGCCTCACTTTCAGTAAAACCTTTGAGTGATTTTACATTTAACTTCTCGAACTGCATGTTTGTATTTGAAATCTGTATCTTTCCATGTGCTGTGGAAGGCTAGCCACTCAATGATTATTTTCCTTGCGGATGCCTGGGAATCCTGGCCCCAGTTGGAATCCGTGCCATTGTGTTTAAGTAGGATAGAAAGAGCTATATACTCCATTAGGACAAATCTTCAAAAGAAATAGAAGACAAAGTATGTTTCTTCTGCTCCATCCTCTCCTTAGAAAGAAATTACTTTTCCCTTCTTTTAGAGGATGTATTTTTACTTAGCATTTTCACCACTTTCTTTGGACATATTCATCCCTGTCTCTAAAATAGGAAAATCAAAACCATACATACCTAAGCTATGCATAATGGCACAGACCTATAAATCTTAGCACTCATACACCCAAAGCAAGAATATTCTGACTTTAAGACCAACCTGGGCTATATAAGCTCTGTTTTCAAACAACAGCAGCAGCAGCCAACAACAACAACATAAACTAAACTCCTAAATATAATTAGTTTCTTCTTATTGCTTTGATAAAATATGATGACCCAACATGGCTTTTAGAAGAATTTACTTTGGCTTATGGTTCCAGAGCATCCATAATGGCAACAGGAGCAAGGAGCTGAGACATCGCACCTCAACCACACCCAGGAAACAAAGAGAACAAGAACTGGAAGTAAGGTGAAGCTCTAAGCTCTCAAAGCCCACCTAGTCTACTGATGTACTTCTTCTAGCAAAGGTGCAACACCCAAAGGTACCTGTCCCCAACCATACTACCAATTGGGCACCGAGTTTTCAAATACTGGAACCTATGAGGGCATTTTTCATGACAACAACCACAGTGATCTAAAGCATCTTAGCATCTTGTTGTCTAATGGGTCTTGTCATGGGCTGTGTCAACTGAGCCTGTCTCTCTTGTCCCTAGTTAGAAGGTTATTTCTTTGGCAGGACTTTCTTAACATTTTCTCGGACATATAGGAAATCTGATGAGTGATTTAATACTCTTAAAAAGTTCCCTCACCCAATTAGAAATAAATAACATCTTGAATTTAATTAACTATACCATACTGGTCTCCCTGTATAAGCTGGGCCGGATTTAAACTTCACCATCACGGTGGGGATCACTGGTATAGAATATGATGTAGTGTGCCATATGTAAATAGTGCAAGGGTCACATTCGTGAAATGGATGAAAGAACAGTTGCTATCAAGCAGAGATACCTGGGTGATCTTTTAGCTTTGTTTTGTAGCAAAGGCAGCTGAAATTACTCATTTGACATGACTAAAAGCATAAGTAGCATAATTTCAGTGCCTATAGTCCTTGTGATGAACATTAGGTCTGTAATTGTTTAAGTCCAAGGTCTTTAGCTAAAACTCCATCTTCTTTTTGGAGTTTTGTCTGCTTTGAACCTGTGCAGGTCTTGTGAATGCTGTCACAGTTTCTGCCAGTTTGTATGTCGATCAGTCCTGTTCAGTCCAGAAGATGCTGTCTCCTTGAACTCACTCAACACCTGTGGCTCTTAGTGTTTTTTAAAACTGGATATTTTATGTATTTACATTTTGAATGTTATCCCCTTTCCCAATTCCCCACTCTCCCATTCCCCCTTCCCCTGCTTGTATGAGGATGCTCCCCCTTCTATAAACCCACTTCAATCTGAACACCCTGGTGTTCCCCTACACTGGGGAAATGAGCCTTCACAGGACCAAGGGCTTCTCCTCCTATTGGTGCCAGAAGGTGTTTTTGTTTCCTCTTCTGCATACATCCATGAGTCACAAAGGAGGAGGGTTTTGATGAAGACATCATGTATAGTGCTGAGTGCTCCAAGCTCTCTCACTGTCTGCACCTTGTCTGGTTGTGCGTTTCTATATTAACCATCATCTATAGCAAACAGAATCTTCTCTGGTGAGGGTTGAGCAACATGTCATTAGGAGTTACTTTGCTGCTATACTCATTTAGTGAAATAATAGTTGTGAGTTTTCCCCTAGTGCCCATAACCTATCCTAGTTTAGCAATGTCAGGCATGGGTTCCATCTCAAGGGGTGAGCCTTAAATCCAATTTTTTTCAAAGTGGTTGGTTACTATCATAATATGTATGCCACTATCATACAAGTACATTTTGCTGGCAGCTTGCTATTTTAGGTCACAGGGTTTGTAGCAGGGTACTAGTAATGATTATGTTTCTCCTCCAGTAGCATGCAGGGTAACTTCCAACATCATGCTAATCAGCAGGAGTGAAGCTTCCAGCTCTATTTTTCCATGTTCCATGATATAAGTAAGTGGGCATTTCGGCAACAGGGTCTTACTGTTAGGTTGCGAAGCCTTTTGCATTGGCAATATAGCCTGTACTGTTTTGGGGTGTCTACGGGATCTCTTTGGCCAACGACCCAACCAGACATAACTTGCAATTTTAATTTTTATTCACCTGAAGTAACTGTCACCTCGAAAGCTTATTTCCTCAGTCTTTTAATCTAGACCTAGTCCTGGAAGGCTCTAGATGTTGTAAAAGCTTACCTAGGCCTAGAATGTTTTTAACCTCTGAGACTCGCTGCTGAATAAGCTTCCCCTTTCTTGTTCTTTCTTATCTCTGGTTGACTGGCTCAACCTCAGTTTTTCCATCTCAAATTTCTCTTCAATCTGACTGACACAGTTTGGTTTCTCTCTCTCTGTCTTGACTCTCCTGAATTGGTCTGCTTGGCCATGTATTCTAATCTTCTGATTGCTGCTCCTTCTCTGACTCATTCTGTCTTCACCTGTGTCTAGCTTGTTCTTCTTTGCAACCTGTCTCTGTACAACTGTCCTAGAAAACCTGCTTCCTTCTGTCTCTGCACTGCCCCTAAGTAGCTCCCTTTTCCTCTCCTCGTGAGAATATCCTATTCTGTCAAATATTTCTCTGATTCATCACTTTGTCTGTCACTCAGTTAGACATCACTTTCAAACGTGCTTTCTTCTACAAACTAGCATTACCTTCATTGTTTGAGATTAAAAGTCTGTACTAAGGGTATGTCTGGATTCCAGACAGAGAGATTAAAGATGTGTGCTAAAGGCTGAGTGACACCATAACTAGAAACAGGGTTTTTCAGTATATTCCCAGGGTTCACAGTGCGATCAAATATCTTGCAGCAGTAACCCATTTCTGGTGCTAAGGATTTGATTTGGGAGCATAAGATTGAAGACGGTCTTCACCAGTACATGATCACTTGTAGTCCACAGACTGCCACTTTACAAAAACAAAATCAAATCCAGCATAGAAGAGCATAGCAAACAGAAACATAGTGAGCAAATGCTGTACTCTAATAAGCCACAAGACAACAAAAGCAGCTCCACCTAGAAAATACTTCAAGGATAAAGGGGAAGAAAAGGATGTGGAATGGAGAAGAGTCCTAAGGCCTATATTAAGATAGGAATTAATTTATAAATATGAACAGCATATTAGACAATTTATCATACAGAAGAAGTGTTGACAAAAATGCGGGTGTGATATTTGCATTTAAAGGGCACTTGCTTTCAGAAATGCATGCTAAAGTACTCATGGATATAATTACAGAATTTACAGAATTGTGCCTTTCACCATCCAAGTGGTGCAATAGATGAAAAGAGTTGAAATCAATTTCCCCACCAGCTGATCATTGTCAAGGCTAAATGAGAGGTTTATGGAGCCTTCACGTAATTACCTTGATTCTATTTTTGAAGTTCCTCCTGTTTTCCTTGGCCTCCCATCTCAGCTGGGACTTGCAGACTACCTGGCTAAACAATGTATTCTCATTCTCTTCTAAGGTCCCCTGCCTCACTTGCAGAGGGCCCTTCTTGACGCACTGTCACATAGCTTTCTCTGTGTGTACCTCTCCCTAGTGTCTTTACCTTTCTTGCAGATGGCCACCTTCTGATATACTACTCTATAGTCATTTCTTTAACAGTATCCAATCCTGGGGTCTCTTTATGTGTCTAAATATCTTCTTACAAAGGCCTTTGGTAACAATTTCATCTTAAGTATTTCTCTAAAGCCTCTGTCTTCAAAAAACAGTAATCCCCTCAGGTACTGGGAGTAAGGTTTCAAAATATGAATTTCAGAAGGACACAGTTCAATCCACAACAGTATAATAAAACTTTAAAGATAAAGCATAAGATATACTTATAATATAATATTTGAAGTCAAAATAAACAAGCAAATATCAACTTCATAAAATAAAATTCAAAAGATAAGAATTGTTTCTTGATGTAGATCTTAAACTTGTCACACATTTTCACTTTTTGTTTCCAGGGGTCTCCACACCCCACATGTCTCCAGGAGGGTGTGGCAGTAAACTTTCCTATAGTGAAATGCTGACATCTTAGACGCTAAAATGAATCAACCGTAAAATAACATCTTGTTATACAGAAAGCTATACCCAAGTAGGAAAATATTACCATACTAAGAATATTAAAATTCACTTTCAAAACTCAGCACAAATTTGGAAATTGGTATTTTTTTAAGTAACAATCTAATTGGGAAAATATGTAACTGAATCAATTTGGTCCAGAAACTTCTACCTCCGTGGAGACCATTAGGTAAAGCCACAGTCCTTGACTTTCTCCTACTTATACCACAGGATTTACATGAAATCATAGAGGACATTTACTTTACACAAATCTTGTAAGATAATACTGTAGCTGTAAGTCAGCAATGATAAAACCCTGACAACTGGAATGAATTGGGCCAAGTAAGGTAATAAAATTTAATGGGAATAAATGTACAATTGTGCACAAGGGACTAAAAATGCTTACTTTCAGAAAGACAAAAGTACAGATAAGACTGTACATGAACTCACATTCATCTTTACATAAACTCACATTAAACTTTTTGTTGAAATTTTTAGTTAGCAATAGTGCATTGAGGGTCAAGAATGTGCTTACTAAGAGTTACTGTATCCTGGTTGGATCTGCCTGCTATCCTAGTTGGTCCACCTGGGATAGCCTGCAAAGGTTGAGTGGCCTATGGTCCCCCGAGCCTCACTGTCTAGCTCTGGCCTTGCTCTTTGGTCCAGAGAAGACTTGACGGACCTAAGGAGCGTTCTGCTTTCTGCTGGATACATTCTGCGCCCCAAAACTAACCAGATTGGAATCTTGTCCCAATACCCATCTGATACTGCCCTCCATCCCAGTTGGTCCTAGAACACAGCATGCAGAGTCAGCATTACTTGTCATCTCGCTTGGGTCTGACTGGAACACAGCCTGCAGAGTAGGGTTTACCCAGGATACTGGCTGCAGATTGGGCTCTGTCTGAGGCACAGCCATCAGTGTCAGGTACCTTGATCCCCACTTTCCTGAGAAGTCTTGCTGCCATAAGGACCATCCAGCCAACACCAAGGAAAACCAGAAATCCAAAGAACAGCCTAGAAACACAACCCAAGGCAATATGATAGCACCAGAGCCTTCCTATCCTACAAACCCAGATATCCTAATAGAACTGAAGCACAAGAGGAGGCTCTTTAAACCAATCTTTAAGCACAAAGTATAAACCAAGTATAAATGCCAGAATGGTAGAATAACAAATTCTGTGCACATAAAGAATATCAATGATTTTGGAGCTGTAAGTCAAGGTTAACAAGGCAGAAGAGAAATATGACTTATCTTTAAAGATCTTAAAGGGCCAATAAGAGAGAAAACTTTGGCCCTTGTGGGATGAGTCAACTTCGTCTGTCCACTTTTTTTCTCCTTCAGAAATAATCACTTCCTCAGAGATATATCATTGCTTAGCCTGTAGCTAGCGGTGAATTAGTTAAACCACTTTGGCTCCTGGCAGGTCTTGGTTCCAGCCACCTGCCAGAGTCCTCTGAATTTGTGAATGAAAGACACATGCCAGCTTAATTTTGATATGCCTTGACTAGCTCAATGGTGGGGCACTTCAAAAAAACTCCCCAAATACTCTGATATTCCTGGCTTAACACCTCCTAAATCCATATTTTATCTTTGTTTCCCTGGCTCCTTCTGGGTGGCCCCCTATCTTTGCTGCCCACGATGCTTCTGGGCAGCCCTTCTGGGGGCTGCTTTCCTTCTTGTGCCTACATTTCAGCTGTAAGTCCCCCATTTCTTCCTGGACAGGTCCCTCCTACCCCTTCGCCTGGGGGCCCTTTCTTCTACTCCTCCTCCTTCTTCCCCATTCTTCCTGCTGGAACCTTGAAGTCCTTCCTCTTTCTTCCTACCCAGTCAGTAGCCATTGGCTCTTTATTGATCAATCAAAAAACAACTGGGGACAGGAACTTTGAGCACTTAGGCATGCAGATTCCCAATGTTGGAGGCTGAATTTAGAGAAAGCATTAGAACCAATCCCCCAAATTAGCCCAAAGCCTGAAGCTTGCCAGGCACTGGCTGTGGTTTCCCTCCTTATTCTTCTCCATTAGGTAACCATTCTGTTTCTAATTGTCAGAGCAGATTAGCCCTGTGTCTTTGGTTGATGTGGACTGCATAGACTGGGTGATTTATAAGCAATAGAAATTTGTTCCTCACAGTGCTGAAGGCTGCAAGTCCAAGAAAAATGTACTGGCAGTTTGCAACTGTTGCCTCACATCCTGGTCCAGGGATGGGCGCCTTCACTCTCTCCTCTCATTTTTCTAAAAAATAGTCATGGGGTCTCTGCTGTCAGGACTCAACCACTTCCCGGAGTGCCCTCCTCCTATACCATCCTTTTGGGGAGTCAGTGTTTCAACTTATTAATGTGAGGTCAATGTGAGGTGGACACAACATTCAGACCATAGCAACCTACAGGATTAAAAGTTGCTAGACAAGGTAAATCAGGTTTGATTGGTCAGTTCTAGAACACTCAAGCCTAACAGAGCTTGTTGAATGAGTAACAATAAGAAAGCTGAAGAGGTATGAGGACATTTTAAAATACTGTGGTACTGAGATTCACAGGCAGCCTGAAGAAGGTAGATCCTTTGCGACTGTGGAGGCCATGTTTCAGGGCTAAGCAACAGTAAAGTTGAGGAGATGAATGTGATTAGGCTGAGTGACTTTTGGGTTTGTTGTTAACAAAGAACATGTTGGATTTTATTGAGAAAGATGATGTGCATTACTACATCATAGATTGTGCTATAGCAGTCAGTTCAATTCTGATCCATGTTAGAGAGTTAATAACACCAATGTTATCTATTTATGTAATAGCTGTCATTCAACCTCAAATGTCATTGTTGTTTTATGCCATGATTTCTATCTTCTTCCCTCCCTACTCCTCAAAGCTGATGAAAAGCTATAGCATTATTAGGATGATGTAGAAGAATTAAGGAAACAGTAGCCAACAGTGAGGTGAGGTCAGCCCTAGGAAAAACTATTTGTGATTTCCCTAGTATTCACTGTGCCAAAAAGAATGCAGATTTGGGAAATGACACAAAGTCATTGCCTCTGCATTTCTCTCTCTCTCTCTCTCTCTCTCTCTCTCTCTCTCTCTCTCTCTCTCTTTGCTGATTCAATGTTTCACAAGGGCCCAGTTTTCCATAGGAACAGATCAGATTTACAACAAATACAAAGATTGCATCTTTTATTTATAAGGGAAAAAACTCTCAAATACTTTTCATTAAAACCATGTGACATGTTGTACTGGCTTTAAGAGTATTAGTCAAGCATTACATAATTTTTGCTATTCTGGTAAAGGTCACTGTACTCATAGGTTACTGAAACTATCAAGTCATAGCTTAATGACTAAATTCCAATTTGCAATGAATGGACCATGGCTCATGTTTGCTCCCCTATGCCCACGGTCTTCCTTTTAGGAAAGCTTTGTTGTTGTTGTTGTTGTTGAAAGTATTCTTATTCCAAAATTCATTCACAGGAATTAAAACACGTTACCAACTAATATTAATAGAAACAGATAAATTATTTATGTTGAACCATATTACATCACTTGAGAGGCTTTTGAAGGAAAGTAGGGGGCATGGTGCAGATAGCATAGGGACAGGAAATAACAGAGTTGACATGAGGACATGCTAAATAAAATCAGAATAGGAGAACTGGACTGTTGAGTGTACCCACACACCAGGCCAAGGGGTTGGGAGAACTACACACACAACAGGACATCCCAAATATGCTAATTGAGATATCTCTATCACTTTTAAATATATGCTAGCTCTTTCTGGGGACTTCATTCCTTACTATAAGGCTGGGAGGTAAAGGTCTGCATTACTGAGAGGATATGAAGAGAACAAGGTCATCATGATTTCAGATGCTCACTGTTTCCAGTCTATACAACGTTAGTACTTGAAAACCAAGGAGCAAATGCTTGTCTTCACTTTCACTGTTTATGCTTATGATTATGTTTATATTTATATCTTCTATATGTCCTACAGGTTTAAGTAGATCTTGTCAATCACTGTCGTAATTCCTGTGCCTTGTATAACTCCAAATATGTCTCCAAGGGGGATATATATATGGTATGGATGCTGCTGGCCCATAGACCATAACATAGACCACAACATTAAGCACATCTTGGTAGGGTACCTGTTTGCTCTGTTGTCCTATGAAGTTATATATCCATCTGTCTGTGTCACTGGTGAGGAATTTTCAGGTTAAAGTATAATGAGTACACAAGAAAAAAACCACTCTAAAATTACTACCTCAAGAGAGCAATAATAACATCTTAAGTTGTCCTGGAGGTAGAAAACTATATTCGATATGCTTGAACTATGCATACTTCAAGCCAGTCACTGATACATTCATAGTAGCTAATATGTTTCCTTTTCATAAATGAAGTACTATGTCTACCTATGTTAAAAAGTATTTGTGTAATACATAAAACAGTAAGTCATTGTTTAAGTAAGTCTGGAAAGTGAGGTGACACAGGTCAAATTTTCCAGATAACTGTTCTTTATCTTTTATGTTTAGAAACATTTATTTTTAATTGAAATGTTTCCAGTGTTAGTATTCTCAGTAAGTCTTTGATCTACAGTCACATGGGTTGATATGTATTATTTCGTGGTATGTGATGGCCAGAGATTCTCAGGGAGGTCCATGTGGGATTATGTGCTCTGGGAAGACAGAGGAGTCTCGGGGGACTCTCTGAGGGATTTCTAAATCTCTTGGAAACAATGTTCTGCCTTCCTCTGCCATGATCAGCTACCACAGCCCATTGCTTTCCAGTTGCTTTCCTCTTGAAATGTCTAGTCTGTTCTTGTGTGTGTGTGTGTGTGTGTGTGTGTGTGTGTGTGTGTGAGAGAGAGAGAGAGAGAGAGAGAGAGAGAGAGAGAAAGAAGTAAGAGAGAAGTGAGAGAGAGGTAGAAAGAAAGGGTAGAGAGAAAGGAGAGACAGAAATAAGTGAGAGAGAGACATAGATAGATAGAGAGGTAGAGAGAAAGGAGAGACAGAGAAGGGGGCATGGAGAGAGAAACTGACTTACTATGTTATCCTGGGTGGTCAGCAATTCCCTATATAGACTGGGCTATACTAGATTTCAAAGAGATCTACCTGCCTCTACCCTCCAAGTGCTGGAACTAAAGATGTGCTCCACAATGACCAACTGATGCTTTGTTTTGTTGTGTGATATTCTAGGAAATATTCTGTAACTGGCTCTCTTCTCACTTTTATTGTACCACTGAAGATGGAATTCATAGCTAAACAAGGGTTCTACCACTACGCCAAATCCCCAGTATCCCTCTTATGTTTTCCAAGAAGAAGCCTTTCTTCACAGCTTTGGATTACTGGTTACTTCAATCAATATAACCCTTTCACCTTAAATGAATCCCAAGTTTGAGCCCCTTAACTCTTACTATGACCACAGAATACTCACTGATCCCAGTGTCCTTACAGTACTGGATCAAGTACTGTCCCATGACTTTTAGTAGATGATTATATTCTTGGACATTGAGGAATTCTTGTTTATTATGGGATGGTTCCATGATCTCCAAGGGTATGTTCACAATTCCAATCACACCTGCGCCAAGTCTGAGGGAGTAAATACATGAACGAATTTTGTAAAATCAGGCTAAAGGAAAAGGCAAACATTCACTGGCTACTTGCAACAAATCTTCCACAAATAAACCCATTGCCTTGGTGAGGACCACATCAAAGTGATTATGCAAACTTAAAGATATTTTATTATCCACAGTGATTTCTGGAGAGTTTAGTTCTGTTCTATGATGTCACCTCACTATGTCATCATCCTAACAAAACTCTTTCCAAACCTGTTACTTATGTAAGAAACCCAGGGTGGTAGAAAGGAACAAATTTTTCACAAAAACAACTGGAACCCCAGGATCTTCAAGCAATGACCCAACATGGACCTTTAAGTCTGATACTAGACAAAAAGGACTATGGTCTTTGTCCCCATTTCATCTGTCAGGCTACATGTCTCACCATTACAGTGACTCTCAGGCATACACAGAGCTCGAGTAAGGGAACATAACAGGCCCAGAGGGTGACAGCAGCTATCTGATTATTAGCCTGATATTCAAAGGTCTTTTGGTTCTTTAGCTTTTCCAGGGATACAGGCTATACACCCACCTAGGATATTCTGATTTTTTTACATTATAGGATTTGAAGGAAAGTCTCCCATGTTCCAGAACACAAGAGATAGGATCCCCACTGCTCTTGTCATAGGATATATCACTCTTCCCCAATGCAAGGCCCCTAACAGCTTTATATTTCACAACTTTCTTCTTCTACCCTGTCCTCCTCAGTTACTCGTTCTGTGAGTCTAAATTTATGCCTCAAAGCGAAGGCCTGATGTGACTTCCTCGTTTACTTACTGCCCTTCTCATACAACATTCCTTTATTCATTTATCCATGCATTTATTTACACAGCCATTCAAAGTTAACACCTGGACCTGTTCCAGGCATTACAGACTTAGACAAAAGCAAGAAAGACAAGGTCCCTAGGTCTCATTCACTGAAGAATGACAAGCATGACATTAGCAAGTAGATAAATATACAGGATCATGTCTCGAGGTGATAAGTGGTTTTAGGAAAATAAAATGGGCACTAAATTATGTGAAAAGTGACAGATGGGTGTGACAATAGGCTTGGATTTAATTAGGTAATCAAAGAAGGGCCTTTAGCATTCATGCCTAAAAAGCATGCCAAGGCCAATAGTGAGCCAATCTAAGGACAAGAAGCTTAATAGCAATTGCTAAGCTAACTGCTCTAAGATTCAAAGCAATGAAAGTCAACTAATTTGAGTTTTAGAAAATCACTCTACAAATAAGAAAAGAAAAACTCAACAAGCCCTACTTACAAATAACATAATTCTGTTCTTTTTTTAATTTTGTATTAGATATATTTCTTTACTTAAATATCAAAAGTTATTCACCTTCCCGGTTTCCTGTCCATAAGCCCCCATTCTGTCCCCTCCCCCTCCCCTATACAGGTATTCCCCCTATACATCTCCCTTACTGCCCCCCTTATTCCCCTGCACTGGGGGTCCAACTTTGGCAAGACCAAGGACTTTCCCTTCCACTGGTGCCCCAACAAGGTTATTTATTCTCTGCTACATATGCAGTTGGAGCCCTGGGTCAGTCCATGTAGAGTCTTTCAGTAGTGGTTTAGTCCCTGGAAGCTCTGGTTGGTGGCATTGTTGTTTTTATGGAGTGGCAAGCTCCTTCAACTCTTTCAATACTTCCTCTAATTCCCCTCAAGGGGGTCCTATTCTCAGTTTGGTGGATTGCTGCTAGCACTGACCTCTGTATTGGACATGCTCTGGATGTGTCTCTCAGGAGAGATCTATAGCTGGTCCCTTTCAGCATGCATTTTTTTTAGCTTCATCAATCTTATCTAGTTTTGGTGGCTGTATATATATGGACCACATGTGGGTCAGGCTCTGAATGGCCATTCCTTGAGTCACTGCTCTAAACTTTGCTTCCATATCCCCTCCTATGGATATTTTTCCCCCTTTTAAGAAGGAGTGGGAGCATCTGCATTTTGGTCATCTTTCTTCTTGAGCTTCCTGTGGTCTGTGAATTGCATCTTGGGTAATTTGAGCTTTTTGGCTAATATCCACTTACCATTGAGTTCATACCAAGTGTGTTTTTCTGTGATTGAGTAACCTCACTCATTCTTAACGGAACCTAAAGATTCCACAAAATAAACACTTAGGCCCCATAAATCCTTCCAGAAGTATATCAAGATACAAAGTTCATTACATAAACAAATCAGTAGCAATATTCATGTCTTTTTATCTTTTAGTTTTGTTATTGGCACATATCAATTATATATGAAAATAAGGTAATAGCTTTTTTAAAAAATACCAATAATGAGGGGATGGGAAAATTCTATCTCAGTAACAAAAAAAAAAAAAAACTAACTAGAACAAATCTAACTCAGAAGATAAAAGACTTCTACATCTTTCAGATGATGAAGAAAGAAACTTAGGGAAAATCTCCCATGTTCATGGATAAAGACAATTAATATTGTGAAAAGAATATATTACCAAATATACAGATTCAATGCAAACCCATCAAAATTCTATTAACACTCCTCACCAAACCAAAAAAAAAAAAATTCTTATGAAGCACAAAGTAACAATATAACCCCTAGAGGGAAAACAGTGGAAGAGAATTACAACACTGGGTATTATGGACTATATTTAAAAACAACATGGAGCGGACACAGAAACAGACCTGTGGACCAACAGGATAATAGAATGGAGGACCTAGAAAAAAGTGTATATAATCATAACCAACTTACGGCAAAGCTGCTAAAAAACATATGTTGCAGAAAAGACTTGTGCTCTGAAAACTGGATTTTCATACTTAGAAGAGTGAAACTGGGTCCGTATCTTCTACCCTGACCACAACATTTAATTAAAAATGGATCAAAGGTTGCAATGTGAGACCCGAAACTTTGCAACTGCAAGAGGGAAACACAGACAAAACACCTCAGAAATATAAGCACAGACATGCATTTTTGTCACTGGGATTCTAATAACATGGGAAATAACCCCAAGATGTGACAAATGGTATTATGAAGTTAAAAAGCCCCTGCACAGCAAAGGCAATAAACTCCAGAGTATAGAGCAATAGCCTACAGTGGGAGAAACACTTGCCAGTTATGCATCAGACAAGAAATTAATATCCAGGACACATAAAGTGTCCAAATCATACCATCAGTCATTGAATGAATAAACTGAAAGACCATTCTCAAAAGAACAAAGTCAAATTACCAAGACATATTTGAAAAGCTGTTCAATATTTTTAGCCATCGGGAAAACACAAAACAAAACTGCTTTGACATTTTGCTTCATCCTGTGAAGAATGGCCATCAAGCAAAGGACGGACAACAAATGCTGATGAAGATGTGGACAAAGAAGAGCCGTTTTCACTACTAGCAGAAATGAAAGCCCATCCCAAAGGAAATCAGGATAGTTTCCTCACAAAACTGAAAGCGGAAGTACTACATGATGTAGCTCTCTCCATTCTTGAGCATGTACCTAAGTCTCTGCTAACATATCCCGGAGATGCTTATATATCTATGTTTACTACTACAGTAGTCAATATATCAGGAAATGGATCAGCCTAGCTATCCATCAGTAGATGGGCAAAGAAAATGTGGTCCACATATGAAATGAAATTTTATTCAACCATAAAGAAAAATAGAAACTTGATATTGGAGGAAGATTTCAGGTGACTAGAAATCACTAGGCTAAGCAAAGTGAATCAGGCTTTATTTATATTTATATGTATGGCTGTGTACATATGAATGTATTTATCTGTCATAGAACTAGAAACAGGATCACGAGAGGAAAGACAAAGATCTTAAGAGAAGCATGACTTCACTCCTTCTTCAAAAGGGGAACAAGAATACCCTTGGGAGGGATAGGGAGGCAAAGTTTAGAACAGAGACTGAAGGAACACCCATTCAGAGCCTGTCCCACATGTGGCCCATTCATATACAGCCACCAAACTAGATAAGATGGATGAAGCAAAGAAGTGCAGGCTGACAGGAACCAGATGTAGATCTCTCCTGAGAGACACAGCCAGAATACAGCAAATACATAGGCGAATGCCAGCAGCAAACCACTGAACTGAGAATGGGACCCCAGTTGAAGGAATCAGAGAAAGGGCTGAAAGAGCTTGAAGGAGCTTGAGACCCCATATGAACAAAAATGCCAACCAACCAGAGCTTCCTGGGACTAAGCCACTTCCCAAAGACTATACAGTTGGGCTGGCTCTCGCTCCAACTGCATAGGTAGCAATGAATAGCTTGGTAAGGGCACCAGTGGAAGGGGAAGCCCTTAGTCCTGCCAAGACTGAACCACCAGTGAATGGGATTGTTGGGGGAAGGGTGGTAATGGGGGGAGGATGGAGAGGGGAACACCCATATAGAAGGGGAAGGGGAGGGGCTAGGGAGATGTTGGTCTGGAAACTGGGAAAGAGAATAACAATTGTAATGTAAATAAGAAATACCCAATTTAATAAAGATGGAGAAAAAATTAAAAAAAAATTAAGAGAAGCATGAAATAGAAAACACAAAACCAGACTCACTAGGTCAGGGTGGGGATTAGGGGAGGAGAAAGGGAATTCGCTGGAAGGGAAAGAAACATGGTGAAGAACATAGGGCAAAGGGAATAAATGAAAACAAAATATAATGATACATATGTCTGATGATGCCAGGATGAAACCGGTCACTTTATATGTTAACCTTAAAGTTAATAATATTGTTCTCAGTGTTGGTGCACAGTATTAAAGTGCACTAATGATCCTCAGCAAAAGATGGGTGCCCTTGACCTTTATGTCCATAGAGCTCAGCACAGGATATTGCAACTCCCTTGCTTTTGCCTGAACAATGAATGAGGAGCTACTTCCCTGAGCAAGAGGAGGCAAAAAAGGCTCCCTGACTCATTCCACCACTCTTGGGCAACTTGTCTGACTCTATCCCTTTGACTTTTTGCTTTTGAGATTAACCTTTAATAGCTGAGCTCCATTCCTCTATGATGACTTTGCAAGATTCTGCACAACTATCAATTTATGGAACTTGAGCACTAGACAATGTATTCTAGATTCTAAAGGGACTGGGGATGTTACACACACGTGCGTGTACACACACACACACACACACACACACACACACACACACATATTCAGGTAACAAACAAAAGCTGTGAAATCCATAACATGGCTCCTTACAAGATTAACGTTTGGATTTGCTTTTCTCTGTTAACATTCTTTAATTTGTATTACTTTTTTATTGGTGAAACTAGAAACCTGAAGAGGTGTCATAAGGGATAGAAAGACATAAGGAAATACATTGGGGACAACATTTTTCCCACGATATGATTTTCTCATGAGAGAAAGCACACAGCTTCATCATATTATAAATTGGGCATATCAATTCCTGTGTACTGAGAGGAGGGGTGAGTGAAAAACACAATGGCTGCTGGTGTTATAGTGTATCACACGTCTAGCTCCACAGACAGAACTGGACTGTGGCCTCCCTACACTGCCTTTAAATGGAGAAATGAACTACTTACAATGATTTCATTTTCAGCTGGGGACCAACCTTCTCATACATTTTGATCAACCGGTTATTACTGTAAATGAACATTCCAGCTTGGCTTCGGTCTTCTATGTGCACTCCAAAGAACAGAGAGAGAGTTTTTGCTTTCCTTAGTGCCCTAGAATTATATTTAGAAAGGTTTTTAAAAATGATCAATTAAGGAAACATACGAAATTTATAAAATGTCTAATAAATAAATTCAAAAGATAAATATCAAAAGAATACCCTGTAATGTACCAGATACTTTGTAGTACCTGGTGGAAAAAGCTAATATCCACATAGAGTCAAGTATTCTGTATGCGCGAATTACAGGCCAAACACAGGCCTTCATGCAAACACAAGCCTGTTCACTTAAATCTAAAAGGACCAGAAAGATCTCTGTGTTCACTCGTTTGACACGTATAAGGCAGTTGAAGTGGGCAGGGTTCTTTGGAGTAAGAAAACATATAGAGGTTAGGATGACTTACAGGCTGTGGTCCAGCTATGGGTGTCTACAAACAAAAGGTCCAGAAATCCAGGAGTTATTCATTTCTTGAGGCTGGGAGTCTCAGCTGGTCTTCAGTATACATTAGAATCCCAAAGATGTAGGCGCTAATGCCAGTGAAGGAAGCGATTGCCAGCAAAAAAATATGAGAGCAAACAGGCAAAGAGAACAAGCTTCCTTTTCCCATATCCTTCACATAGACTGCCAGCAGACGGTATGGCTCAGAATAAAAGCAAGTCTTCCCACCCTCAAAAGATCTAGATTAAAAGTTAGTCTTCAAATTACTTAATCAAGAAAAGGTCTCTTGCAGGTGTACCTATCTTCTGGGATTTTAGTTAATTCCAGATATAATCAAGTTGCCAAGGAAGAATAACCATCACAAGTTCACTCCTTATCAACTTAACACACAACCATATTTCCTAATGTCAGGCTTAAATTCCAAATGAAAACAATAAACAGGTCATAATTACACCTATCATAATATAACTATACCACCTACAATTACAAATGCATTATATATTTAACTCTGTCATAATCATGCCTAACATGATATACCTATTCTATACATAGCCACAAAAGCACTATAAGTTTTTAGAATGGGTGGCGATATCTCTTGAGAGACATTCTTTTAGTCTCTTTTAGTCTTACACATGATAACCACTGATATTCCCTTAATTGGTGTTAAGTTACATGATAAACAATTTGAGGAAAGAAAACACAAATAGCTGCACAAATAAATTCTTAACAAAATATGACAGAAACACCCATGTTGATTATAATACTCATTTCTGCAAATGGTCATGTGGTTTTAGCTAACATTTCATAACTACCTTCCTCTGCTACACATACTGTCTTTCCTCCACCCTCGGCAAGTACCTCAGCCCGTCTTGGCTCTCTTTCTGGAGGAGTGATCCATACCTTTATTCCAAATGGGTCTTTCTATATATCCTTTGTAATCCTACCTTGATTAGCCTGTTGTAGTTTCCTAGTGACTTTAATTACAGGTTTTAAAAACACCAAGCTATGCCCTAAAAGACCTCCTGAATTCCAGACATACTCTTTATTATCTCCATTGTGGAGAAGCCATCCAATATCCCCTTAGTAATGTGGATCAAGCAGCCCTCTTTACAATGTCATTCCTTTCTTAGCCTCTTTGCTTTAAGGCACCAGTGTTCATCTCTGCTGTTGGCAGATCTGGCATTCAGTCACAGCTGTAGCCGGGTCAGCCTTGTGTAAGTGGAAGTCTAGGTTGCCAAGCAAATGCATAACGTCCATCTCTTCTACCATGGCTACTTTTTTCCTGGCCCGTTGGTTAACTACAATGTTTACAGAAAGAGCATGACTGCCCACAGAACAGGTTATTGTGTCTACTTGGTTACGAAACTCCTCCTCTGTTGACATCACCTTTTGACGAGCATTTACATGGGCCACAAATATCTTCACATCCTTCACTTATTTGGAGAGATCTATTGACACACACCAGATAGAATTCTCACCAATTTTCCAGTCATGCTGTGTTCAAGTTCTTGTCCAGTCAGACATCAATTGACATGAATCAGTGAACAATTGCACATCTGACCATGTATCCTTCCAAAGAAAAGGGATGGTCATGTGTACTGGCCAAAGATCTGCCCACTGGAAAGATTTTCCTTCACCAGTGTCTTTCAGTGTTGTCTCAGAAACAGGCTATAATGCTACCCCCTGTCCACTTCTTAGTGCTGCCTACATAATATGCAGAACCAAGAGTAAAAGAGCCCCTAGTCTTCTCTCCCTCCGTAATCTGATCATATAGCACATTTTATAATGCTGTAGGTGCATGCTTGGGAGGAGATGGCATTGTAACAGCAGTAGGACCATAGGCATTTAGGCAACTTCTTCTTGTAACCTGTTTGTGCCTTCAGGGACTTGCTCTGGACATATTCCATATATACACTTCCATTTGATAAATGCTATTGAGGAAGTCCTGCTTTAAGGCTGAGTGGGTCAGATAATACTCAGTTCATTAGGGACAGTTCAGGTCATTTGGTAACTTTGTGGACTATTAATAAACTTTCAGGCAAATAGAAGGCCAAGAGATGTCTCTCAAAGGGAGAATAGTGTCTGCAGATGGTGACAAAGTCGGACTCCACAATCCCAAAGGTCCCTTCTTGGATTCACCTATAGCAGCTTGACAAAGGCATCAGACATCATCCCTATCTGCAACTTGAATCTCCAGAAACAATGAGTCCGCTGAATCATGGCCCAAGTGGTATGGTAGCCTGTACAACATCCTAGACTTGTTGAAGAGCTTCTCTTGCTCCAGACTACATCGAAAGTTAGTCGATTTTCAAGTCACTTGGTATATGGGCCAGAGTAACACACCAATGAGGAGTGTGCTGTCTCCAGAATCCAAATAGGAGCACAAAATGTTGGGCTTCTTTCTTGGTGGTGGAAGTGAGTAACTTATCCTTTACCTCACAAAGAATATCTCTGCATGCCCTACACACTAGACTACTAAGAATTTCACTGAGGTAGAAGGCCTCTTGAATTTGGTTTGAATTTATTTCCTACCTGTTGATAAACATACGTGTTACCAACACATACAAAGTGGTTGCTACCTCCTGCTCATGTAGTCCAATCAGCATAATATCATAAATATGCTGGGAACATAAATATATGTGATTATTGTGTGGAAGAAACAAATGTTCACAATCTCTTCAAACTAAGTTATGATACAAGATTGGAGAATTAATATATTCTTGAGGTAAAGGTATACTGCTGGCCTTTCCAACGGAAAGAAAAAGTGTTTCTGGTAGTCCTTATGGACAAATACCAGAAAAATGCATTTGGTAGATCAATAGCCGCATATCATGTGCCAGGAATTGTGTTAATTTGCTCAAGTAAGAATACCACATTTGGAATAGCAGCTGCAATCAGACTCAGTATTTGACTGAGTTTTCAACAGTCATTTGTCATTCTCCATAATCCGTCTGTCTTCTTTACTAGCCAAATAGGATATTAAAGAAAGATATGGAGGGAACCACCAACCTTGCATCTTTTAAGTACTTAATGGTGGCATTAATTTCTGTAATTCATCCAAGGGTATGATACAGTTTTCAATTCAACTACTTTAATTGGCAGAGGCAACACTAAAGGCTTCCTTTAGTCTTTACAACTATAATAGCCCTAACTCCATAGGCCATGAAAACGTTAGAATTTATCTCTTTCAATCACACATTTTGTGACTGGGGAAATCATCACAGGATGAATTCCAAAACTCACTGGACATACTGTGAGCCAGGCTTCATAAATACCTGACCTCTATAAGCCCCTAATTTAACTAGAGAGCCACAGTTTTTCATGGGATCTTACAGAATCAGTATTAATTCAGAACCAGCATCCAAAAGACCCAGAAAAGTCTGATTGTCTCCTTTTCCCCAGTGCTCACTTACCCTTGTAAAAGACCACAGGTCCCTCTGGGGAAGAACTAGAAAAAGGCTAACAGTACAACTCTTAGGTATTTAGGAAGATCCTTCCTCAGGGGAACTAAAGGATACTGGGTCTGCAAACTGGCTCAAGTCTAGAAATTGGTTCACAGGCCAAGATTTTTTTTTCCATAATCCAATTTAGCCTTTCTTTCATTTGAGAATTTTTCTGCTTATACAGATGAAACAAAAATGCAGTAGGCTTCTTATTTCATGCCTGGAAACACCATGATTGATTACCCAGAATGAAACGTCCATGCCATCATAAAAATCGTGTTGCCTGCCTGAACATTATGGGTCAGATCATTATGGACATTGCTGTGCCTATGCTGCCCATTATAACTATGATCACCTTGACTTTGACTCAGTGCTGTAACCTGGACCCTGCTACTTCACGACCCAATAAAGCCCACTGCTTTTAACCCATCCAACTGAGCAGTAGCATCTCCAACCATAAGTTCTAGCACAAGAAAAAACGGTAACAACAAAGCTCTTCAAACTTGCTGGCACCCCTCTCACCATTTTGTTTCTTATAGGATTAGCGAAAAGCACATCTTCTAACTCTTCCCATTGTGGAGTATGTTACACCGTATACCCACTCCAGCACTGCAATTTCTCTGAACCTTAAATCCCTTTATCAATACTAAGCCAAGAGATAGAAGGCAACTCCAGCTCCTTTTCAGTTGGCCATCTTTTGACAATTGCTTCAGCAGCCATTCAAAAATGACACCTTTTTTCTCTAGCTGTACAAGCTTCTACATTAAACCTAGGATCTCCAGTCAGTGCGCCTGTATCAATAAACTCAGACTGATTCAGTTGCATGTTCCTTCTACCATTAACCTGCACCTTTAAAGTCCATTCCCACACATATTTGCCATACTTCTGCTTGAATGAATTAGTAAACTCATTAAGCTCTTCAGCAGGATAGCGTACCTCCTCATGGCCTATGAACTCTTCTATGTGCTCTCCAGGAACCCCCTTAGAGGTTATAGGTCCAGAGATAACTATTAGTGGCCCTGGAAGAATGTCAGTATTGTCTTCCTGACATTTCCTCTGAAGAAAGTCAGTGATAGTTTAGAAGGCAATGAAGAATTAATTTCCTTTGTCAATGACATAAAAGGCAATATTTCAGGGGTGAGGGGTACACCTCCTGCTTGACAGCAGAGAGAGCCTATTTCCTTAGATGAAATAAACCCTTAAAAACTGAGGATTTGGAGTTCTCAGCCTCAACTGGGTACGCTCATTCATCACCATCCCCAGTTAAAGCATCCCATTCTTTATCAATTAATCCCCTCAGGCTTGGATTTGAATTTTCGCTGTAATTCAGCCTATCTTTCAATGAAGCCTTCTCATTGATTTTCCATAATGTGCATTCTGTAGTTAATGGAGAGAAGATTCTCTTCCAGGGCACGTGCAGAAAACATTAGACTGCGCATCTGGAGGTTGTCGATTTTACTACTGAGTTCACCATATTGAAATATGAGAAGTTGCTTGATTTTACCACAGAACTCATCCTTTTCCTTTGTCAACTTATCCAGAGATCCTAGAAGCAATGACCAGCATCGCTATTTTCCTTATTTTCCCATAAACTGTCAATAGGTTTATATAGAGTCACAAAATCCACTGCCTCTCACAATTGGTGAATTAGAGTAACCAAATACATTTGTGTCCTTAAGTTTGTAAAACAGTTCATGCCAAGGGTTTTCAGTAGTCTGCAAACTGCCAGGACAGGCTTCAGTAATGGTAAGTGTTAACAAATTGAAAAGCTCATTCTAGTTTGCTAAAATATTCATCCTTATATTTCTGTTTATCTAGTTGCTCAGTGAACAAGTTGTTCCATCTCAGCTGGCCTTCAGTAGACATCACCATGTCCTTTACATAGGCTGCCAGCAAAAGGTATGGTCCAGATTACAGGTGGATCTTTCCACCTCAAAAGACCTGGATTAAAAGTGGGTCTTCCCACTTTAAATAATTTAACTAAAGAAATTTTCCTTTACAGGTGTGCCAGCTGCTTGTGTTTTAGTTAATTCCAGATATAATCAAGTTGACAAGCAAGAATAGTCCTCACAATAGTATTATTAAAAAAACGTGGCTCTTAAAAGAAAAATTTCTGACACTGCATGGGTTTCCCACTTGCAATGTGTTCTCAATTTCCCAAATAACCAACGAAGATTAAACTGTGACAAAAATATTTTCACTAGTTTTGCCTCTAACACTTCAAAAAATATAAATAAAAATTCAAAAAATATAAATAAAAGCCAATAACATCAATTTACATGGACAATAGACAGGCTAGGTAAGCACTATGCTCTTTGTTTCATGTTGTTGTTGTTGTTGTTTCCCTATACATAAAGTTTTGTTTTTGTTTTTCTTTTTTCTTTTCTATTAAGTGTTAAGAACAGAGAGGGAAAGAGAGGGAGAGAGCAAGGGAGAGGTAAAGAGAAAGAAAGCAAGAAACAGATCTCCATGGTACAAGGAATCTGCTGGAGCTACAGAAAGCACCTGGATATGGGACGCAGACTTGGCTCATAGGCACAGTAACCTGGCAACCACAGGGAACAGTGTCCCACCTGCATGGGGGAAAAGACTGAGAGATGATTTTTAGAAACTAATTTAGCATGGTAGGAAGTATAAAAATCTTCCTTTCTCAGCCCCAAATGACCACAGAAAGGATCTTTTCCCAGGTCTCAGAGGTCGACTTACTGACATGGGTATTATATAATACTAAATGCATATACACCTAAGGTAATATATAAATCAAAACCTTTCTCACAAAGCTTTACCATGAGATTTAATTCTGCAACAAACTAGGATACTGACAGTGTAAGGGTTCCCAGAACGGCATTAAAAGCTATGACATCATCACTCTGTAGTACGGGATACTCTGCTTGTCTATAGATTTACAAGCACAGGCATGGTGGTGCACAAATATCTTTAATCCTTTCACTCAGGAAGCAGAGGCTAGTGGATCACTGCGTCTGAGTCCAGTCTAGGCCACAGAGTGAATTCTAGTTTAGTTGTTGATACATAGTGAGACTCTCTCTAAAACAAAATTATTTTCCCTTTTACAGAGAAGTCTTGGACTGCTATTCTGTCTTAGTAGAAACTGACCAGACAGTGGACCACCAAGTTACCATAAGACCTGAACTGACCATGATGAGCTGGGTTCTGTTTGACCCAATCAGACAGCAGCAGCAACCCAGCAACCTGACCATTTCCTGAAGGCACAAGAAAGTTACCTAAAAAGTAGCCAAGGTGCCTATGTTTCTCCTCTTGTATACCCTGCTTTCATGCATGCACCTTGAGCTTCCTGGGGTATGCCATATCATCAAATGATTGAGGAATAGACAACTATGTTCCAGTTTACTGAGGTTTCTACCTGTTATGCAAGCACCATCCAGAAGTGGACAACTGCAGGGTAAAAACATGTTTCCGGGACAACCCTGAAAGACACCAGTAGTGGGAAACCATCACAGTTCGGAGCTTTGTGCAATAGTCATCATCATATATTTATTTGGAATTGTGTGATTATTATCTGAATCATCAGTTATAAACAGTGGGATGGCTTAACAGTTAGAGACTTGGAAAGAGAACAATTAGAATATTGTTGAGAAAGACATAAAAGGAAGAAGTATATGGATAGATCTCTCAAAATGGTCAACAGATATAAAGATACTTATGCCCCATGTAAATACTCATCAAAAGGTAACGGGAACCTACAACAGCCTTATTGAGACAAGATGACTAAGGGCACGGACTCATCAGAAATGAAGACACTCTCTCTCCACCAGATGCATGTGAACCAAGGCTCTATCCCACGCCAGCTAGTAGTAAGTAAAGTGTCTCCCAACATTGCTTACCCGGGTGTTCGCCATTCTCTTACGCACCTTCACAACCATGAAGGTCTTCTCAATTGTATGTATCATCTGATGGGCCTAATGTGCATTGTTATTCTAGATGAGAGGTGACAAATCTGTTGCGAACTGACAATAAGTAATCCTGTGGCTGGTTCCTGAACTCATAGGAGCCTTGCAGGGCTGTGTGGCAGCCTAAGACAATTAGCATGGCTACCTCACGTACCTGTCACTACAGCTTTCTCTCTTTGATCGGGAGGGATCCAGCACACTTGGTTGGAAGGACAAAAGTCAAGTTCAGTGCAAACTGGAAAACGTGTTCTCTATTAAGACCATTTGTTGCACTCTCAGAGGACTCGCATGACAGCCACAAACCTCTTTAACTCGAAATCTGGTGTAATCTGATGCCTGCTTTGACCTCTGTAGGAACTGTATGCATGTGGTGCAAAGATATTCAGCAGGCTGGACACCCATGTATTATTAATTGTTCTTGTTAAATAAATGTAATCATTTTAATTATAAAACAGAAATCTTATAAAAATTTCCATGAAATTTAAATAATTTTGGAAAATGTAGTAATATTTTAATATTATTTTGGCATCTGCGTAATTAACATTTTAGGCTTGTGTTTAAAGTTATAAATATATCATCAAAATGATGCTGAGATCTAACCACCGTTCCCTGAAAAGAAATTTCTCAAAGATGTCAGTCCTCAAAGTCTGAGTTGGTCTATGCAACAGTAATTTTTTTTAATTTAACTTACTCAGCATCTGAGAGGGTGAAGAAGTCAAACTTACAAACAAATATTTTTTTGTAAGATAGCCTTGCCATTTTTATTTTAATACATGTAAGTGACATATCCCTTCAAACATTAACTCTTATTTTAAATTTTAAGCTCCAGAGTAAAGAACAAATGACAAGGATAGTGAAGCTATCATAGGCTCTCCTGCTTGGGTCTCTTCACATAGACATCTTCATAAAATCTAAAATTCTCAGAGAGCTTCTGGCTTGTCTTCAACATTAGACAGACACAAATGTACACATCGATAAAAATGTCGTCCATGTTTTACAATGTGAGTCTTGGTTGGGAAAGCTTCATCACATTAAGATGTACCAATATATCACATGCTAATAAAGAGAAATTGTCATCATAACTACCATAAAATCTACCCACTTAGAAATAAGACCTTGACACAGCATGGGGTTCTTCACAAACAGAAAGCCTTAATTAATTAAGCCTTACCTCTGTTTTTGGCGAAGATCTTTATGCTTTGTTTCCACATCTTCCAGAGCTTTCTGTATTACATCCTGGAGAAAGATATTTGGTTGAGAGGAAACAGAAGGACATTGACTTGATGCCAGCTGAGCTGATACCTGTCATCAGAAGGTTCTGGGGCAGCAGAGACAGTTCATGGTGTCTAATGCAGTGTCGAATGGTGGGAACTCAACGGGCACACAGTAATAGCTTTCGTTCCAGTGTTTCCAGAATATACCCTAAGTCCAAATCTACCATTCTCTTTTTGCACATTCTAAGATGCCCTCTCTGCCTTCATTTTACTCCCTATACGACTGAAGGATTTTGGCACAAACTACATGAAAAGTTGAGTGACTTATTCAATGCATATAGACTCTGACTTTTGTTTGGGAAAACAGGAATCCTGAATTCTGTAGTCACTGAAGTATATTTCAGTAAAAACTTTTGTTAGTATTCCTTTCAGTATGTTCCCTTCATATCAAGTTCTGGACTGAAACTTCCCAAATGTTATAGATTCCTCAGGCTTTTTCTTTTCTGAGTGCTCTAAAGCTAGCCCCCAACCTGACTTTCTTTTAATCAGATGCACTGATTTGTCACCACCCCCAACTTTAGTATGTTTTCATTCCCTCTAATTAGGCAGAAGAGAAAGTATCCATTATTATTCTTCTCATAGATAATAATAGACTTTTATAGAGTATTCGGCAAGAAAAAAATGTCAAAAGGAGTCAGAGGGGGACAGGAGAGGATAATGTAGTTAATGTAATCAAATTGTGTTCTATGCATGTATGCAAATGTTATACTAGATTCATTAGTTTATATGGCATAGACTAATAAAAAGGTTTTTTTTAAAGAATAGACATTGAAAGAGCTTCACCCATCACATATGACTGTTAACATCTCTTGATGGTGCCACTCTTGGTGGCTTCATCCTTAATAGAGCACCACTTTCACTGTCTTTTAAGTTAAAAGGGGAGAGGTAGAGTTCAAAAAGAATCACATTAAGTTTCCTGAAAGCATGTAAGAGTTCGAAAGTTCAGGTCATTCCACTTTGCAGTCTTCTCTGCATTAAAGTAGCCACAACACTTCAGAGATACAAAGCAAGCGGGCCAAAGACAGCTCACCTTTCCTGACAGAGCACTCAGACCAGAGCAAAGGCACAGAGATGAGAAATTACACCCTGAGCCGTGAGAGTAGGCACAGGGCATTGATAATCTCAATTAAAAAGCTTAAATCATCAAAAACATTAAAAATAAGATAGATTTACTTTTTTCTTTAAGATGGCAGCAAGAATATGAGAATCTTGAGAAAGCCATGATTTTGCTTTGCTTGGGGTATTAAGACATCCTCCTCTCTGATTTTGTCCCGTCTGTGTGACCTGTAGACTGGACCTGGGTCTCTGACTCTCAGAGTTATGGCCAAATCCCTGCTAAGACTTATGTATTTAACCTGCAGCAGATGTAATAGAGAAGGCAATTCCTCTCCTCATTCCTGTTCATCTCTGCACACAAGCAAGTTGATGCAGTGCTTCATGAATCACCATGGTGGAAGTGTTATGCCACGGTTTTGGTAACAGCAGATTTACAGTGTGTATCTTGCAGTTATTTCTTTTTTGGTTAGCTGCAGAATGCTATAATTAATAATTATAGTTCTTTATAAACGTGCCTTCCTCGTGGGCATATTACAAGGATTACAGAGGTTGTTTATGAACTGTGCGAACCAACTCACAAGAAAAGAGCTTTGTAAGCTGGAAGTGTTGTGATTAATATTCATAATTATGGTCTATGATTCCTAGTGCTGGGAAGAAGGATTGCTTATTAGCCCTCTTCTTGCTTTCCCCATTTATCTGAGTCCATGGAGAGCTATAATTTGAATAGATATTTTTGAGGATGCTTCATAAGCCAGATATTTTTCTGCTATTTTTTTTCATTATTTTCTCTTTTTCTTGTAGTGCTTTCCTTTTCGTTTTAAAGAAATTGACTGTAAAGCTCTTTCACCCTGCTCCAAATTCATCCCAGTTCCTGCTCATCTTTGCTATGTCTCAGCCTTCCCCCTTCTCATTTGGCCTCTTTTCCCCTCTCTGCACTCACACCATCTGTTTACCTGTGCTAAAACCACCGATATCTTTTGAGCTCATCTGGAGTACATGATCAGAGACAACTGTGTTCAGGAAAAAAGCACAGGGCCTTGCTCGCCACTGAAGATGACTTTTTGCCCATCATACCTTGGCAGAAGACAACACAATTCTGTCAGGCTGGTTTACTTTGGCTTGCACCTCTTTAAACAGTAGTTCGGCTGGGAGCAGAAGCACAAACGTTACATAAGACACAGATTCTTCCAAGCCATTTCTAAGCACATGTTTCCTATGCTTGTAGCCATGACCACTGAGGCTGGCCCAGAGACCACAATCTGAAAATCACCTGTTCCTCAAAGAGATCACTCATTTCAACTCTTCTAGTTGAGGCAGGTGGAAGATGTCACTGTGGGTAAGAGTGCCCACTTGGCAACCATGAGGAGCTGAGTTTAAAATCCACTCACCAACATAAAAAGTGTGGCAAGGCTGCATGTGTGTATATATGCACTGTGGGGTATAGGCACATAGATCCAGAAAGCTTGCTGGCTAACCTGCCAAGTTCAAATGGAAAGAAAATACTTCCCATAATGAAGGCAATGTTCATCATTAACATGAGCTAACACAGCATCATAACATCCAGGGTTTCTAACATATCAATTAATTCTTAATATGTTGGAGGATTTTGCTGGCTAGCGTTATGTCAACTTGGCACAAGCTATAGTTATCCAAGAGTGAGAAAGCTCAATTGAGAAAATGTCTCCAGGGCATTTATATATTTTATAAATTTGTGGTTGGTGTGAGAGGGTTGGTCATCCTGGGTTCTATAAAAAAGCAGGCTGAGTAAGTCACCAGGAGCAAGCCAATAAATAGAACCCCTCCATGGATTCTGCACTAGCTTCTGCCTCCAGGTTTCTGCCCTGCTTGAGCTCCTGTCCTCACTGCATTTCAATGAAGAACTGTTATACAGAAAGTGAATAAGTCAAACTCTTTACTCCCATGGTTGCTTTCTGTGCCTTATCACAGCAATAGTAACTCTGTCTAGTACAGGGATCACACTTAAGATACTAAATTATAGTCAGTGAGATAGCACGCTAGCAGGCACCTACATGCCACCAAGCTAGATGACCTGAGAGCCCAGAACCTACATCATAAAAGGAAAGAACTGATTCCTGCAAGTGTTTGTTGACCAACACACAGACACACAGACACACAGACACACACACAGACACACACACACACACACACACACACACACACTCTCTCTCTCTCTCTCTCTCTTTCTCTCTCACACACGAATGAGGTGGGTAAATGTAAAAAAGATACTAAATTATATCATTATTAAACCAGAGATATACAGTGCACTTTTAAGTTCCAGAGACTAGAGGTGCATTTGCCCAACAGTGACAGTACCCTCAATGCCTAGAGCAGTGTTTTACTGAGAATAAGTGCTTGACTAGCATTTGCTAAGTGGATGAACCATAATGATTTGGATGTAGAAACCTACATACCCATCTTGACTGCTTCTTCTGCCTTTTTAACTTCAGTTTTAAACTTCCCTTTGAAAGAAGACGTAGTATATTGGTACTTTCTGGGAAGAAGAAAAGAACATAATCAAGTCAAATTATCATTTTAAAGAGCATTAAGAAGAGAATATTCTTCAGTATGACTGTGTACTCCAGAAATATGCAATTGTTAAGAAAGAAAGATTCACTTAGTGAGTTCCATCTAGCCGATACATTAGCAGACTTCATACCTATGAAAAAAATCACTTGCCTTTTAATACACGGTAATTTTCCTTCATGAAAATTCAGTCAGGAAATAAGGAGTCAAGAGTGAGATTAAAATCTCTTCCCACACAAGTGTTCACTTACACGTGCAAACAGGAGAACTCTCAAAAAGGGATACAAGATCGCCCAAGTGCTCCATTGTCAAAGTTTCCAGTTAATATACATAGCTCTCTCACTCAGATCATCATTGACACTGTATAAATGGCTACTCCCAGTCCCCAAGCAATTATCTCTGCCTGAAATGCTCAGAAAAACACATAAAAAGTCATTTTGACCTACTAAAAGCCCCACTTTCTACTGCATTGATGAAGTAGCCTATTTTTAAGGCCCATTGTTTTAGTGACAGCTAACAGTTTCTAGAATAATCAAGGAAAAAGAATTATGTGTGTCTATGTATCTATGAACTCAAGGAAAACAAATCAGGGGTAAGATGGAGGGGACATGTTTCCAAGAGCTGTGGATTAAGAGGCTCCAGAAGCTCTCAAAAGGATATAGACCATCACGCCTATTGCTTTCCCACAAGAACAAGTGGTTATTAAGGCCCTAAAGATGACACATGATTTAGTCCCAGGACAAGGAGAAAGCAAGCTAGAGCTGTGCTTGAAGTTTCCTCTCGGCTGGCTAGCCTTCCCTAGCCTGGAAGGTGCTAAGCAGGCTTCTGGGAAGAATTAACATCAACAGGCCAGCTGTGGACTCCAGCCCGGGAAGATGGGCCCACTTGTGCAACAGTGGCAGGTCTGTTCTGGGGGTAACTAACTGCTTTCTTACTGGACTTGATGGCTGTTCTATGGGACGGGATGCACATCTGGAACCACAAACCTGTCCAAAAGCATAGAGCTCTGGGGGCAGTCAAAGCCCCTAGTGAGGAAGATGCTGCTCTTATTTTGCTAACTGGACAGGATGTGCCTGTCAAACTGCCTTCTCCAACAGCCATGTTTATGCTCACAGAATCGTTCTACTCTGTGCTTTGGCCAGACAACCTTTTCTGCAGTGGTCAGCAGAGACTATAGAAACTTGTATCCTGTCAAAGAACAGAGAATAAATAACTTTGAATGACAAGCTCTAAGTGGCCCAGACTACCTCCAAGAGTTGGAGAACATTACAGAAAAAAAAAAAGAATCAGAAAGAGCGTAAGAGCAGGAGGAGGAAGAAAGTGTGCACACCAACTTCTGGACATGACACAGAAGCTGTACTCTTGGATGCACAGAAGCTGTGGTTCAATGCTTAGATCTGTGCAAGATCAGACCCATCAGCATCCCGTCAAGGGGACTCACCCGTTTTTGAGGATGTATACACAATATACAGCTGACAGAGGAGCAAGCTGGTTAGCTGTTTATTAGCTTGCTCAGCCTGCTTTTTGATAATAACCAGCCATCCTCCATGGCCCCTGCTTCAGGTTCCTGCACTGATTTCCTTTCACTGAAAACTGGAAATATAAAATAAAATAAAGCCTTTCTTCCCCAAGTTGCTTATGGTCATGGTATTTACCACAGCAAGAGCAAAGCAGGACAAGAAAGACTTCTCCATAATTTGGTATAAACAAGTAGTTCCCACCCAGGGTCCTGTAAATAAACCTACTGAAATTCACACACATACACACACACACACACACACACACACACACACACACACACACACACACACACATGCATGCATGCATGCACAGTGGTAGAAAGAGGGGGTTCTTGGGAAGATGGAAGGGATTAGTGGAGGAGAACATGGATGAAATACATGTTCATGTACGAAGATGTTATAATAAAACCCATATCATTACAAATAATATATGCTAATAAAAACAAAACTTGAAGAGGAAAAGATTTGTGGAATATGTCACTCTGATGTAGTTAAAGTAACAGGCAGGTTTAGAGGATCCTTGGAACCTGACTCTTAAATTTTGTCTTAAATCATCATGGAAAGGAACATTCTACAATATTAGGCTGGGGAAAACCCAAATCACAACAACCCTCACTCTGTGCTTTTACCTCACAGTCCTAACGAATCAGGAGCCCATCAGTCACTCAAATCTCATTGAGAAAGGCACAGGACAGTTAATTCTATGTGTCAACATAACTGGGTTATGACCAGAGAGCTGGTAAAATGTTACTTCCAAGTGTGTCTGTCAATGTGTTCCTGGAGGAGATGAGCATTTGCAGATATAGATGAGCAAAGACAATCCTTTCTCATCAGTGTGTCCCCTCAAGGGTAGTAGAAGCATAAAACAAAGGCAGGCCAATTCAAGCTCTGCTTGAGCTGAGGCACTCAACTCTTGTCTTGAAACATCAGAACTTCAGATTGTGGGCCTGCATGTGCTGTGTGTTTCCTACTCTTTCCCTGCCCAGGTCCTTGAGCCGCTGGACTCAGAATAAAAGTTGGGCTGTCTACTGCCTTGGTTACCAGGCCTTTGGTTTCAAGCTGAACTATATTACTCGTGTTGCTGGGCGGCCAGTTTCCACACTGCAGCTGGTAGATGGTCCTGAATTCCACAATCATGTGATGAATCCCTATATCAAAGTCCCTGACTCTGTCACAAGTTCTGTTTCTCTAGAGAATCCTGACTAATAAAATCACTATTAATTAAACATACCCAAAGCACAGAGATCATTTGCTGGAGGTCAAGCTTTCCTATGATGCATGAAAAGCAGTGTATAAATCTGCACTAAAGAAGTGCACAACAGGGCCGGCAAACTACAGCCCATGGGCCAAACTGAGCCACTGACTTCTGAGACAGCCTCACACCTGACTCATCATTTTTTGATGCCTTTTAAACTAAAGGAAATATGCAAATGTACTAACACGCTTTCTACATAGACATACAGAAGCAGCCTGGCAATCCATTTGCAATAGCCTTTAAATTGTGGATTGATCTAAAAATGCCTTTATATTTTCTGACATTTAAAAAGTTTTGTAAAGGTTTGGTTTTGTCTTTATTTTTATTTATGTGTACGTGTCTATGTATTTGTCACACTTCTGGAGTGCCCGAAAAGGCCAAGGAGGGTATAAGATCCCCTGAACTTAGAGTTAGCAGGCAGTCGTGAGCCTCCAAACATGGGTGGTAGGAGCTGAACTCAGGTTCTTCGGAATAAGAGCAAGAGCTCTTACCCACTAAGCCATCTCTCCAGCCAAATGTGGTAACTTTAAAGAATGGAAACAATAGTACAAATATTTCATGGGTTTCTATATGAACAGGTCACACATCAGTTAAATGGTTGGTAGCTAGGGTCCATTTAGTTTATTGATGACACTTCTCCATTATCTTAACAGATGCAGAATATATTATACAAGTCACAACAGCTTCATGAACAAATGAAGACAAATTGGAATTCTCAGAGTCTTTCTGCCTGGGTTCAGGCTAATATGTTCCCTCTAAAGTAATATAAGTTTGAGCCAATCATATTGGCAGAAATTCTGTTTCACTATCTGTAGTTGGGTGACAACAGTGTTACCAATCTCACAGGGTTGTTACAGGAAGTAAAATTTTTAACACACTAAAGAACTTAAAACAATGTCAGTTCTTAATGTGTTCTTACTGTCTAATCCCTCTAGTTTTAGAGAAGAAATATATTGTGGATTGAGAATGAATTACTTTTCTTGTCATAATGTGAAAAACTTACAAAATCTGATGGGTGGCTAACATGGAAAAACAATTATTTGTATAGTAATTAAATGTTTGGACTCTGTGCTTGCTAGCTTTGGTCACTTTGACACAAGGTAGTCATCTGAGAGGGAGGAACCTTAATGACAAAATACCTCCAGAAGATTGGGCTGAAGACTGGCCTTATAGGCATTTTCTTAATTAGTGGCTTATGTGGGAGGGTCCAGCCCTCAGGGGGTGATGTCACCCTTGGGCTGGTAACTTGGGTGCTGTGAGAAAGTAGGCTGAGTAAACCATGGGGAGCAAGCCAGTAAGCAGCACTCCTCCATGACCTCTGCTTCAATTCCTGCCTTCAGGTTCTTGCAGTGAGCTCCAGCCCTGACTTCCCTCAGTGATGTATGGCTACCTGGATGTATAAATGAAACAATCCCTATCTTCTCAAATTTGCTTTTGGCCATAGTGTGTAGGCTGATGTCTATATGCAGGTGAGGGCTGGCACAAATTAGGTCAAGGCTATGATTGGACAGTAAAAACATATAAGGTGGGGACAAAGCTTTTGTAAGGTGGGAGAGAAGAGAAAGGAGCAGAGAAGCAACGTGGAGGCAGATATAAATGACCTATCATCATGCATCTCTACACAGATTCAGGTTGTTATGAATATTTCTCAAGGGATGGATTTCTATAGGAAAATTTACCTTATCTAGATGGGCGGTTTATATCCTTATCAATTGGTTGTGATTTTATTGTGTGGATGTATTGTGGATTGAGAATTTAACATATAAATCCGATTGTTGGGTTGTAATTTGTTGAGTCTTGATTTTACATAGTAGCTGGAACCAGAGAGTTTGTGGCTAGTAGAGAGCCCCCAGGAGAGATACTAAACAGAGACAAATTATGGTTAGTTTCATATGGCCCCACGGGCACCAGAACTAACTCTAGAGACCAGAGTGGCAAAGAAATACTGGAAATACTCGAAGATCGCATGGGTCTGAGAATACTTGCAGGCAGCATGGAGCCACTAAAATAAAAGTACCCCATAGTGCCTTGTGGCCCTGTGGGTGCCGGTGCTAGTTCGGGATAAAAGGTTAAGGTATTTTTAATATTTACTGCAACAATAGTGTTTAATCATATCAATAGGAATCCTAACTAAGACCGACTAGATGGAAGGGCTCAGTGGGAGAATGCTCACTTAGAATATCTAAGGACATGGAATCTCTCTAGAGCACAAAAACCAACCAACCACACAAACAAACAAAACAGAAGCCAAATCCACAATAGCAAAGCCAAATGGCATCCTGGATTCTCTCACTGCAATGGTTTGGTGGGCATTTCATTCTCAGGCCTAGTTTTGTAGTTGCTGTTACTAAGTTCAATGTCCAATTTGAGAGAAGATTGACTACAGAGAAGAAACACTTCTAAAATCCAAGGTGACATTATAATAAGTTTGTTCCCTTGATTCTCTTTTACACTGACTATTGCTCATTCAAATCATAACCTTGGTGTAGACCTCGGTGTAGTAAAAATTAGTCTCTACTATACTCAGAGAAGAGCAAACAAAAGCCTTGAAGGCATACAATTATTGGTGACCATATACTGAAATTATCATTTGCTTTTTAAAAAAATCAGGTTCTAATCATATATTTTATCTGGTTTGAATCATTCATCTTAGGTCTAATCATATTTTTGGATCAAAATGAAATTAAGAGGAAATTGTTTAAACAATGAAGTCATTTTTCAAAGGATGGGGAATAAGCTATTGAAGCATTTTTGTAGGGAGTGAAGGTGGCACTAGAGGTGCCAATTCTGCATTAGTGCTTAATTTCAAATAATAAACTGACAACTGAATGATAGAACTTGACCCCAGACAACCAGCATCCCAGTCTACGGCTGCAACTTCAGAATTTTGTGACAATTTAAATATACTTTGTGTGATCATTTCTAAAAGTTGAATGTAGTGAATCTGTCCAACCTTGTAACTGAAAAAAATTGTTCAAATCTCCATTCCAGAAATGGAAGCTGCCACCTCCCTGATACTTTTATGTGCCTCCCCTCTGTAAATATAACTTTTATTCACCTGATGTAAATGTCAGCTCAGAGGTTTACTGCTAAATATGCTCACACTTTCTAGTTCCTTTAGAGCTCTGGCTGGCTGATTTGCTTCAGGTTTTTTGGCCCAAATCCTCTACAAGCTGACTGATTCAATCTGACTTTTCTGGCTTCTCACTAAATTGCTCTGCTTGACCTCAAACTAACTCTGACAATTTGTTCTCATCATCTGGCTCCTTCTCACTCTCTGGCTTCAACTGCCTCAGCTACATGAACTAAATGGAACTGAACTCAACTCCATTACACTGCCTCCTGTACTGACTGGTTGAAATGAACTCAACTCCCAACTCACTGACAAACTGAATTCTCTCCCTGTGGTGCTCTTTAATAGCTTTTCTTCTGAGAGTTGAGCGGATCATTTCTCTGACTTGTGCTGTTGAATTTTTCTCTGATTGGTCACTTTATCTGTTCCTCAATTATTCAGGTTTAAAGGTGTGTACTAAGGGACGTCTGCATTCTAATCAGATCACAGAGACCTAGGTCTTTAGATGTGATCAGAGCAGCCATGTTGCTGGATTAAAATTCCTCTACATGCTCCTAACACACGCGCACGCAGAGACTCCCTGCTAATAAAATCTTGAAGGAAAAGATCCTCCATGAATCCACAGGAGAAGAGAAAAGGGACTCCCTCTAGCTCTTAGTTTTCTGTCCCTGCCTGCATCAGGTCTCCCCTCTTAGTGGCTAGGGAATTTCTAACATTTACCTATCTCTGGCCACACCTAAAATGCAAGATGATTGCCAAAGCAGCTGTAATGGCTCCCTCAACTTGGTTCTCTGAATATCATTATATAAAGCAGCAATGGGGAAAGGTCAGTTATGTGTCTCTTCACTGTGAAAGCAGCTAACTGTGTCGTGCAGGCCTAGCTCTATCTTCTGCTCAGCCATCCAAGGTCTACCTCCCAGAATTCTATCAACCACACGGCAGCCTTTCATGTTTCTCCCAGAGTGTTCTTCACTCATTGGGATAAGCCTCGGGTCTCTCAATGGTCTTTTGGCAAACGGTGATTTCCTATGAAATTGATATTATCTCAGTAGCATGTGTCCATCCAAAAGGATCTGATTCTGGATTTCTCCCTGTAGACATGGTCGACTGGTGCTGTGACTATCTAGTTGCATAACCACATTTAGTAGCCACATTACAGTATGTGGTAAAATCAACATTCTGGCTCAATTACGACACCTATGTACCTTTTCATGTAAACCACTTATCAGACCTATGCTTCTGTAATAGAGTTTTAAAAATCTAAAGACTGGGATTGAAGAAATAAATGGCTCAGTGATTAAGAGTACTGAGGACATGGGTTCAGTTCCCAGCACCCATATTGCAGCTCACAAGTGTCTATAACTCCATTACAGGGGACCCAAGACTCTCTCACAGATATACATGCAGGCAAAACACCAATGTATAGAAGATAAAAATAAATACATTATTTTAAAAAGTATAAAGGTTGATCTGTCACTTGTCCACATCATATTTGTTTAATGAATTCAACTCTTTTCACACCTTGGTTTTTAGTACTACTTAGGAGATATATTCCAGGGTCAAATATGAATTGAAAAAAAAAGTTCACATTTGGCTTTTTAATCCAAGTTACTACTGAAAATACTGAAAAGAGCATAATGTAGGAAAAAGCTAGCGACACCAACCCACACACATATGGACATTGACACAATGCCTGCTCCTGACAGCATAGAGCTAAGAACGTCACTTCAGAAGGTGAATGCAAGCATACTAGCATGGAAACAGCAATCTTCGACAATAGGAGTTTTAGGTTGTAAAACTCAGCTTACTAAAATTTCTTCAGAGAATAGAAAGGAATCCATTTTCCAATATTTTGGACATTTTTCTTAGCCAAATTCACTAAAAAAATAAGTTGAAAAGACTAGCTGACTGATCCAGAAGATTAGTATTACCTCCTACAAGATTGGGACCAATGAAAAGGAAAAACTGTTTGATATTTACGAAATCAATGAAATCATATTACTACCCAGACATAAAATGAGAAAATAAAAATAATGTTTAAAAGGAAATAAAAATATATATAGTAAAGTATAAGTGTATCAGGTGTCTTACACATCTGCTCATTCTATATGCATACCATGCCCAACCGTAAGCCATGCTTTGCTTAATGATAGGGATACTATATTATAATCTGAGAAGTCAGTCATAAGCCACAGTGTACTTACAACACTAAGACACTTGTGTCACCATTAAGTGGTAAAAATCCTATGGAATCACTTTCTTATACTCTCATCCTGAAGACCATTACTGCATATAACAAGATCATATGGAGCTTAATAGTTCTAACATACTATATAAACTACAAACACCTCCAGTCATGTTCTCTGCACGAAAACAATCACAACCAAAGCATGAAAGCGAACTGCCAATTCCTACTAAGGGTCTTATTCAAATGTCACATGTTCCCTGAAGTGTTCAGTCTTTCCCGAGAGCAAAATGAAACTCTTAACCTCAGTCAATGCCTTCTTCTTGACAATCTGAGGAGTTATATCAGTTTTACATGTAAAAAATACCAAGGAAATAAAGGAAACATGTTACCTGGGTTTGTAGAGGGAATAACATAGGTGCTTTGTTTGAACTCTTTTGGCCTGAATAAATATTCTCATCCGGGGTTCAAAATACAGAACAGCTGTGTAGGCTCTGAATGACCGTCTCTCTGGAAATCTGAAATAGAGAATGTGAAAGGTTACAGCATAGAAGGTACCATTCTATGTAAGAAGAAAGGTATTTTTCTGTTGCTGAGGCAACAGTATGATCAAGGCAACTAACATAAGGAATAGGTTGAGTAGGGTAAGAGTTCATCAAGGCAGGGCAGCATGGCATGTTGTCTGGAGCAAACCACAAACAGAAAGCAGAGAGCACGCTAAGTAGGAATGGCCTGGGCTTTTCAAACGTCAAAGACCACACCTCTAGTGACACTCCTCCTCCAATAAGGACACACCTCCTTCTCCTTTCGAAACAGCTCTACAAACTGGGCACTACATATGCAGACATTCTCTTTCAGGTTTCTGTATACTCTTAGAAACCTTTTTCCAGAGCTAACAATGCTGCAAACACAAGCAAATCTTACCACATTTATGGCAGTAAGTCTCTGAACAGAAGGCAAACATAGATAACATTTGCTTTTGTCAGAACTAAAATTTACTGGCAGTTAACCAATTCTAAGAAGATACATCAGTCACAGGAAATATACTTTACATTAACAGACCCAATAATTGCTGCAGAGAAACAAAAATCAAGCAAATAAACAATGCAATCTTCCTGTCCAAACATAACTAAGAGAGATAGATTGTGGGCTCGTGTGAACCAAAGGAATTTCCACCAATCAGTTGTGAGCAGGGAAATAAAATTGGGAAAATTCTTACTTGCTTTCAGAACTTTGGAGGGGCATATAAAATTTAACTCCATATGCATATCAAGTATTAGAATAAGTACTTATGGTCAGCTGAGAGGATACTCTAACATAACAGGTGAAAGAGGACAAAGATGAAAGAAAAAACTACAGACTAGAAGACAGAATTAAGGAGTCAAAACAATGTCGGCAGTCTGAGGAAAACTACTGTGGTAAGCTGCATGGTGCTGGGAGGTTGCTGGAACACTGTGCCTCTTAGTAGACCTGGAATATTAAAATCCACTTTGTGTGCTGTAAATATTCTACAAATAGACAAGAAATGCCGGACTGAGCCAGGCTTAAGAGGCAGCGTTCTGTGCTTCTAAGCTAAAGGAAAGGCTCTGAGAGAAAAGAGAAAGCAGGGAGCCATTCTCTCTGGTGCAGGAGGAGACACACCTGACGAGAAGGAGCTCTGAGGTCTATCTGAGGGCTCTGCTCAGCAGGCACTCAGTCCAAGGGCAGAACTCTAAGGGACTCTGGGAACTGAAGGTGAAGCCCTAAGTAATCCAAGGGTTTGCTGCTAAGATATAATTTCCTTTGGATACCGTCTGAAGCTCGATCAAAGATAAGGAATTCCCTCCTTTTCTCTGATTTCATTTCTCTGTTCACAACTGGCTAGTAGAAATTCCTTTTGTTCCCATGAGCCTCCAATCTATCTCTTAGTTATGTTTGAACAGGAAGATTACGTTGTTTATTTGCTTCATATTTTTGTTTCTCTGCAGCAATTACTGGGTCCGTTAATGCAAAGCATATTTCCTGTGACTGATGTGTCTTCTTAGAATTGGTTAGCTGCCCATAAATTTGAGTTCTAACCAAAGCAAATGTTCCAATTTTCTGACATAAATTATGTCCAAGTACCTAGTATGTGGCTATTATGCCATAAATATCAATGCACTTTTTAATTTATTTTTAAGTTGGCATATGAAGTAATGGGTTTCTTCATTACAGCATATTCATGCATATATGTCATTAATAATGCACTTGTAATGCAACAAGGGATGCTATCTGAATTACAGTATTGTACTATGATACTGCAGTTTTCCTTTAGTATCCCATGGGTTAGACATTTAAGTACTATCTGTTCACTTTGTCAGGAAAAGAAAAACAATAATTCTTGTTTATTAACATCCCAAGGAATCCTGCCACTGTTGAAATCCTTTCCGATCCTGTGATTTGAAATTGGCCTGAAGCTGCTAACTCCTTATTTGTACACTTATCAAAATGGACACATTGTTGATATTTCAAGGTTAAAGTCGAGAGTTATTCAGAGAGATTGGAGATTTCAATCAGGTGTAGAGTGCTTGCCAAGCATGCACAAAGCCCTTGGTTCAATTCCCAGTACAGCAAAACAACAGCATAATTTATAAAAGAGTTTATGAATTGTAGAAGTATGGTGAGAATTCAAAGTGATTAACAAGTTCTGCTATACACAGGTACCTCCCCCCTCCCCCTTCCCCTCTCTTCCCTTTCTGTCTCTCTCTCTCTCTCTCTCTCTCTCTCTCTCTCTCTCTCTCTCACACACACACACACACACACACACACACACACACACACACACACACACACAAATACATACACACCATATGAATAATGACAGTATATTTCTGTTTGTTTGGAGGACCAGGATAACATATTTCTAAGAGAAAAATCTATGTAGTCCTGGCACTTGCTATGTAGACCAGGCTAGCCTCCATTTCAGAGATCCCCCGCCTTTGCCTCTTGAGTACTAGGATTAAAGATGTGTGCCACGCCTCAGGATGAGGCAATCCTCTTGCCTCAGTCTCATTACTGGGATTAGAGATGTTACTGTAACCTAGATAATACTTCTACCTTTTGATGCTGACTTTATTAATTCAAAAAATATTTATAGGTATTTACCTATATAGCATGCTTGTCATAGGCCATCAAGACCTTCCTTCTATGAAACAGTCCACTGGAAGGATTTATGACTATGATTTATCACAGGTCTGTGATGAGGATACACATAGATGCAAAGAGGAAAATGGGAGAATCTGGAAGGACCCATTTGCCAGTTTCTTACTTTTTTTCATTTTTATCAGTTATTCACTGCCATAATTAGATATTTGTTGGAAATACTTGGGGAAGGTTTTATTTGGGTTCCTATTTGCAGGGACTTTACTCCATGGTCATTTAGCCCCACACACTTAGAAAGAACATCATGGTGGCAAAAGTATGTGGCTTTTCACATCATGCCTGATCAGGCAGCAGAAAGCCCAATAGGGTCGGGCTTTGCTGACACACATCCAAAAGTTCCATCACAGTGACCCACTTCCTTAGGCTTCACTTCCTAAGCTTCCACAACCTCCAGTAGTACTGCCTCATGCTGGAAACCAATGATTCAATACATGAATCTTTTGGTAGGACAATGTCCAAGCACAAGATTTCCCTTTCATGAAGATCCACATAGCAGTGTCATCCTCAGCTATGAAAACTCAATAACATATTCCCTGTGTCCCATCCAACGGAAATTTCTTGAAAGACTCAGTACACAAGATCTGGGTTTCTGGGAATCTAGTAGCATTCACACCTGCTACTTATTGTGTGTCCAAGTTCCAGGGTGCCAGGAGGGTTTCATTGTAAGTCATTGTTCCTGTTTCTATGTAACTGTGAAAAACATGACAAAAAGCAACTTCGTAAAGATAGGAGTTTTGAGCTTGTAATTTCAGGTCAGTTAATCACTTCCAAGAAGTCACACAGGGACTTAAATCTTCACATCAAGATCTGAGTGAGAATATAATGCACGAATACATCCTTACTTCTTCCCATCTAGTTTTTTCCTCTCTCATATACTTCAGGAATCTCTGCCTAGGGAATAGTGCTGCCCACAATGAGCTCAGCCTTCCTCCATCAGTTAACAATCAAGACAGTCCTCCACACGTGCATATGTCATGCCATGTACATAGGCCAACCAGATAAAGTTTCTAATTAAGACTCACTTCCCAGGTGATTCTAGTGTGACAAGCTGGCAATTAAAACTGACCAGTGCAGTCCTTTTCTTTGCATAATCTAGATGTAGTGAGGCAACTTTTCAGTTAAACGAAAGGGTTCTATCCATGTTGGAAACTACCAGAAGCCAGCCATTGGTCAGCCTTATACGTTAGCCCTTCTCAGGATCGATACAGGCTTACTTCTTCTATACTCCTGTCTTTTCTCCAGTTCCTGTGTGTGACAAACATAACGGAACTAGTTCTAATTTCTGAAGTCTGAAGTATAAAGAAAACAGGGTTAAATACAGAGTGCAAAGCATCTTCTTATTCTAGGCAAATTAACCCTGTAGCTTCTTCTCTTTCCAACTTGGATAGCCAACTACTTTCAGTTCTCAACTATGGCTCACATCACCTAATCTCTAGACCACAGCATATATGATTTTTGTTCAGTCTTGGCTAGCTCCTTTAGACCTCTCTGGGTGCATCCCGGAAATCTCACTTCTGCTGAAGTACTTCCGTACCTCCAGAGTGTTAGAGCCTGTGTGAGTCCCTCCTTCTGTACCTCCAGAGTATTAGAGCCTGTGTGAGTCCCTCCTTCTGTACCTCCTATCCCAGTTACTATCACTACCTCTATATTTTAATCTCCACGCAGTTAGTGACCTCATTCATTAAATAAATGGTTCTTGTGTGAATGAAGGATCATTCACAGCTTCTCTTGCTTAGTTTAGGATGAGCAGCAGAGCATTCCCCGTGTGATGAGGTCTTTTCATGGAAGATCATCTTCAGTGTTGATGATATCCAATTGTAAATAAAACCATGCACTTGAGGGGCTAACAACGACATGCCCAGTAGTCAGGCTATGTTTAGAAGACAAAGGACTGTCTGCAACTCTAATTGTAAGGACCCTCTTTGCATAAACCCTTCAAGGGCTTTTCTTGTCTCATTTCTGCACAAACATCCTTCCTTCTGCCTCCCTGTGCTTTGCCAGCGGAGTCCATATCTCTATCACGGTGTGGTTTCCTTTTTCACTTTCTATTTAATTAGCTCTGATAAGAAACTGAAGTAAGCCACTCTCCCCACCTCTAGCCCTCCCTACTTAGAGTCACATGACAAGCAGGAGTAAAGAAAAGGCTATTTTAAGGCTGACCCTGCTGCTTGCAGAGTCTGGGGAATATGGTAGAGGAGACGCAGATTAAAATCAGTGTCCTTTTCACTGCTTCGACTTGAGGATTCTTAGAAGTCTGTCTGCAATTTGTCTTCTATGGTCTGTTGTGCCATCTGTGCAGATTTCTTTACATGATCTGTACACATTCTTCTATTTCTGGGGCTGCTCCATATGTACCTTGTATGCATATTAATAATAATAACAATAGTAGTAGAAGAAGAACAGGGGAAAGGCAGGAATGTGAGGGGGCAAGCCACTGCAGCCAGGTTTTGCCTTTATCTATGGATTCAGATTACTGGGGCTGGAGTTTAGGAGCATAAGCTCAAGGCTGCCCCCAAATTCCTTCCCTCTATGAAGTTTGGAACTCACAGCTCGGTAGACATAGCTGGCAGGAGATATGAAGGTGGAAGATCACAAGAAAGGAGAACATACTCATAGGTGTTTAGGAATAGAAGATTATCTGAGAAAACTAACCCCTACATATAGCCACAAAGACAATAGACTCCTACACAAGCCATCAACTAAGCTACTCTTGTGCTACAGTATGAATGTCCCCACAAAAATCCAAGTTAAAACTAAAAGTCCATTGGGTGACAAAAGTGCAACCCCATGGGAATCTGTAAGAGAAAACTAGATCATCATAAGTCCATCCATATATTCATACATTAATGGCTTAATTGGTTAGTGGTTATCTCCAGCGCTGATCTTTTATAAAAGTACTTTTGTCTGTCTCTCTCACTGTGTGGTCCTCTCAACTGTCTGACTGTGTGGTGTCATCTAATGCTTTAGGGCACAGTACAAAGATCCCAACAGAAAGAAGACCTTTACCCATGGTCTTAGATATCTCAGCTTCCAAAATTGTGAATTAAATAAACCTCATCTGAATAAATAACCTATCGTCATGTATTCTAGTATAGCAACAGAAAAATAGACTAAGGTAATTTATACAGTCTATGGCTGGGACATGGGTTCTGAATTCCAGGCACAACATTAAGCGAAGTCCTTTTACAGTACCACAGAGGTGTCATATGTTATGTATAAAGTAGTTATACCACAAAATTGTGTTCCCAATAAAGCAGATGAGTGGTTATACCTGACATTAACGAAGTCTGTATTATCATGCACACAAAAAGCTCCATAAAGAGTTTTTAGCTAGTGTAAATTCTGAACTTTGAACAGACTTACTGAATATTAGGTCGTAGATTACACCTAAGAGAAATGTCAACTGCACGAGGTAACTTCAAAGAAAAGTCCTAAGCTACAGGGGGTAATAAACGTCCTTTGTCTGTGATTACCACAGGATGTCAGCAGCATGTAAAAGCAGTCTGGAGCTGTAGCAGTGATGTGTCCCAGCCAGCTTGATTAAGATGTAAACTAGGGTCATTACGGAAGGCTGCCCACTGACTGTCAATTTAAAAACTGCTGGCAATGTGGCACCTCATTTCAAAACATGACACAGGACAAAATCCCTACTTTAATTCTGTGCATTAGATCATCACTCTGTAGCTGGTCGAGATGGTGTTCTCCAGTCCCAAGAGCCTCAGCCCTGATGGGTTCTGAAGACAAAGCAGGCCTTTCTGAAGACAGTCAATTCCACAAGGCTTATTTTCTTCTCCAGGTGTCAGTGATTGCATCCAGTGTCCTACATATTCAGGACATTTAACTTATAATATTTACAATATACTAAGTCATTGAAGGTAATATGAGCACAAGAAATCCAAGTGTAAAACAGAGCATCTGCAATGGATCATGGGATCAAATCAAATGAACAAAGTCAAAAGCATTAGAAAAAGATGCATTAGAGGTGATCAGACCTCCAGAGTTTGAAATGGAAGAGACTCCAATTGTAACAAAGTCCCTCTCACATCACATGGCTCTCCAGTGATCTTCAGGGATGGAGGGCACTATGACTAAGACTTCCCAGTGCCTTCCCACTATAGAACCTATCATAATGCCTAGAGAATCACGCAGACAATATAGCATTCTAATTAGTCACTTGAATCTAACCCATTTCTGGCCCGACATTTACCAGACACTGGCTTAGTTTCCTAGTGTACAAACTAATGGCATTATAACAAAAGCCAGCAAGAAGAGCTGTGGGGAGAAGTGGAATGCAAGAGTTGAGACAAACAGCACTGGGATCTTCCACATAGGTGCTATATAGCTGTGTTTTATACAAAGGAACACAGAAGTTTAGAACCATAGACAAATGGTCACCAGAAAAACAGCTCTCCATAACCACTTATGCACACACAAACTTGCATGTATTCAACTTGTTCATACAGATCTGGATTTAACAATCCAGTGGCCCCATTTTCTGATCCTGTCTACCACTATACATAGAATAAATTCTATGGTATTAGGCAGCCAACAGCTCCTAGCCATCCAATTAACCCTAATGTCTCTACTGGCAGCTCAGGAAAAGGAATTGGGTTTTTTTTTTTTTTTTTTTTTTTTGGAAATAAAGACATAAAATCAGGTTGTCAGAGTGAGCATACATACTCTCCTGGTAAAACCCAGGATACCATTAGTGAGGCTGGACAGCCTAGGGGTTAGGGGCTCTCCTGATAGATCCAGGCACCCAAATTATTCAATCAGACAACCTCCGAACAATCAAGCATTCTGTTGGAGTATAATGGAATACCTTAGAAGAGTTTTTGTTTTGTTAAAGGTTTAAAAAGATTGGTCTAGTAGCTACTTAGGCATCAGGGACAGGTTTAGAGGACCAAGGGTAGATATAGAGACACTCTGGTGATAATGGAAATTGTGTTGCAATAATAAAGCTAGATATGACTGGGTGTGCACCAGAACATTATTAACTGCATGCATGTGAATCTTCCTAGAGAGTGAAACCACGATGAAGTGAGTACTAAGAATTAGACCAGGATTTGAGCCACAGGTAATAAATGGTGGGAATTAGAAAAGGTCTGGAGAAAAGGCTTAAAGGTGCCTAAGGTGGTTATAAAGAGCTTAGAACTTAGCTTAAAGAACTGTAGCATATTTCCTCAATACCGGCACCCAGAAAGCAGACGGTGGTTTCCTGAGCTCAAGGCCAGCCTAGTCTACATAGCATGGTCCATGCCTGCCAGGGCTGATTAGTAAGACCTTGCCAGAAAAAGATAGGGGGGAAGAGAGGGAGGGAGGGAGGAAGGAAGGGAGAGAGGGAATGAGGGGAAGAAGAGAGAGAAAGAGGAGAGAGGGAGGGAGGGGGAAGAGAGACAGAGAATGAGAATATAATTATATCTGCATGACATTTCTCAATAACTTGGGCCCAGAAAGCGAAAATAAAAAGCTAACTTTCAGGGCACATTATTTTTGAGGCAACATTTTCATTTAAATAAATTCTGTAATGAGAAGAAAAGAACATGTTTAGGAATAATATATGTTCAAAAGTTTACTTCTAACAAATTATGAAATAGTCATTTGAGGACCTAGCCGAGAAAATGAACAATAAATTCAAGAAGGGAGAAAATGATATGGAAGATGCAGAGGAATTTAGAATAAATAGTGTAATTAAGCCTAAATAACTGTTTATGCCTGATTTGATAAACACTGTAAAATGTGCAACTGTAATCCCAGACAATTCCAAATCCTAGACAAGGACATGAGAGCACTCCACGCCTTTGAAGTGACATCAATAAAAATGAACTCCACAGTTAGATAATAGAATCTCAAGTTTAGGCATGTTTATTAAATGTAAAGGCAAACCACCAAAACAATGCAACAGAACAGCTCATTGGCAAACTTTTCGGGCAAGAGAAGAGTTTTCTCCCTTGGAGAAACAAAACTACAACTGTGTTTTTAGAGAGGGAAAGACAGAAAAATTTGAGCAGGCAAAAATAACAAACAAAATAAATGAAGAAAGTAAAAATAACAAATGAGACACCTGACATGTGCAATGTCAGTCCATTATCAGCCCACCCATAGCCAGGGCACAGTAAATGTGTATTACATAAAATGCTAACACCGCCCAAACGGGTGACAAGGTCTAATGCATTAGGCCAAACAAACAAACCATAATAACTGTCGTTGAAAGGCTGTCCACAGGAAGAAGGGATAGTCAGAAAGAAACCATTAAAGAATGGCTGCTTTCTGATAAAACTGAAACAAAGTAGAAGCATATGCTGGCTGGTAGCAACATTAATTTTAATAAAAGGTTCACTTGAGAAGTTGTTGAAGTCAGAAACATATTACTTAGAAACATACATTGCACAAGTTTGTGGAAGCCATGAAACCTAGACTTGGCCATTTACATCATAGAGAATTCTAACTGTTCTCAGAAACTATTATTAAGGACAAGGAAAAAAAAAACAGATTTGTGTGACCAAAGGTTATCTCAAAAATAAAAAGAAAAATGATAAATTAGGTCTAATCTAAACTGGCATATACTGAAAAACAGGATGGATTTCAAGATTCAAGTTGCAAAGGTGGGCATGGTATAGCATATGCCCATTGCCCCAGCACTCGTGTATGCTGGCTGTGTTTTTTCCAACTTGACACAAGATAGATCGGAGAGGAGGGAACCTCAACTGAGAGAATGCCTGCATGAAACTGACCTTTAGGCAAGTGTATGGGGGCGTTTCTTGATTAATGATTCACATGATAGGTTGCAGGCCATTATGAGTAGTGTTAGCCCTAAGTAGTCTTTTCTGGAGATATAAGAAGCCGATAAGCAGCATCCTCCACTTCTCCATGACCTTTGCTTCAGTTCATTCTCTAGATTCCTACACTACCTTGAGTTTCTGCCCTACCCTCTTTGAAAAGAATGGAACAATGGGGAATAGGGGGGAGGCTTTGGGATCAGGTATGGGGAGAGACAAAAGAAAGGACCAGAGGGCCAAAAGAATGAATGGAAATCTGCACCTGACAGAGGGGACATCTTGAGGATTTGCCAGAGACCTGGAGGGAGAGGTTCCCAGGAATCACTGGGGAGTGACCTTATTTGAGACTCACAGCAATGGAAGATCCTCAAGAGGTCACCTCCTACTCTTAGTAGCTAATCAGGAACCACATTGGAGTGATAGGGACACCAACCCATCCACAAAACTTTTGACCCAAAATCTATCCTGTCAACAAGAAATACAGGGAAAGGGATGGAGCAGAGACTGAGTGAATGACCAACCAAGTAACATGCCCAACTTGAGACCCATGCCATGGGCAAGCACCAATCCCTGACACTATTTATGATACTTTATAATGCTTGTGGACAGGAGCCGGATTCCATCAGCAGCTAACTAAAACAGATGCCGAGACCTACAGCCACACATTGGATGGAGCTTGGGGTCTCTTATGGAAGAGTTAGGGGAAGAACTGAGGGCACTGAAGGGGATAGGAACTCCACAGGAAGAGCAACAGAGTCATCTACATGGACCCTTGGGTTTCTCAAGGACTGAAACAACCAAAGAACATACACGGGCTGGACCTAGACCCTCTGCATACATGTAGCAGATGTGCAGCTCTATCTTCATGTGGGTCCCAACAACTCAAGCAGGGGCTAAACCTAAAGCTGTTGCCTGTCAGTGGAATATGTTCCCTTAACTGGACTGCCTTGTCTGGCCTCAGAGAGAGAGGGTACCTAGCCCTGCAGACACTTGAAATGCTAGGATAGGGGGATACCTAAAAAGTGCCAGCATCTTCTTAAAGGGGAAGGGGAGGGGTACTGGGGAGGGACTTGTATGAGGGAGGGCCAGGACAGGGGGCAACAATCAGGATGTAAAGTGAATGAATGAATGAATGAATGAATGAATGAACAAAAACTATCAATTTTCCTACTCAAAACTTTATGATGTCTTAGGTCTGATTCATTTTCTTTATTTTGTAATTGGCTGCATAAATGTCTTGAGAAGCGTCAGGCATCATTAGACAATCTGGAAACAGCGAGAACTTTCTCCCTCAACTTAGGCTGACAAATTATTCCTCTAATAATGTACTGTTTTCTGACATTAATGTTGAAATGCCAAGGCACTCTGACAGATAACTATTTGGAAATGTGTATTCAAAGCTTTTAAATAGCATGAAATATCAGTTCTGGAACCAACTGTTAAACAGAAGGGCAGGGGCAGTGGGAAGTGTGGAGAGTGTAATGGAGGTGCCGGTAACAACTCTGGCCTCTGTCCTGATATTGGCATCCTAATGCTGGCAAGGAGGTTCCCAGCACTACAGCAATTAGGCTGGTTCCTTTTTTTTTCCCCTTAAATGAACTAAACCTTCCCTCTATTTCTGTTTATTCAGAATTCCACATGCTATAAAAACAAGAAAAAATATTAAACGGAAAAATTACAAAAGATAATCCAAAGGTATATATTTTAAACAATATACTAAAAGAGACTTTCTAAGTTTCACCTCAAAGGTAAAGGAAATGATGCACTCTGCTAAGCTTATATGTTTACAGGAGTCATGACACCCTCAGCCTAAAACCATTCTGTTGAGTACAGTGGCTACTGGGTACTGCTGCTACTGGATACCACTCCAACTTCCTGTGTGCTGTGTGTCTAAAACATACTCTGGTGTCAAAGATTTTGTTAAAAACGAGAGAGAGAAAGAGAGAGAGAGAGAGAGAGAGAGACAGACAGACAGAGAGAGAGACAGACAGAGAGACACAAGAGAGACAGACAGAGACAGAGACAGAAAGATAGACAGAGAGAGAGAGACAGAGACGGAAACACATTTTCAGTATTTTTCATATTGAGACTGAAATTGAATTATTTTGAATATATCAGATTAAATAAAACAGTACTAAAATCATTTTCATGTGTTTCTTTTGACTTAACACAGGTAATAAGAAATTTAAGATTAGACTAGGTAACAATACATAAAAGAAATTGAATTATAGTAAATTGGGTTTTTTTTAAAGACTTAATTTTTATTTATGTGCTATACATGTGACTCTGTGTGTGGCTGTGTGTGACTGTGTGTGTGTGTGACTGTGTGTGTGTGTGTGTGTGCATGTAGAAGTCAGAAGAAGTTGCATTTGATGTCCATTTTAGTCCGACATACCCCTTGATATGTGACTGAAAGTCCCAGTAAGTTACTTTACACCAACTTCACTCACTTGAGATTCTACATATACCTTTCTCTCAATACCTTCTCATTCTGTTTTCCTTGGGTCTACAATAAATAAGAATGATTATCCTAATTGATATGTTGATTACATAAAAACAAGGGGAGGAGTTCACACAAAGCCACCTTGAGCAAACAAACCCTGTAGTTGACTTCTCACCATATTCTTTTCACTTTTGGTTTTATTCTTTGCTGCCTACTCTACCTACAGACCACTCACATCTACCCATCTTGTTGATTTGTGATAACAATTCTGACATTGTTTGTTTTAATATATGTGGAATAGTACACTATTAAGGAACTTTGTAAGCCATCACCCAAAGATTTCCAAATGTCCTGGCATTGTGTCACCTGAGAAACATCTGGAAACATCCAGCCTTGATATCCACAGAGTCTAAATATGACTTATTAATGAAGCCTATTTAAGAAGCTTCCCAATTCACTGGAGGTTTGCGCATGTTTTCGGGGACCACCTATCTGGCCTAATTTCTTTCTCTGCTTGATAGAAAATGAATTGTCACAGTGGTACCATTAGTGGCCTCATGTCTGTAACTGAAATGCAGTGCTCCCAGCTCTGGCCCAGTGCCATGGGGGAAGGATGCTCTTCAGTACACCAGAACTCACTCCTCCAGAGCCTCGGCCATCAGTATATCCTCTTTGTCAGTTGTAACATCCAACTCTGGTTCTCCACTAAGCAGTAGCTTCAAGTTATAAATAATCAGCAAAGTTCCTGAAAAAAAGAGGGGGGAGAGGGGCATGGACTTGTCAGTTCTTCAATTGCACTAAATACTAGGCATCTCTAATCACTTCAACTGTACAATTTAGCACACTCTAGAGCAGTGATTCTCAATCTTCCTAATACTGTGACCCTTTAATGCAGTTCCTCATGCTGTGGTGACATAAGTTTATTTTTATGGTTACTTTACTTTAGAACAAAGTAGAATTCTGCTATTGTTACTAAGAGTAATGTAAATATCTGCTATGCAGGGTATCTGATATGAAAAGGTCTGATGGGAAAGGGTCATTCACCCCCCACCCCACCCAAAGGACTTCAGACACACAGGTTGGGAGTTGCTGCTTTAGACCAAATTTCTTTTTTGCTTCAGCAAAATACCTTTGGATAAAATGAAAGCCATGCTTTATGGGAAATGATACTATCTGTCTGAGACTGTTGTAATTCCATAACATACTGCTCTAAGTACCATTCAATCCACTGTCAGCCTTTCAAATGGTGGCACACTTTTCACAGATTTCATTATGACAATTGCTAGGAGCCTGAGCCAACTTGGTATCGTAGGTGAAGCTCCCATTGGTGACACTGAAACCAATGCGTATGAAAAAGTTTAAAACACTGTACTGAGTGTCAAGTTTTCATTCTAGAGCTGGCCCTGACAAAAGTATTCTGTATAAGTCAATCAGTAAATATTTAGGTTGTGTAGTTCATATTGTCACTGTTACAGCTACTCACAACTCATCTTGGTCACTGCTGTACTGTGAAAATAGTTAAGGAAAAGACATAGAGGAATGAATGCAGTTATTTCCACAAAAAAGTTATTGACAAGTACAGAGTGCCAAGAAACCAGGCAGGCTACCTGCAGAGATTCTCTTCTCTCTCCATTCTCTGAGCTCCAATCCTCACAGCCTCAATCCTACCTCTGCATCAGAACACCAGTGGAAGCTTTCCCTGTCTCCCTATTCTCATCTCCTATGGACACCACCATAGATCATTCCCTTATAACATCTGTACCTCATTCATTCATTGTCTCAGACCCCAACCCAAGCAGGTAGTCTGTGGTATCTAATCTAAGACTACCCATGCTAGCGCAACAAGGAGGCTGAGGGAAGATCCACACTCGCTGCAGCCTCCCTTTTCTCTCTAACCCCCTTCTCAACAATTCACAAGTATCTTCTGCCCCCATGATTCATTCACCCAAACTCATCCCATTACTTCAGCCTCCAACACCAGCACTGGGCCCACACCAGCTAACAGGCTGAGAAAACAGTTCCATGGAAAATTTCTTTCCAGGCAGCGCAGAGCCACCACAGTCTCCTGACATCCAGGAAGGAAGCATCAGCCAAGGAACAAAACACACACCCAACAGAGACATTACCCAGTTATCATTACCCAGACCTATAATCATCCCAATCCCAGGTGCCTGGATGTCAAAATACAATCAAGAACAGGAAGGAATATATGTCTCCACTAGAACCCAGATACCCACCACAGCAGGCACTGATTATTCCAAAATAGCTGGAGTCCAATAAAAAGAGCTATGAACGCTCTCTGCTCCCAGAACCCGTGGGAGGAGACCTCACCGCCTGGTCAGGTGGGCACTCCTGAGGCTGCAGAGCGGAAGAGACCACCAACACTGCCCACCCCTGCCCACATCCCTGGCCCAAGAGGAAACTGTACAAGGCCTCTGGGTTCCTGTGGGGGAGGGCCCAGGTGAGGCAGGAGCCCTGCCTGAGACACCGCCGGAACCTGAAGGAAACAGACCGGATAAACAGTTCTCTGCACCCAAATCCCGTGGGAAGGAGAGCTAAACCTTCAGAGAGGCAGACACGCCTGCGAAACCAGAAGAGACTGCTCTCTACACACACATTGCTGATTCCAGAGGAAAACACCGGAGGCCATCTGGAACCCTGGTGCACGGAGGCTCCCGGAAGAGGCAGCGCAGATCTTCCCGGTTGCTGCCACCTCAGAGAGCCCGTGGGCAGCACCCCGCGAACGAACTTGAGCCTCGGGACCACAGGTAAGACCAACTTTTCTGCTGCAAGTGACCTGCCTGCTGAACTCAAGACACAGGCACACAGGAATAGCTGAAGACCTGTAGAGGGACAAAACTACACACACAAAAGCAGAACACTCTGTCCCCATAACTGGCTGAAAGAAAACAGTAAAACAGGTCTACAGCACTCCTGACACACAGGCTTATAGGACAGTCTAGCCACTGTCAGAATTAGCAGAACAAAGTAACACTAGAGATAATCTGATGGCGAGAGGCAAGCGCAGGAACCCAAGCAACAGAAACCAAGACTACATGGCATCATCGGAGCCCAATTCTCCCACCAAAACAAACATGGAATATCCAAACACACCAGAAAAGCAAGATCTAGTTTCAAAATCAGATTTGATCATGATGCTGGAGGACTTCAAGAAAGACGTGAAGAACTCCCTTAGAGAACAAGTAGAAGCCTACAGAGAGGAATCGCAAAAATCCCTGAAAGAATTCCAGGAAAACACAATCAAACAGTTGAAGGAATTAAAAATGGAAATAGAAGCAATCAAGAAAGAACACATGGAAATAACCCTGGATATAGAAAACCAAAAGAAGAGACAAGGAGCTGTAGATACCAGCTTCACCAACAGAATACAAGAGATGGAAGAGAGAATCTCAGAGCAGAAGATTCCATAGAAATCATTGACTCAACTGTCAAAGATAATGTAAAAGCGGAAAAAAGCTACTGGTCCAAAACATACAGGAAATCCAGGACTCAATGAGAAGATCAAACCTAAGGATAATAGGTATAGAAGAGAGTGAAGACTCCCAGCTCAAAGGACCAGTAAATATCTTCAACAAAATCATAGAAGAAAAACTTCCCTAACCTAAAAAAAGAGATACCCATAGGCATACAAGAAGCCTACAGAACTCCAAATAGATTGGACCAGAAAAGAAACACCTCCCGTCACATAATAGTCAAAAACACTAAACGCATGACAAAATAAAGAAAGAATATTAAAAGCAGTAAGGGAAAAAAGGTCAAGTAACATATAAAGGCAGACCTATCAGAATCACACCAGACTTCTCGCCAGAAACTATGAAGGCCAGAAGATCCTGGACTGATGTCATACAGACCCTAAGAGAACACAAATGCCAGCCCAGGCTACTGTATCCTGCAAAACTCTCAATTAACATAGATGGAGAAACCAAGATATTCCATGACAAAACCAAATTTACACAATATCTTTCTACAAATCCAGCACTACAAAGGATAATAAATGGTAAAGCCCAACATAAGGAGGCAAGCTATACCCAAGAAGAGGCAAGAAACTAATCGTCTTGGCAACAAAACAAAGAGAAGAAAAGCACACAAACACAACCTCACATCCAAATATGAATATAACAGGAAGCAATAATCACTATTCCTTAATATCTCTCAAACATCAATGGCCTCCAACTCCCCAATAAAAAGACATAGATTAACAAACTGGATACATAATGAGGACCCTGCATTCTGCTGCCTACAGGAAACACACCTCAGAGACAAAGACAGACACTACCTCAGAGTGAAAGGCTGGGAAACAACTTTCCAAGCAAATGGTCTGAAGAAGCAAGCTGGAGTAGCCATTCTAATATCAAATAAAATCAATTTCCAACTAAAAGTCATCAAAAAAGATAAGGAAGGACACTTTATATTCATCAAAGGAAAAATCCACCAAGATGAACTCTCAATCCTAAATATCTATGCCCCAAATACAAGGGCACCTACATACGTAAAAGAAACCTTACTAAAGCTCAAAAAACACATTGCACCTCACACAATAATAGTAGGAGATTTCAACACCCCACTCTCATCAATGGACAGATCATGGAAACAGAAATTAAACAGAGACGTAAGACAGACTAAGAGAAGTCATGAGCCAAATGGACTTAACGGATATTTATAGAACGTTCTACCCTAAAGCAAAAGGATATACCTTCTTCTCAGCTCCTCATGGTACTTTCTCCAAAATTGACCATATAATTGGTCAAAAAACAGGCCTCAACAGATACAGAAAGATAGAAATAATCCCATGCGTGCTATCGGACCACCACGGCCTAAAGCTGGTCTTCAATAACAATAAGGGAAGAATGCCCACATATACGTGGAAACTGGAACAATGCTCTACTCAATGATAACCTGGTCAAGGAAGAAATAAAGAAAGAAATTAAAAACTTTTAGAATTTAATGAAAATGAAGGTACAACATACCCAAACTTATGGGACACAATGAAAGCTGTGCTAAGAGGAAACTCATAGCGCTTGAGTGCCTGCAGAAAGAAACAGGAAAGAGCATATGTCAGCAGCTTGACAGCACACCTAAAAAAGCTCTAGAACAAAAAGAAGCAAATACACCCAGGAGGAGTAGAAGGCAGGAAATAATCAAACTCAGAGCTGAAATCAACCAAGTAGAAACAAAAAAAAAAGGACCATAGAAAGAATCAACAGAACCAAAAGTTGGTTCTTTGAGAAAATCAACAAGATACATAAACCCTGAGCCAGAATGAGGAGAGGACACAGAGAGTGTTTCCAAATTAACAAAATCAGAAATGAAAAGGGAGACATAACTACAGATTCAGAGGAAATTCAAAAAATCATTAGATCTTACTATAAAAGCCTATAATCAACAAAACTTGAAAATCTACAGGAAATGGACAATTTCCTAGACAGATACCAGGTACCGAAGTTAAATCAGGAACAGATAAACCAGTTAAACAACCCCATAACTCCTAAGGAAATAGAAGCAGTCATTAAAGGTCTCCCAACCAAAAAGAGCCCAGGTCCAGACGGGTTTAGTGCAGAATTCTATCAGACCTTCATAGAAGACCTCATACCAATATTATCCAAACTATTCCACAAAATTGAAACAGATGGAGCACTACCGAATTCCTTCTATGAAGCCACAATTACTCTTATACCTAAACCACACAAAGACCCAACAAAGAAAGAGAACTTCAGACCAATTTCCCTTATGAACATTGACACAAAAATACTCAACAAAATTCTGGCAAACCGAATCCAAGAGCACATCAAAACAATCATCCACCATGATCAAGTAGGCTTCATCCCAGGCATGCAGGGATGGTTTAATATAAGGAAAACCATCAACGTGATCCATTATATAAACAAACTGAAAGAACAAAACCACATGATCATTTCATTAGATGCTGAGAAAGCATTTGACAAAATTCAACACCCTTCATGATAAAAAGTCCTGGAAAGAATAGGAATCCAAGGCCCATACCTAAACATAGTAAAGCCATATACAGCAAAAACCAGTTGCTAACATTAAACTAAATGGAGAGAAACTTGAAGCAATCCCACTAAAATCAGGGACTAGACAAGGCTGCCCACTCTCTCCCTACTTATTCAATATAGTTCTTGAAGTTCTAGCCAGAGCAATCAGACAACAAAAAGGAGATCAAGGGATACAGATCGGAAAAGAAGAAGTCAAAATATCACTATTTGCAGATGATATGATAGTATATTTAAGTGATGCCAAAAGTTCCACCAGAGAACTACTAAAGCTGATAACTTCAGCAAAGTGGCTGGGTATAAAATTAACTCAAATAAATCAGTAGCCTTCCTCTACACAAAAGAGAAACAAGCCGAGAAAGAAATTAGGGAAACGACACCCTTCATAATAGACCCAAATAATATAAAATACCTCGGTGTGACTTTAACCAAGCAAGTAAAAGATCTGTACAATAAGAACTTCAAGACACTGAAGAAAGAAATTGAAGAAGACCTCAGAAGGTGGAAAGATCTCCCATGCTCATGGATTGGCAGGATTAATATAGTAAAATGGCCATTTTACCAAAAGCGTATCTACAGATTCAATGCAATCCCCATCAAAATACCAATCCAATTCTTCAAAGAGTTAGACAGAACAATTTGCAAATTCATCTGGAATAACAAAAAACCCAGGATAGCTAAAACTATCCTCAACAATAAAAGGACTTCAGGGGGAATCACTATCCCTGAACTCAAGCAGTATTACAGAGCAATAGTGATAAAAACTGCATGGTATTGGTACAGAGACAGACAGATAGACCAATGGAACAGAATTGAAGACCCAGAAATGAACCCACACACCTATGGTCACTTGATTTTTGACAAAGGAGCCAAATCCATCCAATGGAAAAAAGATAGCATTTTCAGCAAATGGTGCTGGTTCAACTGGAGGTCAACATGTAGAAGAATGCAGATCGATCCATGCTTATCACCCTGTACAAAGCTTAAGTCCAAGTGGATCAAGGACCTCCACATCAAACCAGACACACTCAAACTAATAGAAGAAAAACTAGGGAAGCATCTGGAACACATGGGCACTGGAAAAAATTTCCTGAACAAAACACCAATGGCTTATGCTCTAAGATCAAGAATCGACAAATGGGATCTCATAAAACTGCAAAGCTTCTGTAAGGCAAAGGACACTGTGGTTAGGACAAAACGGCAACCAACAGATTGGGAAAAGATCTTTACCAATCCTACAACAGATAGAGGCCTTATATCCAAAATATACAAAGAACTGAAGAAGTTAGACAGCAAGGAGACAAATAACCCTATTAAAAAATGGGGTTCAGAGCTAAACAGAGAATTCACAGCTGAGGAATGCCGAATGGCTGAGAAACACCTAAAGAAATGTTCAACATCGTTAGTCATAAGGAAATGCAAATCAAAACAACCCTGAGATTTCACCTCACACCAGTGAGAATGGCTAAGATCAAAAACTCAGGTGACAGCAAATGCTGGCGAGGATGTGGAGAAAGGGGAACACTCCTCCATTGTTGGTGGGGTTGCAGACTGCTACAACCATTCTGGAAATCAGTCTGGAGGTTCCTCAGAAAATTGGACATTGAACTGCCTGAGGATCCAGCTATACCTCTCCTGGGCATATACCCAAAAGATGCCCCAACATATAAAAAAAAGACACGTGCTCCACTATGTTCATCGCAGCCTTATTTATAATAGCCAGAAGCTGGAAAGAACCCAGATGCCCTTCAACAGAGGAATGGATACAGAAAATGTGGTACATCTACACAATGGAATATTACTCAGCTATCAAAAACAATGACTTTGTGAAATTGTGAGGCAAATGGTTGAACTGGAAAATATCATCCTGAGTGAGCTAACCTAATCACAGAAAGACATACATGGTATGTACTCATTGATAAGTGGCTATTAGCCCAAATGCTTGAGTTACCCTAGATGCCTAGAACAAATGAAACTCAAGACGGATGATCAAAATGTGAGTGCAGATCGCTCATGAGAGACACAGCCAGAATACAGCAAATACAGAGGCGTATGCCAGCAGGAAACCACTGAACTGAGAACGGGACCCCTGTTGAAGGAATCAGAGAAAGAACTGGAAGAGCTTGAAGGAGCTCGAGACCCCATATGTACAGCAATGCCAACCAACCAGAGCTTCCAGGGACTAAGCCACTACCCAAAGACTATACATGGACTGACCCTGGACTCTGACCTCGTAGGTTGCAATGAATATCCTAGTAAGAGCACCAGTGGAAGGGGAAGCCCTGGGTCCTGCTAAGACTGAACCCCTAGTGAACTAGACTGTTGGGGAGAGGGCAGCAATGGGGGGAGGGTTGGGAGGGGAACACCCATAAGGAAGGGGAGGGGGGAGGGGGATGTTTGCCCGGAAACCGGGAAAGGGAATAACATTCGAAATGTATATAAGAAATACTCAAGTTAATAATAAAAAAAAAAGAGCTATGAACAAGGATGTGAAGAGCTATGTGAGGATGGTTAAGGTCCTTAAAGAGAAAAATTAATAAATCCCTAAAGAAACCCAGGAGAATACAAACAATGTAAGGAAGTAAATAAAACTGTTCAAGATCTTAAGATGGAAAGAGAGCCAATGAAGAAAACACAAACTGGGGGAATGTTGGAAAGGAAAAAGTTGAGAATTTAAATATATTATAGAGACAATCATCATCAACAGATTATAAGAGATGAAAGAAAAAAAACCTGAGGAATTGAAAGATATGAGAGAAAAAAATGGATACATTGTTCAAAAAGATGTTAAGTCTAAAAAGTTCCTCCCACACACACATCAAAAAAAAAAAAAAATCCAGGGTTGGGGATTTAGCTCAGTGGTAGAGCGCTTGCCTAGCAACCGCAAGGCCCTGGGTTCGGTCCCCAGCTTCGGAAAAAAAAAATCCAATCTGTAACACTATGAAAAGAGCAAATCTAAAAGTAATAGGAATAGAGGGAGAAGAAAAATTTCTTATGTTAAAGAAAGAGATGCCTATAAAGGTATAAGAAGCATACAGAACACCAAGGAGATTGAACCAGAAAAGAAAGTTTGCTTGGCATACAATACTCAGAATGCTGAATGTACAGAGCAAAGAAAGAATACTACAAGCTGCAAAAGGGTAGACCAATGGAACAGAATTGAAGACCCAGAAATAAACCCACAAACCTATGGTCACTTGATCTTTCACAAAGGATCTAAAACCATCCAGTGGAAAAAAGATAGCACTTTCAACAAATGGTGCTGGTTCAACTGGAGGGCAGCATGTAGAAGAATGCAAATCAAGTACATTTGTACAAAGCTCAAGTCCAAGTGGATCAAGGACCTCCACATAAAACTAGATCCACTTGGGCTGGGGATTTAGCTCAGTGGTAGAGCGCTTACCTAGGGAAGCGCAAGGCCCTGGGTTCGGGTCCCCAGCTCCAAAAAAAAAAGAACAAAAAAAAAAAAAAAAAAAAAAAAAAAAAAACAAAAAAAAAAAAAAAAAAAACTAGATCCACTCAAACTAATAGAAGAAAACATGATGAAGAGACTCAAACTCATGAGCATAGGAGAAAATTTCCTGAACAGACCACCAATGGCTTATGCTTTAAGATCAGGAATCGACAAATGGGACCTCATAAAATTGAAAAGCTTCTGTAAGGCAAAGGACACTGTCATTAGCACACAATGGCAACCAACAGATTGGGGAAAGATCTTCATCAATCCTGCATCTGATAGAGGGCTAATATCCAATATATAAAGAGAACTCAAGAAATTAAGACTCCAGAGAGCCAAATAACCCTATTAAAAAATGGGGTACAGAGCTAAAGAATTCTCAACTGAGGAATATATGGCCGAGAATCACCTAAAGAAATGTTCAACATCTTTAGTCATCAAGGAAATGCGAATCAAAACAACCCTGAGATTCCACCTTGCATCAGTCAGAATGGCTAAGATCAAAAATTCAGGTGACAACAGATGCTGGTGAGGATATGAAGAGGAACACTCCTGTGTTGTTGGTGGAATTGCAAACTGATACAAGAGCTCTGGAAATCAGTCTGGCAGTTCCTCAGAAAACTAGACAGAGCACTACCTGAGGACCCAGCTATACCACTACTGAGCATATACCCAAAAGATGTTCCAACATATAATAAGGACACATGTCCAACTATGTTCCACAAGCTGGAAAGAACTGAGATGTCCTTCAAGAGAGGAATGGATACAGAAAATGTGGTACATTCACACATGGAGTACTATTAAAACAAGGACTTGATGAAATTCATAGACAAATGGATGGAACCAGAAAATATCCTCTTGAGTGAGATAACCCAATCATAAAAGAACACACATGCTATGCACTCACTGATGAGTGGATATCAGCCCCAAAGCTCTGAATAACAAAGAAACAATTCACAAATCACATGAAGTCAAGAAGAAGAAAGACCAAAGTATGGATGCTTCAAACCTTCTTAGAAGGGGGAACAAAAATACTCACAGGAGGAAATATGGAGACAAAGTATAAAGCAGAAATTGAAAGGCCATCCAGAGACTGCCCCACATGGATATGCATCCCATAAACAGCTACCAAACTCAGACAATATTGCAAATGCCAAGATGTATATGCTGACAGGAGCCTGATATAGGTGTCTGCTGAGAGGCTCTGCCAGAGTCTTATAAATATAGATGCGGATGCTTGCAGCCAACCATTGAACTGAGAACAGGGACCCCAGTGGAGGAGTTAGAGAAAGGACTGAAGTAGCTGAAGGGGTCTGCAACAACATAAGGACACAATATCAACCAACCACACCCCTCAGAGCTCCCAGAGACCAAACCACCATCCCAAGAGAACACAGGGATGGCTCCATCCATATATGTAGCAGAGGATGACCTTGTTGGGCATCAATGGGAGGAGAGGCCCTTGGTCCTGACAAAAATCGATGCCCCAGTGTAGGGGAATGTCAGGGTGGAGAGTTGGGAGGGGGTGGGTGGGTACGGGAGAAAGCACCCTCATAGAAGCAGGGTATGGGTGGGATAGCAGGTTTCTGGAGGGGAAACCAAGAAATGGGATAACATTTAAAATGTAAATAAAAATGCAATTAAAAATGATTCAAAGGAAAAAGACCAAGTTACATATAAAGGTAGATCTATCAGAATTATACCTGGCTTCATGATAAAGAGTTTAAAAGTCAGAAAGGTCTGAATAGATGGGCTGTAGACTCTAAAGACCACAGATTCCAGCCCAGACTATTATATCCATCAAAACTCTCAATCATTCTAAATGAAAAAAAAAACTCCATTATAAAATAAAGTATAAACAATATTTATCTACAAACCCAACCCTTCAGGTGCTTGAAGAAAAACTCCAACCAAAGGAAGTTAACTACAATAATGAAAACACAGTACATATCTCAACAAAATACAGGCAGTTTGCAGCAAGCCCATAACCATTATCAACTTAAGCGAAGAGAAATTCAAAGCAATTCAACTAGAATCAGGAACAAGAAAAGGTTTTCTACTCTCTCCATACCTATTCAATATAGCACTTTAAATCTTAGCTAGAGCAATAAGAAAACTGATGTGACCCTAGAAAATTCTACTAAGGCGTTCCTACAGCAACTAAACACCTTCAGCAAAGTGACTGGATTTAAGATTAACCCACAAAAATCAGTAGTTCTCCTAAGTACAAATGACAGACTGAGAAAGAAATCAGAGAAATAACACTTTTCATAACAGCCTTAAACAATGTAAAACATCTTGGCGTGACTCTATCCAAGCATGTGTGTGCTAAGTGCTTCAAGTCTTTAAAGAGAAAGCTGAAGAAGATATCAGAAGATGGAAATATCTTCCATGTTAATAACTGGTAGGATTAATATAATAAAAAGGTTCAAATGCAATCTACAAATTCAGTGAAGTCCCAATCAAAATTTCAAGACAATTCTTCACAAATCTTCAAAGGATAATTCTCAGCTTCATAAGAAAAAAATTAAAACCAAGGATGGCCAAAATCCAGACAGCTAAAATAAGTCCTGAACAATAAAGAAACCATAAAAAGTCTCACCATTCCTGATCTTGACGTATACTACAAAGCTACGGTAATAAAATCAACATGGTATTGTTATAAAAACAGATGGTAATCAGAGGAGTCAAACTGAAGACTCAAAATAAACCCACACATCTATGGATACCTAGTTTTGGGCAAAATATCCAGAAATACAATCTGGAAAAATGACAACATCTTCCACAAATGGTACTGATAGATGTAGAAGAATGCAAATACATCCACATTCATCACCCCATATCTACTACAAATGGGTCAAAAAGCTGAACATATAACCAGGTACCCTAAACCTGACAGAAGAGAAAGTGAAAAACAGCCTTGAGCTCATTGATACAGGAAACAATATCCTGAACAGAATAGTGTTAACACAGGCACTAAGATCAACAATTAATCAATGGGACCCTCATGAAACGGAAAAAGCTTGGGTCCTGGGAGCCTCTTGCTTTCCTGGCATCTGGGATTTTCTGTTGACAACTCCCCAGCTCCCCATCCCCCATTGCTACACACCTCTGTTCACTCTCCTGACCCTCTGTATACCTCCCCATCTCTTCCCACACCTGATCCTGCCCCCACATTTCTTCCTCTTCCCCTTCTCTCTTCCAAGAAGTGTTTGCTGACAGGAGCTTGATATAGCTGTCTCCTGAGAGGCTCTGCCAGAGCCTGACACATACAGAGGCAGATGCTTGCAGTCAACTATCAGACTGAGCATGGGGACCCCAATGGAGGAATAAGGGGAAGGACTGAAGGAGCTGAAGGGGTTTGCAACCCCATAGGAAGAACAACAGTATCAATCAACCAGAACTCCAGAGCTCCTAGGGACTAAACCACCAATCGAAGAGTGAACATGGAGGGACCCATGGCTCCTGCTGCATCTGTAGCACAGGATGATGTTATCTGGTATCAATGGGAGGGGAGGCCTTTGGTTCTGTGAAAGTTTTATGCCCGAGCATAGGAGAATGCTAAGGAAGTGAGGCAGTAGTGGGTGGTTGGGTCCGGGAGCATCTTCATAGAAGCAGGGGAGAAGAGGAGGGGATAGCTGGTTTGCGGAGGGGTTAGTGGGAAACCAGGAAGGGGGATAACATTTGAAATGTAAATAAATAAAATAAGCAATAAAATGTTAAAAAAAAGAAAAACTAAATAACACAATTTAAAAAATGAGGTGTATATCTAAACAGAATTCCCAAAAGAGAAAACTCAAATGGCTGAGAAACACTCTAAGAACTATACAATGAGCTTAGCTATCAGAGAAATACAAATCAAAACTACTTTGATACACCATCTTATACCTTCCAGAACAGCTAAGATCAATAATACAAGTGACAGCTCAGGCTAGTGATGATGTGGAGCATGGGGACCACTCCTCTATTTGATGGTGGGAGTGAAAATTTGTACAGTCACTATGGAAATCAATATGGTGGTTCCTCAGAAAGATGAGAATCCATCTACCTCAAGATCCAGCTACATCACTCTTGATAATATACCCAAAGGAAACCTCATCCTTGTGGTAACAAGGACACTTGCTTAACCATATCCGCTCCTGCTCTTTTCATAATAGCCAGAAATCAGAAACAACCTAGATGTCCTTCAACAACAGAATGCATAAAGAAAATGTGGTATGTTTGCACAATGTATATTACTCAGCTCTTTTTAAAAATGACATCATGAAATTTGCAGGCAAATGGATGGAAGTAAAAATAAATTATTTCGAGTGAGGTAACCCAGACTCTGAAACATATATATGGTGTGTATTAACTTACATCTGGATATTAGCCATTATATAAATGAAAAACCATGCTACAATCCATATACCCAGAGATGTTAGGCATGGAGGAAGAGACAAGAAGTACACATGGATCTCCCTGACAGGGAAAAACAGGATAGACTTTATGGGTGGATTAGAGGAACAAGGACAAGAACAGGAGGATACTGTGGGAGTGGGAACAAGGAGACGATATGGGGTTGAGGGAGGGAATGAGGGCAGTGACAGTTAGAACTGAAGAGCATCTGAAGACCATTTCAGGAGCAGAATGGAAACAGTGCAGTGGAAACTTCCTATAATATATAAGGTGATCCTAATGAAGTCTCCAAATAATGAAGGAGACAGAATCCCCACTGGTGATCTCTTGTCACCAAGGGGTAGAACTGGGTTGTATCCAGTAGAGTTGGATCTACCAGGCTGTTGCCAAGACAATAAGCTGCTTTCTATAAACTAACAGCAAGGTCCCATTGCTGAAGACAGCACCCACAAAACTCATTAAACATGGAGAGGTCGAGTTGGTGCCTACATGAAACTTCACCTCAATGTTCTGGTGTCTATAAAACAGGTATTCTGCAGACTTCTAAAACAGAAAAGTTTAAAAAAAAAAAAAGAGGGGTTGGGGATTTAGCTCAGTGGTCGAGCGCTTGCCTAGTAAGCGCAAGGCCCTGGGTTCAGTCCCCAGCTCCAAAAAAAAAAAAAAAGAAAGAAAGAAAGAAAAAGAAAAGAAACCACACAAGCCAACCATAAAACTTACGATCTACAATCTGTCCTGCCTGCAAAATATGCTAGAGCAATGGCAGCACAAACCTTGTGGAAGTAACCAACTGATATGTGATTTGATTTAAGCCCCACTCCATGATATTGAATTCATACCTAACACTGCCTTGATGACCAAGAAGCAGAGACTAGATAGCCCAGAGATCTCCAGTAAACCAAATGTACTGGTCTAAAAAGAAAAAAGTAATAATAAAATAACTCCTAATAACACCCTGCTATACTCATGGATTGGTACCTTATTCATCCATCACCAGAGGGCTTCCTCCTACAACAGATGGGAACAAATGCAGAGACCCATAGTAAGACATTACACACAGAGAAAGACCTTGAAACACATAGCTATAAATGAGATGCCTCCCCTCAGAGCTAAGGGAATGCCACAGGAAAGGAAGCAGAAGGAGTTGGGGAAACAGAAGGGATAGAAGACACCAGGAGAACAAAGCCCTTCAAAACAACTGAGCAAAGCTAATATAAACTCACAAAGACTGAAGCAGCATGCACAGTCTATATGAGTCTGCACCAAGTCCTCCACATCATATATACTATAGCTTTCAGTTTAGTAATTTTTATGGGATTTCTGAATGTGTAAGTGAGTGGGTTTCTGATTCCTGCCCCTTTTCTTGGGGCTCTTATTTTTTGATGCCTTGTCTCAATTAACTTCAATACAATGGTTTTTCATTTTATAGTATTATACTTTTTTGTACTTAAAAATAGAGTAAATAAATAGATACAATGTGTCAAATTTGGCCTATGGCTATAACTCCTTGGCTCCTGCCCCAATGCATCATTAATCAAAAATGTCCAAACTATTCACAAAACTGTTTACAATGTGAAGGCTAATGTGAGTTTCAAAGAAATTGAAAAGGGAAATTAATTATACTTCTTTTGGTAGGGAGAACAGTATAGGGGCTAAGAAAGAGAAGGTTGTATTCAAAATGCCTGTTTCTGAATCCTGGATTAATTATTAACAGTGGAGAGACCTTAAAAGCTCCACTCACAAGCAAAGACGTAAAAGTAGGCATGGACTAGATGAGAAGGGAGCACACAGCAGTAAGAGGAGAAAGAGATGGTAATGAGGGAGTAAAATGATCATAAAACCATGTATACACATATAAAATCAACAAAAACCTTATTTTCCTTATCTATCCAATGGAATTCATAAGCATAATAAAATAAGCAAAAATAAAACCTACTTTACTAATATTTATGTGAGTGCTTCACAATGGGAAGTCCTCTGAGAGACTAAATGATCATTAAGATGTGTAAGTCCTTCTTGTTTTCATTCACATGAAGATCCTACACTTAATACTACATGTTTGTATACATATACAAGTATTTATGTATGTGAAGGAGTATGATGGAAAAAATTGTGACAGGGAGGAAAAGCTATTAATGGAGGGGAGAAGGCAGAGAATGTAATGGAATGTAATGATAAGGAAGCAGACATGGGACTAACTCAGGGATTGAAAGAGTCCAGCTTGAGCAGGGAGGAGGCCATGAGAGAGGGGAAAGGATGAGAAGAAAATGTAAGGACACATCTAAAAATACCATGAAAGCCATTACTTCACAGTCTAACCTAAAACAAAAACATTGTAATATTTATGCTAATATTTAAATACTAATTTAATCACCACCATTTTTCTCAATGATAGAATGAAAGAAGTAAAAATATTTTTGAAATATTATGATGCTATGAGTTATAGAAGGTATCTCAGAGATAAAGCAGACCAAGTTGGAAAAAATTATCAAAATCTTTCTACAAATATTATATTAGCCAAAACATTGCTAAAGCAGACTCTTTTTTTCATGTTTCCAGAAATGAAAATAGTAAATGTCTAGAGAAAGAGTGACACAAGGAAATTTCTAGTCACCAGTGCAGTCTAGAGATCAAGAGAACACTGACAGCAGACACACCCAGAATACAGCAAATACATAGGCGAATGCCAGTAGCAAACCACTGAACTGAGAACAGGACCCCATTGAAGGAATCAGAGAAAGAACTGAAGAGCTTGAAGGGGCTCGAGACCCCATATGAACAACAATGCCAAACAACCAGAGCTTCCAGGGACTAAGCCACTACCTAAAGACTATACATGGACTGACCCTGGACTCCTACCTCATAGGTAGCAATGAATAGCCTAGTAAGATCACCAGTGGAAGGGGAAGCCCTTGGTCCTGCCAAGACTGAACCCCCAGTGAACTAGATTGTTGGGGGGAGGGTGGTAATGGGGGGAGGATGGGGAGGGGAATTCCATATAGAAGGGGAGGGGGAGGGGTTAGGGGGATGTTGGCCTGGAAACCAGGAAGGGGAACAACAATCGAAATGTAATAAATAAGAAATACTCAAGTTAATAAAGATAAAAAAAAGAAAAATAATTATAGAAAAAAAAAGAAATGAGGGACAGATCCGTCAGCCTGGGAGAAGAGTATAGACGAAGGTTTGCTTATTCCCCCTCCCCCAGATGGTAGTGCACTATTGCATCCTCTCATTATTGTTAATTCTCTTAGCAAAACAGCGTCACACAAACTTGGAAGATGCAATGGACAGTTAACTCTGCTCTGAAGTTCAGGGCAGAGGATCCCTGTGGGCACAGCCTTTGGCACCCTCTGCTCATTCAGAAGCTCAAGTTGGATCCTTTCTCTTTCTGTCAAGAACTTAAGATAAATTGTATCTGGATTCTTTCAAGGTAACGCTCATGTGGATAAAATGAGCAGCCGCTCTCACGTGATCCTGCACTCGAGATCATTGATGCCAAAAAGCATGAAAAGAAATGCTTCCATCAAAAATGTTGCTTTTGATAACCTTACCACATCTCCCGTAGATCATGTCAAACTGCTGCATCAATTCAGCTTCGGTTTTAAATGGGGAGTATTTGTAAATGATGGACAATTCCGTGGAGAACTTCTGCGGGTCATCGGTGATACTCTCTCTTGTTCTCGTGAGCCATGAAGGTATTGGAACTACAACCTAGTTTTTAAAAATACAATAACTTATTATGAAATATACATATACAAACATTCCTTTGTTCTATTCCAGTTTATTCCATTCTTCTTCCAAATTACAAAACACTAAGTTAAAAGTAATCTTCCTGAAGCCTAGATTTATAAGTAGAGTGCGTGTGTGTGTTTGGGGGGTGGTGTTTACTCAGATTTGGGGTTTTTGCTTTTTTTTAATTTCCATTGTCAGAGCTGCTGAGATGGCCAAGTGGGGGAAAAGTATTTGTCACCAACCCCTGTGATGACACACAAGGTGGAAGAAAAGAAACAATTCCCATAAGTTGTCCTCTGATTTCCCATATACATACCATGGTGTTACAACAGGTCAAAACACACACACACACACACACACACACACACACGCGCGCGCGCGCGCGCGCAGAGGCGGGGGGACACACATGCACACAGATAAAAATGAATGAAAATAAGTAGAGTTCCCCCCAATAAAACAGCTGGTTAGACTACAGCACTCCAGCTGCCCATCCCTGCCCACGATCTCAGCACTTTCAATAAGTTAACCTTGGAAGTCTTTGGGATTAATAGGCATAAAACCCCTCTAAGATAACAGAACATGAAGGTGGGTGAGCAGGGAGGTAGGGGAGAATCTGGGAGGAGTTTGCAATGAGGCAAATGGGTATGATCAAAATATATTGTGGAAAATTCTTAAAGAATAAATAGTCTTTTTTAAAAGCTTCTGCTATGAGCCTGCCCCACATGTGGCCCATACATATACAGCCATCCAATTAGACAAGATGGATGAAGCAAAGAAGTGCAGGCCGACAGGAGCCGGATGTAGATCGCTCCTGAGAGACACAGCCAGAATACAGCAAATACAAAGGCGAATGCCAGCAGCAAACCACTGAACTGAGAATAGGACCCCCGTTGAAGGAATCAGAGAAAGAACTGGAAGAGCTTGAAGGGGCTCCAGACCCCACATGTACAACAATGCCAAGCAACCAGAGCTTCCAGGGACTAAGCCACTACCTAAAGACTATACATGGACTGACCCTGGACTCTGACCTCATAGGTAGCAATGAATATCCTAGTAAGAGCGCCAGTGGAAGGGGAAGCCCTGGGTCCTGCCAAGACTGAACCCCCAGTGAACTAGACTGTTGGGGAGAGGGCAGCAATGGGGGGAGGGTTGGGAGGGGAACACCAATAAAGAAGGGAAGGGGGGAGGGATGTTTGCCTGTAGGGGGAATAACATTCGAAATGTATATCAGAAATACTCAAGTTAATAAAATAAAAAAAAAAGCTTCTGCTATAATAAACAGAAACGAGGTTTTTAAAATAATCTGTGGAAACAGAAGCCATCAAATTTCAAGAAGACAAAGTCTCAAGAGAACATTGCTGAAACCTTCAGAGTAAATTGGCCTTGGTGGTACATGCCACACACTCTGTGTGTGTGCATGTGTGTGTGTGTGTGTGTGTGTGTGTGTGTGTGTGTGTGTGTCTATTATTACCCAACCCCTGCAGCAGGCTCGAACTGCCACACTGTTCAAAGCCCACACCCATCTTCACAGACCAGCCTGTCCAGACATGAGTCACATATATCGTCTCCATAAAACCTTCACTGGCCACTCAAGGCTCTCTAATCTCTCCCTCCACTGCTGCTTTCTATAACATTTTGGTAATAACAGCCACACAACTCACTGCATTTCTTCCCACAGCACTCCAGTTTTGTTATTTAACCAATGTCTGTGTGTCTGACTTACCTTGTGATAAGGCTGAAAACATTTTATTAGTGACCGTCTTTAGCTGTGCTTTTTTCCATCCACAGAATCTAACCATTACTAAGCAGATAGAATTTGTAATATGCATATGGTGTTGGATTACAATTGGCATTCATACCAGAACTCAAACACTATAAATTAATACATTGTCTGAAGTTCAGCTACGAGAGTTGAAGATGTTGTCAGTAGAATTAGCAATTTAAGTCTATTTGGCATTCGGTTTCTTTATAGATGTGTTCTAAGCCTTTGAATCCAATGGTTTATTTATTTAAAAACTGATAAACTGTGTGTGTCACAAGACAGCAGAAAGGTCTCTGGAGGCTTCTCTAAGAAATATTACTGTGCCAGAGACAGCTACTTATTCTGGGAAATTCAGGCACAAGGAGAACAAAATTAAGTTCTCTAAAAAAGGCCTCTGGTGACCCCAGTGTGTACAGGCACCTTCTGTCCATTCCTCAAACATATGCCCAAATTTCTAAGTCGTAATCTGCAAGGAGTTACAGCTTCCTTCACCTCCGGAGAGGGTAAATGAGAACTGCACCGTTGCCATGGAAATGGAATGAAAGCCCCATCTCTTACCTCAGTGAGACCTTCTTTTTCACAGAAAGTCTGAGAGAAGAACAGACAGGTCATGGTCTCTTCCTTCTTGGTGAAAAGAATACAGTCTTTGCCAATTCTCATGGAGCCACTATATTAAACATGGGGAGCACAGTGGTTTACATACAGACCCCAATAGAGAAGAAATGGGTCGTTATTTTGTTTACTGTTACAAGTTGCTCTTTCCCATAACCCATCTGCTTGACTCATCCCCAGGAGTGCACAAATATTCCTTTACTTCTCAGAGTAGAGCAGACGAATTACAGCAGATCCAGCCTGACACTTTTCCTTGAGATTCAGCTGCCTGAAAGAACTTTCCAGCCAAGGCACAGAACAACAATTATGGGGCCCTGGATGGAACCACACACGTGTCACTTACATTGAAGCAAACTAAAGAAAGCTGCAGATACCACACCCATGCTCAAATATGTTTTGGAAAAACATGAGCATGTAAAGACACTGGACTGCTTTTGGGTGCCTGTGAAAGACTCAACTTGTTCTACATGAAAAGCTCTTTAATGGTACAAAGAGCTGAGTCAATTGTGGGTATAAAGATTCCAAAGTGATTTAGATGGTCCCTAAAACTCAGCCACTAGTGCTAGATTGTTAAAAAAAACACAAACAAACAAACAAACAAACAAAACCCTGCCTGCATATTGTTTTCAGTATCAGCAAATAGTGTGTATCTTAGGGGGAAACAATTCTCACCTCTTCAGCCCATTGCCATATTGCCCAATGAACTTCAAGGTTGACAACCGTTTCTTGGATGTTCCAAAGTAAATGATGTCTGAAGCTTCATCTGTAATGGACAAAATTTTCTTAAAGTAGTTATGAAGAGTTTGACGTCAGCACTGAGTCCAGATGTCAGAATTCTGTCCATGTTCCAGGACACTAAGACAAGTCCATAGCTCTTGAGACAAGGACTTGTGTCATGACCCAGAATCACAAAGATCCTCATAGGCATGTACTGAAGGTCAGACAGACATAATCATGTAACTTCGATTATAGTTTAAAACTGTGAGCCTCAGTTTCCTTGTTTCTAAAAGAGAAGGACTAATACCACCATTGTGACAGAGATAAAGAAAACAGATTAAATGAGCTGATATATCTATGAACTGCTTCACACACCACCTCGAGCACAGTAAGTGTTAACATAAATGTTGCAGTTGTCTGCTAGCTAGTAATTCTCTCATGGTGTTGGTCCTGGTTCTGGTGCACATGACACTAAGGACACACAAATGTCTATGCTGCTGCCTAGGGGGAAGGAGATTGTATCCAGACTTGTAGACTCATTTTTCTCATCTCTTTAGAGCATTCAGAATCCCAGGAACTCGGACTATGCGATATTCTGACAGTGAATGTTCTTCCTATTGGCCTGCCAAGTGTACGCTGAGCCCTGTGTCAATCTGGGTACACACATGCTATAGTCCAGCATCACACGGTGTAAGATATTTAAAGGCCACTTACACCCTCTTAATCTGAAGCTAAAGACATCTGGTCACATGTTTTCATATGAGAATAAGTCCATGACAATATTAGCGACCACTTATTGACAGGTTCATATGTATTAGGAAGGTTATATGCCTCATGTGCATTTTCTACTTCACATTTACAGTGCACTTGCAGGAAAGTATTAAAATCTGTATCAGTGTAGTGGAAGGAGAAAGAGAAAGAAGTACACGATCAGGTCATAGAGGATTAAGTGAGGAAAACCAGGTATGTGACAGAGAAGCACAGAGGTGTGTCCTTAGGATGGAGTGATTAGGGCGTGGCATTGAAGGTCAACCCCAGAGAGAAAGATACAAATGGTCCCACCAGTTATGGCTGGAGTGCTATAAGCAGGAAAGCAAGTACTCCAAGACACGTACCAAGCAGTGGATGGTGTTGAGTACAGAATAAGAGATGCTGACCATGGGAAGAGGGGCTCGGAGCCATGGGCGCTCACTGAGGGTTTTCACCAGGAAAGTGGTAATATCATTGCCATCACAGTCCTGACCACAGGGAACAACATTTTCATTGCATATGTATTTGAACTGAGCATCTATTCTGTGTTGGTTTGCACTAACTTTAAAGGTACAGAATGTGATCTAAATGGTGAGTTCCAGCACAGTCAAGAATACAAGATAAAATGGTCTCAAAAAAAAAAAAATAAACAACAAGAAACCAAAGATAAAATCATGCAACACTGTGCAGATGCCTTTGATATGGATGACTGTGGAAGAAAAAAGAGCAAAACCATCCCGGAAATTGCCACAGCCAACATCTATGGGTCAAGGTGCTCAGTTTAAACAACAAACACACATCATCTAAAATGAATTCCTTCTAATGTACTACTTGATTTCCAACTGTCTTAGCTAGAATTTCTATTGCTGTGATAAAAACACCATGACCCAAAGCAACTTGGTGGGTTTGGTGAGGGTGAAGATTTATGTTGCTTACACTTCCACACCAGTCCACCATCAAAGAAAATGAGGACAGTAACTAATGCAGGAATCTGGGAGCTGGAGCAGAGGCTTTGGGGAAATGCTTTTTCCTGGCTTGCTTGTCCTGCATTCTCATACCATCCACCCACATGCCTATGGGTGGTAACACTGCCAATGGTCTGGGCACTTGCACATCAATCATTAGTCAAGAAAACCTGTCTCAAAACGAGCAAACAAACAAACAACTCAGGAAGATGAACTTGTAATTCAGGCTAGACGTAAATAGAGATAATCTTCACTGTGACTTCCTACAGACTCTTTACCACATAGTAAGACATTACACACAGAGAAAGTCCTTGAAACACATAGCTCTAAATGAGACGCCTCCCCTCAGAGCTAAGGGAATGCCACAGGAAAGGAGGCAGAAGGAGTTGGGGAGAGAGAAGGGATAGAGGACACCAGGAGAACAAAGCCCTTCAAAACAACTGAGCAAAGTTAATATAAACTCACAAAGACTGAAGCAGCATGCACAGTCTATATGAGTCTGCACCAGGTCCCCCACATCATATACACTATAGCTTTCAGTTTAGTATTTTTATGGAATTTCTGAATGTGTAACTGAGTGGGTTTCTGATTCCTGTCCCTTTTTAGGGGGGGTTCTTATTTCTTGATGACTTGTTTAACTTCAGTACAATGGTTTTTCATTTTATAGTATCATATTTTATTTTGTTTTTAAAAAATAGAGTAAATAAATAGATACGATGTGTCAAATTTGGTCTATGTCTATGACTTGTTGGCTCCTGCCCCAAGGCATCATTAAACAAAGTATGAACAAGCAGCTGAGTGGGATGGTAGGCATTTTCTAAACTTGCCCAGTGGCTATTGGGAGTAAGAGGTGACATCAAAGCTAAGGGAAGTTAACTGCTTTCCTTGTCCTCAGTCTCCATAAGATGGTCACCCTTTGTCATGTGTGTGCCTTATCAGTCTGCTTGAACTCCAATGGCATTTTTTAAAGCAGAGCAGTCAGAACCTTAGCTTAAGATACATAAAGCATCCTAAGAAGTCCAGACTAGATCCAAAAGAACGCACCGCCAGGATCAGAGGAAACATCATTTCAGTTGCCTGGAGTCTGCACTGTGCACCCAGGATGTGCTGACTGGGGGCTACCCTTAAATAGACAAAGATAAATCCTAAATATATTGTGGCTGTGTTTGCTATGATGGGAACATTCAGTCAAAGAAACTCAGCCTTTGAAGAAGAGGAGGAAAAAAGACCCACAAATTGCTCAAAACAAGCAGAAACAACCTCTCTTCTCAAGGTTATGCAGAAAATTAATGATAGCCTACAGGCATTAGAAACTGCCTCAGGGCTCCTGCAACGGAGAGGTAAAAGATGAGCTCCGACTCTGTTCAGTTCCTCTTTATAGTCTGTTCCTTCACAGGTTATTTCGTCTTCGATCAGTATGATCTGTCTTTCACATGCCCTGACTGTAGTATGTATAGTCATTTTGTGTCTTGGTTTAGGTGGTTAAGATGAAATTAGTTTTCAGCTAAAAAATTTAAACCTAAAAAAAAAAAAAAAAAAAAAAAAAAGAATCTTTTTCCAAGCAAGTTGTGTGCAATCTATTTGCCCTAATTGCTCCATATCTCTGTTTGGAACAGATAGTTCAATTTATTTTTATTTTCTGGGTTTGCACACTGCATCCTTCCATAGTCAGGGAGAGATCTGGATAATTAACTTACCAGGGCTCATGCCACATCCGTCATCCAGGAAACACAACATGAATCCTCCCTGCAGTGTTCCATTATCCACTGTAAGAGAAAGCAGTTACCCCTAATAAATATTGAGCTTAATTTGTTCATCAGAAAATCGTGCTGCTCCCATAATTATTTGCCCTCCTCCATGGCAGGCATGGGGCCCCAGGTACAGAATAGAGATGGGCTCCAAATGGAATCTTGGCTATAGCTTCCTAAGACACTGCAGGAGGAAAACAATCACACGGCAAAACAGATTTAAATTAACATGCAGCACCGCAGGTGGACAAGTTCTGCATCCAGCAGGGCAAGCCCTGCCCAGGTCCTAGATTGGTCCTTTAAACCTCAGGTAATTTTCCCCTGGGAGGGGTAAAAAAGTAACCGTGAGAGGTGACCCCTGGGCTCTCTCTAGCAACCTGACCATCCCTTATGCCCTTCCAACAACAGCAATTCTATAATAGATCAGAGCCGTTCTTATTAAATTCATCAGGCTCCCTTCTAAGCAGTTAATTCCTCTGAGAGCTTTTGGTGTGTGTTTCTTTGTAGCAGCAAATATTTGCTTCTTGATGGTGCTTTTGATTTCTGAAAAGGGGTAAGTCATTTGAAGTCAATTTTGATGATGAAGAGATGCCATTAAATTACATAATCTAATCTCCCATTTAAGACTTTAGAGGTGTAACTAAAACGAATGAGACTAATTTTAGTGCCAAGTCTATAAACTGGCTCTGACAATAATTTCCACAGCTGGATATGAAAAAGGACATATTTCCTCTTTTGATAATAGTGCAACTAATCAATAACATATGCACAATAAATAACATATGCTTAGAGTATATAATTTAGTTAATTTTGATATATGTGTGAAAAAATATCACACAGAGGATACATTCAGTACTCCAAATATTTCCTCCTTCCACACTTGATAACCATTATCAGCGCTAGTCCTCCGACAATCATAACATCCTTTCTTTTCCTTTCTAGCATATTTAAATCAGGCTATGTATTCAAACTTCAAATAGAATTCAGATAAAATCAAGGCGATGCTCAAGACAGGCAAAGAACAAATATCTAAAAGATGCACCTGGTTGTATTTGCCCACTTTTGTTACTGTAATAAAATACTTGAGGTGGGATAATTTGTGAGGAGGAAAATATTTATCCCATGATTCTGCAGGTCTAAGAGCATGGTGCCATTTTCTGCTCAGCTCTATAAGGGTTTCATGGGGTACCATGGGGTACCATGGTACCATGGGGTACCATGCCAGTTGGAAGGATGAACACAAGAGCGTGTGACAGAGTGAGACCTGGAAAGTCAGGCAGCCAGAAGCTGAGGGTCAAATTTCATCACACTTTACTTATTAGAACAGAAATCTCTTTAGAGGTCGAGATCCCCAATGCTTTAATCACCTCCCACTTGGCTTGAACGTCAAAGTCCCATCATCCCATAAGGTCATCCAAAGAGAACAAAGTGTCTAAGACAGGAACTTTCAGAGGAAAAGCCACATTCAAACCATAAAACTAATCTGGGAGGATTCATCGTCATTTGATTTTGCACTCATGCTAAGAGCCACTCCTCATTACTATTCATCATCCAGAGCTAAGATACACTTGGGCCAGGATGTTACTTAGCCTCAGCAGCAATATATAGTAGCCATAGCTAAAATTGAAGATTTTAAAATATAATATATTATAATATAATATAAAATATAATATATAAGAAGCCATCAGACACAAAACTACATTTCTTCCAAAACATCTTTAAAAGACCAAGATTCCCAAGATAGATGCATTAAAGACATGTATTCATATGCATACAGTGGTCTTAGGGGTAAAAAGATATGACCTCAAAAATCTAGGCATCCCTATTATCCCCATGGAGACAGCCTTATGACAGTTCCTTATAGCAATCAGTCTGGGGCTAGAGAGATGCTTCAGTGGCTTAGACCTGTTCTTGCAGAGGGCCTACATCTGGGTCCCAGCACCCACAGCAGGCAGCTCCTGTCACTCCAGCTCTCCATTCATCTGTGGATGCTTCAGGCACCTTCACTCATATGCACAGACCCACACACACAGAGGAATACATAAACACATAATTGAAAAACAAACTAAATTTCTCTTTAGAAGGTAGGGTGCTCAGATTTCTATCTTCTGTTAATTATGAATTTCCCTAAGCAAACACTACCATATACAAGACTATTTTCTTCTCTAGTGTTTCTTGTTTGCACTTGGCTTTGGACAAGGCAAAATATCATGGCTATCAAACCCTCTGCCCCCTCCCTTACCAGGATACAAACCCTCTATGTCCTCTGCTTCTCACCACCTCTGAGATTAGGCTACTCTATTGTGCTGTGTTGAGTTCACTCAGAAGATTTGGATTTTCCAGATGGCAGCACAGCTCCCTAACTTCCTCCCCTAATCACAGTGTGTAGCCCGATTTTGGTCAGCTGTTCATGTCACCACTCCTGCTAATATCCTGTCCTGACTTCTGAGTGCTCTCAAGAGAAAAAAAAATTCAAGCCACATAACAAACTCTTAGTCCGGGTTTCTATTCCTGCACAAAACATCATGATCAAAAAGCAAGTTGGGGAGTAAAGGGTTTAATCAGCCTACACTCCCACTTTGCTGTTCATCACCAAAGGAAATCAGAGCTGGAACTCAAGCAGGTCAGGAAGCAAGAACTGATGCAGAGGCCATGGAGGGATGTTACTTAGTGGCTTGCTTCCTCTGGCTTGCTCAGCTTGCTTTCTTATAGAACTCAAGACTAACAGCCCAGGGATGGCATCACCCACAATGGGCTGGCCCTCCCCCCTTGATCACTAGTTGAGCAAAGGCCTTACAGCTTGATCTCATGGAGGCATTTTCTCAAGGGAGGCTCCTTTCTCTGTGGTAACTCCAGCTTGTGTCAAGTTGACCCACAAAACCAGCCAGTACACAAACCATGCTCCTCCACTACCTCTCCAACTCCAACCTCTGTCATCCCCTCACTTGCCCACAATGCCACACAAATAGATCCTCTGAAGTAATCTTTAAAATCTTCTCATACTGAATGCCTGGCACATACCCTCCCCATGCCTGATGTCTACTTTCCTTTCCAATGAGTTAGTATTAAGGCTTCTAGAAGCTTTAATACTTCTGTGTCATTCGGTAATGTTCCCATCTAAGGCTAGTGAAACTTGTAGAGCATTTACTCTCTCAAAAAAAAAAAACTACACGCCTGCCTTAGTCAGGATTTGTATTCCTGCACAAAACATCATGACACATAAAACCAGCTAGTACAACAACCCAACCTATCTTATGTCTCAGTGACAGAGACTCATTTGTCCATTTATTTCTCGAACTTTTCATAATGTGAACAGGATGAACAAAGAGAGTATCACTTATTGTGTCCCATGTCTTGGGATTTCAATGTCTACATATTGCATAAACACTAAGCCCTTATTTTTTGACATGTTCAGACATGAGAAGTGTATGAGATGCATTTTTCTCCAAGACAGAATCACATCGTGGCTAATAATCCCTCTCGTGGGATGGATGGCTGTGTTAGTGTAGGAAGGCAGTATTAACTTCATCTCAGAAACTCATGTCGTTAGCATAGTAATCTACCAAGACTAACTAATAAGCACGCAAGACACTGAGGGACCACAAATGAAGTCAATAAAGACAGCAGACTTGGCTTGCGCTTAGTAGAACAATTATCTGCACCACATAGTCACTTATGCATTTTTAAGACTCCAATAAGTCAGAAATGATATATGCTTAATTATGAATAACTATTACCATAATGCTATTTTTTAAAATAAAACTGCTTCTTGTGGGAAACAAATTCATGGCCCCAAATCACTCAGAGGTGTTCATGAAACTCCAGAAGATATCATTTTGTAAACGGGCCCTCCAGTGAGTGAGCAATTTGACCCTCGGAGTATACATTTCTCAATCTGCCTCCCCACAGGATCACAGTGTTCACAAAGCACTTAGGCTACATTAAAAAGCTACAGAATGTGGTGTGATTTGATGAAGTAAAATAATACTAAAGTGGCTACAAGCTTTTCCTTAGAAGAAAAAAAAAGAAAGAAAGAAAATGTGTGCTCACCTGAAAATACATCAAGTCTTACAGCCCCGGCATCTCTGGAAACAATACAAAAATAACATTGATTCACAGGGAAAAAAAGTGTTTTAAAAATAACATTAATCTCCATAGCTTACGTGAGGTATAACCTATTGTCAGATATCAATACAGAAATCATAAATCACTTGAGGTAAATTTCTACGATGGTTCATTGTACATTTATATACAAAGAATTGTCATCACCCATAATTTATGAATATTACAAAAGCTAAAACTTAGAACCTTAAAAGACTGGATATGGAATTTAGTGGTAGTTATAAGAAAAGGTTCAAATGAACATAAATATAGTATTTGTATTTTAAAACTTCCTAGAGAAGAATAAAAAGCAATCGGATGATTTTTCACGACATATTCCAGTTCAAAAACTGAAAAGAAAAGGGAAATTATTATGCCATTTGTACCATATGACCATATTTTTAAAGGCATCTATTATATACATGTTCAAATGAAATGTGTTCCTTTAAAATGGTGGGGATGAGGACCCAGGCCTCATTTATGCTAGAAAAATGCTTCACCCACCCCTCAAAATGTCAACAGACATTTTTCCTGTAAAGGTAAACTAAGGCCTGGGGACCCAGTCTTTATAAATAAAGTTTTATTAGAACCCAATCGAACTTGTTCACTCAAGCACTGAGTATGGTTTTCTTAGCCCTTCACCAGCAGAACTAAACAATTTCAGCAGATGCTGGACAACCTTCAGAGACAAATCTATTTTCTGGTCACAAAAAACATTCCGATTGCTGCCCTATGAGATGAGATTAACAGTGACTTGTTGTTGTTGTTCTTTTTTTTCTCCCCATATTTTCTCAGCTTTGTAAATTCATAGCTATTTCTTGTATTTCAAGATTTGTGGAAGTAAAATTCTCTAAAGCAAAAGAGGAAGGGCCCCAAATCCTGGCTTCCATATCGGGTGTAAGAGAAGACAGGCTGACAAGGAGGGACAGGTTCTCTCAGCCGATGGCGAAGGATGTGAGCAAAAGGAAAAGAGAGTCTGAGGGAGGGGTGGGGCTGCATCAGCTCAGTGCAGATGCAAAAGTCAGAGAGGGAGAGGGAGTACTATACCAAATAAACTGAGAGGAGGCATACGGCAGTCTGCCAGCCTGGTAGAGAACCCCGCCTTTGCTGTTTCCTGTAGCTAAAAATACCTTAAGGCTCTCATGACATACAAACTCTGCAATTTCTTTCAGCCATTTCTTAATTGTTTCGTATATATAAAACAAGCACTGAGTGGGACACGGACTTTAGTGTCCTCTAGTCCTCACTGCAGTCCTGTCTGTGGCTGTCAATACTTGCTCTGTACAGGTGTGCCTTTCGCTGAGAACCGTGGACACATCAGGTGCTCAGTAAATTCCATTGGACTGAAGTTAAATGTTTGCTAGGTTTGTTTGTTTGTTGTTTGTTTTTCTTGTGTGTTAGACATCTAATAAAAGGCCAGGCACATGAGAACAAATATTCTATCACTGAGCCATGCTCCCAACAGAGACTAATAGTTTTAAAGTAACAGTTTGTTTATGTAGACTGCTCACTGGATGCTTTATGTAGCATTTCTGCTTCAGCCCAGGAAATGTTCTCTTTGTATCCCCACAGCACTAGCCACCCCTCCAGCACTGCTTTCTATGTTGCCACCCTTCCTTTCTCTTCTCTACACAGAATCATTAAAGTTTGAATATAATGCAAAATTATTTATTAGAGTAACAGGGAAGTTTTACAAACTCCTTCAGACCAACTGAGCATCTTAAATAAAATATTAAACGTACATTTTCTTTTGATGTTTAATATCAGCATCTAAACAAGGGTGAAAAACATCAGTGTCTGCCAAAGACAGAAAAAAGACCAATGTGTTCCCCGGGGGCAACAGGGATATAAAGCAAGGCAGAAGGAGCAAGGAGTGGTCTAGTCCTATGAAGATGCCTGCCACATGTCACTTTTCCCATTACATCAGGGGAAGTAGGAGACAAGAGAGAGGAGATAGGGAGGGACAGGGAGGGAGGGGAAGAAGGAGTGGGTAGAGAGGAAGAGGGAAGGGGAGGGGAGAGGCAGAGGAAGGGAGAGACCGTGCATGTTCATGTGGGTAACAACAGCATGTAGAGTTTGGAGGAAATCTCACATGTCTTCTCAATAATACTATTCATCCCTTTCAAGAAAAAAATCTCACCGCCAATATTCTAATTAGAATAGATGGGCCAGCCAGTGAGCATGGGAATCCCGCTGCCTCCACCTCCCCACACTGGAGTTACAACTGCCCCATACTGTGACCCCTGGGATCCTTGTGCTCACAAAGCATGTCCTTTATTGAACAAGCCCCGCTCCGCACCTGCAGCCTGCCTTTTACTGCTTGAACCCTATCTTCCTTTTCTTGCCAGACTCAGTGCAAACAAGAGATGTGCTGGAGTTGGAGTTTCACAAATGCAACCCGAAAAACTGTTTTCTCCATCTTCTCCCTCCTGCCTCAGGCCAAGTCAGTCTTCTATTCTCCAGTCACCTTGACCATCCTCTGCAGTGCAAAGCTATTCTCCCTTCCTGCTTCATCCTGTTTTTAACTACCCTTCTCACTCTAACGAATATGTGAAATACAGGAAAAGAGAAACCTGGCAATTCAAACGAATGTGTTCTTTCAGAGTCAGAGATAATGAAGCTCCTGAAAATGGCGTGTTCAGAAGCAGTCAGAATCTAGGGGTATCTGGGGAATCCTTGTAGGAGCAGCAGTTACCCCAAACTACAGAGAAACCAACCACGGTGATCCTTGGTCCTGGCCCCATCCCTCGTAGCTCCAGACGTGAATTCAATGTTCCTAGATTGAATGATTTATTATTTTCTAACTTACAGAAAGAGAATTTAAAAAAAAAAAGTGCTAGCGTCTTATTCCCCTTTTGGCTTGGAGGAGTTCCTAGGATGTTAATTACTACACTCTATATGTGCTCTCACGAGGTCATCTAACTTCTAAGGGTCGAAATGAGAGGCAAGCTCAAGAATCTGATGTTATCAACTAGTGATGGGAAATGTAGCTCCCCCATTAAGAGCCTTCATCTGAAAACTACAGGGTGTTTCTTGGCTAGACTTCTCTTGCTGCAAAGAAAGTAAGTGCTTTTCAACAAAGAATAGAAATATAAACAAGTCAGTATTCAACTGAGCTGAGACATGGAGGTCTGAGCTAGGTATGGTGGTGTGTCCCCACAATCCCAAAACTTGGGAGGTTGAGGGAGCAAGAAATCATGAATTTGAAGTCAATCCTACAGAGGAAGCCTGAGGCAGGCTGTGCTGTATTTTGATGTAAGAACATGTCTGATGGGAAACAACCAAAACAAACCAAAACTAATCTTTCTCAAGTCTTCCCAAACACACTATGGGCTGGATCTTAAATTCCTAAAGAGGATACTTAAGCCTCATTACCTTCGTCAGACTTAGTAACATGTGGTACTGGCTTCTATAGCCACGTGGCTATTGAATTACTTTTAGCATGGAGTAACTGAATAACTCTGCATAACTTTTAATAAAGCACCTAGTCTCTCTGTACGCCATGCCTATGTGTCTGGAGATGGTATAATGATCCCAACCTCAGAGACACTGAAGAGACACGTGGGTTATCTGATGTTAAGGCACGGTTGTCAACTTGACATGCCTGGGAAGAGGGAGCCTTCGTCAGGGAACTTCTTCTATCAAAGAGGCCTGTGAGATGTCTTTGAGGATATTTCTTGATGACTAGTACATCCCTCGCTGATGAACTTCTGTCGTCTAAAAACAACCAACAGAGCAAGCCAGGAAACAGCACTTCTCCGTGGTCTTTGCTTCACTTCCTACCTCCTGATTCCTGCCTTTGCTTCCTGCAATGATGGAAGTGACTTGGAAGCAGAAGCTGAATAAACCCTGTTTCCCCTCAAGTTGCTTTTGATCAGTGCTTTGTCACAACAACAGAAAGAGAACTAGGACAAGTTGAGGTGTGTGTGTGTGTGTGTGTGTGTGTGTGTGTGTGTGTGTGTGTGTGTGTATACACATGGCATACAGGAAGAGATAAGCAACAGCTACTGGTTAGTACAACTGGCTTCAAAGACAACTTCAGGGAATGTTAAGACACAGTAAGCACTGATATTTAATTCAAGAAACAGCTGAATGGGCTGCTTTCAAATAACTGCTAATAGAAAAGCAGAAAGCCAGGATCCTAGAGCTGCAGACGTGACACCGTAAGTTACGTAAAGGTATGGAATGCTCTCATTTCGTCTATACTTGGAATGTGTAGGAAAATAAATTCCAGTATATTCCAGATGGGAGATAATAGCTCTTAGGCCTCAAACCCTGGACAAATGCCTAACTGAGGTGCCTATTAACTTATCTAGGCAGACTCTGGCTGCCAGCCTCCCTCCCCGTTATAAGGTCCTCCTGCCTGGCATGACCTGGACCCTACTCTCAACTCCCAAGCTCAGGGGCTGGACTGCCTCCCCCCTACCCCCAGCTTCTCTTTGCTATATAACCTAGCTATTTGGGGCTCTGCCTGTCTCTTGTTACTCCTGGTCTCTTTGGCTCCTGGTACCTTTCTCTTCCCCTTTTAATCTGCCAGTCATGTTCATTCTGAACCCTAACAGATATCTGTGCCTCTGTCTATGCTCTATCTTGTATCTACAGTTAAAACAACAACAACAACAACAACAGCAACAGCAACTCCCCTTCAACACCTTAGGGAATAGTCCTGTCTACCTTTTATTTCTTTATTTTTTTAGTATTATAGTTTTATTTCAAATATAAATAGACTATATTTGTGTCTGGAAATTTCCCCAATGATCTTTGTTCACAGATACATCTTACCTTGCGTTGTCCAGAAGCTCAGCCAGTGCTCCAAAGAGGAAACTGTGAGTTGTGCTGATGAGGGAATAAAGGGAGAAGGAAGAGGTGAGGCAAATCTGCAATCAGAGTAAGGTTTCAGATACACTCAAATCTTCTGCAGCTCTAAACAGCTCACCAGATAAGAGGGGATGAGGGAGGGATTTGATTATGGACAGGGGAGGAAGAAAAATACAGAAGGAGAAGGAGGGAGGAGGGATAACTGACACTGAGGATGCTTGAAAAAGACATAGGCGATAATGATATTTACCTAATATATATAATATGTATAAGTGTGTAACACACATATGATGAATTATATTTTAATCAAAGTTAGTTTTAAAACCTACTTGCTAAGACTCTGACATAGATCCTATACATTGTAAAGCTAAAGGAAGAACACATTTTTCAGTTAATTTTATTTAAGTTTTTTGTGGATTTTATTCTTGGTTTTTGTTTGTGGGCTTCTTTGGGTTTGTTGTTGTGGTCGTCATTGTTTAGTTTTTGATTGGTTGTTTGGAGTTTGTTTGCTTGGTTGGTTTTGGTTTTGTTTTCTAAGATACAGTTTCTCTAAATAGCTCTGGATATCCTGAAACTCACTCTAGAGACAAGGCTGGCCTCAAACACAGAGATCCACCTGCCTCTGTCTCCTCAGTGCTGGGATTAAAAGCATGTGCTACCACTGCCTGGCTTATCATTTAAAGATATATCTGTTTATATTTTTATATGTATGAGCCTTTGTTTGTATGTAAGTGTGTGCCCCATGTGAACTCCTGATTCTTAGAGAGACCAGAAGAGAATATGTCATTCCTTAGAACTGGAGTTAGAGATGACTGTAAACTACCATGTGGGTGCTAGGAATTGAACCAGGGACCTCTGAAACAGCAGCCAGTTTCCCTAACTGCTAAGTCATCTCTCCAGGTTCTTAGTTTGTTTCTTTGTTAACATTTTGTTAGCAGATAAAGAAATTGGCTTCATTGCACAATTTTCATACATACGTATGGTTATATTTTGTTCTATAAACATGTTTTACCAAAATACCCTAGTAAAAGGGAGATCCCATGGAATTTATTATTGCTACAAATCACTTTGATCTCTTAAATATACCTCATAAATATGATTAAGTGGATTTTTTCTTAAAATTAATAATTAATAGAACTTTGGAACAAATCATTCTTGAAGAATACTAAAAACCTGTGGATTCAGAAATTAGCAGGCACCCTGTTCACCCCCACTGTCTATAATTCTGTGTGAAGCCTTCCCAAAGTTGGGAAGGCATTTGTGAGTGAGCTTCCCAGATGTCTGTGAACTCTCTCCTGAGTCCTACTGCCATAATCTCTCCAGAACATGGCGGTTGGCCTTTCTCTGTGTTCCCCACTTCTAATACTTGCAGGGAACAGTGATCTGTAGGTGAAATCAGACTCCCCTCAGGATCAGATGCTTACTTTCCATTTCCTGATGTGGACACACAGACACCACAGTGCATTCATACAAGGGGGAAAAGCACCATTGAATTGCTTTAAAACTTCAGGCTGAGGGAGAGAAAAGGAAAATTGGGGGAGCATTTCTAGGAAGTGCCCGAGACCTGGGAAGAGGGAGGAAGTCTCAGGGAGTCTATAGAGGTAGCTGAGACTTCTAGCAGTAGGGGAGATGGATCCTGAAGTGGCCATCTCCTGTAGCCAGGCAAGACTCCCAGTGGAGGGGTAAGTACACCAACTCACCCGCAAAACCTTCAACCCAAAATGCGTCCTGCCTACAAGGTGTGCAGGGACAAAGAAGGAGCAGAGACCGAAGAATGGCCAACCAGTTATCAGCCTAACTTGAGACTCATCCCACGGGCAAGCACCAATTCCTGCCACTGTTAATGATCCTCTGCTATGCTTGCAAACAGGAGCCTAGCACGACCATCCTCTGAGAGCTCCACCCAACAGATGATGGAAACAGATACAGAAACGCACAGCCAAACATCAGACAGAGCTTGGAGAATCTTGTGGAAGAGTCGGGGAAGAATTGAGGGAATCAAATGAGACAGGGACTCCACAGGAAGACCAACAGAGTCGACTAACCTGAACCTTCGGGGCCTGCAAGAAATCGGACTACAACCAATAAGCAAGCATGGCTGGACCCGTCTTCCCTCCACAAGCATATGTGGCAGATGGGCAGCTTGGTCTTCATGTAGGTCCCTCAATGACTTTACTGGGGGCTGTACCTGGATCTGTTGCCTGCCTGTGGATCCCGTTCCCTTAACTGAGTTGCCTTGTCTGGCTTCAGTGGGAGAGGATGTGCCTAGTCCCACAGTGACTTGATATGCCAGGGTGGAGTGATACCCAGGGGGAGCTCTCTTTTCTCAGAGCAAAAGGGAAGGAATGGGGGCTGTGTAAAAGAAGGATGGGGAAGAGGGAGGACTGACAATGGTATATAAAGTGAATAAATAAATTAATTGAAACTTCAAGTCTTGGGCAGCACCTTAGTTTAAATGCACTTAATAAAATATACATGCCAGGCAGTGGTGGTGCATGCCTTTAATCCCAGCACTCAGAAGGCAGAAGCAGGTGGACAGCCTGGTCTACAAAGTGAATTCTAGGACAGCCAGGGCTAAATAAAGAAACCTTGTCTCAAAGAAAACAAAATACCCATACATAAGCCAAATTTAACTTCATATTCAGATGCTAAGGACTTTTGAGTCTGTTCTTTAAATTTTCTAATTTATTTAAAAATAATTACTACCAGGCTCTGAATGGCCGTTCCATCAGTCTCTGATCCAAACTTCGCCTCCATAGCCCCACCTATGAATATTTTTGTTCCCCCTTTTAAGAACACCCCTATAGAAGAATGGGAGGGGGTGGGATAGGAGGCTTATGTCCAGGAAACCGGGAAAGGGAATAACATTTGAAATGTAAATAAAAATATTCAATAATGAAAAAATAAGTACTAACAAAGAAAGAATGAGAAAGTGATGGGGGCTAAAGACAAGAGAAATTTCAAGTGTTTCCTTCATGTGTACAGTATAAATGGCAGTGGAGGAGGACCAACAAAAAGGAAGCAGAAAGACTAGAGAGTATGTTGGGGGGGGGGACATATAAGCAAAGTACAATGAGATATGTGTATAAAACATCTTATTTAACTCAGTATTCTGTAAGCTATTTTTAAATTAGCTTTTTAAATCACCAAAATTATCCTGTTAACAGCTGTCCTTCGCTGAAGGAAACTAGTATAAAAATATAAAACATTGTTTTAAATAAAAGATATGATCTAAAAAAATCATTACTTCAAAGCACAAGCCCTCCCAGTGAATTTAAAATTAAAATTAAAATGCTGGGACTGGAGATACAGTGCTGTGGTTCAAGGCATTTGTCATTCTTTAGACTAAAAGATCTGAGTTTGAATTCCATTCCCAGCATCCAAACTGGGTGCTATAATTGCCAGTAATTCTAGTCCCACAGGGTCTAACACCCTCTTCTGACCTCCATGGACACACATGGAAGACACACACATACATACAAATTATAAATATGTATTTTTGTCTATATTATTTTAATTTTTAATCAAATTGTAACACATAACCAACCCACCAGTAATTCACAATAATTCTAGGCAAGCATTCTAACACTAAGCTATGTCCCTGACTCCTCAAAGTGAAAAACTTCCGACCCTAACTGTCATGTGATTTTTCCGTGCTAGCTCGCTCATGATATTTTTATAAACATTTGCCATGTCCTCCTGTGTACAGATAGGGTCTTTCCTTCTTGGAATTCAAGTCATAATCTAGGTATGGCTATCTTCATACTAATAACAAGAATGACTCTGACACTCATATCTCATCTCGCCCTTGCACAGGAGAACTCTGTCCTTTTGAAGGGCCAGGGTGGAAACTCACCAAACAAGTAAAGATCTCAAAGCAGGAAAGTGATTGAGACCACACTAAATGTTTGATGGATACAGAGAGCCGGCTAAAGTAAAGAAATGTCTGGGTCATTTAGGAATTCCTGCCCCAGTGGAGAAGGGTTTGTACAGGCCAAAGAGCAAGTGGAAAATACTGTAATTTTTTTTTTTTTTGATGAATGGCCTTTCTAGCTGGTTCACTTTCAGCCTGGAAGCTTCAGAAAACATGGGCCTGGGAGGATCTGGGGTAGGAAACACAGCACCAGTTAAGAGGCTGTATGGAGGGTGGTTCACCAGAGAGATAATGTTGGCTTGGGCCGAAGTCAATGGCAGAAAGGATGGAAAGAATTGTTGAGTGTCTTAGAGAAAACATGAGCTTAATTATTGGGTATGATTCTAGGGTGCGGAGATGGAATATTGAATATAGACAGCAATCCCAGAATGTGAGAGGCTAAGTCAGAAGATGCTGAAGTTTGAGATCACTCTGGGTTACACAACAAAACCCTATTTCAAATGTCAAGCAAAAAGTTTAGAAATTGAGAAGATGTCCCATCCTTCCAGCTTAAAACCACTCTCCATGGCAGGCACACATCTGCTTGGCACAGCCTGTTCTCCTCTGTTACCTCAGAATCTCAGAGTGACCTACGTAATATGACAACCCTTCCCTGGATTTCCATACACTTCCATTCCTGTGGTTAAAACTTGTTCCATACATCCTATCAGTTGGTACTCTGTGTAAAGACAAATTACTAGGTAATTCCTAAACACCAACACGCCACATGAATGGCAGGTCATTGCTGTGCTATGCCAAACTCCAGGTGACAAATGGCACACAAAAAAATTCAGTCACTCACCTTTGCACTCTGTCTGCGGTAGCCTTTTCTAATCTCTGGTTTTACTTTCTGTGGACTTTTATTACCTTTTGTATCACACCAAAAATATTAATCATAAAGTTTCAGAAATAAGCTGTCCATAGTTTAAGTGGTGTAGCCATCTAAGCAAGATCATGACCTTGCTTTATTTGCCTCATCATGGTGTATGGTTGTAAGTGGTCTGTATTATTATCCTAGTTCATCTCTTACCCTGTCCCATCAACTTTTCCACAGGTATATATGAATAGAAGAGATGAAGATATATCAACACAGACTATTATCTTCATTTGTAGTTCTGTATTAACCCAAATTTTAAAGATGCACTTGGGGAATCTTTGTCAATTGTCATGGTTAAGAACTGTACAATTCCTTTTCTATTTTCAATTTTGTGCACAAGGGTGTTTTGATATAGGTATCTCTGAGTACCACAGTGGATGCCTTGTACCCTGGGAGGCCAGAAGATGGTGTTAGGAGTTACAGAAGTTTGTGAGTCTCCCTGTGGGTGCTTCAAATGGAACCCCGGTCCTCTGGAAGAGCAGCCAGTGCTCTCTACTGCCTTGTCTTCTCTCTAGTCTGACACCATAATAGTAAGAAGACACCATATGCATCTGACTTAGCACAAGAAGGAAAAGTATTGGATTACTGCCCACAGCTGTTGAAATCTACACAAGCGAATTACTCTGTAATTTTTTTACAGTGTCTTGCAGAGTGTCGGAGTAAGAATAGAAAGGATGGGGAGTAAGCTTTCTAGTCTGCTGGCCAATATTCACATCTGTTACATGATAAACATGGGACCATCTTTCCACTTGGCTTCAACTGAAGAGCATCAAAATTACTCAGTCTGTCCTCAGGTATAGAGAGCTATTGCTTCCCCACTAAGTGCTCACACACAGCATAAATACATTGTTAAAGCAGCTTTTGTTTTCCAATATGGTGGTAGCACGTGGTCCAAAACTACCCGGTACATTCCAACCCCTCTGGAAACTCACGAGTTTGCGTGGATGAAATCCAGATGCAGTTTTGCCCTCTGCAGCAAGGCATACTTGTCCATGTCTTCAGGCTCGACCTGAGGACACCAGAAGAGACTGATGCCTAATCGGAAACTGTTGGTCCACGTCCACACCTACATCCACGACCACGCCTACATCCACACCCACGCCTACTTCCACGCCCACGCCTACACCCACGCCCACGTCTACACCCACGCCCACGCCTACACGCACACCCACGCCCTAGTTGACAGGCAGAGCAGGAGCTCAACAGACACATTCGCCCCCTGGTGTCCTCAGCGTGGAAGTTCACCCTGCAATGTGGCTCCTCTCTGAGAGATTCCCATTTTGGTTTTATTGTTGTTGTTTTGTTTTGTTTCTGTTGTGTTTGTTTGAGACAGCATCTCTCTCCACTGTCCTGAGTCTCCTGGCGCTCACTGTTTAAACCTGGCTGGCCTTGAACTCACAGAGGTCCAGTTGCCTCTGTCCCACAAGTGCTAGAATTAAAGGCCTGTGCCACCATGCTAGGCCGTTCTGGGAGATTCTTGAAAGCTGCTAGAAAGTGTCTGACTTGGCCTCTTTTCCGAAGTGGGATTTCTATAACCTCAGACTTTTCTCTTCCTGGCAGTTTCTGAAATGTGGGGCACTGTAACTGAATCTGAAGTGAGAGCTCTTACCTGCCCCCTTCTTTTCTACTCCTTCCCCCAAATCTCGTTGAGTGCAGGACATGAGCCCCAGAGAAGTAAAGTCCTTTCTCCTACGTGAGTGGTCCACTTATACTCTTGTGTATCTTGGGTATGAGTATGTCTTCTCCATTGAGGAGTGGGAGAGAAAAAAAAGGGCAAACAAAACAAAGAGCAGAGGACAGATAACAGACTTTAGACAGGCAGCTATGTGCAGTATTTCCCTCCATGTTAATGGCTGTCGCCACCTGGAGATGTCACAGGCATTTTCTATTTGTCCTCACATCTGCATTCAACTATTTGACGCGCTGGCCTCTGTCCAAATCCCATCAGTATACTCAATGGAGCCCTGAATTCTGAGTCACCAAAACCCAAGAGGAAGCAACTCGTGTCAAGGACAATGGTGGAACATGATTGCTAGGCTAGGGGGTGGCTGGACCTCGCTGATGTCGTCAGACTGATTCAAAGGCTAAGGCTGCTTGGCTTGGAGACTAACGTGTTCAGTTCTGCTCAGCGAGTATTTCACATACTGTTCTCAAACTCAGAAAGAAAGGTCTCCTAAGCAGAGGGTATGCACTGTGATTTCAAAGCGTCAAATGGGCAATAAAGCCCTCAGAAAATAGAAGCAAAATTGTGAAGTGGGGAGCCACCACTGTTTTGAAGAGAGGAAGTCTCTTTCAGCTGCTCCACTTATAGGAATCTGGGGAGGAAGCTAGATTTTGAATTGCAACCCAAAGGAGCACGTGCTCGGCTCTAATTGGAAGACTGGAAATGAATGTAAACATTTCTAGTAATTTCTCCTGATTGTATTTTTCTTTTAATGGTGGTTGGCGTGGTTGGCGCTGTTTCAATAGCTGCATTCCCTCTACTAAGCAACCTAAATTATCTTTCCCAAGTTTTCCTTCAATAGAACTTCACAAATGATATTCTATTTTCATTCTTATAGGGAAGAAAAGCTCCATGAGCCTCGTCCAGATTTATTTTACAATTCCCATTTCTAACTGCTGTCTCAGAGCAACTTACTTTGGGGGTTAGGGGCACCAGAGCCACTAGCCTGTAATTAGTAAAGGCTGTAATATCTACCAGAGGAAAGGATCCAATTATCACAGAAGCAGTCCTTCTAATAATCTGAGCAGAGTCTTCCTGCTATCAGTAGACAGCCCCCAAAGCACAGGCAGTGCTGGTTAGTGTGATGATTGTGGTGGGGTGTGGGGGCGAGAGTCATAGTGCACCATCCCAAAAGCCTTCCTCCTTTGTCACTTCAGCTCTGACTGTCAGTCAGTCTTGTACAATAAAAGCTAAGCATTCTCATCTCCCAGGAATACTCTGGGAAATCCTTTTGCCTATTTCCCTCTACCCAGCTTCAGGGTTCACGTTAACGTCATTTCATGATAGGAATTCAGACATAAAGACAGAGAGAGAAGGTGACACAAGACTGTCATCTGATCCTCTCACGGTTGATCCCGATTTTAAAGAGAATCACCTCAGCTCTCTCTAACTAAACATTCTGTGGTTCGTAAATACATACGTGACACAAAACATCACTCTCATTAAAGTAACTACAGACAAACCAGTGTTTTATTACCTTTGGAGAACATATTTAAAGTCGTACTAACGTTGACAAACTTGAAAAATGAAGTCTGAATTGGCATCCAGGAGACTGCCCTATCCAAAGAGCTAGAGATCCTATTATTAGCATATTCTAATAAACATGGAAGGGGACTGCTGTAAAGCTGACCGCAATCCTAAGGACCAATGACCGTCAATGGAAAGTCCACTGACCTTGGAAACTACATAAAGCACCTGGGCTAGGATTCTTATATTCTTGCAAGTCTGATCTCCTTTCTCTGTCTTCATCTCTCCCAGTTTACAACATACAGGTCACTGATGAGTGTCTGCACAGTTCTTAGTTGCCTTTATAACCAGCAGTCTCAATTGTAGCACAGCGACAAGCGCCTCTGGACAATGTGGAGTTTTCCCAAGCATAGCAAAGGTGTTGGAGATGAAACCACGTGATTATTGTGAGTAAGCCTACCCCAGAGTGACTCTCAAAGGCCTCTGCTTCTTTCCATCACAAAGCTGAAAACTAGCATCCTTAGGCTATCTTGTCTCCGGGGTACTTGCCTAATACGGGTGTCATGAATGAGGCAGAAGTGGAAAAGGCACTAAGTGGTATCTGAAATGGCTTTTGCTCTCCTGGTAAAAGCTGGCTTCATGAACTCCCTTCTTTAAGGAAATCAAGCATAACACCTACATCTTTCATATCTTTGCATCCAAGATTGAAAAGTCAAGGGACAGACATAAAATTGCCCCAAACTCTGGACACTCACCAGCAGACATGCTTCTCCAGGGTTCTTTATGAAACCAAAACTTGCTATCCATCCTAAGTCAGTCCACTGGATTTTTTTTATTTGTGTGTGTGTGTGTGTGTGTGTGTGTGTGTGTGTGTGTGTGTGTGTAGGTCATGTGTGTGAACGTGCCTGTGACGGTCAGAAAAGGATATCAGATTCCCTGAAGCTGGAGTTACAAGTGGTTGTGAGCCACCCAGCACAAATTCTTAATCATTTTTCCAGTCTCAGTAATTGAATTTTCCTGTCCATATATCCAAGACTACCGTTAAGTGAGTTTCAGAAGTACTGGGGTGAAGCAGCAGCAGAGTATTTATTACTGAAGGGATACTCCAACTTTTCTTTATACTTGTGATGAATGTGTGTGACAGGTCATCAAGTATTGACAGACCTGAGCAGTTATCAGCACAAAACGGTTGGCCTTCTTGTTTCCATCTGCACCCAGGAACTGACCCTGTGCCAAGCTCTCCATACTGAAATTCCACCTGGAGAGAGCTGGTCTCCCAGGAGTGCTGACAAACCTGAGATCACAGGGGAGACCACCACTTCTACTGAAATGCCTGGCCAAGAGGGACCTGCATGGAACCCTCAAGACACAAAAACTAAGGAGCAGCCAGGGACAGGATCCTTGTGGTTTCCATCTGTGCCCTGGAGCTGACTCGGTGCTAGAGCTCTCCATACAGAAATTCTGCCCAGAGAGAGCTGATCTCCCAGGATTGCTGACACACAAGCATACAGGAGCGATAAGTCACAGTCAGAGAAAGTGAGACCAGCTAACACCAGAGATCAGAACCCAGTTTTACTACCACAGCAAGCCCTGGATACCCCAACACACTGGAAAAGCAATGTTTAGAATTAAAATCACATCTCATGATGATGATAGATGACTTTGAGAAGGACATAAATAACTCCAAAGAAGTATAGGACAATACAGGTAGAATCACTTAAACAGGAAACACAAAAACTCCTTAAAGAATTAGAAAAAAAAACAACCAAACAGGTGAAGGAATTGAAAAAAACAATCTAGGACCTAGAAATAGAAATAGAAACAAAATTAAATCACAAAGGGAGATAAATCTGGTGATAGAAAACCTAGGAAAGAGATCAGGAGTCATAAACACAAGCATCACCAACAGAATACAAGAGATAGAAGAGAGAATCTCAGAAGCAGAAGGTACCACAGAAAACACTGACACAACAGGCAAAGAAAATGCAAATTGCAATAATCTCCTAACCTAAAACATCCAGAAAATCCAAGACATAATGAGAAGAATAAACCTAAGGATAATAGGTGTAGAAGAAAACTTCCCTAACCTAAAGAAAGACATACCCGTAAGAGCTCTTTGCCCCATCTACTTCGAGAATGAAGACCATTCTCAGCAATCAGACTGTCGACATTCCAGAAAATGTCAACATCACTCTGAAGGGGCGCACAGTTATTGTGAAGGGCCCCAGGGGAACTCTGCGGAGGGACTTCAATCATATCAATGTAGGGCTGAGTCTTCTTGAAAAGAAAAAGAAAAGGCTCCGTGTTGAGAAACTGTGGGGTAACAGAAAGGAACTGGCCACTGTCAGAACCAACTGCACTCATGTTCAGAAAATGATCAAGGGTGTGACACTGGGCTTCCATTACAAGATGAGGTCTGTGTAGGCTCAGTTCCCTATCAACGTCGTTATTCAGGAGAATGGGTCTTTGGTTGAAATCCAAAATTTCTTTGGTGAAAAATACATCCACAGTGTTGGGATGAGGACAGGTGTGGCTTGTTCTATGGCTCAAGCCCAGAAGACGAATTAATCCTCAAAGGTAATGAAATTGAACTTGTTTCAAATTCAGCGGCTCTGATTCAGCAAGTCCCAACAGTTAAAAACAAGGATATCAGAAAGTTTTTAGATGTCATCTATGTGTCTGAGAAGGGAACCGTGCAGCAGTCTGACAAATGAGACCTCACTTTCCTAGCTCCAGAAAAAAGATTCTGATCGAAAGTACAATTCTGGCTCTTTGGGGACAATAAAAGACTTACTATACATTGAAAAAAATGCCCATAAGCATACAAGAAGCCTACAGAAATCCAAACAGATTGGACCAGAAAAGAAATTCCTCTCATAGCATAATAGTCAAAACATGAAATGCACAAAACAAAGAATATTAAAAGCAGTAAGGGGAAAGGTCAAGTAACATATGAAGGCAGACCCATCAGAATTATACCACAATTATCAACAGAGACTATGAGAGCTAGAAGATCCTGGGCAGATGTTATACAGACCCTAAGCGAACACAAATGCCAGCCCAGGCTACTATACCCAGCAAAACTCTCCATCACCATAGATGGAGAACTCAAGATATTCCAGGAAAAGAGCAAATTTACACAATATTTTCTCACAAACCAGCACTACAAAGGATAATAGATGGAAAACTCCAATGCAAGAAGGGAAACTATACCCTAGTAAAAGCAAGAAAGTAATCTTCTTTCAACAAACCTAAAAGAAGACAGCCACACAAACATAATTCCACCAAAAACAAACAAACAAACAAAGAATAACTAAAAGGGGTAAAAATTGAAAAAGAAGTCAAAAATCACTATTTGTAGATGATATGACAATATAGTTGAGTGACCCCAAAAATTCCTCCAGGGAATACCTACAGCTGATAAAAGCTTCAGCAAAATAACTGATATAAAATTAACTCAAACAAATCATTAGCCTTCCCCCAACTCAAAGGATAATTGGGCTGAGAAAGAAATTAGAACTGACACCCTTTACAATAGTCACAAATAATACAAAATACCTCAGTGTGACTCTAACCAAGCAAGGGAAAAATCCATATGACAAGAACTTCAAGTCTCTGAAGAAAGAAATCGAAGATCTCAGAAGATGGAAAGATATTCCATGCTCATGGATTGGCAGGATTAATATAATAAAAATTGTCATCTTGCCAGACGTATCTACAGATTCAATGCAATCCCCATCAAAATTCCAACTCAATTCTTCACAGAGATAGAAAGAGCAATTTGCAAATTCATTTGGAATAATAAAAAAACCCAATTGGATCAGAAAAAAAAACAAAACAAAACAAACAAACAAAAAAAAAAACCAATGACTTCATGTAATGGAGGCAAATGGAAGGGTCAGAAAATATAATCCTGTATAAGATAACCCAATCACAAAAGAACACACATGGTATGCACTCATTGATAAGTGGATATTAGGCAAAGATCTTGGAATACCCATGACAAAACTCAGGGACCACATGAAGCTCAAGAGAAAGGAAGACCAAAGAGTGGATGCTTCATTCCTACTTAGAGGAGGGAACAAAAATACTCACAGGAGGAATGGGAACGGGGACGAAGCATGGAGCAGAGACTAAAGGAAAGGCCATCCAGAGACTGCCCTACCTGGGGATCCATCCCACATGCAGTCATCAAACCTTCACTATTGCTGATGCCAAGTAGTGCTTGCTGAAAAGGGCCTGAAACAGCTGTCTTCTGAGAGGCTCTGGCAGATCCTTACCAATACAGATGCAGATACTCAAACCATCAGACTGATCCCAGGGATACCAATAGAGGAATTAGGGGAAGGACTGAAGGAGCCGAAGGCACCTTATCTGTCATCAGTGGGAGGAGAGACCCTAGGTCTTGAAGGCTTGCTGGGGTGGTGAGGCGGGAATGAGTGGATCATGGGGGAGCACTCTCATAGAAGCAAGGTAAGGGGATAAATGATAGGGGGATGGCAGAGGGGCAACTTGGAAAGGGCATAACCATTAAATGTAAATAAATAAAATATCCAATTTCAAAACAAAAGATTGCAGAGACAAGATGGGAGGAGGCAGAGCTTAGCAACTTGAGTCAGCAGAGTGAAGTACAAACAAGACAGATCAGGCTGCCTAGAAAGAATGGCATTAGAACTGGGGTGTGTGCGGTGGGGTGAGGATCCTGTGGAGTGTGGCACTCAGTTTGGAGAAACTACAGGCTCATTATGCAAACCAGACATTTATTTCAGTACAGTTTGTTCTTTGTAACAATATAAAAATCAAGTCACTTTGTTTGTACTCTCAAAGGAGTGCAATAGAGACAAAAGTGTGTAAGTAGACATTAGAAACCATTCTGATTACTCATGGTAGGAAACATACAGTGCAGGAAAATGACTGTTCCTAAAATGTTTGGGAAACATAGAAGGGACTAAGTGAAAGGGCCCTGCTGGAGAAGCGAGTTCAGGCTCCTGACAACAACGCTGCAGAATGGAAGACATGGTGACAGTTGCCTTCATGACGATGGCCTCCAACTTGTGGGATGGGAAGGTTGGCCATTACCTTCCAAGTCCACATCTCATGTTTAGTATTCAGGAATTGGTGGAGGGGCAGTAAAAGGAAAGGAACATCTGATTTCTCACCTTAGCTCCAGAATTGGTGAACTCCCCTTCTTCACATCTTGAGCTTAGCTACAGAGGCATTTGTGATGGCTTGGATAAGAAATAACCCATCATGAATTGGAAAATGTCATCCTGAGTAAGGTAACCCAAATACAAAAAACACACGTGGTATGCACTCACTGATAAGAGGATATTAGCCCAAAAGCAAGCCACATGAAGCTCAAGAAGAAGGACGACCAAAGTGCCTAGGCTTCAGTTCTTCTTAGAAGAGGGAACAAAAATACTCACAGGAGGAAATATGGAGACAAAGTATGGAACAGAGACTGAAGGAAAGGCCATCCGGAGGCTGCCCCACCTCGGGATCTATCCCATATACAGACACCAAACCCAGAAACTATTTCCCATGCCAAGAAGTGCTTTCTGACAGGAGCCTGATATGAATGTCTCCTGAGAGGCTCTGCCAGAGCCTGATAAATACAGAGGTGGATGCTCACAGCCAACTCTTGACCTGAGAACAGGATCCCCAATGGAAGAATTAGAGAAAGGACTGAAGGAGCTGAAGGGGTTCCCAAGAAGAACAACAATATCAACCAACAAGACCATCCCCTCCCAGAGCTCCCAGGAACAAAACCACCATCCCAAGAGTACACAGGGGTGGACCTATGGCTCCATCCACACATGTAGCAGAGGATGGCCTTGTTGGGCATCAATGGGAGGAGAGGCCATTGGTCCTGTCAAGGCTTGATGCCCCAGTGTAGGGGGATGTCAGGGCGGGGATGTGGGTGGAAGTGGGTGGGTGAGTGAGTGAGCACCCTCATAGAAGCAGGGAGAGGGGGAATGGGATAGTGGGTTTCTGGAGGGGAGACCAGGAAAGAGGATAACATTTAAAATGTAAATAAAAAATATCCAATAAAAGGAAAAAAGGAAATATGATATACAAAAAAGAAAGGAAGAAAGAAAGAAAGAAAGAGAGAGAGAAAGAGAGAGAGAGAGAAAGAGAAAGACAGACAGAAAGAAAGAAAGAAAGAAAGAAAGAAAGAAAGAAAGAAAGAAAGAAAGAAAGAAAGAAAGAAAGAAAGAGCTCTTCCTGTTCCCAGGATATTCAAGGACTTGATCCCCAACTAGGGGCATTGTTTTGTGAAATTCTAGAACTGTTAGGAGGTACAGCCTTGCTAGAAAAAGTATGACACTGGGTGTATAAGTGCAAGGATTTGTAACCCCGCCCCTCTTCCAGTTTGCTCACTGCTTTTTGTGTGTAACCGAAGATGCGATCTCTTAGCTTCCTACTCTCAGTGGCCTGCTGGCCTTGTCACCCCCACCATTATGGCCTTTAACTCTCTAGAAGCATAAGTCAAAATAAACTCCTCTTTCTATAAGATGCTTTGGCCTTGCTGTTTTACCACAGCAGGAGAAGAGTAATTGATACAGCATCTAAGCATAACTTCTTGATTTCCTGTCTCTCTAACAAGACTGGAAAGAAAGTGCCCAGACCCTAAGGGTTCTTAAGCATTAGTTACAGAGTGAAGGTGTCATGGGCCCTTTGGAAGGAGTCAAGTCTCCAAGTCATAAAGCAGGTTAGGAAAGATCAAAGAAGGTTTGAAATTTTGAAATTGGAACAGCCCCTTGAAAAATAAGTTTACACTTAAAAAAAAGGTTTATACTTGTGCATTAAACAGATTATGGATGAGCATTTTAGACAGAAGAATCAGACTGTAAAATTTCTGGATGCTCATTGAGAATTTTATATCCAAGACTATGGTGCAGCGAGGCAGGACGATAGGGGTTGGATATTTGAGGGGTCTTGAGGAAGTGGTTGTCATATCCCAGCAGAACTGGAGTGCCTGGCTGCAAGCGAAAACTACAAATAGAACAGAGCAGAGTAAGTAAAGGGAAGAGGGAGGGTGGTCACACGAATGTGCATGGACTGACGTAGCTCTTCTCAAGTACAACAGAATCAGGAGAGGAAGCAGAAACCAACGCCCTATCGTGTTTTAGGTGTCTTTCCTCAGCATATGACCTTGGTAATAGCACTGAGCCAGTCACAAAAAAAAATTATTAGGTTGAAGGATTAGGAAAGAATGAGTTCACTTAGGGTATGGTAAAATTTGTCATTAAGCAGTACATCCAAATAGAATAAAATTGTCGATGCAGTCAAAATAAATATAGGCCTCTCCTTTCTTTAATGGAAGTTGATTACAGGTTGTCATTTTTTTTCAATGAAATATAATTCTGTTTTATGGAAAATATTAGTGAAGCTGTTGAGCCAGAGTCCCTCTGAAATCAGAAGGTACAAAGCTGGAGGATGGTAAGAAGTCAGTTATTAATAGTAGAAAAAGTCACAAAGAAAGTCATTATTTTGTGCATGCCTTTAATTCCAGCACTGGAGAGGCAGACATATATCCATGAGTTTGAGGCCAGTCAGGACTACAAAATGAGTTCAAGGACAGCCAGGGCTACAAAGAGAAACCTTGTCTCAGAAAACAATCATTATATCATCATCGTCGTCGTCATCATCATCATCATCATCATCATCATCATCACTGAAAAAATGCTTATACGGATAGATAAGTAAATGCAAATTTTGAACAAGTTAATATTTCAAGTTTTGCCCCCCCCAAAATGTGTATCAAGAACATTTTCATCATTGGAGGAAGAACTCAGTGGTAGAATATTTGTTTAACATATGTGGGACACTGAGTTTCATCCCCCCCTACACACACCCAAGGGAAAATGAAAAAGAAAAGAAAAGAGAAGAGAAGAAAAGAAAAGAGCAATTTGTCCAGAACCCTGGATCTGAAAAGATGATACAGGGATTGGAATGATTTTCCTTGGTAATAAGGGGGTGGGGGTGGGGAGAGGTACATACAAGTGTTTAATCTCACACCGAATTTAGCAAACTATTTAAAAAGCCCATACAAACAGCCAACTTTAAACCCCCTATTAGGATGCAAAGGGACAAAAAAAAAAAAAAAAAAAAGGATTGGACTTTGGAGCATTCTGTAATGAAAATCTTTTTCAAAGTCCAAAGGTGGGAAAAAGTCTCACACATGTAAGAGAGCCTGGTACCTTGGCCTTTGGGCTCAACGCTTACCAACGTGTGCTGAGTCACTGGCAATTCCAAAGGAGACGGAAGCACTTTTATTTCCTGCTGTTACAGATGTCTTCTAACTCAAATTGCAGAGCTCTGAAGTGAATTAAATTGCCTTGTATGCTCTCAAATGAGCCATTTCAGTTGCGAGACCTTACCCACCTGTAATTGGACTGTCTTTTCATCCTATGCCACAACGATATCTGGAGGCTGCCTGGTGTAAGGCACTCATAAAAACTACTTTCATAGCATTAAATAGCTTACTACATGAATTTATTTTTACTATTTTCATATATCTCCAATATCAGAGTGGCAGGCCTCTACTATGTGAGAAAAGATCAAAGTATGTTGCCATAAAAGAATTGTAGGGCATGCTCTACATTTATATAGAAACAAAGTGGACAACACTTTGAGAATAATTTCTGTTGACCTTATTATGTCGTTGAGCTATAATTACTTTTGGCCCACCATAACTGTCACAGTAATGATGAAAAGAAATAGAACACGCAGAAATAAAGGAAACCTGTCTATGAGGTCAGAGATCCCATGCCTTCAGCCTTATGCTTCAAGGTCTTGATTTGGAGGATAAAATGTCTTCAACAGGCCCTAAGAGCTTCCATTTTATAGCAGAGAGAAATAGGAGGGTGTGGCAGGGGTGAAATGCCACGTGGACAATATGTGGCTGCAATTAGTTTCAAGGTTCCAGGTTTGAACATGAACCTGATCCTGCCTTCTTCGCTCAGACACTGGCAGGCCAGCCCCAGTTTCCATGGGGTCTGAAGCCCTGTCCAGAAGGCTTGCTCAGAGACAATGTCATAATAGTATGGTCAATACTGGAACGTTTTTCTAAGCCTCTGAATGAAAATTATGAAAGGCTATTTGGAAACGATGGGGGAGTGGGGGGTGAGGAGAAGAGCTTACAGGATGGAACAGGATGTGACTTGGAGAGTATGTATGCAACACTCCATAAAGTACTTAGCCTTCCAAATTCCACAGTTTTCCCAAACCTTGCAGGTTTTTTCAAGGTTTACTTTTATTTATGTGTGAACACATGCTAGTGAGTGCCCACAGAGGTCAGATGTTGGGTCACTCCTGGAGCTGGAACAATGCAAAGTAGGTACTGCAGACTGAGTTCTGGTTCTCTGCAGGAGCAGCAAGCACTCTTAACCGCTGGGCCAACTTTCCAGAGCCCAGATCATCCATCCGCTTCCAGTGCAGAGTAAGAAGGTTGAGGATGTGAGGATGAAACAGCTGTGCCTATGCCCTTCTATTCCACCTCTTGACTAGTCAGAATCCTCTTTTTTATTTTTTATTTTTGCCATAAAAATTGATTTATTGTGCAATTTCCTTCATCCTTCTGGAAGCCAAGAGCAGATTCTGTGTATCCAGTGCTTTCCATCTCTTTTCTTTCTTTCTTTCTTTCTTTCTTCTTTCCTTCTTTCTTTCTTTAGTTTCTTTTTTGTGGATTTTTTATGTATTTACATTTCAAATGTTATTCGATTTCCAGGATTTCGGTCCATAAATCCCTTTATCCTATGCCCCTCCCCCTTCTTCTATGAGGATGCTCTCACACCCAACCCTTCCCACCTCCCCGTCCTGACATTCCTGTCCACTGGGGCATTGAGCCTTGGCAGGACCAAGGGCTCCTGCTCCCATCAGTGCGCAACAAGTCCATCCTCTGCTACATATGCAGCTGGATCCATGGGTCACTCCACATGTATTTTTTGTTGGTGGTTTAGTTCCTGGGAGCTCTGGGGAGTCTGGTTGGTTGATATTGTTGTTCTTCCTATGGTGTTGCAAACCCCTTCAGCTCCTTCAATCCTTTCTCTAACTCCTCCATTGGGAAACCCATTCTCAGTTCAGTGGCCTGCTGCAGGCATATGCCTCTGTATTTGTAAGGCTCTGGCAGAGGATCCCAGGAGACAGTCTTATTAGGCTCCTGTCAACATGCACTTCTTTTTTTTCTTGGATATATTTCTTTATTTACATTTCAAATGTTATTTCATTTCCCGGTTTCCTGTCCATAAGCCCCCTAACCCCCATAAGGGTGTTCCCCCCTATCCACCCCCTTAGCACCACCCCCAACATTCCATTGCACTGGGGGTCCCACCTTGGCAGGACCAAGGGCTTCCCCTTCCACTGGTGCTCTTACTAGGCTATTCTCTGCTACCTATGAGGTCAGAGTCCAGGGTCAGTCCATGTACAGTCTTTAGGTAGTGGCTTAGTCCCTGGAAGCTCTGGTTGGTTGGCATTGTTGTTCATATGGGGTTTCGAGCCCCTTCAGCCCTTTCAGTCCTTTTGGTAATTCCCCCAAAGGGGGTCCTGTTCTCAGTTCAGTGGCTTGCTGCTAGCATTCGCCTCTGTATTTGACATGTTCTGGCTGTGTCTCTCAAGTGAAATCTATATCCAGTTCCTGTCAGCATGCATGCCTTAGCTTCATCAATCTTACCTAGTTTTGGTGGAATGAATATATATATATGCCACATGTTGGGCAGGTTCTGAACGGCTGTTCCTTCAGTCTCTGCTCTAAACTTTGTCTCCATATCTCCTCCTATGAATATTTTTGTTCCCCCTTTTAAGAAGGAATGGAAGCATCCTCATTCTGGTCATCCTTCTTGTGCTTCCAGTGGTCTGTGGATTGCATCTTGGGTAATTCAAGCTTTTGGGCTAATATCAATGAGTGCATACCATGTGTGTTTTCCTGTGATTGGGTTACCTCACTCAGGATAATATTTTCTAGTTCATTCCATTTGCCTATGAATTTCATGAAGTCATTGTTTTTGATAGCTGAGTAGTACTCCATTGTGTAGATGTACCACATTTTCGGTATCCATTCCTCTGTTGAAGGGCATGTTCTTGGCATCCGAAATCGTATCTGGGTGTCTGTATATAGGATGGATCCCTAGGTGGGGCAGTCTCTGAATGGCCTTTCCTTCAGTTTATGCTCCACACTTTATCACTTTATCTCTATATTTTGTCCTCTGAGTATTTTGCTCCCCTGACTAAGAAGGCCTGAAGCATCTACAATTTGGTCTTCCTTCTTCTTGAGTTCCACATGGTTTCTGAATTCTATCTTGGGTATTCCGAGCTTTTGGGCTAATACTCACTTACCCATGACTGTACATGACCAAATAACATGTGGCTGATCATATGCTATCCTGTCTTCCATCTCTCATTGTTTCTTGGTACATCAACCAAATGAGATTTTGCCATACCTCTGCTTGTACGGCTGTATGTAATTAGGCCATATAATAGCAATGGCTTTATGCCATTGCAATGTGTACTTTTTCCTCTGTTTTGTTTTCTCATTCTCTTTTGCAAAACATTCCACCCGTCTCCACTGAGAATTTCATTATTCATGATGTCATATTCTCATCTAAAGTAATCAGAGGACTGTTGTTCTGGTGGACTCTCTGATGGCAGAAGAAGTTGCCAGTCTTACATAAAGACACTGAGGCACAAAAAGGGCCTGGAGAGATCAGTTAAAAGTTCCAGTCCTAAATGTCCCCTGATATGGGGTTTTTCATAATTTCAAGAGCTATCCATGTAATATGCACTAAATTTGATTTCTGGCTCCAAAGGATAAATTTTTCATGGGGTTGAGAAGTCTGTTACAACTGATAACAAAGAAAAATAACTCTAATAATTCATTTATTCCTTATTCCAAGGTCAGGAATGAACAAAATAAGTCTGGTTTTAAAGATCACTCACACAGACGTGCACACACACACACACACACACACACACACACACACACACACACACACACACCAATTCTGAGTAACCTCCTATAGGTAAAAGCGACCCTGACTACATCCTGTGCTCACTAGTGTCCATTTGTACGTGTCCTTGCTTCAGAAAGACTGTCCTGACCCACTGGCCAACCTCCATAGGAGCACTAGCTAAAACTGCATGTTAACTTTGACCTGTTGACAATGGACAAAGATGGAAATAATTTAACCACCTTGGAATTCCTAAGAAAAAAACTGAATTGGAACAACTCTGAGGGAAGATGGCGGAACAGTGTTTCTTGTCTTTCTTAAAGCTCTGTTGTAGCCACAAAGGAACAGAAGTCTCACCAAGCAAAACCATTGCATCATGGGCAGGTGTCACTGCAGCTCGGCCCTCAGACATCTCAACAGACCTTCCAAACACTCAGTTCTTATGTGGATATGACATTTGGGAGGAGCACACCTAGGCATGTTTGAAGGGTCTTCTCTTTGCTACTGTTACAGTTTAAAAGCTATTCCAAGGGGAAAGATTTAATCTTAGTTCTTGTCTTGAAGGAAAGAATTCAGCTGAAGACGAACAATTAAAACAGAGTTTAGAACAGTAAAGCACTGAATACTTCAAAGTTCAGAGCCAGCTGACCTAGTGGGGCTTTGCACTGTAAAAGCTAAGACTTTTAGGAATATTTATGAGGTGAGTAGTACTCAGGGGAAGTAAGGTAACCTTTCCTCCTCTCCCAAACCCTGGTGGACTGATCTCCCTTTTAGAGTATTTCTTCCTATGATCCTTCTGGAAAAGGTCAGAGATGGTCACAAGCACAGTACAAATGATATTCCATGTAGCTGGGCTCCTTCGAGGACACAGACCATTGTTCATTTGCATGTGTGGCAATTTGGAAAGCCCCTGGTGGCCCTTACCTTGTACATAAAGTGAAGAGCTTAAGTACAGCTGAGATATTTAACGACAAAGGCGTATTTAACTGTCAGGAGACAAAGCTATCAAGATACACCTACAGGTTCCTTGATTCCTTGTGTCAAATGCTTTGATTGCAAAGTTTCAAAGTGAATCTTCAAATTGTATCTATCAAGTAGAGCATGGAGGCACACATCCATTATTCCAGAACTCAGGAGGCCACGGTAGAAGGTCCATGAAAGTCTAAGGCTAGTGTGATATACACAGCAAGATTCAGGTTAGCCAGAGATCCATAGTGAAATCTATTTCAAAATGAAAAGAAAAAAAAGTCATATGTTGAATCCTAAACTATAACTAAAACCAACACTCATAGTGAGGCTGTATTTGATGAGGGAGATTTTAATGAGGTAATTATTTTATAATGAGATTGTTAATGGGCTCTGACCCAATCTGACTAGTTTCCTTTAAGAAGAGGTGGTTTGGACACAGAGACATCAGGGATGCATATACCTATTCACAGAGAAAGCATGACTTGAAGAGCCAGCAGGAGACTGGCCAATAAGATCTCAGAGGAGACAAAGCCTACCAACCCCATGATCTCAGATTTGCATCTTCTTGTCCTGAAAAGAATATATTTCTGTTTTTATAAGCCACACACTCTGTAGCATTTCACTAGTCCTGGAAAATTAATAAGACTACCCAACAGTCTTCAGTAGGAATCAATAGGAAGTGATTTCTGCACTTTCTTACTATGTTCTTCATTAAAATAGTGTCTTTCTACATAACCCAGACTGGCTTCTCTTTTTTTATTGGGTAGTTTTTATTTATATTTCAAATGTTAACCCCTTTCCTGGTTTCCCTCCATAAAGCTCCTATCCCATCCTCACTCCCCTTTTTCTATGAAAGTGTTTCCCCACCCAACCACCCACTACTTCCTGCCTCCCTGCCCTGACATTCCCCTACACTGGAGGGTCCAGCCTTGGCAGGACCAAGGGTTTCTTCTCCCATTGATGTCCCACAAGGCCATCCTTTACTATATATGCAGCTGGAGCCATGGGTCTGCCCATGTGTACTCATTAGATAGTGGTTTAGGCCCTGAGAGCTCTGGCTGACTGGTATTGTTGTTCTTATGGGGTTGCAAACCCCTTCAACTCCTTCAATCCTTTCTCTAACTCCTCCAATGGGGATCCCATTGTCAGTTCAACGTTTGGCTGTGAGCATTTGCCTCTGTATTTGTCGTGTTCTGGCAGAGCCTCTCAGAAGATAGTTATATCAGGCTCCTGTCAGCATACACTTCTTAGCATCAGCAATATTGTCTGGGTTTGGTGTCTGTATGTGTATGGGCTGGATCCCCAGGTGGGTCAGGCTCTGAATGGCCATTCTTTCAGTCTGTGCTCCAAAATTTGTTTCCATATCTCCTCCTACGAATATTTTTGTTCTCCCTTACAAGGACTGAAGCATTCACACTTTGGTCATCCTTCTTGAACTTCATGTGGTCTGTGGATTGTATATTGGGTAATCTGAGCTTTTGGGTTAATATCAACTTATCAGTGAGTACATGCCATGTGTGGTTTTTTGTGATTAGGTTACCTCACTCAGGATGATATTTTCTAGTTCCATCCATTTGCCTATGAATTTCATGAAGTCTTTGTTTTTAATAGCTGAGTGGCCATTGTATAAATGTACCTCATTTTCTGTATCCATTCCTCTGTTGAAGGACATCTTGGTTCTTTCCAACTTCTAGCTATTATAAATAAGGCTGCTATGAACATAGTGGAACATGTGTCCTTGTTATATGTTGGAACATCTTTTGGGTATATGGCCAGGAGTGGTATAGCTGGGTCCTCAGGTAGTACTTTGTCCAGTTTTCTGAGGAACCTCCAGATTGATTTCCAAAGTGGTTGTACCAGGTTGCAATACCATCAGCAATAGAAGAGTGTTCCTCTTTCTCTGTATCCTCACCAGCATCTGTTGTCACCTGAATTTTTGATCTTAGCCTTCTGACTGGTATGAGGTGGAATCTCGTGGGTTTTTTTGTTTTGTTTTGTTGGTTGGGTTTTTGGTTTTTTTTTTTTTTTTTTTTTTTTGATTTGTATCTTCCTGATGACTAAGGATGTTGAACATTTCTTTAGGTACTTCTCAGCCATTCGATATTCCTCAGCTGAGAACTCCTGGTTTAGCTCTGTACCCCATCTTTTAATAACATTATTTGGCTCTTTGGAATCTAACTTCTTGAGTTCTTTGTATATATTTGATATTAGCCCTCTATCAGATGTAGGATTGGTAAAGATCTTTTCCTAATCTGTTGGTTGCCATTATGTCCTAATGACAGTGTCCTTTGCCTTACAGAAGCTTTGCAGTTTTATGAGGTCCCATTTTTTAATTCTTGATCTTAGAACATAAGCCATTGGTGTTCTGTTCAGGAATTTTTCCCCAGTGCACATGTGTTCGAGGCTCTTCTCCACTTTTTCTTCTATGTTTCTTTTTTTTTCTCATCTTTATTAAATTGGGTATTTCTTTTTTACATTTCAAATGTTATTCTCTTTCCCGGTTTCCAGGCCAACAGTGGTCCGCCCACTGCAACCTCACAAGTACAGGAATTACAGCTATGAGTCACCAAGCCAAGTTTCTGTTACCTTTAACTTCCTGTCTCTTCCTGCCAGTTGAGCATTCTCAGTTTGCTCCCCCCTCTCAAGTCATGCTGTTGCTGATGAAGGCTCACTACAGGTTGAAGGAGGAAAATGGCGATCATAAAATGACAGTGCAGCCCGCAGCCCTCATTTTAAATCTATTCCTTCTTTATCACGTTTATCTTGTGAGAATACCAGCACCACAGGAGCAAATTGCCTTCCCACAGAACTAATTCTAATCCCCAAGGGGATACTTGCAGAGAAAATCCGGTCCCATTCACTTCTATCCTGAATCTCCAGCAATGTTTTCTTTGCTTTTGGCTTAGTGAAGCATGGATGATTTAGCAAATGACAGACTTCGATTTGATAGCGAGCCAAACGGACAGCAATCCTTGATAGCTCTGTGCTCTGTGAACTTTATAGCACATTGCTGATGCTCAATAAATGTCACATTTGTCAACTATCAATTATTCAGTATGTAATGAGAAAAACGCCTTAGCAGGCATTTCCTTCAAAGCTTAACTGAGAAGCGGCGGAATTCCAACACTCTATCACAAAACAGATGGTCACTTTGCCTTAAACTTTAAGACTGAATACATATGTATTAATGACACAACTTCAAATTACTCTAATTTGTTTACAGTGACAATTGGCGGAAGTCACAATGTTATTAAACATCAATAACAGGGAAATCACCCCATGCCCTGATTTTTATGCTGTTTTTATTGTTTTAAGACACTGTCATGGGTTAGCAAGCTGACTCAGTGGGGACTTGCAATATGAGCCTGGGTTTATCCCCATAACCCAGAGTACGAGAGAACCAACTCCTGAATTTATAATCTGTTAGATAAAAATCTACACGGTTCCACATACAAATCATATTCTCAAATAATAATAATAATAATAATAATAATAATAATAAACAATAATAATAATTTAAAACGTTAAAAGATTGTTTTGCGACCCAGGCTGGATAGTTTTGACTAGCTTCAAATCTGTGGTTCTCTTGTCTCAGCCTCCTAAGAGCTAGAATTGCATATGTGACCAACCATGATCATCTAACAAAAATTTTATTGCTGTTATTTTTTTTTAGTCGTGTGTGTCTGTGTGTGTGTGTCTGTGTGTGTGTGTGTGTGTGTGTGTGTGTAACAAATGATTTTTTAAATTCCACCAGTGGACTAATCAAAAAAATTGTTATGAATACCCCAGTGTATATCCTGCTACTGTGTACCCTTGGTTTCTGATCCAATATTTTTTAAAGTGGGCTTTGCTTCCCTGTAATCCTCTTCCAGCCTGAGTTATCTGTCCTCATGGAAAATTAAATCTGTTTCCTCAAATGTCCGTGAAAGGATTTTCTTCCCCAATAGGAACAGTTTCATTTCCCTCCTGTAATTCTAGTATTTAAAACAAATATATGAGAAATACATCTAGAATAGATTTTGAAATTACCCAAAGCATAGGGAATGCCTATGAAATAGTTGATGAACTAATAAATTACAACTATGAGATTCCCCATTTTCCCTACTTTTATACTCAATTTGGGGCATACAAATTAGCACAAAAAGCAGATGGTGGTGGCACATGCCCTTAATCCCAGCACTGGAGAGACAGAGGCAGGTGGAGCTCTGTGAATTTCAGGCCAGCCTGGTCTACAGAGTGAGTTCCATGATAACCAGGCTACACATAGAAATTCTGTCCTGAAAAAAACAAAAATTAAGCTAATTTAAAAAAAAAAGTTAGCATACAAATGGGGGAAAAGGAAGAGAAAGATCCTAGACAACACAACCCAAGAATGACTTCTCCCTCTTCCTCAGATCAAGCAGGATCGGTGAAGTATTTCAAAGAAGGTGAATAGCTTGTACCTCCTCAAAGGGAAGTTCATTATACAAGTCCTGAATGGAATGTCCAAATGCTATTAAATATTAGGCCTCTTGGGCTGTAGCAAATTTATAAAATCTGCCTCAAGCATACCAAAATTGAATCCAAGGGCAAAATTACCTCTTCTCAAGATTATTGCTGACATCTTCAAACTAATCCCATTCCCATATTGGGCATTTGATGAGTGTGCCCCACTGTGGTAAGAACACCAAGGAAATCCAGATGAACATAATGCTGAGAAGTTCGTGGTCTTTCAAGGAGGGAGAGGAATGAAGAGGCACAGTATCTGCCATTTGTCATAATTCACATTGTGAGTAAAATGGAAAACAAAATCCACCTTCCATGACTAACGCATATTCCATATAATACTTCTCTTGTAATTTCTGTATTACACAGGTGGGCCTCAGTCTGACTGTGAACCTCTGTAAAGATCTGTTCTGCTGGTAAGAAGGCTATACCGAAGCCCTTATTCATGTGTTACTGTGTCATTCTCTGTCTAAATATCAGACAGTAACTCTCACTGTGATGCCCTCCATGGTAGGATACTCAGAATACAAATTGTGCAAAACCAATATTGGATGTGAAAACAGTTCACAAATGTCCCCCTGAACGGTGTTGAGGAAGTGCTGGCCTCCTACAGCTGCCCCTACAGTTAATACCTTGATTAACTTCACAAAAATTAGGACCATCAGCCAGTCCATTCCAGAGCACAACTACAGTTCAAAGTTCACAACATTCAGTAGTGTTTCCCATATTCTCCTGGACTACAGGCTGGCCCTCTTCATCCACCGATGCTGAGACAGTTGAATCAAGCCAGGTTCTACTATGTGTTTCAATACTCAATACCAGAAGCTTATAAAGGAGTGCTGTGTTCTCCAAGACTTTGCAGTGTACAAAGTCTTCTGGCATTGGTGGCTTTGCAGTCTACAAAGTCTGATGGCATTAGCTGCTTTACAGTTTATGAAGTCTGATGGCATTGGTAGCATGATACAGCAACTTTCTCTCCTTTCTTTTTCTTCTAAAAAAAAATATTTTTTCGATGATATCGGATGTGATCCACTCCCCTCTCTTACCACATTTGCATGTCATTGGTATGCAAGAAACTGTGGTAGTTGACAGGGGTCTGTCCTATCATATAAAAGCAGCAACTTCCAAGTGGGAAACTTCAATAATAAACAGCCCAGGGATGGGGCTTCATTAATCTATGCTACTTGATCTATTTTTTCCAAAGATAGTTATTTCAATTTCATTTCAAAGAACATTTCCGTTTCTCTAGAATTAGAGTTGCCAATTTTCACAGATTCTAGCATCTTTCATTCATAGATCACAAGAGGAGACAAGCTCCGGAGGAAAGGATTTAAAAAAAAAAACCCAAGCCTCAACCCAAAAATGAAACTGCTGCATGATGTGTATTTTGTGCAACTGGCCAGATACAGCCACAAACTGACAGACTTGTCCAGGAAAATCCTGACTGGATGTAAAGCTGTTTAATTAAAGTTGGATCAATTGATTCCATTAACTTCAGTAATGCTTACTAAGGGCTGTTATATGACAGGTGCCTGCTATGCACTGAAGACACGGGGTGGGGGTGGAAGATGACGCAGCAGTGGCCTTCAGAAGGCTTGTCATTTACTTGGGAATATCACGATGCAGGGAAGCCTTGCTTGAGGACAACAAGGAAGCACATTTATAAAGAGGAACCCCACCACACTGGAATCTCAAGGAAGGCTTGACTCGCAGGAAAGACTATCATCTGGCTCACAAAGAATACTGTATCATATTTATTCCACTTCTAAGAAACTGCCTTTGTTGCCCAGGCCACGTGTACATTTGGGACTGAAAACCCCTGATTTGATATATTACCCATATCCCACCTATATGCAGGAGCACCACCTGGACTGCTCTGTGAAGGCTGATCTGAATTTCTGGACACTCCTTCGACAAGCTAGGGAATATTGGACAAGCTAGTGAGCCTGAGTTCACTCTTCTGTAGCAGGATAGTATACTACTATTTGTTTCTTTTTTCTTTCTTTCCTCTTTTTGTTTTTTTTTTTCAAGATAGGGTTCTTCCGTGTACCCCTGGTTGCCCTAGAACTCACTCTGTAGCCTAGGTTGGCCTCAAACAAATAGATCCATCTGTCTTTGTCTCCCTAGTGCTGGGATTAAAAGTGTGCACCACTATACCCATCTCATATTATGATTTTATGCTTCTTTCCTGTATCCCACTCAACAGAGATGAATAACTTGTGTGAGAATATAAGAGACAAATAGTAATAACAACAACAATAATAGTCAAAACCACCCTACCCTTCTCTGTTCTCTGTAAGCTTCATTTTTAATTTCATAAACTGTAAAATTATGAAGGTTAGAAAAGGTAAGACATAATTTCTCTTTTTATCCTGACTTTATTTTTTAAAGATTTATTTACTTATTTCTTGTATGTGGGCACACTGTCACTGTCTTCACACGTGCACACACACACCAGAAGAGGGCGTCAGACGCCCATTACAGATGGTTGTGAGCCGCCATGTGGTTGCTGGGAAATGAACTCAGGACCTCTGGAAAAGCAGTCATTGGCTTTGACTTTGAAGAGAGTTAAGGGTTTTTAGTTGTATATTGTGTTCTGGAATCTTGAGGAAATACTTAACTTTAAAGTCAGGATAAGGACTGGAGAGATGGCTCAGCAGTTAGGAGAAAGGAAACAAATAGAATTGTGGAAGTGGCCACTGCACCTGAGAAGTGTGGTTTGGATGGACACCTGGGAGGTGTGTTGTGGAGGACACCTGGGAGGTGTGATGTGGATAGACATCTGGGAGGTGTAGTACAGACAGACACCTGGGAAGTGTAGTATGGGTGGATACCTGGGAGGTGTGGTGTGGGTTAATACCTGGGAAGTATGGTGTGCATGCATACCTGGGAGGTGTTGTGTGGATGACACCTGGGATGGGCTTTCATGGTTACCATATTTCTTTTCACATAGAGTTCTTCCAAGCCTTTCATCTAGAAGTCCACGGAGACACAGACCCAGTCAGAGATCCAGATGTTCCAACACCTTGCACAGTTCTGGCCATCTGGAAGATGTTTTCACCACTTTTATTCCTGGATACATATTCCAGATTGGAAGTCTTGGTGAGACTGGAAAACAAATGTACAGTTTGCCGTTTACAACGAATTGTATCAGATGATGAATTCACTCAGCTAACTGCTCATCACACCCAGGAATAAACAACTGTTGGAGACATGAGAGTGGGGTGTTGGTTTGCTTTGTAGTTTGTTGTTGGAAACAGATATTATAGTGCAGCTAAACACTTTGTTCCTAATTAAGCTTTATTTTGAGATGCATGGATTTGCACACACCTGTAAGAAATCACCTAGAGAGGCTCCATGTGTCCTTTACCAAGCTTTTCCCAGTAGGAGCATCTTGCAAAAGTGGAGTAAAGCCTTCTAAAACATAGAGGGGGATGTTAACAGATATAACTGCTATGTCACAGATCTCCCTGGTTCTGCATGGGTTCATTGTGTGTGATATGTGGTAATTATGTGTTCCATTTAATTTGAACAATTTTTACATCACATCCTCATCACAATTCATATACAGAGCAATCCATATTGGCCTTCTTTTCCCTCTTCATCACTAATCTCTGGCAACCACCAATCTGTTCTGAACATTCACAATTTTGTTGTTTTCAAAAAAGATTAAACAAATGAACCGTAAAGGATGTAACCATTCACTGAATTTACTGATATTCGCCCCAACTACTTGTCTACAAATGATACTTTTTACTGATGGCAGAACTCCATAATACATGTGTAAAACTTAACATTCGGTATTGAATAGCATCTGGTATGTTTCATGACTTTGCTTCCTACTAATAAAGCTATTGATTAGGTATGAGTGTTGAATCTCAGATATATGTCCAGTACTGGAATTGTGTGTTGAATGTTAATTGTATGCTATGACATTTTTAAAGAAACTGCTATTCTCTGGCACAATTGTACATTTCAAAAATGTTTCCACTAAGAGTGGATGCGACCTTGGGGGTGGTGGGGTTGGTAGTTCTCCTCCTCTTCCTCCTCCTCCACCTCCTCTTCCTCCTCCACCTCCTCCTCCTCCTCCTTCTCCTCCTTCTCCTCCTCCTCCTTCTCTTCCTCCTCCTCCTTCCTTTTAATGTATTGTGTAAGTGGGGAGAGTTAAACCAGTAGGTAAATGAATGGTTCATCTAAGTACAACCTGTAAAGTCAGTTCAAAAAGTCCAAAGGGTAAAGGGGCAGGAGGTATATAAATCTGTGACGTCAAGCAAGTGCCTCTCCCTGACTCCTTTCAGGTATTCAGGTACACAGTTAATACTTTATATACCTGGGAAAAAATATCTAGTGCACCCTAAAGCTTTGTCTGGGATAGATTAAAATAAATACATCTTTTTTTTTATTTCTAAAACAGGATCATGGCCTATAAATTGCTGCAAGCAGCCGTGTGCTCCACCTTGCTAATAGGTAAGAGATCGGTTTGTTTCTTGGTTTGTCATATCTTTTACAACTATCAGGGTGCTTGGTAACTCCTTTTGGCTTCTGAAGGATAAGAACAAATATGTCTTATCTGTGGACCTCAAATTCACTGAGGGAGCCAAGGAAACTTGCCACGATACGTTTTCGAAATTGGTACTGTAGTGAGTGTGTGATTGTTTTATTCTTAATTATACATTAACATATTAACATTCTGGTTTAATTGTTTCTTCCAAAGGAGCATTCTGGTGTCCTTGAAAAAAGGAAAGATTAAAATATCTTTTCAGAGTTGTAATACTCATATAGTAGTGTAAGAACACCTCGAAGTACTTTGGAAGCATGAATTCATTAACCTTCCCTAAGCTCCATGTTTTAAAGACAGATCAAGGAAGGCACCAGAGTCCAGGCAATTTACTGCCAAACTGACCCAGGAAATTTAGAACATACCAGAATTGAACCATTTGTTTCCTTGTAACCAAACCTAAAATACTTAAGTTAACTTAATAGTTAGGCCTATATGAGTTATAAGTAGTTCTGATAAATATCCATAATCTAGAATAAATTTGTTTCTTCCATAAGGTCTAGAGGAATGCAAAAAGTTACTTTTTGCATGAAGCTCTTCCCATTGATAGTAGCAACCCTTCATGTGTGCCTTTGTGTCTATTTAGACATTAATTCCGAAGCTCTGAGGTGCGAATACACCTACCTGCAAGACAATAGATGTGGCTGACCTTGCTTTAATAAAAAGAAAATGAAGTTGTAGCTAAAGCTCAAGGAAAAACAATTTGAGAACTGGAAAATAAGAGGAGAGAATCATTTGCTGTCCTGGGCCAGCCCTTCAGACCTTCCTCAGGGAAGGAGCCTGCTCTATTTGCAAGCTGTAGAAGCTGAAGTCTTCAGACTCATTCTCTGTCTTTGCACTAATGATAGGTTTAACCAACATCTTCTAAATTAGACAGCTCTAGAGTAGGAATCAACTTTCTTTGCTTCTGCCTCACTTCCTTTTTCCTGTAAGAACAGTTTTCTCACCTGTCTGCCCTCGGGGCCGTTCATAATATAAAATAAGTAAATAATTTAAAAGTTTATTTTTATTATTTACAAAGTTTTCTCCGCAAAAGATTACCTGTGCAATGCATGGCTCTCCCCTAGAGCTTGACTTCGGTGGATGGGGGAGATCCTTATTACCCATTTTTAAAAATGATTGTTAGCTTCGCTGGAGTCCTTAAACTTGAGAGCAGAGTTCCCAAAGCATCTCGCTGACTCTGTTTTCAAAATAGTAACATAGACACTCCCTGGGTAGGGAATTAGAAGTATGCCATAGTTTGATTTTAAAAATAATTATATCTCCTTTGAACATTTAGGTCAAAACTGCCTTCTCCTAAATTAAAGTCAGCAAATATTAACTGTGCCAGCTAAGTTCCTTTTATGTGTCAGGGACATTCCATATTCTTGCAATTCAAGTCTCCCGATTAATCTGTAAATAGGCTCTACGCACCCGTTTATCAAAAGAAAACTGTGAGCTTTGAGAAGTGTCATGAGCACGCCACACAGACAGCCCCAGGTAGATGCTGAAGCAGTTCACATTGTACAGGGAAGCCAGCTGAAAGCAAGCCCCTTCTTCCTGTTTCCTAATCCATTTATTGCTGTGCTGAAGTCAGAGTTGACATGGGCATCAGAACACAGGCAAAACCTGGCCCTAGAGACCTAGATTCAGTAAAGTAGTCATTGGTTCCTCAATGAAAGGACAGAAACCATCAAGCTGGGTAACCATATTTGACAAGGTAACAGGGTCCAGCCAGCAGCTTGTCCAGGCAGTGCTATTGCTGCTTAGAGTTGAGCTCAATTCACCATGGATCTATCTCAACGGGGCATTAATAAAATCAAACCTAAAGAGGAAATATTGGATCTACAGCCAAAGCACTCGGGACACACTGGATCTCATCTGATCTCGGAAGCCAAGCAGTGTCAGGCCTGGTTAGTGCTTAGATGGGAGTCCTCCTGGGAACACAAGGTACTGTAGGGGGAGAGTGAATAGGGAGACTGGGGCTGTACCACAAGCTGAAGTAGCAGAGTATTTGCTTAGTGTGAACTAGATAAACCTGATATTGTAGTTCATACCTGCGATCCCAGCACTTAAGAAGTAGAGAGGTAGGAAGATCAGAAGTTCAAGGTCATTGTTGACTCCAGAAGGAGCTGGTTGCCAGCCTACACTGCAAGGAACCCTGTGGAAAATACATATGTTTGAAATGCCTTTCCCCTAGTAAGTCGGTCTTGAACATTATTGAGCTTAAGTGGATAGTGTATATCTGCCATCCCAGTACTGATGAGGTTGGGGAAGGAGTAAAAGGGCTAACCCAGGCTACCTGGTGCACCCCTGTCTGAAACAAAACCACTGCAAGAGAATTCGGTTGTTTCTAATTTGCTTTGTGAAGAGTAGTTTTCACGGCTAGTCTGCTAAAACTACGCTCACACTTCCTTCCTCAGAAGCTTGTCTGTGCTCTCAGTCCCCCTCTGCCAGATTTCTTCTCAGCTGTAGGAGTGGCTCCTTCCAGCCACCCCTTGAAAGGCTCTAATCCTTTAGAGACTTGGTATTTCCTGATACAACTTTTATTTTATGAGATTTTGTTATTATAATTTCACCTGATTCATCGTATTTGAGAATGAGTGAGAGAGTGGTATCTTACGTAGCTTAGGGTGGCCTTGGATTGTCTATGAAACTCAGGAGATCTGCCTGCCTCAGCCTTTCAAATGCTGGGAGCTACAGGTGTGGGCCTGTCCTGGAGTAGGATTGCCTGATACTCTTAAGGACATGCACAGTGACAATAAATAATAATGACAGGAGATAATTTGATTGGAAAGAAAGGTGGTGTTGCTAAAGACCAGATTCACTGAGTAGTGAATGGATGATCAAAACTATTTACCTGTCCCTGTGGCACCAAGTGTTGTGGTCCTGGAGATATAGATAGCATAAACACAGCCAGGAAATGGCACTCTCTGGCCACTGTCATATCGTATGAAATGCTGCCTTTCATGGGGTCTCAACTTTCCTGTCCATGTGATTAAAAACTAGTGAAATCTTTGCTGCTCCCAAGACATATCCAAGGCACTGTGCAGTGTGTCTGCCTGTATATGTGTGTCACCATATACGTGCTGACAGGTAAACTCAGGTGATGTGACTTTGCAAGATTCTGCACAGATGCTGTAATATCACCACTCAGTAAGCGGAGACGAGGGCACGGCAGTGAATCCGAAGCCGTCAGCAGTTCTCAGGTCAATAAAACTGGTTTCTCAGCTAGAGGTTCAAAGAATCCTGTTAAATATTTCAATACACCGGAATTGAAAAGCCAGGCTAAATTAAAGAATTTAGCCAACCTTTCCATTTTCCAGCTCTCTTCCTCCTTGGTGTCCTTTCTTTACCCCGAACCCTGTTCCTTTGCCCCATGGCTTCTCACCTTCTGTGACCTTCTGTCCTTTGCCTTCTCCTTCCTGTTTTCTTCACTTTTCTCTCTTGCCTTCTTCTTTCTTTCTCTTTTTTAGTTCTTTCTTCCCTTTGAGATTAGAGTCGCCTTTACCTCAAGATGGCTCTACCTCCATTCATTTTCCAAGTTCTGGGATTACAGACGCACACCAAGACCACTGCAAGGCTCTCCTATTAGTTGTTTGGAGACAAACTTTCACCATTTAACCCAGGTTGGCCTCAAATTTTTAGGCTTCCCACTTTATCTTCCTCAGGCCCAGGACTATAGGCACATGTGATGATAACAAGATAGTCTCTTCCCTTTTTTCTTTCTAATTCCCTTTCTCTTCACTTTCCCCCTCATAACCCAAATCACCCTTCTTCTCTCATATTCATTCATCTACTCCCCCTACTCACTCTCTCTCTCACCTTCCTCCCCATCCCCTGCCTCCTGCTTCATTTTCATCTGACTTATTTCTTGTGCTAAATACCAAGTTGCTCATCCCTTAATCACAAGTCTTTGGATCAGTGGCCAAAGTCAAGTGTAGAAAAAGAATAAAGTAAGTGGCTTCCTTATTGTTTAAGAAAAGGACTTAAAGGTAGGTGCATTGCTTATGACTGGGATACCAATGCTAGCGAGCTGAGTTGGGAACATAGCAGTGAATTAGAGTTCTTCTTGGGCTCTAAAGCATGATCTCCTCTCCTCTCCTCTCAGCTTCTCTCTCTCTCTCTCTCTCTCTCTCTCTCTCTCTCTCTCTCTCTCTCTCTCGCTCTCTCTCTCTCTCTCTCTCTCTCTCAGAGAGAGAGATGGAAGTAGAAACTTAACAGAGAATCTTTTCCCCCTACATTTACAGGATTTAATTTTTTGCGTTATTGGTGTGTTTGTATATCATTTTCACACCATCCTCTTCTGTGCTTGCTTCTTAGGAACCATTTCTCCTTTATCCTAGAGAGCATGCAATTCTGCCTCCCTTGACAACAGAGAGGAAGTGGCTGTGTAAAGTAGGCAGTCACGAGCAGAGACAGAAAAGCCTGGGTCTCTTGTGCCTTGTGAGTCGTCCAGCCTGATGTCTCTGCCTTTAGAATTCCTTTGGAGGATATTGGAGAGCATTTGTGAGAACATAAAGAGAACTTATTAAGTCAGACTCATAGGGGATGAAGAAAGGATAAGCTATATAGAGTTAAAAAGAGAGAAGTATTTTATGGGTTATAAAGATTTTAAGGAGGGTGTTAACCTGGCTGATAATAACTGCATTAAGAAAACAACGTCACAAAACACCCTTTGGAAAGCCAACAAAGCTATAAAACTTGTGGTTGAATTTCCAGACCCCAGCCAGGTTAAATAGAACCACAAACTCAAAACCCTGTTCTTGCTTTCAGTAACTTTCAAGGTTGATGAGGCAAAACTAGAAAGGGAGGAGAAATCTCTGAAGCAGAGAGGATAATTGCGTGCTCCACTATATTACTTAGACTATATTTCCAGCCTGGCGACCAGCTCTGAAGCGACCTTGAGTCATCTCATCCCCCAGGGTCAATTTTCCCGCTTGTAATGCCAGATAATAAATAACACTTGCTGCCTCTGTCTCCTAGGTGATGCTATTATCACCACCAATTAATATTTATTGGCTGCCTGTTGGGCCTGTTCTGCTGAGGTGGGTCCTTTGCCCTGGGAAGGAAGGAAGGGTTGTATCAGTAAAACATTTTCCATGAAGAAAAGGGGAGCAGAGTTCCAAAGATAGAGTTATTAAAGCTTAAAATAGCAATGGCACATATTTTAAATCATGCGTCTCTACTGAGCCTTATGTAATCGCTCCTTTGTTCTCAGAGGTTGTACAATGCACCAGGATAATTGTGCAGTAGAATATGAGTTATACTTCCGGATGATCCTAAGAAACACTGTGTCACACATTTCTCTTTCTACCTGGAATAACCTAAGTACCAATATTTAGCAGTGTTTTTATTTGCTGCTACTATTTGGTCCACTTTACAAGGCAATTCACCTTTTTGGAAAATGCCTTTAAAACAAGATTATCAGGCCCAGGGTATGGAACATTGTGACCTATTGCCTTTTCTACAGGATAAATGAGAAATCAGAGGAGTCCCCCACGAGCACCTCTTGGAGAAACAGAAACAAGTGTGTGGTTAGTCCGTACTGTTAATGAGTGAGGGCTCTTCTGAGCGTCTTCAGATCTGTGGTGACTTCCCATCTCCACTGTCATTATCACACATCTGCTAATTAGAAGAGTCTCAACCATGTGTGTCTTTTGATCTGCCTTCTCCTTTTTTCATCTGCCTATCCACCGACAAAGAGCTATGAGTGGGAAAATAAATGTGGCATGTTTATACAATGCTGTTCAGCCTTACAAAGGAATAGGCCTTTCACAGCATGGTGGACCCTGCATACAGTTTGCTAAGTGAAATAGGCATAACTACAGGATGAGTGCACTTACTCAAGGTACCTGGAATGCATCTTCAGCAAGACAGGAAGGAGAATGGTGATTACCAGAGACTGGGAGAGGGTGTGTTGGTAGTCACTGCTACAGTGTTCAGGGGTTCTGTCTGGGATGAGGACATCATTCTGGAAATGGACATAGGCGATGGTTACAAAACATATGAACGAACTTGCTGCTGCTGAATCATAAACTCAAAAACAGTTTTAAAATGCTTGTTGATGATAGCATAGACCTTTGATCCCAGTGCGGAGGAAGCAGAGGCAGGAAAATCGCTGTGCATTTAAGGCTAGCCTAGTCTAGGTACTGAATTCCAGGCCAGACAGGGATACATAGTGAGATAATTTCTCTAAATAAAAAAATTAAAATGATCATTGTTACATTTCATGCATTTTTATCAAAATAAAAACAACTACAAGTAAATTTGGCCCCTTATTTTCTTGTTCAGAAATTATGATAGAACATTTACAAATTAAAATCCAAATCCCTTAGCATTGCATTTGACGTACCTTGGGCTCCAGGTCCAACTCACCCTTCAACGCTCTCTAAGTATATCTACATCTCAGCCACTCCTTTCCATCACATTGGCATCACATCTTTCCATCACATCTCTGAACCTGGTCTTGGTTGGATGGACTGACTGTTCCTTGGCTGTCGGCTCCTTTCAATTTGAAGTAATGTTTTTGTCTTACACTGTCTTTTCCAAGCTATTGATATCTCTGCGTCTGCTGACAAAGCCAGATTCTCTGCAAGGTCTCCACAGTGGTATGCAAATTAATTATACCCTTAGAGCTGCTCAACATGATATGTGCTTCTCTCTACAATACAGAGAAGAGTGAGGTAGAAGGACTGATGGACTGGTGTGGGTTCGAGGCTGCCTTGCGTACACAGTACCAGGAGAGCCCTGGTTACACAGCAAGATCCTGTCTAAAGATGAGAAGAAATAAAATAAAACAATATATCCCTTAAAAGTAGTTACACAAACTACAGACTGTCTGGTCGCAGTGTGTTCTCTTCAAGTTACACGTTACTCTGACTGTGAGTTCCCACATGATGCAGGTGGCTCATTGCTGCGTGCATACCAAGGTTATGGGTCGGGGCTATCTTCTGATATCTTACCAAGCAATGACAATTATCAAAACAGAGGCTAAAGAAGGGGGCATGAGGGTCTTGGGGCACAAAATTACATACCTCTGAAAATGTTTTCTTTGAGTGTTGTGTTCTTAAGGCCCTTCCTTACTTCACTACACACCCACCCTTGTGAGCGACATTTCTCCCGGACCTACTGAAACCTCCTGGGCCTACTACTTCAAGTGCCTACTGCAGTTCTTACCTACTGTAACGTAGCTAATTGCCTCAAACTGTAGCAGCTTAAAACGATAAGCATTTATTATTCCCGTTTCAGGGTCAGGAGTTTTAAGTGGCTTAGGACCTTGGTTCTGGCTCTGTTTTTTGTTTATTGTTTTTGTTTTGTTGTTTTTTTAAATACTAACACATTAAGTAGGTACATAGGCATACAGTTATCTAAAGGCCTGACTGGAGCAAAGGCATCAGGTTCCAAGAGGGTAGTATGCACAGATGTCAGGAAGCTTGGAGTGCGCGCCTTTCCCTTGAGGTTACTTGAGTGTTTTCAGATCATAGCATCTACCTTCTCTTAGAGCAATTAACTCAGTGATGAACACATCAGAAGCTCTATGCTAGTCACAAAACAAGAACATGCCATCATTTTTGCAGTATTCTGGGCTACACAGCACAATCCTGTGAACTGAAGGAGGGAAATATCCAAGGGTATGGACATCAAGAAGCAGAGGGGTTTGGGGGCTGTTAGAGAGGCTTTGAAAAATCTTAGGTTGATTGCATGAAATTGGACTGTAATATTAAAACAGTATTACCCTGGCACCTGTCACAACTGTATTCTGAAATTAAATATTAACAGTTTTGACTCTTCTTTCTACTTATTTCTAGCCATTGTTTCTGGATGTAGGCTTTGTAGATTCCTGTTAAAAGTCGTTTCTACACATCATTCCTCTAATTTAAACTGAAAACCCCAGCCTGTTCTGCTACCCTCCTGATCTAACTTTTTCTTCATAAACCATGGAAATAGCTGTTTGTGCCCTATGCCCCAACCTCAAGTACAATGTAAGTGGATCATGTGCTGTCTCATTCTGCTACATATCATTAATCTTTGACCCCCAACTAACCAGCAACCCTTCTGAGAGAGAGTGCTGTATCTCACCATAACCTGGCTCCTGACAGATCGTTGGTCATAATCTCTGTTAATTATAAGGCTGGAGAACTCCTAATGTAGCATTCTTTAGCTTTGCATTTTGTAAGAAATGTTTATCAAACATGAAGCACAAATTATATTGTTATTGCAAAGGTAGGGAGGAGTTCCACTTTTTTCTCCACACTGATTACATTGTGTTGAATTTCTGTACAGTGTTGTCATTCTCAAAACAAAATACAGTGTCCTATCAACATGGAGAGTTCAAGATGAGGATTTTAGGACACCACCCCCATATCTATGCAAATAATGACTTCTGAGAGAGAAGGAGAATCTATTCTTCCCAGGAAGGAGCCCCAGATAGTTTAAGCAATCCCTTGTCAACTTTAAACACATATATTTATGAGGACCACTAAATGGAATGAGAACATTAGGTATGCATGTATATATATGTACATATGTAACAATAGTAATTTAAAAGGAAGAGGTCATAAATTTGAGAGGAAGTAGGGTCACAGGAAGAGTTAGAGGGAGAGTAGAGGTGAAAATGAAAATAACGTGAACACTGTTTACATACAGAAAATCCTCAAAAAATTAAATAAGCAATAATTTTAAAAACCATTCTAATTTTTGGAATGCTTTCCATTTTTATCCAGCTTGATTTTACATTATTTGAACTTTATTCTTAAGCTTAATTCAGGCTGTGGAGACTTTCAGAGTATATTCATTCTTCCCCCTATGCGGTATATTCTAACAAAGTCTGTCTTTGTTGTTGTTGTTGTTAATATGTATGGGTAATTTGTTGGCAAATGTGTTTGTGTATCACGTGCATGCCTGATGCCCATGGAGAACAGAAGAAGTCATAAGAGGGTGCAAGATCACCTGGACTAAGAGTTACAGATGGGTGTGTGGGTACTGGGTATCCAACTGAGGACATTCGGAAGAATAGCTAATGTTCTTAACTACTTTCTAGCCCCTTGGGAAATTTTTTGCGTGTGTTCTATTGTTTAGCTTTTGAGACTTGATCTCATGGAACCCCCACTGGCTTCAAAGACTCTATGTAGCAGGATACAAATATCGACTGGCTGGTTTAAGGTCGGGAGCCAGTATCTATTAATTTATGCAGCACTTAAAGCAATTTAGTATGGGTTGTTACTAGCATGCTTTACCTGAGAAAACTACAGCTTAGAATTAAGTAATTTTTGCAGAATCTCAGAATAGCTGGGATTTTAACCCAAACTGTGAGGCTCCCATACATGTACCACAACTCTGCCACACTTTTCTATCTACTTGTAGGTTATGGTGGTGACACTACACAAGTTACAAAGGGCTCATCATATTCCCCAGGGCTTAGTTTTCCCAGACTGCCCCACCACAAAAACCTGGTTTCTCAAACACCAGAGTTGTGCCTGTTTCAGAGGAAACATAGATACGTAATGTATATCCTAAGCTGCTGTGCCTTTGGTCTAATTGCAGAAGTGTTGGGAGCACCATTTTTGATGGAGGACCCAGCAAACCAATTCCTACGCCTAAAAAGACAAGTGGTACACTTGCAAGATTTCTGGGACCCAGATCACCACCCAGATGAGAAGGGAACATCACTGGCTGATGAGGTACTGGTATCCGATACAAGTAGTCCTTTTTCGTAATCTTGCAAACTGGCATTGCATCCACTGCCATTCCACTGACACCAGCCTTCCTTTGTGCTCTCCTTTTTAGCTTCTCTGAGGTGTAATTTCTCTCCCTCACCATGAAGTGGCTTTTACCTAGTAAATGCCACAGCTTGCTGAAATAGTGAGCTCAAATGTCCTTTCTTTTCTCATATCCTCTTCTTCATTTCAAGGGGGCATGAATGCTTCCTTCTCCCTCCCTTTTGCATGCTGTTTATATGGAAACAATTCTCAAAATATCCCATGGATATTATTAGTTTCATGTACCCAGCCTCACTAAATTACCAAGGCCAGGTAATACCTTATCCATCAAGGTAATTATTCTTTGGGTCTACCCAATTACTGCTACATGGTAAAGGCTTAATATGTTATTGAATGCTTGGGTATGTGGACAAGTGGATAGTGGCCCCAATGTAGTCTACTCTCAGTTGTTTACTGCCTAGTATTCCTCTGTGAGCACCATTGTGCCTTTGAAGCCCCTTCATGTGCTTATGTCTTGTGCATTTTTCTATTCATTTGATCCAGCTCCAAAAGAAATAAAATCAACATGCATTAGCCAGTTGACGCTCATGTTTACTTTTCTGTTAGAAAAAACAACAGAAGTCTGAACCCAGTGAAATTGCTAACTTACCTGACGATGTCCATGACCCATGATTACCCTCTTACAATTTAACAACTTAAAAATATGTCTATGACAAATTATTAAATTTTCCTTTGTCCTTTCCTTCCTTCTTCCTTCCTCCCTCCCCCTCCCTTATTTCTTTATCTCTTTCTGTCTCAGGCTGTCATCATCATCAGGCATGAGTGCATTATAAAAACATAAAAAACATGAAATGTCCTTGGTTTGTATAGCCCCAATCCTAGCCTTCTCTGCTTGGCTAGGTCTTAACTGGTCTACCAGGGCCACTTCGCTTTCGCTCAGCAGCTGCTGACAAAAACCACTAGCTAGATAATGCGTGTAGTTTCATGCTCCCTTTTCTCCAGAAGCTATCATTTACAATTACTAGTATACAACACTGTTTATTTTGGCAAATGAAATAAGTATATAGGCTTGATACACAGTGCCTTCTTTGTGGGATACTAAAATATTCAAGGGTACTCCTGCTTGTTACCATAGACCAATTCAGTAATCAACTGACAGATACTGCAATGTTACAAGGCAGCCATGTTGATTCACAGTGTCCCCCAGAAACCCTGTAACACAACTGAGCACTAGAATAACATATTTGTACAAGTGTCAGGTAAAGAGAATGACTAGTGCCATCATATCTCACCTGCTCAGACATCCTGACTTGTGTTTCCTTTGCAGGCTTGGGAAACATGGACTTCTTTGAAAGCAAGTGCACACCGCTATTTTGACACAAACACATTGGCCTTTGATATATCTGCTGTCCCATAAATGGACTTGAGTGCTGCAAAGGGAAGAACAAAAATGGTAGGAGTTGGGACCACAGTGTGCTCAAACCACAGGCTTGGAGAGACGGGAAGACCGAATGTGGCCTTCGCTATATTATTTATTATGTCTAACTCATGGAGACTATGAACAAAACAATGGTAAAAACCCTTGCAGACATCTGGATGAAGTTGGAAATTCTCCATAAATGCCCATTCTTGAGAAAGAGCATAAAGTCTAAAGTAAAAGCATTTACCCAAAGAGGGACTTTTCTGAAAAAGGGGATGCAAACTTCAACAAATAGTGCCATTAAAACATTCTGCTCGCAGCTCTTGGTTTTCTTGCCTCTTCTTTGAGTGAGTTAGCTCATTTTTACGATTTAACTCAAAGCAGAGTCATCTCAAACAGAACTGGCACCCAGCCCCCTTTCCCAACACTTGTCACTTTCTAAAGCCATTCTATTGTTATCTTACTATTTTTAGATTAGCATACAAGGTAACAGTTTTAGCCATGGCGTCTTCCTGTGTGTGTGTGTGTGCGCGCGCGCGAGAGAGAGAGAGAGAGAGAGTGTGTGTGTGTGTGTGTGTGTGTGTGTGTGTGTGTGTGTGTGTGTTTCCCTATATTCTATTCTCATGGCTTCATCTCTTGCACTCCGTCTTGCTCTCCAGCTGATTCCCTTTCATCCCCGTGACTCTCCTTCTCTGCTTTCTTGTTGTGTTTATAAAAAGATAAGGAGAGAAGGAATATGTTTGGTGAGTGGGTGGTAAGGTGTGAGGTAAGGGGGTGCCTCCTCAGGCCCAGGCTGAGGCATCCCTTCCCCCAGGGGACCAGCCACAGGACCATATAGTATAAAACAGAGTTTATTCGGGGTATGGGGAAGGGAGTTGAGAGGGTAGTAGAGATAGAGAAAGGCAGAAAGAGAGTGAGTAAAGGAATATAGGAGTAGAGGCCATCATGAGCATTTGGAGAGAGAGGAAGGAGGGAAATGGGGAGGGGGCAGAAGAGATGAGAGGACAGAGTGAGAGCAGGAAGGCAAGAGAGCAAGAGAGAGAAGAGGGAACAAGCAGCCCCTTTTATAGTGAGTCAGGCACATCTGGCTGTTGCCAGGTAACCGTGGGGCAGAGCTTAGACAAAATGCTAACATTTCTTAATACACGTGCACCATTACCCTCTTTGTTTCACTTGTCGTCCAAGATTTCTTCCTGAACTCTTATGATCCTCCTTCTAGCTTTGTGTAACACACACACGCACACACACACACACACACATACACACACACATGCACACGCACACGCACACGCATGCAATTTAAATCTGGTTTCTACAAATAAGAGAAAATAGTTCTTTGTTTTTCTAGCATGGTTTATTTCAATTAACACAATAATTTTTAGTTTTAGCCATTTTCTTGCAAATGTCGTGGTTTCATTTTTTAACAGATATTTAAAATTCCATTGTGATATGTACCACATTTTCTTTACCCAGTCCTCTGTTCATGCATTTGAAACTTTTTTCATCAAAGGTATCCTGCTGCGGGCAGTAGCAAATATAATATTGACTGACATTAGTGATTAGGAACCTACTAGAAGCCATTCATCCATGGAAGTCTTGGAAAGTGTGAAAATTTTGTACTTTGTTCCCAAACATATTTATGTTTGTTTTAGTAGGAAATAAGACTTTAACATGCTTTCTGGGTACATTATTTAACTTTCTCAATGGTGCAGAAAATTTGACTCAAGAGAAAAGTGGACTGCTTTTTTTCCCTTCTGACCTTGCTTGTGTCTCTGGAATACCTCTCCAGTTAGGGATGATGTTATAACCAATTGCCAAGATTGCTTTTCCAAATCATAGATAAGTAAGACAGTTCTCTCCAGAACTTGATTTACTCCATATTCTTAGGTCAATTGTTTCCCAGTACAATTTCTTTTGGTCTTTCCAGGTCATTTAATCCTCTGAAGATAACAGTTGGTCATCTGATCTTATAGCCATTCTTTGAAGTTGCTGAGTGGTAACTCGGAATGGTCAGATGATGAGAAGCTATACCAAGAACAGGCAGATGTTGAGAAACTTCACCGTAAAACTTTTCCCCCAGAGGGGAAGACACGGGCAGCTGCTCCTCATGGTCTACAGCCTGCCTGTGGACTGAGTGCAGGCATTCTCCAGGAGAAATTTGAGGTTGATTTGTGAGTTACAATGGTTACTGCTGTACCTTTTCACTCCACACAAGAAAATGGGGTGCAAGGCCTAGCTACATGGTAGAATCCTTTCTTACCATGAGCAAAACACAGCTGTGGGTTTGATTTCCCAGCACCACAAAGAAAAATAAACAGAAGGAGAAAAACAGAACAGACAGGCAAAGCGAAGAACTCAGATGTTGGTTTCTGCTACAGTTAATACGTGCGGAATTTCCTATGAGCATATTTTCACTGTTTTAAGAGTCTATAATTTGAGGGGTTAATAGAAACTTATAAAGTAGTAGGGTATTAAAGTTCTCTTGAATAACAAAACCAGTAGAATGTGAATGGGTATTTTTCTTTTGCTTTTGCTTTTCCTTGTTTCACTTTAAGGTATTGGCTTCTGCAATTATGGAGGCTAGCAAAGGAAAAACACAGGGTGGGCTGGTAATAGAGGAGAAGAGAGGAGCCAGGGAAGCAGTGCAAAGGTCAGGATTGTGTGCTGACAGAAGTTCCTTTAGGCCAGAGAGGATCAGGCCTTTCTGCTCACAGCCTTTGAGTGGATGAGGGTGGTCTGTCTTAAAAAGGATAAAGCCGTTAAATTTCAATTTTTTCCAAAATACATTTCACACCAAGATCCTCTCATAAAAAAATTATCCAGATTAAAAGCAATGACTTCATGAAATTCATAGGCAAATGGATGGAACTGGAAAATATCATCCTGAGTGAGGTAACCCAATCACAAAGAAAAACCACACATGTTATGCACTCACTGATAAGTGAATATTAGCCTAAAAGCTTGGAATACCCAAGATACAATTCACAGACCACATGAAGCTCAAGAAGAAGGACAACTAAAGTGCAGATGCTTCAGTCCTTCTTAGAAGGGGGGACAAAAATATTCATAGGAGGTGATATGGAGACAAAGTTTGGAGCAGAGACTGAAGGGATGGTCATCCAGAGACTGCCTCACCTAGAGATCCAGCCCATACACATATAGCCACCAAACCCAGACAATATTGTTGATGCCAAGAAGTGCATGCTGACAGGAGCCTATTATAGCTGTCTCCTGAGAGACATACATAGGTGAACGTTCCCAGCCAACCATTGAACTGAGAATGGGGTCCCCATTGAAGGAGTTAGAGAAAGGATTGAAGGAGCTGAAGGGGCTTGCAACCCCACAAGAACAATACCAATCAACCAGAGCTCCTGGGAACTAAACCACCACTCAAAGAGTACACATGGACAGACCTATGGCTCCAGCTGCATATGTAGCAGAGGATGGCCTTGTTGGGTACCAATGGGAGGAGAAGCCCTTGGTCCTGCCAAGGCTGGACCACCCCAGCATAGGGGAATTTCATGGTGGGAAGGTGGGAAGGAGTGGGTGTTTGGGTGGGGGGAAGGGGATAACATTTGAAATGTAAATAAAAAAACAATAAAAAAAAAGAGAAAACAATTATCCAGAAAAAAAAAAGAGTTCACCCTCATTTTAGGCACTGTCACTCAGTCAAGTTAAGACATAAAATTAATCATTACAACCTATTATTTAGATGACCTACATACAGCATGATCACTATCACAGCTGTGGTAGTGGAAGAAGGAAGAAGGATTCTGAGTTCCTCATTTTGTTCAGTGAAAGCTGGGTGAATTGCAGATCACCAAGGAATTGACACTATGAGTAAGCTACTAAGGAACTTAAATAATGCCAAGAAGCAACTCTGGAGTTAGATAGCTATCAAACAGGCACACCAATATTTCTCACCCAAATATAATTTTGTATGAATATTTTTATAAACTTAGAGGGCAACAGAAAACAAATAAGCAAAACAAAACAAAAGCAACCTAGGCCTAAGAAAAACATTTTTTTCCTAGCAATCTAATAGAGAACTGCATCAGAGCCAAGTAGGACGTGAGGCAATCCAGATGTTCAGGCCAGTTGTGAGAACACCCAGGAACTGTATCAGTCATGTATATAATGCAAAATTAACATAGGGTGACACATCTCAGAGCTTGGCACTCAGGTAACTGAGCACCAATTTTATGGATGGTTCTCACAGTGACATGTGAGGTGACATGAGCAATATTTTTGAACCATCGGTTTGTTTTCTGACAGCAATTTATAAATCCTATGTACAAGTCTGTTTGAGGACAAGCAGAGAGGAATGGGGACTAAGAACCTGTCTGTCACTTACTTGCTGATTGTGGCCCTATGGTAGAGATGGCAGTGTATTTATTATATTGTGTTTTTCAGACTCTAAATATTGCAGCTACTGAATTCTTCTGAAATAGAAGGTGTCTGCTCTAAGGTCTTCAGGGAGTCATCTTTACTTGGCTTCTTCACACGATTAATTAAAGAAGCCCATGGTTTCAATAGAAGTGACTGGGTGTGAAAGCCCTCACTAAATCCAAAGTCCCCAGAACCTTCTTTCCAAATCTGAGTCTCACCAAACCTTATTACACATCCTGCGTTCTGCCTATGTATCTCCACATTTTGTAAGAGGGTGAGTAGATAAGCAAGCCGAAGTCCACCCTGACGCTGCCTGGTGTCTTGGACTTTCCGCCCTCTAGAATTCCTGTAAGGCTGAGTCACACTATCTCCAACTGGACATTCCAATGCTAAGCAAGTCCAAGAGAGCAATTCCACGTCTTCCTTTAATGACACAGAAAGTGTGACTGTCCAGTTAATTATTATATAACACACTCAAAACATTTCCTTTAAGAACCTTACACTGATAAAAGTGATGAAATAACATTTATGATGGTATAGATGTTGCTATGCATTATACCAACCAGTATATATGATCTATCTTACTATACAAAAACTAAGGCTTAGATAATCCATGGGTGGCTGTGATGCATAAGAATCTGAGTCCCAGGCCACCCACTGAATGATCTGAGCTCCTTTTTTAGAAATATTTTCATTTGGCATTTTGATATATATGAACAGCATATCTTGGTCATATCCATGCTCAACTTCTCCCCAACTATCCCTGCACCCTCTACTATGTACCCTCTCACCTTCATGTCTTATTGTGAAGCCAGTTGGCAATGTACCAGTGTTCACACCCCAGAGGAGAAATGACATCCCTTCTAAGCTTCAAAGCTCTGCCCTCTTCCATACAAGAACTATTAACTAGGATGAAGGTTCTTGTGTCCCACAGTCCAAAGTAACCACAAGTGAATAGTTAGAAATAGGAATAGAAACAAAAAGATAGAGGATGGTAGTTACTGCAGAAACTCATAACTGGATAAATCACAGAAGACAGGTATCAGTGGAGTGTTCAGTCATAAAGCACATGCACACACACACACACACACACACACACACACACACACACATACATTCATCTCAGAAGACAGAGTGGAAAGATTATGACAAAAGAAAGAGATCAGAGTGAAATTGTGTCTTCTGGACAGGACCACTCTGCCATGAACTCACAGCAGCTGTGGTTGCCTACACACAAACTATACAAGAAAAAACTAGTCAGTGTCCTAGCATTGATGGGAAGGGGCACACGAGACCCTACCCTAACTGAGGAGCTATTGCCCTTTGACTTCTAGGGGAGGGAGAATCAGTTTTCTTTAGAAGTGTGACTTCTGGTGCCTGGTCTGTGCTCCAGTAGATGATCAAACATCCATGCTCATTTGCACTTTTTAATAGGAGTCAGTAGATTATAAATAAAAAACATAGAGGATATGAATTTGGGAAATGGAGGTAAAGGATTTTGAAGAAATCATTGGGGGAAGGAGAGTGTTAATGATAAAAATACATTGAATACATGTGTACTGGCTGATTTGTGTATCAACTTGACACAAGCTGTAGTTATCACAGAGAAAGGAGCCTCCCTTGAGAAAATACCTCTATGAGATCCATTTGTAAGGCATTTTCTCAATTAGTGATCAAGTGGAGAGAGCCCCTTGTGGGTGGTACCATCCCTGAGTTTGTAGTCTTGGGTTTATAAGAAAGCAAGCTGAGCAAGCCAGGGGGAGCAAGCCAGTGAGTAACATCCCTCCATGGCCTCTGCATCAGCTCCTGCTTTCCAACCTGCTTGAGTTCCAGTCCTGACTTCCTTTGGTGATGAACATCAATGTGTAAGTGTAAGCTGAATAAACCCTTTCATTCCCAACTTGCTTCTTGGTCATGATATTTGTGTAGGAATACAAACCCTGACTAAGACAAATTGGTACCAGCCTAGTGGGATATTCCTGTTACAACCTGACCATGTTTGGGGAGAACTGTGGGAGGACTTTGGCACTAGGAGCTAGAAGAGCCCTTGGGATGTTAATAGGTCTATGAGATGCTCTGTAGGAACTTGGAAGATAATGTTGAGGACAGTGCAGAAGATGGAGGCCTGGCTTATGAAATTTCAGAGAGAAAATTACCAAGGCTGTTGCTATTTTGATTGTGACGATTCTGTGGTTTTGGTTAGCTGGGGCTGAAGAATCAGCTGTGATTAACAAGATACCAGAACTGCTAAAGCGAACCTTTGAGTTACTGGGACTATTGATGCTGGTCAGCTGGAACTAAGTAATTAGTAGTGATTAAGAAGAGGCCAGCATCATTGAGGTGAAATTTTCTGGGAACTCTTTTGTGAGAGGACAAAGAGGCCGTGTTCCAGAGATAGCCAAGGTTGTACCTTATGCTGTGGCTGGACTCAGTAGTGTGTAAGAGTCACCCAGGTGATTCTGGGTTTGAAGGCATGAAGGGGTCATGAAGAACCACTGAGGCTGGGCACTGTGAGAGGCCATGGAAGGCCACTGGTGAAGATGCAGCCTCAGTTGCAATTGATAGCCCAGGTATGAAGGGGTCATGCAAAGGAGTTGAAGCTTGGCACCATGAAGAAAGCCTATGGGAGCTACTGGTGAAGCCTAGTTGCTGTGGAAGATGGCGATATTTTGGAGATGCCAGTACCATGAGATGACCACCAAGAGCAGCCGAGCAGTGGAGTACAGGCAGCTGGAGCCTAGAGGACAAGGTGTGTGCTACAAAGGGCAGAGCTAGAGAAGTGACTCAAGTCCTTGGAGGAGCCCAGAAGATTGTGAGTGGATCCCAGACATTGAACAATTAGAGTTTAATTGTGCTTTTGATTGTAACTGTGCCCTGATATTTTTCATTCTTGAAGGAAGAAAGTATTTTAGTGGAGCCCACAGTTAAGAGACTTTGAATTGTAAAAAGACTTTGAATCTTAAGAGATTGGATATTTTAAAGGGATTCAAGTTTTAATATGTAAGCATTTGTAAAGACTGTGAGGATCTTAAAGTTGTTTAGCTCTTGGGGATGAGTAAGAAACTAAGGGTTGAGGCTTACTAGTAATGTATTTGATTGTCAAGTTGACAAGGGGTCAATTGTACTGATTGGCTTTGTATGTCAACTTGACAGACACTGAAGTTATCACAGCTAAAGGAGCCTCCCTTGAGAAAATACCTCTCAAGTGAGATCCATTTGTAAGGCATTTTCTCAATTAGTGATCAAGTGGGGAGAGCTCCTTGTGGGTGGTACCATTCCTGGGCTGATGGTCTTGGGTTCTATAAAAAAGCAAGCTGAGCAAGCCAGGGGAAGCAAGCCAGTAACATCCCTCCACGGCCTCTGCATCAGCTCTTGCTTCCTGACCTGTTTGAGTTCGGATCCTGACTTCCTTTGATGAAGAAGAGCAGTGTGGAAGTGTAAGCTGAATAAACCCTTTCCTCCTCAACTTGCTTTTTGGTCATGATGTTTGTGCAGGAATAGAAACCCTGACTAGAGCAACATGTATGAAATTCTCAAAGACATGATAGTTTAATTTTAAAAAGAAAAGAAGGGAGATGAGGAAGTGGCTCCGTGGTTAAGAGAACTAGCTGCTTTTCCAGAGGTTCTGAGTTCAATTGCCAGCAACTCTATCTTGGCTCACAACCACCTGTAATAAGATCTGATGCCCTCTTCCAGAATATACTAAGACAAGGCACTCATAGATGTAAATTAAAAAGGAAAGGAGGGAGGAAGGGGAGAGGAGGGAAGAGAGGGGCAAGAAGGAAAAGAATGCATTCTGAGAGTAGGAATGGGGGAGGGAACCAAGGGTAAAGCCCCCAACTGTCCTGGGTCACAAGGTTTGGACCCCTTTATAGATAATTTAAGTAGAGCTTGTCTCTTCTTATTTCCATATTGCAGATTTTTGTTGTGTTGTGGTCTGTTTACATGGAGCCCAGGTAGGAAAGGGCTTCTAGTCTTCCTCTGCCAACTTGTGTCTCCTCTTTTCTTTTTTATTTATTCTTGTCTCACATATTACATCCCTACCTCAGTTTCCCTTCCCTTCTCTCCTCTCAGTCTCTCCCCCCAGATCCCCTCTCCCCCAGATCCATTCTTCCACTGATTTCCTTCAGAAAAAAAATCAGGCCTCCTAGGGATATCAATCTAACACATCATACTGAGTTACGATTAGACTAGCACATACCCGCATATCGAGACTAGACTAGACAACATAGAAGGAGGAAAAGGATCTAAAGCAGGCAAAGGAGTGTGAGACTACACACCCCTGTTAGGAGTCCCACAAGAACAGCAAGCTACACAACCATAACATATATGCAGGGGACCTAGGACAGACCAAGGCAGGCTCCCTGCCTATTCTACATATGATTGTTGACTCATTTACTCACTTGTTTAGGAAGCAGCCTTGCCATCCTTGTCCGGCACAGACATGGTGAAGATCTAAGAGACTGAGCCACCTCCCTTCCCCAGACAGTCCTGATTCAGTAAGACAGACAACTATGCACTTGTTACACAAATGGAGACCACAGAAGCTCTAGTTACTGATGTTTGTTTGCAGAAACAATTTCTCAGCCGGGGCTTTACTGAGGAAGAAGCTATAGGTTAGGGTTTTAAAGAATGAGTAAGAGTCATATATGAGGGGTTGGGGATTTAGCTCAGTGGTAGAGCGCTTGCCTAGGAAGCGTAAGGCCCTAGGTTCGGCCCCCAGCTCCGGAAAAAAAAAAAAAAAAAAAAGAGTCATATATGAAATTGCTGTAAGATAGCTTTTCGCTTTTCTCTATTTTTGTATATTTATGTATTTCATATAAATTCATATTTACATTTATACTATATATATATATGTTATTCTTACAATGTGCTTACATACTTTACGTGTTACTGCTATAGTGTCCATGCATACACTTGGGGTAAATGTTTCTCAAGTTAGGATTCAATTCAAATCTGTACCTGTAACTCCAGCAACACTGAGACAGTGTCTGATAGGCAGAGTATTTGTGAGCTGATGATACTGATGCAGAGGGTGCCCATCCAGAAGCAGCATCTACAAGATTCTATTGTTACCCTTCTGTTACAAACAGGATGAGTAAGCTAGATAATTTTCCACCATGCTGTCCAGTGGATTCAAAAAAGACACAAATGCGAACTCAAGTGTGTTGTCTTAATCCTGGTCTTAGTTGTATCTATACAGCAGATCCGATATCAAGAGGCATCCATCCTTCTGTGACAACTTATTACAATTTAAATAGAGTAACAAAAATGGCAACTACTATACAAACAGGGCTAATTAAATATGAGAGGTTTTATTTTCATGTGTTGATTTTATTAATTCCATTTATTTCCCTCAGATTGATCTAAGCATCTTGGACAATTAAAGCAGGCAAGATTGTATGTGTGTGTGTGTGTGTGTGTGAGAGAGAGAGAGAGAGAGAGAGAGAGAGAGAGAGAGAGAGAGAGAGAGAGATCATTATCTTCCATGAAAAAAAAATCTAGATCATCTGGAAGGATGTAAACCAAGCTTGTTGGTAGTTGTCTATGAGGAAAAGGTATGTCTTTATGTGTCTATGAAAGGGAAAAGGCAGGATTGGAAATGAACTTCAGCAGAACTTTAACTTAATATCATTAGAAGATGTTATATTACATGATAATCATGAAATAAAAAAATTTTAAATTAAAAAACAGGTGCCAAGTTGGGGAAGTTTTGGACTTGTTTTATTTTCTAAATTCACTACTTTCATTTCTAAGTTTATGAACATATGAGTGTGGGAGTGGGCATGTGTATGTGAACCAGGTGCCTGCAGAGTCAGAAACATTGAGTCCCAGTTGGGAGCTGCCTGATATGGGTGCTGAGAATTGAACATGTGATTCTCATAACTGCTGGTCAGTGTTCTGTTGCTATGAAGAGACACCATGACCACTGCAACTCTTAAAAATATTTAACTGGGACTTACTTAAAATTTCAGAGGTTTAATACATTTTCAGCTTGGCAGAAAGCATGGTGGCATGCAGGTAGGCTTGGTGATGGAGAAGTTGCTGAGAGTTCCACATCCAGATCCACAGGAGCAGAAGAGAGAGATACTGGAACTTGATGTGGGCTTTTGATCTCTCAAAGCCCATCTCCAGTGACAAACTTCCTCCAACATGGCCATGCCCCCTAATGCTTTTAAATAGTGCTGCTCCCTAATGACCAAGCATTCAAATTTATGAGCCTATAGGGCCCATTCTTATTCAAACCACTGAACTATCTCTCTAGCTCCCAGACTTGCTTTCTAATCAAAGACTGACAGGGACAGCAATTGGCTAGTATTACCTTAGCAACAGTGATGCAGAAAAAGCATCAACAAAAGAAAACCAAAATAGTGGATACATTACAGCATGCCTCTCCTGTTCATATTTTCTCATTTCCACACAAAAACTTTACAAGGTTTTAATGTGACACAGAGGTTTATTTACTTTCTGGTTTCAAAAAGGTATATGTCAGAATAATAATACATATAAATAATGTTTTATGGAATCCTGTATATTACCCTAGACAATCCAAGCAGCCTTACTCATTGTTGGTAATAGTTTTAGTTACAGTTACAGTTGCTCTGATGAAATACCATAACCAAAAACAATTCAGGGAGGAAAGGATTTATTTCACCTACAATTCCATATAATAGTTTATTATCAAAAGTAGTAAAAGCAGTAACTTACACAGAACAGAACCTGGAGGCAGGGGCTGATGCAAAGGTCATGGAGGGATGCTGGCTGGCTCTACACGGCTTGCTCACCCTGCTTTCTTATAGAACCCAGGACCGCTGGCTCAGCACTGGCACCACCCACAATGGGCTACACCCTCTCCCACAAATCATAAATTAGAAAATGATGCCCTGTGAGCATGTTTACAGCCCAATCTTATGGACACATTTTCTTAACGTCTCAGATGGCTCTAGCTTGTATCATGTCGACATAAAACTAGTCAGTATAGTACTTAAGACGGTCGCTTGATTAATCACAATGGCTGCACCTTAGGGAACTTGCAGTGAGGGAGAGATACATCTGCCACAGTACAAGCATAGGATGACTGGCAGCACGAGGGGTATCTACTTGCACACTGAGGGCTCCATGGTGTATAAACAATCTTACAGACAAAACGATTAAACAAGACAAAGCCCCCTATATCAGATGCTGACAGGGATGCAGGGCAGCAATGCTTATTTGCTGTTGGTGAAGCTGCAAAACAGCACACCTACTCTGAAGGATGAACAGCACATTTACAAGATTTTGATGAAGCTTAAGCACGGTCCTATGAAATCCATCAACCACTCCCCTAAGCCTTTATCTGATTATATTGAAAACTTAGATCAACAAAAAACCCCCAATATGAGTGTTTATAGCAGCACCTCATCATTGTCCTGAACTGGATGCAATCAAGATATCCTTCAATGAATAAAACAAACAAATACACCAACTTTAGTACACGCACACAGTGGGATATTATTCAGCGATAAAAGCAAACAAAAAAAAAAAAACTATCAAACCTTGAAAAGCCACCCTGCTAAGTTACAGAAGCCAGTAGAAAGGTCTGTATGTTATATGAATCTAAGTATATGACACTTTAGGAAGGCACAATTCTAGAGTGTATAAAAATAACCAGATCTGTGATGTCAGAGACTCGGGGCCTGAGAGGGAAGAACAAGTGGGCCATCAGTATGTGGTTAAGGGAGGAAGTTATTCCTTATGAACAGTTTCCAGTGTGTTGATGGCTGCAGAGGTTATACACCTGCAGTGTACAACACAGACACTGAGCTTTCTTGCAATCTATAGGCTTTGGTTAGTGATAATAAGACAACATTGGCTTATTAATTATAATAGACAGACTATACTGGTACAAGATATTTTATAAGGGATATTCTATTGCATAGATGCAAACTGTCTAAGTTTCTATAAATCTAACATTTCCATTATTTGATGTCTAACTGAAAAAGAAACCAAAAAGGGCAATATACAACAGAACCTTCCACGTTCATGGGCGGGCAAAATTAATATTGTGAAAAGGCTGTCTTACTAAAAGTAATCTCAGATTCAAAGCAACTCCCATCAACATTCCAATGATATTCTTCATAGAACTATTTTAAAATCTAAAATTTGAGATAGAGACACAAAAGACTACATGCAGCCAATGTAATCCTAAGCAAGGGGAAAACAACTGCTGGAGGTCATCTGACTTTGCATAATGCCTCAAAGCCAAGGTGGCAAAGACAGGACAGCACAGACAGAAAAACAGAAATGTAAATCAATGGAGGAAAGTAGAAACCTGACATACACACAGATCTGGTCACTTGATTTTCTATAAAAGCATCGAAACGTACACTACAAAACAGGCAGCCTATTCAACAAGTGATGCTGGCAAGCTTGATAAACATCTGAAAAAAGAATAAAATTAGATCCATGTTTCTCAGCCTGCAGAGAAATCAATATGGATCAAACACCTCAATTTAAAGGTAAAAATGCTGAAACTGCTAAAGGAAAACATAAGAAAGGACTTCATAGAGACATGAGCAAGAACTTTCTGCACAGGACTCTAATAGCACAGGAAATAGGCCCAAGAATGACTGCATGGGATGTATGAAATGTAAAACTCACACAGCAGAGGAAACTCTCAGAGGGAACAGTCTACAGAATAGGAGCAAACCTTTGCCAGCCATGCTCAGTCAGAGAGTTAATATACAGAATATAAAAAGACCTGCAGAATTAAAAGTAAAATATTGCCAATCAATAAATGGGCTAACAAAACGGAAAGTTCCCAAGAGAAGAAACAAGAATGGTCAATAAATATTTGTATTAGCTACTTGTCTTGCTGCTGTAGTAAAAAATAACCAACAGGGATTCTGGGAAGATGTTTTAATGACTAAGAGCACTTGGTGCACAAGTTGATTCTGAGTTTGAATCAACAGCACCCACATCAAAAGTCAGGCATAACTGCACATGCTTGGAACGCGTCATTGTTGGAAGGCAGGAGGAGACATAGGATTTTGCCCACTGTCAAATTGGCTCAAGATTCAGTAAGTAAGCACATATATGCACAAGCATCCTCATAAGCCTCATGTACACACACACACACACACACACACACACACACACACACACACAGGGTGGGGGGAGAGAGAGAGAGAGAAAGAGAGAGAGAAGAAGGAGGAGGAGGAGGAGGAAGGAAAGAAGGAAGAAGGAAGGAAGGAAAGGAAGGAAGGAAAGAAGAAAGGAAAGAAAGAAAGAAAGAGAAAGAAAGAAAGAAAGAAAGAAAGAAAGAAAGAAAGAGAGGAAGGAAGAAAGAAGGAAGAAGAAAACTTAAGAACGCCAACAGAAACCCCCAAGAAAAGCAACTTAAAGACAAATGGGTATATTTTTAACAAGAGTTTCAGGACATCATCCACATTGGCATGGAAGATTTGCAGACAGAAAAAAAAAAAAGAGCTGAGGGTCACTTAGTGTCCACAGTTAGGAGGCTGAGAGTGATAAATGCTTGTGGTTAACTTGTGTGTTTATTCATTCCAGACCTTCAGACCATAGAATGATGTCACCCATAGTTAAGATGGGACTTCCCACCTCAACCTAATATAGATCACTGCCATGCCCAGAGATTTCTTTCCATGGTGATTCCAAATGTTATGAGGTTGAGAATCACAGTCAACTATTACAGTATCTAAAACAGGGTCCAATCCTGTGGCCATCAGAGAAATGCAGATTATAACCACTTTGAAATTAGTATCTCACCCCAATTAGAGTAGATATCACCAAGAAAATTGATAACGAGTAGTGTTGTTGGAAAGGATAAAGGGGTACAGGGAGAAGGAAACTTTATTCATTGTTGGTAGAAATATGAAACAGTCTAGCCACTAAGGAAGTCAGAGTGGTGGCATCCCAAAATATTAAAAAAAAATAAAATAAAATCCTCTGAGAGGCTGTACCAGCAGCCGAGACAGATGCAGATACTCACCACCAAGCACTGGACTAAGGTCTCAGACCCCTATGAAAGAGTTAGGGGAAGGACTGAAGGAGCTGAAGGGGATGGCAACCCCATAGGAAGACCAACAGTGTCAACTATCACTGGGAGCTCCCAGAGACTAAGCCATCAACCAAAGAGCATACACAGGCTGGTTTGTGGCCCCAGGCACATATGTAGCAAAAGACTGCCTTGTCTGGCCCGGGAAAAGATATGCCTAATCCTATAAAGATTTGGTTCTCCAGTGAGCATGTCGCCTCTCAGAGAGCAATGAGAAGTATGGAGGAAGATCTCTGTGAGGAGGCTCCAAAGGGGAGGCAGAACATTTGGAATGTAAATAGATAAAATTAATTAATAAAAATGTAACTACCGGGGTTGGGGATTTAGCTCAGTGGTAGAGCGCTTGCCTAGCAACTGCAAGGCCCTGGGTTCGGTCCCCAGCTCCGAAAAAAAGGAAAAAAAAATATAACTACCATATTACTCAGATATACCACTCCTAGGCATATATGCAAAGGACTATATCTTACCGCAGGAGACTTAGACATCCATGGTTATTGTTGGTCAACTCACAATAGAGAAGCAATTAGTAGCTCTCCACAATGGATGAATGGATGATTAAAATGTAATACATGCACACACAATGAAATTTTATTAAGCAACAAACAAAAAAAATGAAATTTGCATGAAAATGGATTGTTCTGAAAAGCACTAGTGAGGTGACCAGAACTCAGAAAGCAAGCGTCTTATTTTCTCTCTCATATTGGAATTGTAACTTTGAAAGTGTATATGTCTCTGTATGATTGGCTATTAGTATACAGGAAAATAAACTATGAAACTAGAAAAGAGACCAAAAGAGGTGTCCCAAGAAGTGAACAATAGGACACGTGTCATTAATGTGGCAAGAAAGCTGTTGAGGGCGGAAGATTACTAATTGATAGGTGATGGTAGAGAAGAGGAAGAGAGGCAATACAAATATTCGTTTTGAAAATGCCATAATCAAACAATATCTTATATGCTAACTAAAAGTAAATGTTTTAAATGATGCCTGATTTTTTAATTTAAGAATTTTTAAAAGCACTGCTCTGAATTGTAAAACTACAGCAGTACCAGTATCTATCTGCTTTTCAGAAAATACTGAAAATAAAGTAAGCATGCTCTGAGTTTTCCCAAGATGACCAAATTGATGTCTATTGTGCAGGAGTACTTAATGGATTCTCCCTTTGTTCTGAAAATGATCCCAGGGGACAGAAAATAGACATCTTTTTAACAATTTTGAGACAGAGTCTCACTCTGTAATGTTAAAAATGGCCTAGAACTTACTCAGTAGCCCAGGTTGGCCTAGAACTCACTACGTAGCCAATGCTGTTCCTGGAACTCATTAAACAGCTTAGGTCAGACTTGACCTTGAGATGATCCTCCCTGCCCTTGACTCCTGAGTGCTGGGATTACATGCGTCCCCAGCGCCAGCCTTCATGACTGTATTTGAATACAAGATACTGTGCTTCGCCCTTACAAAGCTTCACAAGTTCCTAATAAAGGCAAATTTGCTTTATTCAAAAATTTAGAGGAGGAAATATAGAAAGGAGGGAATATGACATTTTCTCAAGACCAAACAATTCTACACTGGCAGAAGCTATGATCAAATCTTGCTTATGTAACCAAAGTTGTGGCTGTAAGGCTCCACCCCCAGCTTTCATGAAGACTCCACCCCTACGGCTTCTCAGTAGACTGGCTGGGAAGAGTTATCACGGCCCTAGTTCCTTAATCTCCAATTTCCACGGGCATGCATTAGTTTAGTTATTAGAGAAAGATGGAATTTCATTTTACCTGGGTATGCCAGGAAATTAGCTTTCCAGGAAAGTCGGCCCTACTTCATGGTCTACCATGGAGTATCATGGGAAGGGAGAGATTCTCCTCCCTTGCCCTTTGTCAGCAGTGACCCTCAGTAGAGCTGGCCCTGAGGTCATCAGAGTAGGAAAGTTGACCCTGTCCCTCACCCGCTAAGCACTCAAGAGAGCAGGCCGTGCACCTCACCTGGGCACCACAGTAGAGCTGGTCCTAGATGTGGGAGTTGTAGGTGAGCCAACCCTGAGGGTATAAGTGTGAGAGAGGTAAACCTGTCTCTTGTCTGTTGTGGAAATGGGGCGCAGATGAGGGAGAGACTCCTTCCTCCCATCCCTCGTCCCACACCATCTACTGCAGGCAAGAGAGCTAGCTCCGGGGTCCTGAGAGTGGGAGAACTGGCCATGTCCATGACCAGCTGCAACACTCGGGAGATTGCGTCCTGCACCTCATCTAGGCAGCAAGGCAGAACTGGCCTTGGTAGTGTGTGGGAGGGGTTCCTGTCAAGCTGGCCCCAAGGGCATGAAAGCAGGAGAGCTGGCAGGCTAACCAGCTTAAATACTTTCATGCCTAGAGCCAGGGCTTTAAATTGGTCCACTGCAACATTTACCCCACTGATAAACTGCTACAATACATAAAGGGGCAGCTCCTACAGATCCAAAGCTACAGGATCTCTATGGCACAGAGCAACAACAGGATATCTAAGTGCAGTCCCAGTGTGGTTCCAGTATTGATAGAGTAGCAGAAGCCAGAGGCTTTTGTACCAGAACAAGTCATTGTAACAAACATTTCCTAGAAGTGTGGACAAAAGGATATGCTGTGGGACACATTGTGACACACTACAACTTCTACAATGTTTTCCTATACTGGGGGAGAGAGGTTGTAAGGGTGGAGGGCAGGTATGAGGGGAAGCGAAATGGGGGATAATGAGATGCTTGATGTGAAATTCACAAAGAATCAATAAAAAGGATTTTTTTAAGTAACATTCAAGAAGAAGAAGAAAAAGAAGAAGAGGAGGAGGAAGAAGAGGAGGAGGAAGAGGAAGAGGAAGAGGAAGAAGAACCACCAGAATATCGAGGCCTAAATCTCTCACTATGTCACTAATATCCCAAACAGCGTGCAGCAAATCGCCAAGGTGTTCTAGAAGAGCCTGCCTGGGTTTACTAATTTGCAAAATGAAAGTAAGAAATTTATGATTCCAAAGTCCATTTTTCAATCTGAAAGTTCATTATTCTATGAGGGATAAACTTTCTATGAATGCAAATCACAGAAACAAGAATCCTTCTTAAATATTATTGTCATTTCATATGAAGAGAATTCATATCATTGTCTCTTCCACATGAAGAGAATTCTGTTCTCCAATAACCTTTCCCCAAGTTTGCCACTGTTGGGCCTCTTCAAAACAGAGAACCATACATGAGAATGTCACAAGGAGACCTACTACTTTGTAAAGCGAAGATGTGCTAATAGATAAAAACAACAAGTTCTAGAATAAGTAGTTAAATGAAAATCAAACACAATTTTTATCTAATGTTAGAAAACTCATGGTTCAGAATCCGAAACCATATAAAAGGTCATTATAAAAGCTTCTTTTAAATAAAAGTTTATGGTTAAATATTTTTAATCCTTCTGATGTAGTATTTCAAATATGATTATAACTTCAAGGTCCAAAAGGACACATGAGGAAGATTGTGATTGGAGGAATATTTTTCATATGCAGCTTCACAACAATTTCATGATGGAGGATCAGTAAGGTGGTTTAGAGATGGCAAGTGCTTGGGAAGTCCCACACCCGCGGATCCCGGCCCGCAGCAGCTCTCTGCTCCCAAAACCCTTGGGAGAGAGACCTCACCGCCTGATCAGGTGGGCACTCCTGAGGCTGCAGAGCGGAAGAGACCACCAACACTGCCCACCCCTGCCCACATCCCTGGCCCAAGAGGAAACTGTACAAGGCCTCTGGGTTCCTGTTGGGGAGGGCCCAGGAGCAGCAGGACCCCTGCCTGAGACACCGCCGGAACCTGAAGGAAACAGACCGGATAAACAGTTCTCTGCACCCAAATCCCGTGGGAGGGAGAGCTAAACCTTCAGAGAGGCAGACACGCCTGCGAAACCAGAAGAGACTGCTCTCTGCACACATTACTGATTCCAGAGGAAAACACCAAAATCCATCTGGAACCCTGGTGCATGGAGGCTCCCGGAAGGGGCGGTGCAGATCTTCCTGGTTGCTGCCACCGCGGAGAGCCCATGGGCAGCACCCCTCGAGCGAATTTGAGCCTCGGGACCACAGGTAAGACCAACTTTTCTGCTGCAAGTGACCTGCCTGGTGAACTCAAGGCACAGGTGCACAGGAACAGCTGAAGACCTGCAGAGAGGAAAAACTACACGCCCGAAAGCAGAACACTCTGTCCCCAAAACTGACTGAAAGAGAGGAAAACAGGTCTACAGCACTCCTGACACACAGGCCTATAGGACAGTTTAGCCACTGTCAGAAATAGCAGAACAAAGTAACACTAGAGATAATCTGATGGCGAGAGGCAAGTGCAGGAACCCAAGCAACAGAAACCAAGACTACATGGCACCATCGGAGCCCAATTCTCCCATCAAAACAAACATGGAATATCCAAACACACCAGAAAAGCAAGATCTAGTTTCAAAATCATATTTGACCATGATGCTGAAGGACTTCAAGAAAGACGTCAAGAACTCCCTTAGAGAACAAGTAGAAGCCTACAGAGAGGAATCGCAAAAATGCCTGAAAGAATTCCAGGAAAACATAAATAAACAAGTAGAAGCCCATAGAGAGGAGACACAAAAATCCCTGAAAGAATTCCAGGAAAACACAATCAAACAGTGGAAGGAATTAAAAATGGAAATAGAAGCAATCAAGAAAGAACACATGGAAACAACCCTGGATATAGAAAACCAAAAGAAGAGACAAGAAGCTGTAGATACAAGCTTCACCAACAGAATACAAGAGATGGATGAGAGAATCTCAGGAGCAGAAGATTCCATAGAAATCATTGACTCAACTGTCAAAGATAATGTAAAGCAGAAAAAGCTACTGGTCCAAAACATACAGGAAATCCAGGACTCAATGAGAAGATCAAACCTAAGGATAATAGGTATAGAAGAGAGTGAAGACTCCCAGCTCAAAGGACCAGTAAATATCTTCAACAAAATCATAGAAGAAACTTCCCAAACCTAAAAAAAGAGATACCCATAGGCATACAAGAAGCCTACAGAACTCCAAATAGATTGGACCAGAAAAGAAACACCTCCCGTCACATAATAGTCAAAACACCAAACGCACAAAATAAAGAAAGAATATTAAAAGCAGTAAGGGAAAAGGGTCAAGTAACATATAAAGGCAGACTTATCAGAATCACACCAGACTTTTCGCCAGAAACTATGAAGGCCAGAAGATCCTGGACTGATGTCATACAGACCCTAAGAGAACACAAATGCCAGCCCAGGCTACTGTATCCTGCAAAACTCTCAATTAACATAGATGGAGAAACCAAGATATTCCATGACAAAACCAAATTTACACAATATCTTTCTACAAATCCAGCACTACAAAGGATAATAAATGGTAAAGCCCAACATAAGGAGGCAAGCTATACCCAAGAAGAGGCAAGAAACTAATCGTCTTGGCAACAAAACAAAGAGAAGAAAAGCACACAAACATAACACATCCAAATATGAATATAACAGGAAGCAATAGTCACTATTCCTTAATATCTCTCAACATCAATGGCCTCAACTCCCCAATAAAAAGACATAGATTAACAAACTGGATACGCAACGAGGACCCTGCATTCTACTGCCTACAGGAAACACACCTCAGAGACAAAGACAGACACTACCTCAGAGTGAAAGGCTGGGAAACAACTTTCCAAGCAAATGGTCAGAAGAAGCAAGCTGGAGTAGCCATTCTAATATCAAATAAAATCAATTTTCAACTAAAAGTCATAAAAAAAGATAAGGAAGGACACTTCATATTCATCAAAGGAAAAATCCACCAAGATGAACTCTCAATCCTAAATATCTATGCCCCAAATACAAGGGCACCTACATACGTAAAAGAAACCTTACTAAAGCTCAAAACACACATTGCGCCTCACACAATAATAGTAGGAGATTTCAACACCCCACTCTCATCAATGGACAGATCATGGAAACAGAAATTAAACAGAGACGTAGACAGACTAAGAGAAGTCATGAGCCAAATGGACTTAATGGATATTTATAGAACGTTCTACCCTAATGCAAAAGGATATACCTTCTTCTCAGCTCCTCATGGTACTTTCTCCAAAATTGACCATATAATTGGTCAAAAAACGGGACTCAACAGGTACAGAAAGATAGAAATAATCCCATGTGTGCTATCGGACCACCACGGCCTAAAGCTGGTCTTCAATAACAATAAGGGAAGAATGCCCACATATACGTGGAAATTGAACAATGTTCTACTCAATGATAACCTGGTCAAGGAAGAAATAAAGAAAGAAATTAAAAACTTTTTAGAATTTAATGAAAATGAAGGTACAACATACCCAAACTTATGGGACACAATGAAAGCTGTGCTAAGAGGAAAACTCATAGCGCTGAGTGCCTGCAGAAAGAAACAGGAAAGAGCATATGTCAGCAGCTTGACAGCACACCTAAAAAGCTCTAGAACAAAAAGAAGCAAATACACCCAGGAGGAGTAGAAGGCAGGAAATAATCAAACTCAGAGCTGAAATCAACCAAGTAGAAACAAAAAGAACCATAGAAAGAATCAACAGAACCAAAAGTTGGTTCTTTGAGAAAATCAACAAGATAGATAAACCCTTAGCCAGACTAACGAGAGGACACAGAGAGTGTGTCCAAATTAACAAAATCAGAAATGAAAAGGGAGACATAACTACAGATTCAGAGGAAATTCAAAAAATCATCAGATCTTACTATAAAAGCCTATACTCAACAAAACTTGAAAATCTGCAGGAAATGGACAATTTCCTAGACAGATACCAGGTACCGAAGTTAAATCAGGAACAGATAAACCAGTTAAACAACCCCATAACTCCTAAGGAAATAGAAGCAGTCATAAAAGGTCTCCCAACCAAAAAGAGCCCAGGTCCAGACGGGTTTAGTGCAGAATTCTATCAGACCTTCATAGAAGACCTCATACCAATATTATCCAAACTATTCCACAAAATTGAAACAGATGGAGCACTACCGAACTCCTTCTATGAAGCCACAATTACTCTTATACCTAAACCACACAAAGACCCAACAAAGAAAGAGAACTTCAGACCAATTTCCCTTATGAACATCGACGCATAAAAAATACTCAACAAAATTCTGGCAAACCCGAATCCAAGAGCACATCAAAACAATCATCCACCATGATCAAGTAGGCTTCATCCAGGCATGCAGGGATGGTTTAATATACGGAAAACCATCAACGTGATCCATTATATAAACAAACTGAAAGAACAAAACCACATGATCATTTCATTAGATGCTGAGAAAGCATTTGACAAAATTCAACACCCCTTCATGATAAAAGTCCTGGAAAGAATAGGAATTCAAGGACCATACCTAAACATAGTAAAAGCCATATACAGCAAACCAGTGGCTAACATTAAACTAAATGGAGAGAAACTTGAAGCAATCCCACTAAAATCAGGGACTAGACAAGGCTGCCCACTCTCTCCCTACTTATTCAATATAGTTCTTGAAGTTCTAGCCAGAGCAATCAGACAACAAAAGGAGGTCAAGGGGATACAGATCGGAAAAGAAGAAGTCAAAATATCACTATTTGCAGATGATATGATAGTATATTTAAGTGATCCCAAAAGTTCCACCAGAGAACTACTAAAGCTGATAAACAACTTCAGCAAAGTGGCTGGGTATAAAATTAACTCAAATAAATCAGTAGCCTTCCTCTACACAAAAGAGAAACAAGCCGAGAAAGAAATTAGGGAAACGGGGTTGGTGATTTAGCTCAGTGGTAGAGCGCTTGCCTAGGAAGCGCAAGGCCCTGGGTTCGGTCCCCAGCTCCAAAAAAAAAAAAAAAAATTAGGGAAACGAAAAACATCATAATAGACCCAAATAATATAAAGTACCTCGGTGTGACTTTAACGAAGCAAGTAAAAGATTTGTACAACAAGAACTTCAAGACTCTGAAGAAAGAAATTGAAGAAGACCTCAGAAGATGGAAAGATCTCCCATGCTCATGGATTGGCAGGATTAATATAGTAAAAATGGCCATTTTACCAAAAGCGATCTACAGATTCAATGCAATCCCCATCAAAATACCAATCCAATTCTTCAAAGAGTTAGACAGAACAATTTGCAAATTCATCTGGAATAACAAAAAACCCAGGATAGCTAAAACTATCCTCAACAATAAAAGGACTTCAGGGGGAATCACTATCCCTGAACTCAAGCAGTATTACAGAGCAATAGTGATAAAAACTGCATGGTATTGGTACAGAGACAGACAGATAGACCAATGGAATAGAATTGAAGACCCAGAAATGAACCCACACACCTATGGTCACTTGATTTTTGACAAAGGAGCCAAATCCATCCAATGGAAAAAAGATAGCATTTTCAGCAAATGGTGCTGGTTCAACTGGAGGTCAACATGTAGAAGAATGCAGATCGATCCATGCTTATCACCCTGTACAAAGCTTAAGTCCAAGTGGATCAAGGACCTCCACATCAAACCAGACACACTCAAACTAATAGAAGAAAAACTAGGGAAGTATCTGGAACACATGGGCACTGGAAAAAATTTCCTGAACAAAACGCCAATGGCTTACGCTCTAAGATCAAGAATCGACAAATGGGATCTCATAAAACTGCAAAGCTTCTGTAAGGCAAAGGACACTGTGGTTAGGACAAAGTGACAACCAACAGATTGGGAAAAGATCTTTACCAATCCTACAACAAATAGAGGCCTTATATCCAAAATATACAAAGAACTCAAAAAGTTAGAACGCAGGGAGACAAATAACCCTATTAAAAATGGGGTTCAGAGCTAAACAAAGAATTCACAGCTGAGGAATGCCGAACCTAAAGAAATGTTCAACATCTTTAGTCATCAGGGAAATGCAAATCAAAACAACCCTGAGATTTCACCTCACACCAGTGAGAATGGCTAAGATCAAAAACTCAGGTGACAGCAAATGCTGGCGAGGATGTGGAGAAAGGGAACACTCCTCCATTGTTAGTGGGGTTGCAGACTGGTACAACCATTCTGGAAATCAGTCTGGAGGTTCCTCAGAAAATTGGACATTGAACTGCCTGAGGATCCAGCTATACCTCTCTTGGGCATATACCCAAAAGATGCCCCAACATATAAAAAAGACACGTGCTCCACTATGTTCATCGCAGCCTTATTTATAATAGCCAGAAGCTGGAAAGAACCCAGATGCCCTTCAACAGAGGAATGGATACAGAAAATGTGGTACATCTACACAATGGGATATTACTCAGCTATCAAAAACAACGACTTTATGAAATTCGTAGGCAAATGTTTGGAACTGGAAAATATCATCCTGAGTGAGCTAACCCAATCACAGAAAGACATACATGGTATGCACTCATTGATAAGTGGCTATTAGCCCAAATGCTTGAATTACCCTAGATGCCTAGAACAAATGAAACTCAAGACGGATGATCAAAATGGGAATGCTTCACTCCTTCTTTAAAAGGAGAACAAGAATACCCTTGGCAGGGAGAGAGAGGCAAAGATTAAAACAGAGACTGAAGGAACACCCATTCAGAGCCTGCCCCACATGTGGCCCATACATATACAGCCACCCAATTAGACAAGATGGATGAAGCAAAGAAGTGCAGACCGACAGGAGCCGGATGTAGATCGATCCTGAGAGACACAGCCAGAATACAGCAAATACAGAAGGCGAATGCCAGCAGCAAACCACTGAACTGAGAATGGGACCCCCGTTGAAGGAATCAGAGAATGAACTGGAAGAGCTTGAAGGGGCTTGAGACCCCACATGTACAACAATGCCAAGCAACCAGAGCTTCCAGGGACTAAGCCACTACCCAAAGACTATACATGGACTGACCCTGGACTCTGACCTCATAGGTAGCAATGAATATCCTAGTAAGAGCTCCAGTGGAAGGGGAAGCCCTGGGTCCTGCTAAGACTGAACCCCCAGTGAACTAGACTGTCGGGGGGGGCGGCAATGGGGGAGGGTGGGAGGGGAACACCCATAAGAAAGGGGGAGGGACAGGGATGTTTGCCGGAAACCGGAAAGGGAATAACACTCGAAATGTATATAAGAAATATTCAAGTTAATAAAAAAAAAAAAAAAAAAAAAAAAAGAGATGGCAAGTGCTTAGTTGCAAATCTAATGACCTGAGTTCGATCCCAGGAACACACTGTGAAAAGAGAACAGGCTCCTGGAAGTTGTCCTCTGGTATCTACACAGGAGTACACATGACAATATTATTTCTTTTTTAATTTTTATAAGAATTACATGATGTGGTGAAATTGAATTTTATACTGTTATCAGTGAATCAAATTATATTCTTAAGCCATTTTTAAGGACTATAGCTCTTCTTTTGTATCTTCCTAGAGATTCCAAAGTTGTTTCTGTGCCCCCTCTCAGCCCTCTCTAGTTCTAACCTTTGCAGAACTTAGTGATTATTTTCCCTCTGTTCCCATGAATCTATTGTGTTGTGAGGTAACTTCAAGACAAGAGGCTGTGAGCATATGCTTTTTGCATAGTTTGGTATAGTATTCTAGAATTCAGTTTCTCAAAAGAGACAAGCAGAATAGCTCGAGATTTGAATGCAAATCTTCACCCTACTGTTTCTCAGCATGATAGTACCACAAAAAGTCAAAGAAGTGGACAGATTGTAAGGAGAGGTCATTCATTTCCTTGCAAGCCACAGTGCAGTTGGTGACCTACACAATCAGCTTGCTGGAAATGTGGAATACCAAACCTCCCCTTAGACCTGCTAAATCAGACTTTGTTTTACCAATATCTCTGAGTTGTTTGCTTATTTACAATATTCCACTTCAAACCAAGTGACATCCCCACCTGCACAGGATGTAATCACAGGTGCTCACTGTTTCATAAGACAACTCTATCTACCTCTTCTTTTAAAGTGCCCAACTCAGTATTTTTTAATTTATATATATATATATATATATATGTTATATGTGTGTCCACATGCATGTGTATTCATGTGTGACTGCAGGCATACACATGCTATGATATGCACATGGAGGTCAGTGACAACCTTGGGTGCCAGTCATTGCTGTCTACAGGTTTGAGACAGGGTCTCTTGTTGGGTCTCTTGCTGTGAGCAAGAGACTAGATGCCCTGTGAGTGACTAGCCATCTCCTGTTTCCTCCTTCCATCTTGCTATAGAAGCACTATGATTAGATGCTGTCTATCTAATACAGTCCACCTTTACACTGGGTTATTGTTTCATCTCTTTGGAAGATAAAATGCTAACCAAAAGCAATATAGAAAAGAAAGGGTTAATTGCTTACAGTTCCAGCGTGAAGCTGTTCTGGCAATCAAAAGGTACAGAGATTACATTTCATTAGCACACAAGAAGGAGAGAAAGATAGAGACAGACAGAGAGACTGACAGAGACAGACAGATAGACAGACCAAGAAAACAACAGAGACAGACAGACAGAGAGACAGAGAGAAAGGGGTTGGGGATTTAGCTCAGTGGTAGAGCCCTTGCCTAGGAAGTGCAAGGCCCTGGGTTCGGTCCCCAGCTCCAAAAAAAAAAACCAAAAAAAAAAAAAAAGAATGTGGAGAGACAGAGAGAAAGATACACACAGAGAGAGAGAATGTCTAGGCCTGAGTATAAAACTCATATCCAGTGATGTACTTGCCCTGGGAGGTTTTTCTCTTCCTAGTAAATGGTTGTGCTCCTTAACATGAGCCTATGGAACGTGTGGTGGTTTGAATAGGAATGCTCCCATAGGCTCATATATTTGAATGCTCGGTCATCATGGATTGGTGCTTCTAGAGAAGGATTTGGAGATGTGGTATTGTTGGTGTGGGTGTGGCCTTGTTGAAGTAAGTGTTTCACAGGGGATAGACTTCTGGATTTCAAATGCTCAAGCTGGTCCCGGTGTCTCTCTCTCTTCCTGCTACCTGAGGGTCTGGTTATAGAACATTGAGCCACCGTGTCAGCCTGTGTGCCGACATGTTCATGGTCAGAGGTTCACTAAACCTCTGAAACTGTAAGTAAGCCCCAGTCAAATGCTTTCCTTTATAAGAGTTGCCTTAGTCATGGTGTCTCTTCCTGGTAATAGAACACTGACTAACACAGGAAGTATTTCTCATTCAAACCATCAGTTAGTGGGGCATCAAACTCTGGTCTTTAGGCTGGACCATCTTCTGGCTTTCCAAATCACTCTTTACTTGAGATGGGGTCTCATGTAGCTCAAGCTGCCTTAAAATTTGATGTGTACCCAAGGATGGCATTAAACTCTTGATCCTCCTGCTTCACCACACAAGCTCTAGGGTTATCAGTAAGCACCACCACACCTGGCTTCCAAACTACCAATTAAGATTCATTCGAAAGCATTGCTTTAATGCTTTCTCTTGCTCAAATGAATCAGTCAATGTCCAAATTCATTAGTCCATGGATCGCAACCAAATGAGATCTGAATTCTTCCATCCTTATTTTGTCCTCTTCTCTACATGGCATCTCTAGTCCAACAAAATTGACCTAGCTGAGTTTGCATAATAATCTTTCTGGAAGGCTTTCCCTTATTTTCCTGCTTCTGTCGACCCCATCCTTATGTGGTTCATCAGTCCTTATGATAATTTTCCTTTCCTATATTAATCAGCTTTATTTCAACTTAAGTATGATAGGGCAGACAGATGAAGAGATCACCACTGGAAAGCTAGTTTGTAGATCTTGATTCCCCAAAGGCAGCAGGGTATGTGAGAATGCACTGACGCAGACAAGAGGTCGAGGAACGGGAACCTATAGGCAATAGCCTTTGATACGGTTGCTGCAGGGAAGGAGCCAGGTAGACTCGGCATTGTCTAATTTGAGTAACGTCAGTCAGTTCTATAGGATATGAAGGATGTATTGTGGTGTCTGGTACCTGTTTCAAAATCGATGTGTTCCTGAGCAACTGAGTAACAGTTTGAAGTATGAAAACCCAACAAAGGAGTTCCCTTTGGGACCAGCAAGACATCAGATGTCAAACAACAGAAAGAAAAAGTAAAGGAGCTGACTATATGCTCCCTAAAAACTTAGACATGCTTTTGTCTCGGTCTATTGTGAGAGTATTTGTCCTGTACTTGCCTCAGATTTGACAATTCTTTTTATTTATTTATGTTATTTTATGTGTATGAATATTTTGTCTCTGTTCATGTATAAGCACCACACACATCCCTGGTGCCCAAGAACAGTCCATTTAGATCTCCTGAAACTACAGTCATGAATGCTTGTGAGTGACCGGATCAGTGCTAGGAATCAAACCCAGGTCTTCTGCAAGAGCAACAACTGCTCTAAGTGACTGAGCCATCTCTTCAGGTAATTCAGTCATCTCAAATGCTACTCCAGCTCCTGTTCTCCATAACAATGCATAGGAGTAAAATGGGTTCATGATTGTTGGGAGGAACTAATGTGGTCACAAGAAAGCTCTCATCAACCCTCTTCCCCAACCCCATTTTCAAGGCAGAGATACTCTTTAGAGATTATTTCTAGGTTTTAATTCACCAACCAAAATGTTCCGTGATGACAAAACTAGTGGGCTCCACATGGCTCTGAGTTCAGCAAATAGTGACTCTTTGGGGACTCTAATTACTTTTAATAAATTCTTTTTGCTCTGGGAGAAAAATCCAAGTCACATGTTCTACCTAGTACATGATTTTGCCAAAAGCATGGCAAGCCCTCATTGCCTTGCAGAGGAACATGATGTGTGTGAACACATCCATTGGAATACACATGTGTGTGCACTCACATTTACAGGTACACACAAGCTGACACACATACATGTGTTTACACCAATAGGTATACACATACATGTGCTTAGGTATATATACACACACGGATGTGTGTGTATGTGTATGTACACACTGTATGTATACACACAGTGTCTGTGTATATTTATGTGTAGGTGTGTGCTCACATCCATAGATACACACATATAGATGTACAAACACATGTATGTGAATTAACATTTATAGGTACACAGAGATGCTGTCACACACATACACTCACATCCACAGGATCACACACACATAAATGCCCACATAGACACACAGGGGCGGGCATGCTCACACCCATAAGTACACACACACACTTTATACACATAGACCCATGCACATTCTGAAATGTCTGTGATAGAATATTCTGGCTACAAGAGGAACATCTCCCTATATCAGCTCCATGAAAGCTCAGGGAATATCACAGAAGAAGGGTGAAAAGGCATAGAGAACCAGGAGGAAGGCAGTGTGGCATATACATTTCCAGGCACAGGATGGCTAGTACACTCAAGTTTACAGCAGCAGTGATTCCCTTCAGGATATCTGCATAAGGTTTGGACCATCAACATCCTGCCTCGGAGTGGAGGAGCTCATGGAACAACCATACACACCTCTCCCCAAAGATAAACATATGGGATGCTGGGGGATACAAGACATTTTCTTGAGTGATGTAGTCACTAATAAAATGTTCATGTACCTGTAAACAACCCTAATGAAACTCACTGGGTCACATACACAAAACCAAGCCAAAACACAGAAGCAGAAGGAGGAATAATTTGGAATAGAGGGAGGAGTCGGTGAGATTGGAGAGGAAGAAGACAAGCTTGGGGCTGTGAATATGACTGGAGTACATAATGTATATGAAAATGTCATAATGAAACCCGATATTGTGTATAACTAATAGATGCTAACAAAACATTTTCCAAAGATAATAGCCTCATAGTTGAAAGACCAAAAAGCAACCAATAGATTTTGGTTGTTTATGACCATACAGAATTCAGAGGGTTCATTTATCCAGTGCGCTCTTGGTAACAGACCCAGAACATCTCAAATCAGTGCTCATGTTCTTTCAGAAAATCAGTATTTAAAATACTGCAGCAGGGGCTAAAGAGACAGATGAGTGGTTAAGAGCACTGGCTGTTCCTTCAGAGGATCCAGGTTCAATTGCCAGTACCTACATGGTGGCTCACAACCCTCTGTAACTCCAGTCCCAAAGGATTTGATTCCTTTTTCTGACCTCCATGGGTACCAGACATGCATGCGGTACATATACATACATGCAGACTAAACAGTCATATGCATTAAAATTAAAATAAAATACTGCGGGTTGGGGATTTAGCTCAGTGGTAGAGCGCTTGCCTACCAAGCGCAAGGCCCTGGGTTCGGTCCCCAGCTCCGAAAAAAAAGAAAAAAAAAAAAATACTGCAACTTTTTAAAATTTTTTGTTGGGATTTTTGAGGCAGGATCTCTATATATCCCTAGATATCCCAGAACTTACTGTGTAGACCAGATTGGCCTTGAATTCATAGAAATCTGCCTGCCTCTGCCTCTTAAAGCTGGAATTTCAAGCAAGTACCTCCACAGCTGGCCTTAAATATTTCCCACCAAAGAATGGCAAAATATTCCATAAACATTACATTATTCATTCTTTAAATTATCTATGAATATGATAAATAATAACACAGTAATGCTTGTCTGTATGTGCACCACACATGTGCAGGGGCCCGAAGAGGCCAGAAGAGGATGCCAAACCTCCCGGAAATAGAGTTAACAGGCAATTCTAAGCCACTAAATCTGGTTGCTGGGAACTAGGACCCACTTCAAGAATAGGAAGCATTTTTATCAGTTGAGCTATCTCCCCTTCATTCTATGTTTTAGCCAGAAGAGCTAGAGGCTTTGAGGAAGAAATTAGCTTATGAAAGACTACACAAGACCAAGTCAGTCTGCTTTCTAGCATGAAGTAGGAAGGGGTTCATGAGTCCCATCCTTAACTGAAGAGCTATAAACAGTTGATAAAATCTGAGGGAAAGAGCTTCATTTTTTTAAGGATATGTTCCTCCTGGTAAGGTTGATTATACTCCAGTGGATGACCTCAAACCAGGAGTATATGGGTAGCACAAACTGGAGGCAATGGGTTAGTAAAACAAAGTGAGAGGACATCAAGTTGGAAGGCAGTGAGGTGGCATGGATATGGGAGGAGTTGAGGAGAGGAATTGGAATTATATATAGTCAAAATATATTACATAAAATTCTCAAATAATATTTCTTAAGTTAATAGACTAGTCTTTGGACCTACTGTAATAGAAATCACCTTTCTATTGCTTATAAGAACTCTCAGGAAAACAAACACATAGATAAATATAAGCATGCGTATGACACTGTTTCACAATTCTTATTCTACTCTAACATCAATAAGAGCAGTTAATAGAATGAAAGCTGTAGCTCCTTTAGAAGGAGGAGGAGAAGAAAAAGAAAAAGAAGAAAATTACTCCCAGACTCAAGCTAATTTGCTCATGAGCATCCTAGACTCTAATATTTAAGAGCGCATGCACGTGCGCGCGCGCGCACACACACACACACACACACACACACACACACACACACACACACGCACACTTACAGGGAGGAGTATGGGTATAAGCCATGAGACTAGAAAAGAAATACAAGAGAGGGAAAGGAGTTTCTAAAGAAGAGAAAGGAAAAATTAAATCATAGCATGAAAGGACCTAGGAGATCACTGGGCTGGAATAGTAGAAGGGGTCTGGGGCATATCGTGGAGGACCATGGTGGGAGAGTGGGACATGGGAGGAGCAAAAGTAAGTAATGTGTGCACGTGACAGAATGAAACAGTACTTTCAACTGGAATTTATAAGTTTTTTTTAAGCAATGAATTTTAGATACAAAACCAAATAAACAAAAAAACTAGCCATTTCTTTCTTTCTACTTTTAATTGGTGCTTGAAAGACAGGTGTTGGGTGATCAGCTCAAAGGACCAGATGACCAACACCACCTGAATGCTTATGCTGTTTTTCTGGCACGTTCGAATACTTCCTGGCATATGTAACCTTTATCTAGCAGCAATGAGCTAGCAAACAGCCAGCTGAAAAGGGCACAACAATTTACATTTCAAAGGGAAAGAAAATATGCACTGAAAATAATCACCTTCTCATTTCCAAGGTTTTATTATGGTTCACATTTACATCAGGACTGAAAGAAAAGCTATTTGTATCAAATAGGAAGTGTGGATGGATGGATGGATGGATGGATGGATGGATGGATGGATGGATGGATAGATAGATAAGATAAACAGATGATTGATGTAAATAGATAAGTTAGTTAGGTGATAGATTTATTTCCAGCAGAGATAAAAATTAAACAAAAATTGCATTATTTTCGGATGTGATGGGGCATCCTTTCGCATCTAACAGATATTCACTTGGGAATCAATTTATCTTTCAGAACAGGCAATGATCTGAAGACCTAACATTCTGTCTCTTTGCACATGACACTATAGGCCACACTCCCTGGAGCAGAAGGTCCCTCCAGGGATGACATGGGCAACATGCTCTCATTGGGTTAGAATAACAAAAGAGTAAATGGGGACATGGTATATCCTGCAAGGGCAGGGCCAGGCAGTAGAAGAAGCATCAGGCTGCATGGCTAGAACCACAACTACTGACTTCTATGGTCATGGTGTGTCATTATGTGAGGGCATAGACTTTTCTGTGTTTTGGGTGGTCAGTGCTATACAAAACTGCAAGATTTTCAGACAGTTGAACGAAAAGGAAAACTGACTTGCTATTTAAAATTACTTAGTTCATATTTCACAATCTTATTTCCAAGAATTCAATTTGTTTTCCTTCTTATGAATGAGTATACAAACTTCCATATTGGAGAAGTGAACTTTCATTTTTTGTTGTTGTTGTTTTGTTTTGTTTTGTTTTGTGGTAGTTTTTGAGACAAGGACTCTGGTAGCTTAGGCTGACCTAGAATTCACTACTTAACTGCTGATAACCTTGAACTTGTGATCTTCTTGCCTCCACTTTTCTAGTGTGGGGATTGTAAGCAAGCACCACCATGCCTGTTTTAGGCAGTACTCAGGATAGAAGTGAGGGCTTTGTTTGCACTAGGGCAAGCACTCTACCAACTGTGCTATCTTTCCAGCCTTTACAAACCCTGTGTAAAGGGATCATAAGTATTTTAACATTTTATGTCATAAAGGTCTCTGTGTCATATTTTGTACTTACCTTTAAAATAATTTAATTATTGCATTATTTAGTTAATTTTCTCATTTGTGTCTTTATTAATTATATTGCAAGTATGTACATGCGCAGGAGTGCAGGTGTCTGCAGAGTCCAGAAGAGGGTGTCAGACTCCTTGGTACTAAACATACAGGTGGTTATGAGTATTGTCCACATTTGATAAAGCTCTGGGAGTATAAATGCACCAAGAAAACTTTAAAATATGTAAAGTATGATTGGGTTGGACTTATGGCTCAGTAGTTAAGAGTGCATATTGCTTTGGCTAAGGATGAGAGTACTCATTACCCATGTACCCATGTCAAATGACTCTCTCTTTACTGAACAAGTGCCAAGTTCCAGAAGAAGTCTGAGAAACTGCAAAGATTTGGAGCAAATCAAACAAAAGAGGTGAGTGATGCTTGAGTTATTATTACAAAAAATAAAGAAAAGGAAGAAGGGATTTCCAAATAGGCAACCTGGAAAATGGCTGTGAGCTATCATAGATGATTAACAATGGGACATCAAGTGACTTTCGGAGTTGGTATAGTATTTTAAAAGGTAAAGGGGGCAGACCCAAAAGGTATGCATGGTATGTACTCACTAATATGTGGATATTAGCCAAAAAAAAACAATGTATGACATACCCAAGACACAGTCCACAGAACTCAAAAAGGTCAACAAGTTGAAGTGCCCAAGTGAGAATGCCTCGGTCCCACATGGAAGGGAGAAGAAAGCAATCACAAAGGGAGAGGGAGGAAGGGACTGGGAAGGGAAAGTGTAAAGGGAAGGGGGTGGTGTGGGACAAGATCTGGTATTGGGTGGGGGAAAAGGACTGAAGCCCTGGGGGCCAGCACAAAGAATGGAAACAGGATACCTCGGGAAGAAGGAGGTATGGAGGACCCTCCAGAATGTACCAGAGACCTGGGAGGAAAGAGACTCCCAGGACTCAAAGGTGGGGGGGGGACCCTAGATGAAATGCCCTACAGTGGGGAGAGGGAACTTGTAGAGCTCACTTCCAGCAGAAAGACAGGGAGTCAAGTGAGGGACGGGGTTGCTATCCCACAGTCAAAACTCTGACCCATAATTTTTCCTGTCTGAAAGAAATGCAGGGATGGAAATGGAGAAAAGCCTGAGGAAAAGAAGGAACTGGAGATAGCCACTGGAGGGTCTCAGACACTCGGGGAAAAGGAGAGGCTCACAGGACTCGACAGGGATGACTTGAGCCAAAATGCGCAGAGAAGGGGAAGATAGAACCTGTCGAAACAACATCCAGCAGATGGGCATGGCCCTGGTCAAGGAATATGGGCACCTACCATCTCAAAATTTTAACCCAGAAATGTTTCTGGAACAAAAGAAAAAAAGGGACAAAAAATGGAGCAGAAATTGAAGGAAGAATCATTCCCTGGTACTGTCCCACCTAGGGATCCACCCGGTCTGCAGACACCAAACCCTACACGGTTTCTGGGGTCAAGAGGCTCTTGCTGACAGGAACCTGGTATGGCTGCTCCTTGGGAGGTCCATCCAGTAACTGACCCATGCAGATGTGGATACTTGAGCTAACCATCAGACTGAGCTCAGGGACCCTGTGGGAGAGTTGCAGAAGGATGAGAGGAGTAGAGGGGGATTGCAACCCCATAGGAAGAACACCAGCTGTTGGGACAACCCAGTCCTCCCAGAGACTAGACCACCCAACCAAGGAGTATACAGGGAGGTTTCCATGACTACGGATACATATGTAGCAAAGGATGGCCTTGCCTGACAGCAATGGAAGGGGAGGCCCTTGGTCCTGTGGAAATTTGAAGCTCCAGCATCAGGGGATGCTGAGCGGTGGAGCGGGATAGGGTGAGTGTGGCGGGGAGCACCCTCATGGAGGCAAAGGGAAAGGTGGATGTGAGATGGTGCATTTGTGTAGGGTAACCAGGAAGTGGGATATCATTTGAGATGTAAATGAATGGAATTATTAATAAAAAAAGAGTTTGAGGTGACTCTAGCTGAGACTCCTAGCAGTACGTGATATAAAGCCTCAAGTAGGAACCTCCTCTAGACAGGCAATACTCCCAGGGGAGGGATAGGGACATCTACTCACCCACAAAACCTTTGACTGGAAATGTGTCCTGCTTACAAGGTATGCAGATACAAAGATGAAGCAGAGATAGAGGATATGGCCAACCAATGACTGGCCCAACTTGATGCCCATACCATGATCAAGAACCAATCCCTGACACTATTAATGATACTCGGTTATGCTTGCAGACAGGAGTCTAGCATAATTGTCCTCTGAGAGGCTCCACCCAGCAGCTGGTGAAAACAAATGCAGGAACCCACAGGCAAACATTAGATGGATCTCGAGGAGTCCTGTGGAAGAGTTGGGGGAAGGAGTGAGTGACACAAAGGGAATAGGGACTCCACAAGAAGACCAACAAGAGTCAACTAAGGTGGACCTTAGGAGCTGCCAGAGGCTGAACCATCAAGCAAAGAGCAAGCATGACCTGAACCTAGGTCCCCACAGATATGTAGCATATGTGAAATTTGGGGTTCATGTGGGTCCCCCAACAACGGGAGTAGGGCGCTGTTCCTAAATGTATTGCCTGCCCATAGACCTCACTCACCTATCTGGGCTGCATTGTCTGACCTCAATGGGGGAGGATGTGCCTCGTCCTGCAGTGACTTGATGTGCCAGGGTGAGGCGATACCCAGGACACCTTCCCCCTTCTCTGAGGAGAAGGGGGTGGAGGAGGGGTGTGCGAGTGGGGGGACAGGAAGAGAAGGGGGTGCAATACAGGTGTAAAGTGAATAGATGATAGATAGATAGATAGATAGATAGATAGATAGATAGATAGATAGATAGATAGATAGATAGATAGATAAATAGATAGATAGATGGTGAAAAAAGGTTAAACAGAAGATGTGCTCTTGGTTAAGTCTTGGGTAAGCAGCTTCCTTTGGCTACCGTTACATAAAGATATTTTGATTTCTGTCACTTTCTCTCAGTTGACTGTTTTGTTTAGAGGGAATGTGTGTGTATGTGTGTGTATGTGTGTGTGTGTGTGTGTGTGTGTGTGTGTGTGTATATTTTTTCCATGTATCCCAAAATAGGGATCTATCAAACCTTATTCTATACATACATAGACCTCTTGTATGTGCCATCTGTGAAGTCAGCATGGCAGTTTGTTAACTAAATCTTGACTCTTGGAACATTTTTAGGCACTAACAAACTTAGTCTTAAACTGCCCTTTTCCTCATCCCAAGCAATGCCAATGTGCACTCAGCTGCTACTCCTGTAAGAAAAGGGAAAGGTGTGGAAGGATTTTATTTTATTTTTTTCCTATCAACAGTTGTCACATGAAAAGGATTCTAATGAGCCTTGGGTTTTGACAAAGCCAGCTTGTCCCACTGGGTGTAAACAAGCAGAATGAAGAGGAGAGAAGGCAGAGAGATGAAGCAGAGTCATCGCAGTGCAGTGCAACTTGAGTGCCTCCAGCCTCCCCAGCTCAGTTCCTCAACTCCAGGTCCACGCATTCTTTGACCCTTGGTCAGGGTCTGAAATCCAGAGTCCTCCACTATTCACTGTCATACCACTCAAGTCCTTGCTTCCCTCTTCTCAGAGCATAAGGGTCATCATGGTCCTTGGCTGTGAGTTTCTTGTGAACATCTACAACTGCCTCTCACCACGTTTTCTCACAGACTTATTGGAAAAACAAATCCTAGATAATCTAGGTATTGAGGTATTGATTAGCCTAGTACTTAGCTTGATTCATGCCTGTAACTGTACTAGAGTTGGACACACATGCACACCATACACACACATACACACACACACACACACACACAGAGAGAGAGAGAGAGAGAGAGAGAGAGAGAAAGAGAGAGAGAGAATCTTTAAAGCTTAAATTTGTGACCTAAAAATCTCTGCTGTGAATCTTTGATACTGCCTTAAAAAAATTCAACAAAGTTTCCCAGTTCTTTCCTTATAGACCAGCATTAAGCCAACACCTCTTCCCCTTTGACAAGCATCTGGCAGGCACCCTTCCTCTGTCCCCACTCTTGTTCAATGACCTTAGTTTTTCTTCCTCTAAGATCAAAGAAAATAAGATCAAAGTTGGAGAGATGGCTCAATGGGTGAAAAACGCTTGTCACACAGCCTTGACGGTTCAGTTCCCAGAGCCCAACAATCATAGTCAGTGTTCTATTACTGGGAAGAGACAACAGGACCACAGCAGCAATTCTTATAAGAAAAAGCATTTAATTGGGGCTTACTTACAGTCTCAGAGGTTCAGTCCTTTTTCAGGATGGCAGGTGACAGGGTAGCATGCAGACACGGTGCTGGAGAGGTGTCTGAGAGTTCTACATCCAGATGTGCAGACATCAGAAAGAAAGAGAAAGCCCCTGAGACTGAATGGGGCTTCTAAAACCATAAGTCCTCCTCCAGTGACACTTTTTCTCCAACAAGGACACCTCCTAATCCTTCTCTCTAATGACCAAGCATTCATTATATATGGGACTATGGGAGCCATTCCTTTCAAAGCACCACACCAACCCATAGCAAAAGGAGAGAACCAATTGTAGAAGTTGTCCTCTGACTTCCACAGGTATTATGCTCTGGCACAAGCAAGCCCTCACACACATCATACACTCAGATACACGCCATCAATAATAATGAATGAAAATATTTTTAAAAATAGAACCACTAATGTATGATAAAGTAATCATATTTTCATATATGATTGCCTTATCATATATTCCTAACCACATTTACCACCCTATTTCTGCCCACATCTCTACATGCTCATAATTCAAAGTATAAGATATCTGTATTCCTAACTGGGTATTTTTCTTTGTCACCCCATCTGTCTTTTTCTTCCACTGCAATCATGTGAGACCATGATCAATACTAATTTCAAAGAAATAAAAAATGAAAACCACAATGGGATAGCATCTCACTCTAATTAGAATGACTATAATCAAAAATAAATAAGTTCAGATGAAGATGTAGAGAAAGAATGTTTTTAATATGATCACCAGCCCAGGCCAAGTTTAGGCTTCCTAGATAGCCCAGGATAGCCTTGAACTTCTGCCCCCACCTTCTAAGTGCTGGTATTGGAGGTGTGAGCTACCACTCTTGGTTTATGCAGTGCTAGGAAGAAAATCCATGGCCTTATGCATGATAAGTAGCACTTTACCGACTGAGCTATATGCCCAGCCATGAAAAGAGAATGATTGTACACAGTTAATAGAAAGATAGATTAGGGCAATTATAGAAAATAATTCAAAAGTTTCTCAAGAAATTAAAAATAGAAGTATTATAGGACTTAACTACTAGTAGTTATATATTCAAAAGAAAAAATTCATGGGCTGGAGAGATGGATCAGTGGTTAAGAGCACTGACTGCTCTTCCAGAGGTCCTGAGTTCAATTCCCAACAGCCACATGGTGGCTCACAACCATCTGTAATGGGATCCAATGCTCTCTTCTGTGTGTCTGAAGACAGCTACAGTGTACTCATATACATAAAATAAGTAAATCTGAAAGAAAGAGAAAGAGAGAGAGAGAGAGGAAGAAAGAAAGAAAGAAAGAAAGAAAGAAAGAAAGAAAGAAAGAAAGAAAGAAAGAAAGAAAGAAAGAAAGATCGTTCTATTACCTGCAAGCTAAGTTGGTAATGTGTATCTGTTTATCCCAGTATTTGGAAGCTTGAGGCAAGAGGATCATGAGTTTGCAGTTAGCTGGACTACGTATAGAGTTCAGGCCCAATCTGTATACCCAAAGCAGAAGGAAGAAGGAGGAGAGGGAGGGAGAAAAGAAAAGAGAGACTCATGCTTAATGAAGTTCTATTCATGATAACCATGGTAAAGAGTCATCCAAGAAGTCCATCAATGGATAAACTGACCTTTGAAAATGTGGTATTTGTGTTCACTGGAACATTATTCATCTGTTACAAATAAAATACTGTCTTTTGTAGCAACATGGATAAAACTGGAAGACTATGTTAAGTGTTAGGTTACTAGACCAAGTACAGAAAGAAAACGACTACATGCTTCCTCATGTGCAGAAGCAGAAATCAAGTTGATAACATAAAACTGGAGAGTGATCACTAAAGATTAGGAAACAGAATTCCAGAGGAGACAGGATAAAGGGCACCAGAAGACAGTTATATAAGAGGAAGAGGACTGTTTATTTGTTTCCCTGTTTTGTTTTAATCCAAGTTATTACTCCATGCCCAAGTTCACTTCAAATTCATTATGTAGTCCAGACTGTGAGCATGACCCTATCTCAGCCTCACAAGTGTGGGGCTTACAGGCGTTTGCCAGTACATCTACCACTGAGCTAAATCCCCAGCCCCAATATACACTTTATAAACTAAATGTGTCGCTTCTGTCACCGTCCCGCAGAAAGGAGCGACACCATGACGTTCTTCTCAAAGCAGTTTGTTCAGGAACCTTTCTTTCTGCATGCAAGCAGCAATCTCTCTTTTCTTTTCTTCTCTCTCTCCCAGCCCCCGAGCACACTCCCTTTTTTTTTTTTTTTTTTATTGCTTGAATATTTCTTATATACATTTCGAGTGTTATTCCTTTTCCCAGTTTCGGGCAAACATCCCCTCCCCTCCCTTCCTTATGGGTGTTCCCTCCCCACCCCTCCCCCATTGCTGCCCTCCCCCCAACAGTCTAGTTCACTGGGGGTTCAGTCTTAGCAGGACCCAGGGCTTCCCCTTCCACTGGTCCGAGCACACTCCCTTATATCCTCCCTCAACTCTGCCTCCTCAGTCCAGACTGTGTAATCTCAGTTCATAGGTTCACGTCACATGGCCTGATCTTGCGTCATGGTGTGCCTGCGCAGCTCTCACAATGGGCGTGGCTTACTTTTGGGTGTATGAGGAAGTCAGGTGCTAGTCATGAGACTTAGCTGCAGAACCGGGCGCCATCTTGGGACTGCCGTCACACCCGCTCCCCACATAAGTGAAAGAAATGCAAAGTTTTACAATACACAGAAATAACAAAAATGAAGAGTGATGGGAACAGTAATTAACTTAATCTGATAGTACAAATTATGTGTGTATATTAATTATCTCACTGAAGCCTATAAGCACATACAAGTGTTATATGTTAGTATGAAATAAACTGAAAAAAAGAGTTAAATGGCTCTCGCTAGGTTTCCTCATTAGAGTGACATCGTCTCTAAACCCCATGTGGCAATCCCTGACTCACTGCCGTGATGCCCAGGGAAAACAGTACAACTACTTCCTTAAGATCACTCAACTTTTGGGTGATTACCCAAAATACTTCATTATGGGAGCAGACAGTGTGGGCTCCAAGCAGATGCAGCAGATCCGCATGTCCCTCCGAGGGAAGGCTGTGGTGCTCATGGGCAAGAACACCATGATGCGCAAGGCCATCAGGGGCCACCTGGAGAACAACCGAGCTCTGGAGAAGCTGCTGCCTCACATCTGGGGGAACTCGGGCTTCGTGTTCACCAAGGAGGACCTCTCTGAGATTAGGGACATCCTGCTGACCAAGAACGTGCCAGCTGCTACTCGAGCTAGTGCCCTCGCCCCATATGAGATCAGTGTGCCTGCTCAGAATACTGGTCTGGGGAATGAGAAAACTTTAGGCATCGCCACTAACATCTCCAGAGGTACCATTGAAATTCTGAGTGATATGCAGCAGATAAAAACTGGAGACAAGGTAGAAGCCAGTGAAGCTACACTGCTGAACATCTCCCGCTGCTCCTTTGGGCTGATCATCCAGCAGGTGTTTGACAATAGCAGCATTTATAACCCTGAAGTGCTGGACATCACAGAGCAGACCCTGCATTCTCGTTTCGAAGAGGGTGTCCACAATGTGGCCAGCGTCTATCTGCAGATTGGCTACCCGACTGTTGCCTCAGTGCCTCACTCCATCATCAATGGGTACAAGCGGGTCCTGGCTTTGTCTGTGGAGACTGAGTACACCTTTCCACTAACTGAAAAGGTCAAGGTCTTCCTTGCTGATCCATCTGCATTTGCAGCTGCTGCCCCTGTGGCTGCTGCCACCACTGCTGCTCCTGCAGCTGCGGCAGCCTCAGCGAAGGCCGAAGCAAGGGAAGAGTCAGATGAATCAGATGAGAATATGGGATTCGGTCTCTTAGACTAACCCCCTCAAAGCAACCAAATCAGCCTGCTTAATTTGAGAAAGGTGGACATAAAGGCTTAAGAAAAAAGAACAGGAAAAAAGAAGAGTTAAATACATGATGTATAAGAAGTGCTTAGTTGGCATTCTCCTCAGGACACCAGCATTGTGCTGCTGATAGAATACTGTGCATACAGCACAGTAAGAATGGTTTCTTTGACTATACATGGACTGACCCTGGACTCTGACCTCATAGGTAGCAATGAATATCCTAGTAAGAGCACCAGTGGAAGGGGAAGCCCTGGGTCCTGCTAAGACTGAACCCCCAGTGAACTAGATTGGGGGGGGGGAGGGCGGCAAGGGGGGGGGGGTGGGGAAGGGAACACCCATAAGGAAGGGGAGGGGGGAAGGGGATGTTTGCCCGGAAACCGGGAAAGGGAATAACACTCGAAATGTATATAAGAAATACTCAAGTTAATAAAAAAAAAAAAAAGAATGGTTTTGTATATGCTAAGTAAATGCTGTACTGAGCTACACCCCAGATAGATAGATAGATAGATAGATAGATAGATAGATAGATAGATAGATAGATAGATAGATAGATAGATAGACAGATAATTTTCTCTTAACTTTACAATATATTACTATAATTATTTTATTTTTTGAACTTTTAATCTTCTTTACTTAATTTATAATTAAGCTTTATTTGCCAGGCATAGTGGTTCATGCTTTTAGTTCCAGTACTCAGGAGGCAAAGTCAGGGATCTCTGTGAGTTTAAGGTCAGCCTGGTCTACAGAGCTAGTTCCAAGACAACCAGAGCTGCATAGTCAGACCTGTCAAAAAAAGAAAGAGAGAAAGAAAGAAAGAAAGAAAGAAAGAAAGAAAGAAAGAAAGAAAGAAAGAAAGAAAGGAAGGAAGGAAGGAAGGAAGGTGGGAAGGAAGGAAGTGGGAAGGAAGAAACAAACAAACAAGGAAGGAAGGAAAAAGTTGGAAGAAAGGAAGGAAGGAAAGGTAGGAAGGAAGGATAGAAGAAAGAAAGGTTTATTATAGGAAAAAGAGTGTTACTGGGTTGCATGGTTAACACAATTTCAGGCACTCACGGTAGTCTTACATCTTTCCAGTGGGTTGGGAGTAACTACTGTGTCAGATCCTCACCCAAGTGAAGATCCTGTATTTCCTTTGTGACCATGGGATGCACCTAGTCAAGAATAGGACATGTTCTAGTTTGAGTGTACTAACTATTGGACAACTGTGTTCTGATTATGTGTTTGTTCTGCCTCCACAATCACAACTTAACCCCAGGGTTATCTCTGGATATCCATCACTGAGCTTGGCAAGTTCTCACGTGTAAAGGTAATAAAGCAGTCCTGAGCAAATGGAAATTTCCTGCAGAGATTGGTAACTTAGTAAAAAGGGGTAGTAGTTGCAAGAAAAAATCTATTTTACAGAATAAAATCAAGATGAAAAGAAAGAGAACCAGAAACCAACGACTAGCAAGATAAATGATAGGACAGCAATGAGTGAGGTGTGAGCCCTTCCCTTCAACTGATCATAGTGCATATATTGGAAGAGCTGGGTAACTGCAAAAGGATCCTTCCAGGACAGTGAGCAAACAGTCTTAGAAAAATGTTGCAATTCTTGAGCATTTGCTAAGTTCCAGATCCTTACGTGAGCTTTACGTGCACACTCGTTCTTTTATTTGTTTACTTACTTGTGCCACTGGGGCTTCTCTCTAGGACCTCACACATGGCAGGTAAGTGCTGAAAGGCTTAGTTTTTGTGTGTTTGTGTAGACAGGGTCTTGCCATGTAACCCAGACTGTCTTTCAACTTGTAATCCTTTTGCCTTGGCCGGCCTGCTGAGTGCTGAGATTGCAAATGTATGCCGAAACACCCAGCCTAAGTCACTTAATCTTCCTCATAACATATCTCATCATGTAGTTACCATTATTCTCTCTAAAAAAATAAACCAACATGCTCATGACTGCATCACTAGGAAGCAAGGAGGCCATGGGGTAAACCCAGACAGATAGTTTGAAGCACACTGTGTTATTTTTAAAGAAAAAAAAATTTATTGGTATATATTTCAGGTAAAGGAAGCTATTTTAAAAACACAAGATTCAGTGGGGATTTCTTTTAGTGTTTGTATTTTTTATTTTTGAGTATATATATATTTTTTAGTATTTTTAGAGTTGTATAATCATCACTCTCCTATCAAGAAATGTAGAATATTTTTGGCACTCAGAAGAAACCCCATATCCACTTCCTTCACTTTCCATTGCTCTAGCTTTCCAACCCTAGGAACCATTAATCTACCTCTGAAAGTATTTAGCTCTTTGGGATCTTTTGGGTGGATGCAAGTTTATAATATAATATGTGTCCCTTTGCTGTTGGTGGGCCATGTATCTGTAATCCATTTCTTTTATAACATTCCATTACGTGAGCCCACCCATTTTTTGAATCCATTTACTGGCTGAAGAAAGCATCTGTGTCGCTTCAGATTCAGATTCTTATGAACTGTCTGGAGAGATGTCTCGGCTGTTGAAGGCTAGGCTCACAAGCAAAGTAGATTCTTCTGAACACGTGAGTGAGTATTTATCTGGACATATGTTTTCATTCCCTTTGGGTTTGTACTGAGGAGTGGAATTGCTATGTCATCAGGTAACTCAGTGTTTAACATATTGAACAATGGATAATTTTAATCACTGCCTCTTCTGGTACCTGACAAAGGATACTTCTTGGAAGCTATGATGATATAATTATTGCCAAAGAAAAATACTCAGGCTATTAACAGATGCCTTTGAATTCTAGAATCTTTGTGGTTTCATTATTCTGACTGAATGAATTCTTCTTAAAACATGAAATGGAACATGAATAATTGTAAGCTGAAGTTAAAAAATCATTGACTGTGTACCATGTGCCAAGAACCTTTATGAGATATACTAGGATTCAGAAAAAAAAATCGTGTTTCCACCTTGTCTTCCTTTAACAAATATTTGAACGTTTAGCAAGAGGCACTCACCAGGACTAGGTAGAAAGAATTCAAGCAGGGGTTAAAAAGTCTTGAAATGGAACGTGAAGAGCTGCCTGGAAAAGCAAATTGTTAAGGAGATGATCAAAGTAAAATGCACAGTGTCCTGAGACACTATGATGGGAATCTGGACATCAAGGTCAGAAGATGCTTCCTTGGGTGGCTGAGTTTGATGAGGGCGAAAGCTCACCACTCCATATGATTGGCTTTTTCCCCCCTGCCTTGTCTGTATGAGCTTCAGCAGGACTTGAAATAGCTAGTAGGAAGGCTGGGCAGGACACTAGAAAGGCCCAGATAGTAACAATTTCTCACTTGCAAAGCACTGCTGTCTCATAGTTGCTCGTGGCCTGTATTCATAGAAACTAAAAGTCAGGTCAATCAGCCGAAGAACTGTGGGAAGGTACACATTGTGTACAGTGCCATGATCCAGGAAGGTTTTGTGCAGACATGTGAGAAGAGACAGGAAATGAATCAGAAGACCTAAAGGCAGGATATATTACCCTTGCCATGTGCTATTCATGGAGACAAACACTTAGACTGTCACCACAGTTATGGTGGCTGATGATTAGACACACCCTACATACCTGCAGGTCTCTGCAGGTCTCTGATTGTGGGGAAAGATGAACAAAAGACTGATTAAAGGACTTCTGGATTCCTACGTCTCAACTCTAGCTATTCTAATGTCTTCTGGTCAGTGCTGGTGATTCCAGAGTCCTACATCTTGGTGGAAATAGCCTGTAAGTTTAATTAATTGGCTTTCCAACCAAATTTCAACACATATGTCTTTACCATCTTTAGGTGTTGCTGTGACTTCAAAGGAAAAAAAAAACCTCTTTTATTCTGAAGCAGTGACACAGTTGAAATGAAATTTTTGTCTCTATGTTTGTATTGTAATTGTGATACCAAGGTTATAATAACTAAAGTTGCTCTTGGGTAAACATTATTTCCATTCTGATCAAATAAGGAAGGGAAGAAGAGAAAAGGAAGGGACAGAGTTAGGGGAAAGGAACCCTTCAGTGAGAAATAACACTTGAATGAAGACATGGAGATAAGAAATAATTAGAGATGAAATGCTAGAGGGAAGTGGACAATGGCCACATAGAACAGCTGTGCCAAGGCCCCGACATAGAAAAGAACCTTGTACATGAGGATTCTGAGAAAGAGAGGAAAGTTCAGATAGAAGAAAATCCTGGGAAGCAGAGGGGCAGTGGCTGGACAATGCAGAACCTTACAGAATAGGTTCATAAACTTATTTTAAAAATGTTAAATAGGAGGGGAAGAGAATTAAAAATGGAGGCTCAGACACATGAGTGCCAAACATCAATACTGCACTATTCATACAAGTTGAAAGAGGGAACCTTCAAATGTCCGTCTGCAAATGATTGGATCAACAAATACCATGTATTTACACAATTAAATACTACTCAGTAATCAAAAAAAAATGATTTTGTGACACCTACTACAGCCAAGATGAACCTTGGGCACATCCAAAGCAAAGACAGCTGAATAAAAAGTTTAAATGTTCTCTGAGTCTATTGGCACAAAATAGATATAAGAGACAAATTCATAGGCAGGAAGGATAATAGCGGTTACAGGAGCTGTGGAGGAAAAGTCATTGAAAATGGTTACAGAGCTTTGTGTAGAGGTAATGAAAGGTTTTAGAACTAGTGTTGATGATTGTATAACATGGATGTGTTTAATGCCACTGAATGAATTAAAAGGTAAATTATATATTTTGCCACAATATTACAACTATAGGATTTTTAAAAAGCCACATGAATGTAAAATGAGACTACTGAGCATGGCAGGGTTTAACTAGGGTTTTGCAAAGACTACTTTAGCCATAGTATCGATTGAAGAAGGTTAGATGTAGCCTAAACTGGCCAGGAGGTCACAAAGACTGCTAGAAAAAATGGACATAAGCAGAAAGATCTGAGCAATAGAAAATTCGAATCTGGGATTGGTATAAGAAAAAGGGAGGTCACAGGGTGTTCTTTAGGGAACACAGGGTGTTTCAGGGAATGCTGAAACAGATTCAGATCTGGATAGGACAGACTTTTGAGTCGTGTTTTGCATAGAATATGAAGTGGATGCTTGCCATTAGGGGCCAGAGCTAAAGGAAAGATATGGAACAGAAGCACAAGGCAAAGACCCAAGCTTCTTTTTTACAATGTCATGATGTTGTTGCAGCCACTAGACATGCTTTTCTAGACAAGTTAGGGAGAAAATATAAAAGTGTAGATGAACAAGGGACAAAATGTTTGGCATCAGTAGTAATTTTTATGGACCTAACATTTATAACTTTATGGAGATATTAAAAAGGGCAGACAAATGAAGCCCAGGATTGCCAATGCATGGGACTTGAAGGGACTAGACTAGAGCCAGCCTGGCATGAATTGCTTTGTCACACAGGGAAGACAGTACGGTTGTGCCAGGCAGGAGGTGAAAAGCCTATACTGATAAGTTAGATACTTAAAAGGCTCAATAAACATAAATCTGAAGATGCTGGGCAGTGTGACAACAGTCTAACATGATTGTATAGCCCCACCTAAGGGCACTCTAAACTGTCTCTTCAAGTTCACAGAAAGCTGGTGTGTGGCCCTCACTCACGAAGCAGCCTGGGTGCTCAACAGGACACCAGTACCCCTGAGGAATCTCTATTCTGAGAGCCAGCCACCATGCCCAACTCAGGCTAACAACTCAAGCACTTGTGCTCTTCCCTGTAGGGGTGGCCACCTGGCCACTGAAAGGAGCCATTAAAGACCTAGAGCCAGCCATGATCCCCACAGAGTTGGCTAATGGAAATAGAGATTGTTCAAAGGGGAGCACCTCCTGGGATGCAGAGCTCTGTGGATCCCTTTCAGGCACAGGATGAAGCATCATCACCATCCATTCCTCCTGCTGAGTCAGGTTCAGATTATACTCCAGGTCACTATGGGAACCTGGCAGAAATGAGAGTCTGGCTGTCTCTATCAGTCTTGGGCTCACATCTATCCTTCAGTGATGGCTCTTGTGAAAGAAAAGAAAAGGCATAAGGAAGGATGAAAGGAAGGGAGAAAGGAAGGAGGGAGGAAGCAAGAGAGGGAAGAAAGGAGAGAAGGAAGGAAGGAAGGAAAGAAGAAAGGAAGGAAAGAAAGAAGGAAGATGGTGCACAGGCAGACTCCTGTTGAAGGCAATGAATGCACTAATACTCTTCTTGAGACAATCTAACAGTGCAGTAACCTGTTAGAATTGATATCTTCATCCTATGCAAAGGAAATAGACATACTTTAAATGTGGTTTATATGTGGCTATTCCTTATGGAATGATCTAAAATAGTAAGACAATGGGAAAAAAGGTAACATCCAACAATTAGAGAATGACCACAAGAATTCTGCTATAGTCATGCACTATGATGTCCCTTACCCATTGAAAGTACTAATGTTTAATATTGTGATGTTAAGAGATAAGGCTCACAGAGGAAACAGTATAGAGGGTGTAGTCAAGGCATTTGAACATACAGAATGTTGAACAGACACTTAACAAAATAAAGAGTGGTTTTTGGTGTGCAGAATAGTAGGTGGTCATCTTAATTTTCTAACTGTGTGTGCAAAACTTCTTACCAAGAATATATCTGTATTTTGTTACTGTAAATAAATAAATGTGTGATTAGAAAGAATGGGAAGGAAACCAAAAACAGGAGGGTAAGATGTAAATTATGACCAAATTGCTTACTGATACATTAATTCAGAATTATGTTACATTCTATTCTGCCTACCCACACAATCCTTGCCTTTTCCCTCCCCAAAATCACTATCACTGCTCCCAGTTTATGGACGTTAAGTGTGTGAAAGCATCTTTTATATATGCCATAAGGCGAGCTGGTTGGAATGGATGAGGAACAAACCATCTTTCCTCATGAGTGTCAAACTGTTCTGAGCATGGCCCCTGTCCTATCCAGCCTACTATGACAAAGTGCGAGGCCAACGGGGGCAGCTAAGACTGACAGCTGGTGCTCTGGGTTATGTCAGCCTTTCTGAATGCTGAGACAACTTAAAAAGGCAACAGGAAACAGATGGCCAGCCCAGTCTCCTCTTTGGCTAGCCTATGAGGACCATCTGGAGAAAAGGAAATTGGTCCGCCGCCTGGAGAGGAAGGTGCTGTGGTAAAGTCCAGTCCTCACATTTTGCAATGTGTAATGCCCAGGGAGAATTTTAGGGAAATCTTTGGGAATTAATGAGAAACAAAAGATAGTCACAACTCACACTGCACAAGGAACCATTACTGGAAGGGACAGTGTTCTGTGGCCAGGAACCCACAGAATTCCAAAACTCAGACTTACGGTGCTGTGAATGCTGCCTGGAAACCCTTTCAGTCAGGGCTTCGGGCTAGTCAACATCAACCTGCTTGTCAACATCAGCTTCCCCAGTGCTATTCCATGTGGCCGAGTCGACTGTCAGTCAATTCTACGGGGATGTCCTCTCTGCTTATATTACATATCTTTGCATACTTTGCTTTTGTAGCTAAAATTCTGGCTTGTCCAAATAGAGGTAATAAACCCAAGTTCTTTCAGCGTTGTGTGGAGTCTTGGTCCTGAGAGTTAAAACTGTCACTAAGGCTGTTCCCAAGTGAAGGCAAGTAGAAAAATGACAGGAAATTGAGATGAGAAACTGCTGCCCCTTTTGAATGCTCTCTGCATTCTGGTTTTTTTTTTTTCCTGAAGCCCAGTAACTTGAGAATCTATAGGCAGTTAATGGTTACTAGAAGAAGGAGAGACATTTTCTTCAGTGGTGTAGCTACAGTAAGATTCCCTAACTCCTGAAATAACAGCCATACCCATGCTCTAGTAAGTAATTCTAATGAAATTCATTGTATCATCAAGAAGAAACGAGAAAGTAGGAGAGAGATTTAGAAAGAGGAAGGGGATCAGTGGGAGTAGCAGGGAAGGTAAGAAAGGGTAAAGGGAGATGAAAATGATTGGGAACCATTACATCCATACATGACTATGTTCTAATGAAGTCCATTGTTACCTAATAATATATAATTAATATAGGCTGATGACATAAACAATGGGTTGTCATTATCACTCATTAGTAAAAGGTTTGTCTAGTGTGTATGAGGTCCATCACTGAAGAAAAGAAAGTAAAAACAATGCAAGGCATGTATCAAGGGTAGACAGATGGAGGCTCTAGACATTGATGACCACAGGGTTACTACATTGTCATGGAATTCCTATTTCTCAGCTGTCTTTAATGTAAAAGAAATCTAGATTTGCCTCTTATATAAGATACTGATAGCTTTTTCCTGGGCCATGTACACAAATCAAATCCTAATGACATGGAGACTTGGAAGGTTTGTTGTGGCTAAAGAATGACCCAAAGGCTATAAATCCAGGCTGGAATTGTTACATTGTGTAGTAAAAATAAATAAGCAAATTAATGCACACGGGTATTCTCTAAATGGACCGAGGATTGATGATTGAGGAATTGGAATGGCTTTACCAAAAAGGACACCGTTACTTTGTTGAAGCCATACAAAGAGCTGGGTTTTTAAAAGGAACTGAGGCTAGAGAGATGGCTCAACTATTAAGAACACTTGTTCCTCTTCCAGAGGACCTGAGTTCAGTTCCTAGCACCTACTTTAGATGGCTCACAAGTACCCTTAACTCCAATTTCAGGCCTCTGGCCTCTAAAAGCATCTATACTCATACCCACACACACACACACACACACACACACACACACACACACACACACACACACACACACACACACCTTTAAACTTAAACTAAATCTTAGAGAGAGGCGGAAAGGAAACAGGGCTAGAAAACGGTCCAGCAGTTAAAAGCATTTGCTGCTCTTCCAAAGGGCTGGGGCTCAGCTCCTAGCACCCATAACTGCTCACACCTGGACCTGTAACTTCAGCTCCTGACTCTCTTCTGAACTCACAGGCATGCATACACATGGCCTACCTTCACACAGACACACATATAAGTACACATAAGAAAAACCAACTTTAAAAATAACCCCTTTTTTGAAAAGAGAATAGGAAATGACATAGACGTCTGTTAACAGGGTGCAGGTGAACAATGGGGGGATGGTTAGAAGACAGAGCCCGTAAGGTGCGTGAACTATTCTGGAGACAGTTTTGAAATACACTGAATATATTTGGCCTCCTAAGGGATAAGAAAGATGGAGCTCGTGTCTCCAGCTGGAGCGAATGATAACAGGACTAGCTAAAGCAGGGTCTACAAGAGAAATGGGTCAGAAGGCAGATTCTACTGCAGCTGTGGCATTAGCTATCCTTGACCCCAGGAGTAAATTGGGGGGGGGGGTGAAGTCAAAAGTTCCACTTTCCTTTTTAAATTTACCTCGCCTACTTATAAAACAGTCCAATTCAGAAGTGTCATCTCGGGCTGGAGAGATGGCTCACTGGTTAAGAGCATTACTGCTCTTCCAGAGGTCTTGAGTTCAAATCCTAGCAACCACATGGGGCTCACAACCATCTGTAATGATATCTGATGCCCTCTTCTGGTGTGTCTGAAGACAGCTACAGTGTACCTATAATAAATAAATAGATAAATAAATAAATAAATAATCTTATTTTAAAAGATGTCATCTCAAAGAACATAGGCTATTGATTCATCTCTGCATGCCAGAATCCAAGCTCTCCACAAGACATCTGAAGATCTAGTCCACATACTGGGTGGGTCCCTCCATGTATTTAAATTAGCATTGCTTTCCCTTTAGTCTCTGGAAATAGTGAATCTGCATAATCCCAGGGGGAATACAGTGAATAGATCAAGCTCAGGCTGTTGTCTGGAGGTTGATGTTTGCAAGAAAGAATGAAAGCTTCAGCCACATTAGCTAAACCAAATATCTATTTTACAAATCAATGTTGGGGAGATTGATAAGCTGTCATCATAGTCATCATTTGTTAATTAGGAAAGATAAGAAGTAGGAATCCAATGCAGGGGGTCTTGTGAGATCCAAGTTCCAACATCAGGAAAAGATGAGGGTCAAAGGAACCTGGAAGCTTAAAGAGATTGGATCCCTGGACAGATAAGAAGTTCTTTATTTACTCTACACGAAGGCCACTAAGCTGTCAAATTCCAGCAGGCACTAGGTACACACCAGCACAAATGGCAAATGATACACACACACACAGGCAGGCAAAAGACACACATGTTGATGGACAGATGGTCACACAGAGCAGACACATAGACCTACAGACTGACACATAGGACAAGGCTGGGGTTGGTGAAGGCATCTGGCATCAAGACCATACTATAAAATACCCAAGTAGAGGCGGAATGCTGTCAAGAATAGTTACAGAACAGCTTAGGTCACTGCTTAATTTTCGGTTCCCTGGGCATGTGGTTTCACCCATCTTTTACTGAGTCATAGCCTACCCCCAAGTCCAGCGTTAGCCACTTAGGCCCATGCTACACATCTGCATCAGGACCACGTCCTTTCCATGTGAACTGCCCTGTTTGTCCCTCTGTCTCCTGTAAGTCTCTTTCATCAGATTCTTACGGAATACTTTTTTGTTTTTGCCAATTTCAAGAACAGATCTTTTCCTTTCGTCTGGCATTATGTCACCAAAGTTAGGCCCTAGCATGATCAAGCAATAACTATTCCTTTAATTAGATTAAATGAGATTTCAGATAAATTTCTGGCAAGAGTTTTCTGATCCTGTTCAGTTATAATAAATGAGTTCTGGGGATTTATTGAGCTGACATTAGTGAATCCTTTAAATTACATGGTCCTCTATTCTCTCCTCACAAGCAAGCTCCATTCATTCCTCGTGAACTTAATAAATCTCTATGAATGTCAGCCTCTTATATATTCTAGGAAAAGCTGCAGAAAACAAAAACAGGAGAAACATCCCATTGTCACACAGTTTAACTGAGAGGGGGAAATGACATACACATTTATACATATTTTGGGCTAGAGAATGCTAAGTACCCAGGGGAAAAGACTAACTCAAGACTGCAATTTTAGATGTATTATAGAGAAAGATTAGAGCTCCTCATGAGGCATCCTGGATCGGCCTCACCAAAACGAGAAGAAAAGACTTTACAGACATGGCAGAGACACATGAAGCCCACAGTGAAAAGAAACTCAAGAGAAGGCAATGGAAGTACCACTGTGTACAGTGGGGGATTTCCTCCCATGTGTGAGAAGCAGGTAGTGGCCAATGTAGTTGGAACAGAGAAAAGGAGAGAGAACAAGAGATAAAGCCAAAGGAACTAAAAGGTGGGAGGCTAAGGGAATCAGGGGGTACTGGAAGAGACACTAATCAAACCTTTTCTAGTGATATAGCAGGTTGCAAAGCTCTTGAGGGACCAACCATGCTGAGGTCACAGAAGGCAGCTCAAACAATGTTGGCAAAACTTCCTCGGTGTTGAAGAAAAGTTTTTAAAGACTATCTCTTCCCAGGTGAGTGAGATGGCTCACTGGGTAAACATCCTTGCCACCGCACCTGATGACCCAAGGTTGTTCCTTGAAGCCCACATGGTGAAAGGAAAGAATCTGGCTTCTACAGGCACAGCATGACACACGTGTACAGGCCCCAACATATGCACTTGAGACACAGCCAGTAATAAATAAAATAAAAATTTGAAAAGAAATCCTTAATTTTATTTAAAATCTATCTATGAGACAAGAACAAATCAGAACTGAGTTGAACCTCTAACAAGCTGCTCTGAGATTTTCTAGGAAAGCAGTGCAGAGGTTTCGAGGGGTGACAGACTCTGGTCAAGAAACTGGGCAGATGGTGTACAATCTCTCGGTTGCTGGCAGCCTTGGATAAGGTATGGGAGATCTGCATGTGGTTTCCCCAGGCCAGCCTACTTCTGTTTTGAGCTTCCTCTCCCTGCTTTCCCCCTCCCCACCCCCTCCCCTACCTTCTCCTTTCTCTCCACCTCTCTAGTACTTTTCCCTGAGCAGGTTGTGGTCACGTGTGCCTGCAGTCTCATCCCTTGGGAGGCTGAGTCTGGAGGATCTCCCTGAGTTCAAACCCAGTTTGGACTGCATAGTGATATCTTACCTCAAAAGTATCATATAATGAATTAACTGATTAGACTTGGTCTTCACTCAGTTAAGCCTAAATCCTACTGCAGTTCAGTTCTGCAATCAGTTAATTCTCAGCTCACAGGAAAATTTTCATTACCTGAGACACTGCAGTTGAATAGACATGAGGAGTGGACAAAATGACCTGGTTGGGTTCTTCCATTTCCACCTGACCAGCAAGACCAGCAATACAGCACAGCCATGCCCTCCCAGCACTGTGAGTCAGCAGAGCCTCTCCATATGCAATATGTGTGATATTATACATATTTATATATATGAATATCATGTGTGTTTTATATATAATACACACGTTACATACAATACATGATATATATGTCTGTGTGTATATATATATATGTATATATATTTCCTATCCCAAAATTCCAAGCCACCTACCAAGAAAGTATTACCTCCAAAAGTACTTAGAGAAAAAAAGCGTCAGGCCCATAGCTTACCTGCCGTACAAATAATTCAAGGATGAAAATTCTAGATAGAGAGATAGGATAAATGGTCATGGAAATGGGCAAATTATATTTAGTGAGTCTTGGAAAAGGGCACAGCAGTACCAGTTTGCTGTTTCCCTCTTTCTAACTTGGGTGTAAGTGTAAAATTATTTATATAGAAATAAGATACAACTAAAATATGAACCGCTACATATTACATCTAGCATGTGTAGTAAGTATATAACTCCCTGTGTTTCCTTGCACAAAGAAAATTCTAACAGCACGGGCATTAAAGGTATACCATGGGCTTCTCATAGGGTGGAAAATATATTTCAATGTTAACTTTGTACATAGTGTGCATATTATTTCTGTAATAGTAAACAACTTTTAAGGAAAAAAAGTACTGTTCCACTTGGCATACTGCCTTACAGAGTAGGGATAGTAGTCTGCTCTACACAGCTCTCCATGCAGAAGTGCTTTGACCCATTCTCACAAAAAAAAAAAAAAGTTTAAGTGCCTTTGACAAGAACCCCTGGATTTTTTTTTCCCATCGCTTCAGCTTTAGACAAGATGATAAAACTATAACATGAGCACTAAATGACCAAGGGAAAGAGATGCTACAAGCTGGGTTCTCAGTCTTTAAGAGACCCTTTCCCCTTTTCCCAAACATAAACTGCTTTAACCTCTTTACTATCCCACTTCAGGGTTCCTTGAAGATGTGTCTCCATGCATCTTGATCGCGAGCCCTAGTTTGTAATAAATACTGGGATGTTGGCTAGGTTAAACACCCAGTCAGGCCCACTATATTGCTATTGGTCAGTATCACAAAGCCATTCCATTTATACAACCCTGGGATTTGAAAGAAATGACCCATGATCAGGGGACAGACCCTAAGATATGAGCCATACTTGAGGCTGCAGTCCAACAGACAATGACAGAATAATGAGGGAATACCATGACCTACATTTCCTCTGCTTATTGCCAACGTTAGAGTTAGGTTTTTATTTGATGTTCAGAATAATATGTAAAATCTTCTCAATAGCAGTGATCAGTTCCTGCTGTGTCTTTGCTAGCCTGTTATAATTCATTGTTTGCCATCATTCCAACTCAGCAAAGGATATCATTCACCCTTCCCTTCTTAACTAAGACTATGCTCCAGCTTTTTCAGAGTCCTGCCAGAGTGAGCATGCCGTCTAAATAGATAAACTCCTGCATGTAATTTATATCCCTCAATTACCTTCTCCATTAAACACTGAAAACTGGCAAAAGCCCTGGAAATACTTGTGGACTGATTTGCAAATTGCTACTCTGCCACCTTTTCACACAGAGAGCTCATCAGTTTTCTTCTCTTGATTCTTCTTAGCCAAAATGTTTAATCATTCCTACTCCTAAAAGTCCAGGAGCAATCTCGAACATCTCCTTAGACAACAGTCCTCACTGCCACCATTTTCAGAGACAAGAGTGTATTTGACAACATGAGGGTACTTAGTTGAAATGAAGTAGTTTATGACATTCTGTCTTGGAGGAGATAGAGGTTCATGAGAGTCTGCCTTGCCCAAAGAATCTATAGATAGTTGATACATGGATGGGAAAGGAGACATTTTCTTCACTGTAAGTGGGGAGGCATTTTCTTCAGTGTTATAGGCACTGGTAAGTTTCCAGTCTTCCTGCCAATAGCCGACCACTTATAGTTGTCAGATCAAGCCTCATGAAACTCCCTGAATGACAGAAAGAAACCACAGATGAAACGAAGTAAGAACCACTGGTTGACTGGTTGGAAAAAAGGTAATAAGTGGGGAAACAGGGAAACAAGGACAGTAAATATGACCAAAACACATTAGATTGGCTGGAGAGATGCTTCAGTGGCTAAGAGCACATACTACTCTTACAGAAGACCAGAGCTCAGTTTCTAGCACCTACATCAGGTGGCTCACAATCACTGACACTCCAGGTCCAAGGATCAGGTGCTCGATTCTGACCTCCTTTGTACCTACACATACATGCTCACAGACACACACACATAACTAGTAAAAACCAATATGTTTAATTTAAAAAATATCATATGGATGTGTTGAAATGCCATAATAAAATTTATTTTAAAAATTTAAATACTTCAGGGGCTGGAGATTGGGCTGTGGTTAAGAGCACTGACTGCTCTTCCAGAGGTCCTGAGTTCAATTCCTAGCAACCACATGGTGGCTCACAACCATCTGTAATGGGAACTGATGCCCTCTTCTGGTATGTCTGAAGACAAGTACAGTGTACTCCTATACATAAAATAAATATAATTTTAAAAAATTTAAATACTTCATGATGTGATTGGCCAGATTTCTTTCATGATACCATGAAGAACAATACAGAGGTTACGGAAAGGTGCACTAACTCTGGTAGTGAGTAACTTCCTATTATTCTCTAGGATACAGTTAACTTCAACATTGTAACCCATATAGAAAGCTTTTGGACACTATAAATCACCTTTTTCCTGGTCAACTTTCTTAGGGATTTAGTGCTGTGAACAGACACCATGACCACGGCAATTCTTTCTTTTTTTTTTTTTTTCCCTTTTTTTTTTTTTATTGAATATTTCTTATATACATTTGAGTGTTATTCCCTTTCCCGGTTTCGGGCAAACATCCCCTCCCCTCCCTTCCTCATGGGTGTTCCCTCCCCACCCTCCCCCATTGCGCCCTCATCCCAACAGTCTAGTTCACTGGGGTTCAGTATTAGCAGGACCCAGGGCTTCCCCTTCCACTGGTGCTCTTACTAGGATATTCATTGCTACCTATGAGGTCAGAGTCCAGGGTCAGTCCATGTATGTCTTTAGGTAGTGGCTTGGTCCTGGAAGCTCTGGTTGCTTGGCATTGTTGTACATATGGGGTCTCAAGCCCCTTCAAGCTCTTCAGTTCTTTCTCTGATTCCTTCAGGGGGTCCTGTTCTCAGTTCAGTGGTTTGCTGCTGGCATTCGCCTCTGTATTTGCTGTATTCTGGCTGTGTCTCTCAGGGGCGATCTACACTTCTGCACTTCTTTGCTTCATCCATCTTGTCTAATTGGGTGGCTGTATATATATGGGCCACATGTGGGGCAGGCTCTGAATGGGTGTTCCTTCAGTCTCTGTTTTAATCTTTGCCTCTCTATTCCCTGCCAAAGGAATTCTTGTTCCCCTTTTAAAGAAGGGTAAACATTCACATTTTGATCATCCGTCTTGAGTTTCATTTGTTCTAGGCATCTAGGGTAATTCAGGCATTTGGGCTAATAGCCACTTATCAATGAGTGCATACCATGTATGTCTTTCTGTGATTGGTTAGCTCACTCAGGATGATATTTTCAGTTCAACCATTTGCCTACAAATTTCATAAACTTCGTTGTTTTTGATAGCTGAGTAATATTCCATTGTGTAGATGTACCACATTTTCTGTATCCATTCCTCTGTTGAAGGGCATCTGGGTTCTTTCCAGCTTCTGGCTATTATAAATAAGGCTGCTATGAACATAGTGGAACATGTGTCTTTTTTATATGTTGGGGCATCTTTTGGGTATATGCCCAAGAGAGGTATAGCTGGATCCTCAGGCAGTTCAATGTCCAATTTTCTGAGGAACCTCCAGACTGATTTCCAGAATGGTTGTACCAGTCTGCAATCCCACCAACAATGGAGGTGTTCCTCTTTCTCCACATCCTCGCCAGCATTTGCTGTCACCTGAGTTTTTGATCTTAGCCATTCTCACTGGTGTGAGGTGAAATCTCAGGGTTGTTTTGATTTGCATTTCCCTGATGACTAAAGATGTTGAACATTTCTTTAGGTGTTTCTCAGCCATTCGGCATTCCTCAGCTGTGAATTCTTTGTTTAGCTCTGAACCCCATTTTTTTAATAGGGTTATTTGTCTCCCCTGGTCTAACTTTTTGAGTTCTTTGTATATTTTGGATATAAGGCCTCTATCTGTTGTAGGATTGGTAAAGATCTTTTCCCAATCTGTTGGTTGCCGTTTTGTCCTAACCACAGTGTCCTTTGCCTTACAGAAGCTTTGCAGTTTTATGAGATCCCATTTGTGATTCTTGATCTTAGAGCATAAGCCATTGGTGTTTTGTTCAGGAAATTTTTCCAGTGCCCATGTGTTCAGATGCTTCCCTAGTTTTTCTTCTATTAGTTTGAGTGTGTCTGGTTTGATGTGGAGGTCCTTGATCCACTTGGACTTAAGCTTTGTACAGGGTGATAAGCATGGATCGATCTGCATTCTTCTACATGTTGACCTCCAGTTGAACCAGCACCATTTGCTGAAAATGCTATCTTTTTTCCATTGGATGGATTTGGCTCCTTTGTCAAAAATCAAGTGACCATAGGTGTGTGGATTCATTTCTGGGTCTTCAATTCTGTTCCATTGGTCTATCTGTCTGTCTCTGTACCAATACCATGCAGTTTTTATCACTATTGCTCTGTAATACTGCTTGAGTTCAGGGATAGTGATTCCCCTGAAGTCCTTTTATTGTTGAGGATAGTTTTAGCTATCCTGGGTTTTTTGTTATTCCAGATGAATTTGCAAATTGTTCTGTCTAACTCTTTGAAGAATTGGATTGGTATTTTGATGGGGATTGCATTGAATCTGTAGATCGCTTTTGGTAAAATGGCCATTTTTACTATATTAATCCTGCCAATCCATGAGCATGGGAGATCTTTCCACCTTCTGAGGTCTTCTTCAATTTCTTTCTTCAGTGTCTTGAAGTTCTTATTGTACAGATCTTTTACTTGCTTGGTTAAAAGTCACCGAGGTATTTTATATTATTTGGGTCTATTATGAAGGGTGTCGTTTCCTAATTTCTTTCTCGGCTTGTTTCTCTTTTGTGTAGAGGAAGGCTACTGATTTATTTGAGTTAATTTTATACCCAGCCACTTTGCTGAAGTTGTTTTATCAGCTTTAGTAGTTCTCTGGTGGAACTTTTGGGATCACTTAAATATACTATCATATCATCTGCAAATAGTGATATTTTGACTTCTTCTTTTCGATCTGTATCCCCTTGACCTCCTTTTGTTGTCTGATTGCTCTGGCTAGAACTTCAAGAACTATATTGAATAAGTAGGGAGAGAGTGGGCAGCCTTGTCTAGTCCCTGATTTTAGTGGGATTGCTTCAAGTTTCTCTCCATTTAGTTTAATGTTAGCCACTGGTTTGCTGTATATGGCTTTTACTATGTTTAGGTATGGGCCTTGAATTCCTATTCTTTCCAGGACTTTTATCATGAAGGGGTGTTGAATTTTGTCAAATGCTTTCTCAGCATCTAATGAAATGATCATGTGGTTTTTTGTTCTTTCAGTTTGTTTATATAATGGATCCGTTGATGGTTTTCCGTATATTAAACCATCCCTGCATGCCTGGGATAAAGCCTACTTGATCATGGTGGATGATTGTTTTGATGTGCTCTTGGATTCGGTTTGCCAGAATTTTGTTGAGTATTTTTGCGTCAATGTTCATAAGAAATTGGTCTGAAGTTCTCTTTCTTTGTTGGGTCTTTGTGTGGTTTAGGTATAAAGTAATTGTGGCTTCATAGAAGGAGTTGGTAGTGCTCCATCTGTTTCAATTTTGTGGAATAGTTTGGATAATATTGGTATGAGGTCTTCTATGAAGGTCTGATAGAATTCTGCACTAAACCCGTCTGGACCTGGGCTCTTTTGGTTGGGAGACCTTTAATGACTGCTTCTATTTCCTTAGGAGTTATGGGGTTGTTTAACTGGTTTTTATCTGTTCTGATTTAACTTCGGTACCTGGTATCTGTCTAGGAAATTGTCCATTTCCTGCAGATTTTCAAGTTTTGTTGAATATAGGCTTTTTATAGTAAGATCTGATGATTTTTTGAATTTCCTCTGAATCTGTAGTTATGTCTCCCTTTTCATTTCTGATTTTGTTAATTTGGACACACTCTCTGTGTCCTCTCGTTAGTCTGGCTAGGGTTTATCTATCTTGTTGATTTTTCTCAAAGAACCAACTTTTGGTTCTGTTGATTCTTTCTATGGTCCTTTTGTTTCTACTTGGTTGATTTCAGCTCTGAGTTTGATTATTTCCTGCCTTCTACTCCTCCTGGGTGTATTTGCTTCTTTTTGTTCTAGAGCTTTTAGGTGTGCTGTCAAGCTGCTGACATATCCTCTTTCCTGTTTCTTTCTGCAGGCACTCAGCGCTATGAGGTTTTCCTCTTAGCACAGCTTTCATTGTGTCCCATAAGTTTGGGTATGTTGTACCTTCATTTTCATTAAATTCTAAAAGTCTTTAATTTCTTTCTTTATTTCTTCCTTGACCAGGTTATCATTGGTAGAGCATTGTTCAATTTCCCGTATATGTGGGCATTCTTCCCTTATTGTTATTGAAGACCAGCTTTAGGCCGTGGTGGTCGATACTTACGCATGGGATTATTTCTATCTTTCTGTACCTGTTGAGGCCCGTTTTTTGACCAATTATATGGTCAATTTTGGAGAAAGTACCATGAGGAGCTGAGAAGAAGGTATATCCTTTTGCTTTAGGGTAGAACGTTCTATAAATATCCGTTAAGTCCATTTGGCTCTTGACTTCTCTTAGTCTGTCTACGTCTCTGTTTAATTTCTGTTTCCATGATCTGTCCATTGATGAGAGTGGGGTGTTGAAATCTCCTACTATTATTGTGTGAGGTGCAATGTGTGTTTTGAGCTTTAGTAAGGTTTCTTTTACGTATGTAGGTGCCCTTGTATTTGGGGCATAGATATTTAGGATTGAGAGTTCATCTTGGTGGATTTTTCCTTTGATGAATATAAAGTGTCCTTCCTTATCTTTTTGATGACTTTTAGTTGAAAATTGATTTTATTTGATATTCTAGAATGGCTACTCCAGCTTGCTTCTTCGACCATTTGCTTGGAAAGTTGTTTCCCAGCCTTTCACTCTGAGGTAGTGTCTGTCTTTGTCTCTGAGGTGTGTTTCCTGTAGGCAGCAGAATGCAGGGTCCTCGTTGCTGTATCCAGTTTGTTAATCTATGTCTTTTTATTGGGGAGTTGAGGCCATTGATGTTGAGAGATATTAAGGAATAGTGATTATTGCTTCCTGTTATATTCATATTTGGATGTGAGGTTGTGTTTTGTGCTTTTCTTCTCTTTGTTTTGTTGCCAAGGCGATTAGTTTCTTGCCTCTTCTTGGGTATAGCTTGCCTCCTTATGTTGGGCTTTACCATTTATTATCCTTTGTAGTGCTGGATTTGTAGAAAGATATTGTGTAAATTTGGTTTTGTCATGGAATATCTTGGTTTCTCCATCTATGTTAATTGAGAGTTTTGCAGGATACAGTAGCCTGGGCTGGCATTTGTGTTCTCTTAGGGTCTGTAGACATCAGTCCAGGATCTTCTGGCCTTCATAGTTTCTGGCGAAAAAGTCTGGTGTGATTCTGATAGGTCTGCCTTTATATGTTACTTGACCTTTTTCCCTTACTGCTTTTAATATTCTTTCTTTATTTTGTCGTTTAGTGTTTTGACTATTATGTGTGGGAGGTGTTTCTTTTCTGGTCCAATCTATTTGGAGTTCTGTAGGCTTCTTGTATGCCTATGGGTATCTCTTTTTAGGTTAGGGAAGTTTTCTTCTATGATTTTGTGGAAGATATTTACTGGTCCTTTGAGCTGGGAGTCTTCACTCTCTTCTATACCTATTATCCTTAGGTTTGATCTTCTCATTGAGTCCTGGATTTCCTGTATGTTTTTTGGACCAGTAGCTTTTTCTGCTTTACATTATCTTTGACAGTTGAGTCAATGATTTCTATGGAATCTTCTGCTCCTGAGATTCTCTCTTCCATCTCTTGTATTCTGTTGGTGAAGCTTGTATCTACAGCTCCTTGTCTCTTCTTTTGGTTTTCTATATCCAGGGTTGTTTCCATGTGTTCTTTCTTGATTGCTTCTATTTCCATTTTTAATTCCTTCAACTGTTTGATTGTGTTTTCCTGGAATTCTTTCAGGGATTTTTGCGATTCCTCTCTGTGGCTTCTACTTGTTCTCTAAGGGAGTTCTTCCGTCTTTCTTGAAGTCCTCCAGCATCATGATCAAATATGATTTTGAAACTAGATCTTGCTTTTCTGGTGTGTTTGGATATTCCATGTTTGTTTTGGTGGGAGAATTGGGCTCGATGATGCCATGTAGTCTTGGTTTCTGTTGCTTGTGTTCCTCGCTTGCCTCTCGCCATCAGATTATCTCTAGTGTTACTTTGTTCTGCTAATTCTGACAGTGGCTAGACTGTCCTATAAGCCTGTGTGTCAGGAGTGCTGTAGACCTGTTTTACTGTTTTTTCTTTCCGCCAGTTATGGGGACAGAGTGTTCTGCTTTTCGTGTGTGTAGTTTTCCCTCTACAGGTCTTCAGCTGTTCCTGTGGGCCTGTGTCTTGAGTTCACCAGGCAGGTCACTTGCAGCAAAAAGTTGGTCTTACCTGTGGTCCCGAGGCTCAAGTTCGCTCATGGGGTGCTGCCCACGGGCTCTCTGCAGTGGCAGCAATCGGGAAGATCTGCGCCGCCTCTTCCGGGAGCCTCCGTGCACCAGGGTTCCAGATGGCCTCCGGTGTTTTCCTCTGGAATCAGTAATGTGTGCAGAGAGCAGTCTCTTCTGGTTTCGCAGGCGTGTCTGCCTCTCTGAAGGTTTAGCTCTCCCTCCCACGGGATTTGCGTGCAGAGAACTGTTTATCCGGTCTGTTTCCTTCAGGTTCCGGCGGTGTCTCAGGCAGGGCTCCTGCCTCTCCTGGGCCCTCTCCCACGGGAGCCCAGAGGCCTTATACAGTTTCCTCTTGGGCCAGGGATGTGGGCAGGGGTGGGCAGTGTTGGTGGTCTCTTCCGCTCTGCAGCCTCAGGAGTGCCCACCTGACCAGGCGGTGAGGTCTGTCTCCCACGGGCTCTGGGAGCAGAGACAACTCTTTCTTTTTAAAGATTTATTTTTGGGGCTGGAGAGATGGCTCAGCAGTTAAGAGCACCCAACTACTCTTGCAGAGGTCCTGAGTTAAATTCCCAGCAACCACATGGTGGCTCACAACCATCTGTAAAGAGATCCAATTCCCTCTTCTGGAGTATCCGAAGACAGCTACAGTGTACTTATATATAATAAATGAATAAATCTTTAAAAAAAAAAGATTTATTTATGTATATGCATACACTGCCGCTGTCTTCAGACGCACCAGGAGAGGGCAGCAGATCCCATTACTGATGGTTGTAAGCCACCATGTAGTTGCTAGGAATTGAACTCAGGACCTCTAGAAGAGCAGTCTTCCTCTAATATGCAGTTGGAGCCATGGGTCAATCCATGTATAGTCTTTGGGTAGTGGTTTAGTCCCGGGGAGCTCTGATTCGTTGGCGTTGTTGTTCTTATGGGGTTGCAAGCCCCTTCAGCTCTTTCAATCCTTTGTCTAATTCCTCCAAGGGGGGCCCCGTTCTTAGTTCAGTGATTTGCTGCTGGCATTCCCCTCTATTCAACATGCTCTGGCTGGGTCTCTCAGGAGACATCTATATCCCATTCCTATCAGCATTCACTTTTTAGCTTCATCAAATCTTATCTAGTTTGGGTGGCTGTATATATTTGGGCCACATGTGGGACAAGCTCTTAATGGCCATTCCTTCAGTCTCAGCTTCAAACTTTGCTTCCCTATCCACTCCTATGAATATTTAATATTAATATTTAAGAAGGAATGAAGCATCTGAACCTTGGTCATCCTTCTTCTGGAGTTTCATGTGGTCTGTGTATTGTATATTGGGAAATTCAAGCTTTTGGGCTAATATCCACTTATCAGTGAGTGCATACCATGTGTATTTTTCTGTGATTGGGTTATCTCACTCAGAATGATATTTTCTGCTTCAATACATTAGCCTATGACTTTGGTGAAGTCATTGTTTTTGGTAGTTGAGTAGTACTCCATTGTGTAGATGTACCACATTTTCTATATCCATTCTTCTGTTGAAAGGTATCTGGGTTCTTTCCAGTTTATTATAAATAAGGCTGCTATGAACATAGTGGATCATGAGTCTTTGTTATATGTTGGAGCATCTTTTGGGTATATGCCCAGGAGAGGTATAGCTGGGTCCTCAGGTAGTGCAATGTCCAATTTTCTGAAGAACCACCAGATTGATTTCCAGAGTGGTTGTACCAGTATGCAATCCCACCAACTGTGCAGGAGTGTTTCTCTTCTCCATATCCTCACCAGCATCTGTTGTCATCTGTGTTTTTGATCTTAGCCATTTTGACTGATGTGAGTTAAAATCTCGGGGTTGTTTTGATTTGCAATTCCCTTATGACTAAGGATGTTGAGCATTTCTTTAGGTGTTTCTCAACCATTCGATATTCCTCAACTAAGAATTCTTTGTTTACCTCTGTACCCAATTTCTAATAGGGTTATTTGGCTCTCTGGAGTCTGACTTCTTGAGTACTTTGCATATTTTGGATATTAGCTCTCTATCAGATGTAGGATTCGTAAAGATTTTTTTCCCAATCTCTTGGTTGCCATGTTGTCCAAATGACAGTATACTTTGTTTACAGAAACTCTACAGTTTTATGAAGTCCCATTTGTTGATTCTTGATGTTAGAGCATAAGCCATTGGTGTTTTATTCAGGAAATTTTCCCCAGTGCCAATGTGATCCAGACTTTTCCCCACTTTTTCTTCTATTAGTTTGAGTGTATCTGGTTTCATGTGGAGCTTCTTGATCCACTTGGACTTATGCTTTGTATAGAGCAAGAAAAATGGATCAATTTGCCTTCTTCTACATGCTGACCTCCAGTTGAACCAGCACCATTTGTTGAAAATGCTATATTTTTTTCATTGGATGGTTTTAGCTCCTTTGTCAAAGATGAAATGACCATAGGTGTGTGAGTTCATTTCTGGGTCTTCAATTCTATTCCACTGATCTACCTTCCTGACTCTGTGCCAATTCAATAAAGTTTTTATCACTATTGTTCTGTAATACTGCTTGAGGTCAGGGATGGTGATTCCCCCAGAATTTTGTTTATTGTTGAATATAGTTTTTGCTATGCTGGGTTTTTTGTTATTCCAAATGGATTTGCAAACTGCAAACTCTATGAAGAATTGAGTTGGGATTTTGATGGGGATTGCTTTGAATCTATAGATTGCTTTTGGCAAAATGGCCGTTTTTACTATATTAATCCTGCCAATCCATGAGCATGGGAGGTCTTTCCATCTTCTGAGATCTTCAATTTCTTTCTTCAGAAACTTGAAGTTCTTGTCATACAGATTGTTCACTTGCTTGATTAAAGTCACACTGAGATATTTTATATTATTTGGGACCAGTGTGAAGGGTGTCATATGCCTAATTTCTTTCTCAGCCTGTTTATCCTTTGATTAGAGGAAGGCTACTGATTTATTTGAGTTAATTTCTTAACCAGCCACTTTGCTGAAGTTGTTTATCAGGGTTAGTAATTTTCTGGTGGAACTTTTGGGCTCACTTAAGTATACAATCATATCTGCAAATAGTGGTATTTTAACTTCTTCCTTTCCAATTTATATCCCTTGAACTCCTTTTGTCTGATTTCTCTTACTAGGACTTCGAGTATATATTGAATAAGTAGGAAGAGAGTGGGTAGCCTGGTCTACTCCCTGATTTTAGTGGGATTGCTTCAAGTTGCTCTCCATTTACTTTAATGTTAGCTACTGGTTTATTGTATATTGCTTTTACTATGTTTAGGTATGGGCCTTGAATACCTGATCTTTCCAGGACTTTTATCATGAAGGGGTGTTGAATTTTGTCAAATGCTTTCTCAGCATCTAATGAAATGATCATGGGTTTTTTTTTCTTTGATTCTGTTTATATAGTGAATTACGTTGTTGGATTTCCATATATTGAACCATCCCTGCATCCCTGGGATGAAGCCTACTTGATCATGATGCGTGATCGTTTTGATGTATTTTTGGATTCAGTTTGCAACAATTTTATTGAATATTTTTGCATCAATATTCATAAGGAAAATTGGTCTGAAGTTCTCTTTTTTGTTGGGTCTTTGTGTGGATTACATATAAGCATAATCATGGCTTCACAGAAAGAATTTATTAGTGCTCCATCTGTTTCTATTTTGTTGAATAGTTTGGACAGTATTGGTATGAGGTCTTCTATGAAGGTCTGATAGAACTGTGCACTAAACTCATCTGTTTCTTGGCTCTTTTTTGATGGGAGACTTTTAGTAACTACTTCTATTTCTTTGGGAGTTATGGAGTTGTTTAGATGGTTTATGTGTTCCTGATTTAACTTAGGTACCTGGTATTTGTCTAGAAAATTGTCCATTTCCTTCAGACTTTCCAGTTTTGTTGAATATAGGCTTTTTTAGTAGGATATGATGATATTTGAATTTCCTCAGATTCTGTTGTTATGTCTCTCTTTTCATTTCTGATTTTGTTAATTTGTATAGACTCTCTGTGCCCTCTGGTTAGTCTGGCTAAGGGTTTATCTATCTTGTTGATTTTCTCAAAGAACCAGCTCCTGGTTTTGTTGATTCTTTCTATAGTCCTTTCTGTTTCTACTTGGTTGATTTCAGCCCTGAGTTTTATTATTTCCTGCCTTCTTCTCATCTTGGGTATATTTGCTTCTTTTTGGTTTAGAGCTTTTAGGTGTGTTGTTAAGCTACTGATGTGTGCTCTCTCCTGTTTCTTTTTGCAGGCAGTCAGAGCTATGAGTTTTCCTCTTAGCACAGCTATCATCATGTCCCATAACATTGTGCCTTTATTTTCATTAAATTCTTGGAAGTCTTTAATTTCTTTCTTTATTTCTTCCTTGATCAAGTTATCATTGAGTAGAGCACTGTTCAACTTCCCTGTATATGTGGGGTTTCTGTCATTTTTCTTGTTATTGAAGACCAGACTTAGTCCGTTGTGATCTTTAGGATGCATGGGATTATTTGTACCTTCTTATATCTGTTGAGGCCTGTTTTATGACCAATTATATGGTCAATTTTGGAGAAGGTACCATCAGGTGCTGAGAAGAAAGTATATCCTTTTGTTTTAGGATGAAATGTTCTTTAAATATCTGTTAAGTCCATTTGTTTCATAACTTCTGTTCATTTCTCTATGCTTCTGTTAAATTTCTGTTTCCATGATCTGTCCATTGATAAGAGTGGGGTGTTGAAATCTCCTACTACTATTATGTGAGGTACAATGTGTGCTTTGAGCTTTAGTAAGGTTTCTTTTATGTATGTAGGTGCCCTTGAATTTGGTGTATAGGTATTTAGGATTGAGAGTTCATCTTGGTGGGTTTTTCCTTTGATGAATATGAAGTTTCCTTCCTTATCTTTTTTTTCCGTTTTTATTAAATTGGGTATTTCTTATTTGCATGTCAAATGTTATTCCCTTTCCCTGTTTCCTATCCATCAGCCCCGAGTCCTTCCCCCTTCCCTTCTACATGGGTGTTCCCCTCCCCATCCACCCCGCATTACTGCCCCGCAACAATCCCTTACACTGGGGTCCAACCTTGGCAGGACCAAGGGCTTCACCTTGCACTTGTGCCCCACAAGGCTATTCACTGCTACATATGGAGTTGGAGCCCAGGGTCAGTCCATGTATAGTCTTTCTTCCTTATCTTTTTTGACGACTTTTGGTTGATAGTCGATTTTATTCACTATTAGAATGACTACTCCAGCTTGTTTCTTTGGATCATTTGCTTAGAAAGTTGTTTTCCAACCTTTGATCCTGAGGTAGTGTTTGTCATTGTCCCTGAAGTATGTTTCCTATATACAGCAAAATGCTGGGTCCCTGTACATATCCAGTCTGTTGGTCTATGTGTTTTTATTGTGGAATTGAGTACATTGATGTTAAGAAATATTAGGAATAGTGATTATTGTTTCCTGTTATTTTCTTATTTAGAGGTGGAATTATGTTTGTGTGTCTCTTTTCTTTTGATTTTATTGCAAGATTACTTTCTTTTCTAGGGTGTAGTTTCCCTCCTTGTGTTGGAGTTTTTCATCTGTTATCCTGTGTAGGGCTGGATTTGTAGAAAAATATTGTGTAAATTTGGTTTTGTCATGGAATATCTTGGTTTCTCCATCTATGTTAATTGAGAGTTTTGCTGGATATAGTAGCCTGGGCTGGCATTTGTGTTCTCTTAGGGTCTGTATGACATCTGCTCAGGATCTTCTGGCTTTCATAGTCTCTGATGAGAAGTCTGGTATAATTCTGATAGGTCTGCCTTTATATGTCACTTGACCCTTTTCCCTTATGGTTTTTAATATTCTTTTTTCTTTTGTGCATTTGGTGTTTTGACTATTATGTGATGGGAGGAGTTTCTTTTCTGGTCCAAACTATTTGAAGTTCTGTAGGCTTCTTGTATGTTTATGGGCCTCTCTTTCTTTAGGTTACAGAAGTTTTCTTCTATAATTTTGTTAAAAATATTTATTGGTCCTTTAAGTTGTGAGTCTTCACTCTCTTATATACCTATTATCCTAGGTTTGATCCACTCATTGTGTCCTGGATTTCCTGGATGTTTTGAGCATGGAGTTTTCTGCATTTTACATAATCTTTGACAGTTGTGTCAATGTTTTCTATGGTATCTTCTGACCCTGAGATTCTGTCTTCTATCGCTTGTATTCAGTTTGTGATGCTTGCATCTATGACTCCTGATCTCTTCCCTAGGTTTTCTATCTCCAGGGTTGTTTCTCTTTGTACTTTCTTTATTGTTTCTATTTCTATTTTTAAGTCCTGGAAAGTTTTGTTCAGTTCCTTCACTCGTTTGGTTGTGTTTCCCTGTAATTCTTTAAGGGATTTTTGTGTTTCTTCTTTAAGGGCTTATATTTGTTTATTTGTGTTGTCCTGTATTTCTTTAAGGGAGTTATTTATGTCCTTCTTAAAGTCCTCCATTATCATCATAAAATGCATGATTTTTATATCTAACTCTTGCTTTTCTGGTGTGTTTGGATATCCAGTATTTGCTTTGGTGGGAGAGCTGGGCTCTGATGATGCCAAGTAGTCTTGGTTTCTGTTGCTTATGTTCCTGTGCTTGCCTATTGCCATCAGGTTGTCTCTGGTGTTAGCTTGTCTTGCTGTCTCTGACAGTCAGTTGACCCTCCTGTATGCCTCCTATAGGAGTGTCCGCACTCCTGTAGACCTGTTTTCTTTCAACCAGATCTGGCAACAGAGAGCTCTGCTCTCAGGTGTGTAGGCACTCCAGGCGACTGTTTTTCAGCTGTTCGCGCAAGCAGACACCTGAAGGGACCTGCCACTGACTGCTCCTAGATCCCTGTGCCCAGGGGGTACAGATGGGACCAGGTGATTTCCCCTTGGGTTGGGAATGTGGGCAGAGAGTTGTCTCCTCTGAGTTCTCAGGAGTGTCTGCACTTCTGAGGGTCCAGCTTCTCCCCCCCCCAACGGGATTTGGGTACAGGGAGCTGTGTGACTGGTTCAGTTCAGTTCCAGGCGCAGTCTGGAACCAGGAGGTTCCTGCTGCTGACTGCTCCTATAATCCTGTATCCAGAGGCACTACGCAGTTTCCTCTTGGGCCAGGGATATGGGAGAGGTGGACAGAAGTGGCAGATTGTCCTGCAGTCTCAAGATTGTCCAAACTTCTGGGTGCTCAGCTCTCTCCCCCACAGGATTTGGGTACAGGCACAAGGCAACTCTTATAAGGAAAACATTTATTTGGGGCTGTCTTATAGGTTCAGACATTCAGTCCATTATCACCAAGGAGAGAACACAGCAGGCAGGCAAGTTACAGGAGGAGCTGAGAGTTCTATATCTTCCTCTGAAGGCTGCTAACAGAATAGTGCCTTCCAGGAAGCTAGGATGAGGTTTCTTAGAGCCCACACACACAGTGACACACCTACTCCAGCAGGGCCACACCTTCTAATAATGCCTGTCCCTGGGCCAAGCATATACAAGCTATCACATCACTTGAATCTAATATATTTTTCTCACCCACAGAATAAGAAAACTTCCTCCTGTCCTAACAGATTTCTTTCTAAGCTAAGCATGGTGGTACATGCCTTTAATACCAGTATTCCAAAGATGAGGCAACAAGATCTCATAGCCAGCCTCTTCTACAAAACGTCTGTTTTGGGCTCCACAGAGAAACTCTGCCTTTGAAACCCAATGGAAAAATATGTGTGGAAGGGTGGCAGTGAGAGAGGGAGAGAGGGCCACAGTACTCATGTGTCTGTCAAAGACAACTTTCAGGACTCAGTTTCCACCTTCCATCTTACCAAGGTTCCTTGTTTCTCCTATTAGAATCTGCCCTTCAAGCTTCTAGGCAATTCTCTTGTCTCTGCCTCCTATCCCATTGTAGGAGTGTTGGGATAAAAAAGTATACGACCAGCTTTTTTAGGTGGTACAGGTAATACGATGGGATCAGCTGGCCTGGGTCTTGTTATATAGACCAGAGTGGTTTCAAATGCACAAAGATCTTCCTTCCTCTGACTTGTGGGTGCTGAGATTAAAAGTGTGTCCCATCAGGCCTGGCCACCACCAGCTTTTTATGTGACGTGTGGGGATTTGAACCCAGGTCAGCATTTTGCAGTGAAAGCATTCACTGCTAAACTATCTCTTGGCCCACAAATCCTGTTCAAGTTTTTAAAAAGAAATATAAAAAAATTAGTTCTCTGATCCTAAGCCATGAGGTCTGCCTTTACACTGTGAGATAGTATCAGCATTCCACATTCAGGCACATCTTAGGGTTTCTATTACTACAAAGAGATACCATGACCAAGGCAACTCATAAAGGCTAACATTTAAATGGGAGTGGATTGCAATTTCTGAAGTTCAGCCCATTATCATCTTGGCAGGAAGCATGGCAGCTTGCGTGCAGATGTGACACTGGGGGAGCCAAGAGTTTTACATCTTGATCCAAAGGCAGCCAAGGGGAGACTATCTCGTTGGGCATAGCTTGAGTTTAAGAGACCTCACAGTTTGCCTTCACAGTGATACATTTTCTCTAACAAGGCCACACTTCACTGGAGTTTCATTTCCTATGAGCCAAACATTCAAACCCATGAGTATATGGGGGGCAAACCATTCAAATCACCACAAAGCTGTTCCAGGATTTTAGGGGCTTTAACTGTATGGTATTTGCGGGTGCTTTACTGGAGAAGTGATGCAAAAAATCAGATATGAAGAAGAGTATTTATTTAGAATGAGAAACATGTAAAACTCTGAATGTTTTAAAAGCTCACTAAAGTAAAATGGTCAACGTTTCTTTGCTATTTATTCAATTGGGAGATGAACTGAGAGAGGTTAGCTTCACTCCTCTGAAATACAGGCTGGCTCTCAAGATGAGATGGGCCATCCACTGTGGCAGCCGTGACATTCTAGAACATGTATAGTTAAGTCAATACTTTTACTCAGGCCTCTTGGAACACTTAGAGCACATCCTTCATGCTTTGAGGAAACATAGACATTGCCAGGAAGCCATATGAAAGTAACTACAGCTCGTCAAATTGCCTTCAAAATAGAAGTGAGGGTTTTGGGTTGCTTTCATTTATATTTTTCTCATTTTTTTCATTGGTTATTTTATTTCTTTATATTTCAAATGTTATCTCCCTGCCAAGTTTCCCCTCCACAAACCCCTATTTCCCGCTTCACTTGCCCTGCCTCTATGAGGCTGTTCTCCCACCTACTCACCATCACCTCAGCACCATACCGTTCCCCTACCCTGGGGCATTGAGCCTCCACAGGACCAAGGGACTCCCCTCCCAGTGATGCATGATAAGGTAATTCTCGATACATATCTAGCTGGAGCGATGGTTCCCCCCCCCCATGTGTACGTTTTGGCTGGTGTTTTAGTCTCTGGGAGCTTGGGAGGGGTGTGTCTGGTTGGTTGATGTTGTTCTTCCTATGAGGTTACAAAACCCTTCAGCCCCTACAGTCCTTGCCCTAACTTCTTCGTTGGGGTCCAGGTGCTCAGTCTGATGCTTGGCTGTGTACATCTGCATCTGCATTGATCAGGTTCTGCTGTATCAGAAGACAGCTATACCAGGCTCCTGTCAGCAAGCACTTCTTGGCATCATCAATAGTGTCTGGGATTGGTGTCTGCATATGGAATGGATCCCCAGATGGACCAGTCTCTGGATGGCCTTTCCTTCAATCTCTGCTCCACTGTTTCCCTGCATTTCCTTTTAACAGGACGAATTCTGGATTAATATTTTTGAGGTAGGTGGGTGGCCCCATACCTCAATTATTTCATTATTTTTAAATTCTGCTGATTGTGTGACTATAGGTTGAGTGTGTACACATGAATGGCAGTATCTGTAAAGCCCAGAGACATCAGATTCCCCTAAAGCTAGAGTTACAGGAGGGTATGGGTTCTAGGAGTTGAACTCAGGTTTTCTATAAGAACAAAATGAGCTCTTTTGAAATATCTCTTTAGTCCTTGGTTTTCTTTTTTTCTTTTATTTATTTTTTTAGTATTTGTATGCATAAAATGTGTAGTGTGAGAGCTGTGATATGTGCTTGCCACGGCTGGTAAATGGAGGTCAAAGGTGACAACATTCAGATGCCAGTTTGCTCCTTCCATCATTAGTTCCCACAAGCAAACCAGCTCCTCCAGGTCTGTCATCCCCGTTTATCTCGATGGGCCCAGAAGAAAGGATTTGAATGCTCTCTGCAAAAAGAAATTAAAAATTTGACTCATGGATATACTAACTGTCCTTCTCTGATTATTATACAAGACATGTATATACTAAAAGATAACACTGTACCCTATTAATATGAACAATTTGTGTTAAAGATAAAATGAAACTAAAATATATAAATAACTCTTGCTGTTGCATATAGATTCCCCGTCCTGAAAGACAGGTTTCTCTGAGCAGCCTTGGCTATCCCGGAACTCACTCTGTAGACCAGGCTGGTTTTGAAATCAGAGATCCACCTGCCTCTGCCTCTGGAGTGCTGGAACTCAATGCATGTACCACCACTGCCCAGCTTCATATAGTTTTAGAGATTATAAATCCTGATTTTTTTTTGTTCCGTTTTGTTTTTAAGGAAAAAAAACTAAAAAGAAAAATTCTGCCTTACAGCAAGGACTCAGCAATGTCATTTACTGTCATTATGAGCTATCATCTAAGACAATAAAAACTGTTTTGTCTTGGCTACTTCAGGGTGTTCAGAGTTCTTATAATTCTAACCTGATATATATTGGTTTTGAGGGTTGTATGTGATGATGCGTGTGACACTGGGTATTTAAGTTTGATCCCCATACCTGCTAGGCAAGCTCCCTCTCACTGAGCTTCATCTCCCTCTTTTTCTTTTGTGACCAAGTTTAATAAGTTATTTAACAGCTTGTAATCCATCCTCACCCAAACGTCTCACCATCACTTCTTTAACATGTACGGAATTTATTATTAGGCATTAGTAGAGCTATCTGATAATGCTAAAAACCCACTAAATAGAGCATGGCATTTAGACTGTTAATTTCAGCCTCTCTATACGTGTTGGATATTTACTCTAAATACCTATCACATTGAATAAAGATTACTTTCTAAGATGTGTTTTAAAGCCTCTCCCTTGTGTCTACTGAATTAGCAGTCAAATACTAAACCATAGCAGTCTTTCATTAGAATCTCGGAAACACACAACGCGATATGGAGGAAGCTTGGCAATCAATTTGACAAGGGCGAAATTTAAGTAAGAGTCCTTGCTTAATACACTGAACCCAATGTGAAGATGTGAGATAGAGACTCAGCCCTCCCTTCAGCACTGCAGTCAATGCATGCTCCTGCTCCTACACCAGCTGGCAGTCATGAGCTTCCAGAAGCATCCTCACTGCACGTGGGCTGAGCTGGGCTAAGCTTTGAACCAGCTGGCACCCCTTCCCTCCTTGGGCATGAGTCTAAAATCTCCTCTTAGACACAGATGCATCGGCACAAAATTTGTCCTCAGGCCCAAGAACTGAGATTTTTGGCTACGTTTGTGTAATATGTCATTCCAACACAGTGATTGGAACTGCAGGGGTGGAAATTTTGTTAAAATACAGCAGGCAGAGGAAAAAGAATTCAGACACTCTTGGCTTCAGAGCCACAATTCTAAGAAGGAGTGGGAGAAACGGGTGGGGGCTTTCTGTAGGAAATTCTGGAATAATACAAAATGCCAAACTGCTAATAACAGTTATCTGCTAAAGAAAGAGTTACTGGGAGGTTTTTCATTGTATATCTCTAAAACTTTAAGTATTTAGACATATGCATTACTTATAAGATCAGAAAAATAAAAATAATTAGTAAGCATGACACATTCACAATTTATTAATCAGAAATCACACCCTAGGTCTTCTTATTTAACTGTGAGGGACAGGTTTGAGTGAGAATGCAGATATGTTTGTCACAGTACACATAGAATAATCTCTATTAGTCCTCATCTTCTATCTTGTTTTGGGGGAGGTGGGTAGGCGGAGAAGTCTCTCTTGTTTGCTATGTGTGGTAGTTTGAATATGCTTGGCCCAGGGAGTGACATTATTTGGAGGTGTGATCTTGTTGGAGTGGGTGTGGTCTTGTTGGAGTAGGTGTGGTCTCGTTGGAAGTAGTGTGTCGCTGTAGGTGTGGCCTTAAGACCCTCATCCTAGCTGCCTGGAAGCCAATCTTCTCCAACCTGCCTTTGGAACAAGAGCTGGAATTCTCAGCTTCTCTAGCCCCATGTCTGTCCGGATGCTGCCATGCTCCCACCTTGATGATAGTGGAGTGAACCTCTTAAGGTGTAAGCCATTCCAACTAAATATTGTCCTTTATAAGAGTTGTCTTGGTCATGGTGTCTGTTCACAGCAGTAAAACCCTAAGACACCATGCTACTATAAACCCTAGGCAAGCTAGCCTACAAGCTTATGAGGAAATTCTCCAATATCTTGCCTTAGGGGTGCTGGGATTACAGATGCAAGCCTCTGTCTCTGGGTTTTACAAAGTGTTTCAGGGTTTTTTTTTTTCTTTTTATTTCTATGAAGAGACACCATGGCGACCTGCGGGCAAACATGGTACTAGAGAGGAGCTGAGAGTTCTACATCTTGATCTGTGGGCAGCAGAAAAAAACAGTGAGCCCCTAGGCCTGGCTTGAGCTTCTGAAAACTCAAAGCCTGTCTCTAGTGACAAACTTCCTCCACCATGGCTACACCTACCCCATCAAGGACATGTCTTAATAGTGCCACTCCCTATAATCTACAGAGGCCATTTTTATTCAAACCTTCACACACAGGTCTCAGGAATCTGAACTAAGGTCATAAGGCAATTTCCTCACTGAGCCATCAACCTGGATCCTTACTTTTTAAACCACTGGCAGGAAATATCTTCCCTCTGCTTTCCATGTGTGAGGAAGAGATTGTCCTTCCCTTCATAGATCCATTGATTCCTTGTCTTTTTTGTGGAATGCACCCCTCACCCATACAGTGGGTTTGGTTGATATTCACGCTAAGACCAGATAGCAAGTATAAAATAAAGACTTTTAGTTCATCTTCAATAGTACAGGATATTCTTTAAGCCAATAGTGCTGGAGAGAAATCATTTCATTAATGAAGATATTTGGCCAACATACTGAATGGAGACTTTCACCTGGCACAGCAAATAAAACGTCTGTGATAAAATGCTATAGAGATAAATGATAGTTTCTTATTCAGAGCTCATCAGAGATGATCTAATTTGCTCCATAGACTCTAACTTGAAAGCTAATGCCATGATAAATTTTAATTGTGTGGATGGAGCCAACTTCAAAGCTATATTAATTATACATTTAAGCTCTACATACAAGCTCATACATTACAATATGCTCAGAACATGTAAAATATAGTGAGGCAAATTAAAATATGCCAATTTCCTCAGCCATTATTTGCCTTTGATATACTATAGTTATTTCAGCCCAGTTTATAAACATTAAATTATTGCTGTACTTTCTTAGCTACTTTGCATCCTTAGAGAGCGCTTCATGGTCTGGTTAACTCTCTGGCAAGACATTTTACTTCTGCAGACTACCAAGCGGATACTCAGAATGCCTCTTCTCATCCAAAATAAGTATTCTTATGAGAAGAGTGAATGCTGAAACTATCAGCCTTCATGTCCCGAAGTCTGCCACGGTGTCTACCCAACCAACAGCCTTCCTGTGTTACACTGTGATACTCTCACATTTTCATCCCTAGTATAATACAACATAACTCACCGAAGTCCCACTATATTCAGGCATGCATTCTCTGCTTCAGAAGCAGTCTCAACGCCTCTAAGGAAAGCAGCTATCAGCAAATTCCTACCACTTGATGACAAAAGAGCCTCATCAGATATCATGTCATGTCAAGAAAGTCTCTCACAGTGACTCACCCTTGAGGAGTCTGTACCCACTCTTCGGGATGCTTTACTTCCTGTGACTCTCAAAGAAACCCATGCTTTCCCGTGTCTCCTCTTGCTGCCTAACCTCCACATGCAAATCTATATTGAAATGTTTTTATTAAATGGCAACTCAGAGAGAGAGAAGCTGAATTAAGTGATACGTTTAATATGATAGTGAGTGTTATACCTATGTGTATATCACATTGGAAACATTGAAGGCACACATCTGTCATCCCAACACTGAGAAGGATGAAGGCTAAGGATTGTGAATTTGAGATTACCGCAGGCTAAAGTATGAAGCTCTAACACCAAAGAAAGAAAGAAAGAAAGAAAGAAAGAAAGATAGATAGATAGATAGATAGATAGATAGATAGATAGAAAGGAAGGAAGGAAGAAGGGTGCTAGAAGAGAGCAGAGACATACATATATTCAAATGAAAAATTATAGGCTTGAACCTAGGGATCAGCAGATGAAAACACTTGCCATGATCTTGCTGCCCACCAGAATTAGGTGATAAAACTCCATCACTGCATCATGTACCTTGGTTTCAGAAGAAAGAAACAAAGTTAGAACTGAGATGGGAAGTTCTTCCTCGATCTCTAGCATTCGAGGCCAAATGATATCATCCAAGCTACGAGGAGAGGAAAATCATCAGCAGTCTTACAAAACTGTGAACACTTCGACCTATAGCGTCAGCCTGCCAGCCACAGTGTGGATTGGTGCGTGTGGCATGACCACTATGAGAGTAACCACACATTTTCTGGTTGGCCTGATTCACAGGAGGGATTCATACCTAGTAGTACAAACCAGGTCAAAAGCCCATGCCTGAGAACGCCAAGGACCTTAGTGGGGAACCTACTACTGATTTGACATGAAATCAAACTGCTTTCAGAATGTTTATGGTTAAACTTTAAAAAATGATACTCTCAGCCTCTATAAGAGAAGCTTCTTTTTGCAGTGAATTACAGTAAATGCAGATTCATAGCTGCTCAAGATGTTAAGAAAAAGCGACTACCGGAATGCTCAGCCCCAAACATAATATTTATTCTACTTTTTCTAAGGTTCAAGGAGTATTTTGGAAGAAGATACAGAAAGAATATAAGAGCTGAATAATAGAAGGGAGGGCTACAAAATGCTATTTATTTTCTGGGCATGATGCAGCCATTGAAATTATGAACTCACAGAACCTGTGATTGTTTGTACCAGACTTGCACAAGACCAATGATGTCAACGGTCATTTAGGGACTATTTGGCTATTGATGGATGCTGGAGGAGGGTGAGTCACTGACCAGGATTATGTGTCCACTGGAGTGTGTACTAGCCTCCAGGGGATAGTTCCTCACCTTCTGTCATGTGGATGGTCCTGGTTAAACTCTGAAGTTCACAAAACAAAAGATGTGAATGTAGGAAAGGGACTTCTGGGATGAGAGGCTGGCAGAAGTAAGAGAGAAGTAAGAGAGGAGGCAAGGTGGTAGTAATCAAAATGTACTATATGCATACATGAAATTGTCAAAGAATAGATTTGTTAAATAAGACATATGAATGTCACTGGACATGCTTGCTTTTCCTTGACAATAATGAAAATTCTCCAGAGTCTTTTCATTCAATGTAATGTTGACATTATGCACTAATTAATTTGTAGTTCTGGAGATCTAGCCTGTGTCTCACACAGACAGTACCTAGTACTCAGCGATCACAGTCTAATATCCTTACTGTATTGTAATTGAGGGTGTTTAATGCCTCACTGAGCATTAATGCTGAGTCTATTTTCCAGTTCCTGGTTACTCCCATAGGGGTCATCTAGGAGAAGGCAGAGAAAAGAAAGCTTCTTCAAAGGTATGGCACCACTGTAAACTTAAAATATGAAAACAGGAGACTGCCACCAATTGCATTCCCAATAGCAGCTTCTTCTAAGGAATACTGAGAGGCATATTTCTTCATCCACTGTGTGAGTCACCGAAAGGGCTAGTGGTCAGAAAACGTTGACTTGGGCCAAGCATTGCAGCACAGACCCATGATCCCAACACTTAGGAAGCTGAGGGAGGATAGTGGCAAAGGCTGAGGCCAGCCTAAGCTATATAGTGAGGTTCTATCTCAAAATCTAAAAGGAAAAAAAGTAATGGGAGGGGGATGGAGGGAGGGAGGAATGGAGGAAGGGGATGGAGGGAGGGAATAATGGAGGAAAGGGGTAGAAGGAGGGAGAATGAAGGAAGGGGTGGAGGAAGTGAGGGATGGAGGAAGGGGATGGGGATGGAGAGGGCAGGGATAGAGGGAGGAAGGGATACTCTTGAGCTCGAGAACCACACTTCTCATCATCAGCCCATAGTACCTTGGATAAGCCCTGCAATCTCTGAGCCTTACATTATTCCTTCCTTGTAGTGTAATAACAGATCAGTGAGCTGCTGTTTCCCAAGGTATTTATTTTAATGTTAACTACTTGAATAGTGTTTACATACAATCATTAAATATGTTTTGAAAGAAGAGATGAGACATTAGAAAGAAGACAATGGAGGTCTTTATAGATACATAGGCCGTATATCTTCCAAACTGCAACATCATTCCCTTCTGGAAGGAAGCTTTAAAAGACTCAGGAAGGAAGAGGAAGTGACAACTTTCCTCAAGCCCCTCCCCTAGTCCCCTCTTCCAGCTTGTGGAAGCAATTCCTGGAGAGAAGACATTCTTCCACGAGCTGTGCTTCCTGCATATCATGAAAAGTGCTCGAGCCAGCGGGGCAGGTTTTCTGAGACATTGTGGTGCTAGGTTGGGCTTTTCTCAGTGATGCCCGGGTTTCCAGACATCTATGTTCCTGTATATAACCCTGATAAACTCACTGCTTCACAAAACTGAACTTGGTTGAACTGTTTCTTTGGTCCATTGCCAATGTCCTATTTTGGGTAAATAAACAGTTGTATGTGCCTCTCCAGAAAAAAAAAGTCATTCGATAAAAGTAAAAATAATTTCAAAGTATAGATTCTATCTCTCAGCAGTGTTCTCTAGGCAGTTTCATTTCCTTAAACACTGTGTTTTTAGGCCATACGGGTTGTGTAAGCATAAATAAGAGGCCATGATTTCATATCTCTGTGCCTTTCCTTGAAAGACTTTTGACTTCTTGGTGACTGATGTAACTCCCTGTCAGAATCCAAATGCAGACTTGCATATACCTATCCATCCTAGCACTTGGGAGTTGGGACCAGCCGATCTCTGTAGTGTAAGACTAACATAGTTTATATAGTGAGTTCCAGGCTAGGCAAGGCAACAAAGTCCTGGAGGAGGAGGAAGAGGAGGGAGAGGAGGAAGAGAAGGAGGAGGAGGAAGAGGAGGAGGAGGTGGTGGTGGTGGTTCTGGAGAGGAGAACAATGACAAAGAACAGGAGGACAAGGAAGGAAGGAAGGAAGGAAGGAAGGAAGGAAGGAAGGATCTACTTTAATGTTCTTCTCTCAGGAAGACCTTAGAGAGCTACAATGGGCTATAGGTATGGAAAGATACTGGCTTTTCTCATGTGTTCCCAACTCCTTGATATCTAGAGAGTGAACATCTCTCTGGCTACAATCAATTTCACTGCTGTGGATTGGTTCTAATGCTATTTGTGTTAATTCGGCTCCCAAAAATCACACAAAAATTCGCATGTCTGCATGGGAGACGCTGATGGTCCCTGTCCCAGCTGGTTCAAATTGGTAAATAAAGTTGCAGGCCACCAATGGCTGGGCAGAGAGACAGTGGTGGGCAAGGGACCATGGGAAGAAGAGGGTTTGAAATCGCCACGCCAGGAAAAGATTAGGATGCAAGCATGAGAGCTGCAGAGGAGGGAAAACCAGCCATGTAAGCATCCGGGGAAAAGCAGCCCCAGAGGCCACTCCCCTGATCAGCTGTGGGGTAGCAGAGATGAAATACAGATTTTAGAAAGTAATCGTAACTCATGAATATCGGAGGGGAAAGGCCCAGCCGTTGAGCTGCTTGGGGCATATTAAAAATAAGATGTGTGCGTCTTTCATTCGTGAATCCAAACCATTTGGGTGGTGTAGAGGAGGCTCGCAGGCATCCACCAAGGAGTATAGACAAGGATTAATACTTTACCGTTACATTTCACCCACTCATCCCATTGAAAAGACAAATCTGCAAAACATGACATGATTAGAAGAAGACAGCAAAAAAACGGCATGGAGCGAATCTCACATTTTGTGTCTGCACCGTGGGTTGCCAAGATGAAGAGTAGGGATACATAGACACATACATTTGCCTATGTGAATAAAGAAGCTATCCTTGGTTTATTATTAGTAAGTATTATCACCTCTGTGTAATTGTGTATTTAATACGTGCTTGTTTTAATATTCTAAAATTAATAATCTAGTATTCATTAGATTAAGATTATGTAGAGATCGGTCTGGTTTTTTTTTCTACCATCACAGTTCTAGCATTTAACATACTATCTAGCTGACCTATAGAAGGAATTCAATAAATGCAAACTGAATAACAACAACAACAACAAAAACACTTTAAAAAATTCCTTTGCCTCAGCTTATTCCCTTGTCTAAGCCAGGCAGTGGTGCTGCATGACTTTAATCCCAGCACTCAGCAGGCAGAGGCAGGCAGATCTCTCTGAGTTTAAGGCCCGCCTCAAACTGGTCTTCAGAGCAAGTTCCAGGACAGCCAAGGCTACACTAAGGGGTTAAAAAAAAACCCTCTCGGTTCCTGTGGGGGAGGGCCCAGGAGCAGCAGGAGCCCTGCCTGAGACACCGCCAGAACCTGAAGGAAACAGACCAGGTAAACAGTTCTCTGCACCCAAATCCCGTGGGAGGGAGAGCTAAACCTTCAGAGAGGCAGACACGCCTGCGAAACCAGAAGAGACTGCTCTCTACACACATTGCTGATTCCAGAGGAAAACACCGGAGGCCATCTGGAACCCTGGTGCACGGAGGCTCCCGGAAGAGGCGGCGCAGATCTTCCCGGTCGCTGCCACCGCGGAGAGCCCGTGGGCAGAACCCCGCAAGCGAACTCGAGCCTCGGGGCCACAGGTAAGACTAACTTATCTGCTGCAAGTGACTTGCCTGGTGGAATCGGGACAACAGAGGCAGAATCCCTCTAGGACCAGGCACGTCCTGTGTTTACCGGAAGTCCCACACCCGCGGATCCCGGCCCGCAGCAGCTCTCTGCTCCCAGAACCTGTGGAGGAGATACCTTACCGCCTGGTCAGGTGGGCACTCCTGAGGCTGCAGAGCAGAAAAGACCACCAACACTGCCCACCCCTGCCCACATCCCTGGCCCAAGAGGAAACTGTACAAGGCCTCTGGGTTCCTGTGGGGGAGGGCCCAGGAGCAGCAGGAGCCCTGCCTGAGACACCGCCAGAACCTGAAGGAAACAGACCGGATAAACAGTTCTCTGCACCCAAATCCCGTGGGAGGGAGAGCTAAACCTTCAGAGAGGCAGACACGCCTGCGAAACCAGAAGAGACTGCTCTCTGCACACATTACTGATTCCAGAGGAAAACACCGGAGGCCATCTGGAACCCTGGTGCACGGAGGCTCCTGGAAGAGGCTGCGCAGATCTTCCTGGTCGCTGCCACGCTGGAGAGCCCGTGGGCAGAACCCTGAGCGAACTTGAGCCTCGGGGCCACAGGTAAGACCAACTTTTCTGCTGCAAGTGACCTGCCTGGTGAACTCAAGGCACAGGTCCACAGGAACAGCTGAAGACCTGTAGGGAGGAAAAACTACACGCCCGAAAGCAGAACACTCTCTCCCCATAACTGACTGAAAGAGAGAGGAAAACAGGTCTACAGCACTCCTGACACACAGCCCTATAGGACAGTTTAGCCACTGTCAGAAATAGCAGAACAAAGTAACACTAGAGATAATCTGATGGCGAGAGCCAAGCGCAGGAACCCAAGCAACAGAAACCAAGACTACATGGCACCATCGGAGCCCAATTCTCCCATCAAAACAAACATGGAATATCCAAACACACCAGAAAAGCAAGATCTAGATTCAAAATCATATTTGATCATGATGCTGGAGAACTTCAAGAAAGACATGATGAACTCCCTTAGAGAACAAGTAGAAGCCTACAGAGAGGAATCGCAAAAATGCATGAAAGAATTCAAGGAAAACATAAACAAACAAGTAGAAGCCAATAGAGAGGAGACAAAAAAATCCCTGAAAGAATTAAAGGAAAAACACAATCAAACAGTGGAAGGAATTAAAAAATGGAAATAGAAGCAATCAAGAAAGAACACATGGAAACAACCCTGGATATAGAAAACCAAAAGAAGAGACAAGGAGCTGTAGATACAAGCTTTACCAACAGAATACAAGAGATGGAAGAGAGAATCTCAGGAGCAGAAGATTCCATAGAAATCATTGACTCAACTGTCAAAGATAATGTAAAGCGGAAAAAGCTACTGGTCCAAAACATACAGGAAAACCAGGACTCAATGAGAAGATCAAACCTAAGGATAATAGGTATAGAAGAGAGTGAAGACTCCCAGCTCAAAGGACCAGTACATATCTTCAACAAAATCATAGAAGAAAACTTCCCTAACCTAAAAAAAGAGATACCCATAGGCATACAAGAAGCCTTCAGAACTCCAAATAGATTGGACCAGAAAAGAAACACCTCCCGTCACATAATAGTCAAAACACCAAACGCACAAAATAAGGAAAGAATATTAAAAGCAGTAAGGGAAAAAGGTCAAGTAACATATAAAGGCAGACCTATCAGAATCACACCAGACTTTTCGCCAGAAACTATGAAGGCCAGAAGATCCTGGACTGATGTCATACAGACCCTAAGAGAACACAAATGCCAGCCCAGGCTACTGTATCCTGCAAAACTCTCAATTAATATAGATGGAGAAACCAAGATATTCCATGACAAAACCAAATTTACACAATATCTTTCTACAAATCCAGCACTACAAAGGATAATAAATGGTAAAGCCCAACATAAGGAGGCAAGCTATACCCAAGAAGAGGCAAGAAACTAATCGTTTTGGCAACAAAACAAAGAGAAGAAAAGCACACAAACATAACACATCCACGTATGAATATAACAGGAAGCAATAATCACTATTCCTTAATATCTCTCAACATCAATGGCCTCAACTCCCCAATAAAAAGACATAGATTAACAAACTGGATACGCAACGAGGACCCTGCATTCTGCTGCCTACAGGAAACACACCTCAGAGACAAAGACAGACACTACCTCAGAGTGAAAGGCTGGAAAACAACTTTCCAGGCAAATGGTCGGAAGAAGCAAGCTGGAGTAGCCATTCTAATATCAAATAAAGTCAATTTTCAACTAAAAGTCATCAAAAAAGATAAGGAAGGACACTTTATATTTATCAAAGGAAAAATCCACCAAGATGAACTCTCAATCCTAAATATCTATGCCCCAAATACAAGGGCACCTACATAAAAAAAAACCTTACTAAAGCTCAAACACACATTGCACCTCACACAATAATAGTAGGAGATTTCAACACCCCACTCTCATCAATGGACAGATCATGGAAACAGAAATTAAACAGAGACGTAGACAGACTAAGAGAAGTCATGAGCCAAATGGACTTAACGGATATTTATAGAACGTTTCTACCCTAATGCAAAAGGATATACCTTCTTCTCAGCTCCTCATGGTACTTTCTCCAAAATTGACCATATAATTGGTCAAAAAACGGGCCTCAACAGGTACAGAAAGATAGAAATAATCCCATGCGTGCTATCGGACCACCACGGCCTAAAGCTGGTCTTCAATAACAATAAGGGAAGAATGCCCACATATACGTGGAAATTGAACAATGCTCTACTCAATGATAACCTGGTCAAGGAAGAAATAAAGAAAGAAATTAAAAACTTTTTAGAATTTAATGAAAATGAAGGTACAACATACCCAAACTTATGGGACACGATGAAAGCTGTGCTAAGAGGAAAACTCATAGCGCTTGAGTGCCTGCAGAAAGAAACAGGAAAGAGCATATGTCAGCAGCTTGACAGCACACCTAAAAGCTCTAGAACAAAAAGAAGCAAATACACCCAGGAGGAGTAGAAGGCAGGAAATAATCAAACTCAGAGCTGAAATCAACCAAGTAGAAACAAAAAGGACCATAGAAAGAATCAACAGAACCAAAAGTTGGTTCTTTGAGAAAATCAACAAGATAGATAAACCCTTAGCCAGACTAACGAGAGGACACAGAGAGTGTGTCCAAATTAACAAAATCAGAAATGAAAAGGGAGACATAACTACAGATTCAGAGGAAATTCAAAAAATCATCAGATCTTACTATAAAAGCCTATACTCAACAAAACTTGAAAATCTGCAGGAAATGGACAATTTCCTAGACAGATACCAGGTACCGAAGTTAAATCAGGAACAGATAAACCAGTTAAACAACCCCATAACTCCTAAGGAAATAGAAGCAGTCATTAAAGGTCTCCCAACAAAAAGAGCCCAGGTCCAGACGGGTTTAGTGCAGAATTCTATCAGACCTTCATAGAAGACCTCATACCAATATTATCCAAACTATTCCACAAAATTGAAACAGATGGAGCACTACCGAACTCCTTCTATGAAGCCACAATTACTCTTATACCTAAACCACACAAAGACCCAACAAAGAAAGAGAACTTCAGACCAATTTCCCTTATGAACATCGACGCTAAAATACTCAACAAAATTCTGGCAAACCGAATCCAAGAGCACATCAAAACAATCATCCACCATGATCAAGTAGACTTCATCCCAGGCATGCAGGGATGGTTTAATATACGGAAAACCATCAACGTGATCCATTATATAAACAAACTGAAAGAACAAAACCACATGATCATTTCATTAGATGCTGAGAAAGCATTTGACAAAATTCAACACCCCTTCATGATAAAAGTCCTGGAAAGAATAGGAATCCAAGGCCCATACCTAAACATAGTAAAAGCCATATACAGCAAACCAGTGGCTAACATTAAACTAAATGGAGAGAAACTTGAAGCAATCCCACTAAAATCAGGGACTAGACAAGGCTGCCCACTCTCTCCCTACTTATTCAATATAGTTCTTGAAGTTCTAGCCAGAGCAATCAGACAACAAAAGGAGGTCAAGGGATACAGATCGGAAAAGAAGAAGTCAAAATATCACTATTTGCAGATGATATGATAGTATATTTAAGTGATCCCAAAAGTTCCACAGAGAACTACTAAAGCTGATAAACAACTTCAGCAAAGTGGCTGGGTATAAAATTAACTCAAATAAATCAGTAGCCTTCCTCTACACAAAAAGAGAAACAAGCCGAGAAAGAAATTAGGGAAACGACACCCTTCATAATAGACCCAAATAATATAAAGTACCTCGGTGTGACTTTAACCAAGCAAGTAAAAGATTTGTACAACAAGAACTTCAAGACTCTGAAGAAAGAAATTGAAGAAGACCTCAGAAGATGGAAAGATCTCCCATGCTCATGGATTGGCAGGATTAATATAGTAAAAATGGCCATTCTGCCAAAAGCGATCTACAGATTCAATGCAATCCCCATCAAAATACCAATCCAATTCTTCAAAGAGTTAGACAGAACAATTTGCAAATTCATCTGGAATAACAAAAAACCCAGGATAGCTAAAACTATGCTCAACAATAAAAGGACTTCGGGGGGAATCGCTATCCCTGAACTCAAGCAGTATTACAGAGCAATTGTGATAAAAACTGCATGGTATTGGTACAGAGACAGACAGATAGACCAATGGAATAGAATTGAAGACCCAGAAATGAACCCACACACCTATGGTCACTTGATTTTTGACAAAGGAGCCAAATCCATCCAATGGAAAAAAGATAGCATTTTCAGCAAATGGTGCTGGTTCAACTGGAGGTCAACATGTAGAAGAATGCAGATCGATCCATGCTTATCACCCTGTACAAAGCTTAAGTCCAAGTGGATCAAGGACCTCCACATCAAACCAGACACACTCAAACTAATAGAAGAAAACTAGGAAGCATCTGGAACACATGGGCACTGGAAAAAATTTCCTGAACAAAACACCAATGGCTTATGCTCTAAGATCAAGAATCGACAAATGGGATCTCATAAAACTACAAAGCTTCTGTAAGGCAAAGGACACTGTGGTCAGGACAAAACGGCAACCAACAGATTGGGAAAAGATCTTTACCAATCCTACAACAGATAGAGGCCTTATATCCAAAATATACAAAGAACTCAAAAAGTTAGACCGCAGGGAGACAAATAACCCTATTAAAAAATGGGGTTCAGAGCTAAACAAAGAATTCACAGCTGAGGAATGCCGAATGGCTGAGAAACACCTAAAGAAATGTTCAACATCTTTAGTCATCAGGGAAATGCAAATCAAAACAACCCTGAGATTTCACCTCACACCAGTGAGAATGGCTAAGATCAAAAACTCAGGTGACAGCAAATGCTGGCGAGGATGCGGAGAAAGAGGAACACTCCTCCATTGTTGGTGGGGTTGCAGACTGGTACAACCATTCTGGAAATCAGTCTGGAGGTTTCTCAGAAAATTGGACATTGAACTGCCTGAGGATCCAGCTATACCTCTCTTGGGCATATACCCAAAAGATGCCCCAACATATAAAAAAGACACGTGCTCCACTATGTTCATCGAGCCTTTATTTATAATAGCCAGAAGCTGGAAAGAACCCAGATGCCCTTCAACAGAGGAATGGATACAGAAAATGTGGTACATCTACACAATGGAATATTACTCAGCTATCAAAAAACAACGACTTTTATGAAATTCAGAGGCAAATGGTTGAACTGGAAAATATCATCCTGAGTGAGCTAACCCAATCACAGAAAGACATACATGGTATGCACTCACTGATAAGTGGCTATTAGCCCAAATGCTTGAATTACCCTAGTGGCCTAGAACAAATGAAACTCAAGACGGATGATCAAAATGTGAAGGCTTCACTCCTTCTTTAAAAGGGGAACAAGAATACCCTTGGCAGGGAAGAGAGAGGCAAACATTAAAACAGAGACTGAAGGAACACCCATTCAGAGCCTGCCCCACATGTGGCCCATACATATAGAGCCACCCAATTAGACAAGATGGATGAAGCAAAGAAGTGCAGACCGACAGGAGCCGGATGTAGATCGAACCTGAGAGACACAGCCAGAATACAGCAAATACAGAGGCGAATGCCAGCAGCAAACCACTGAACTGAGAACGGGACCCCCGTTGAAGGAATCAGAGAATGAACTGGAAGAGCTTGAAGGGGCTTGAGACTCCATATGTACAACAATGCCAAGCAACCAGAGCTTCCAGGGACTAAGCCACTACCTAAAGTCTATACATGGACTGACCCTGGACTCTGACCTCATAGGTAGCAATGAATATCCTAGTAAGAGCACCAGTGGAAGGGGAAGCCCTGGGTCCTGCTAAGACTGAACCCCCAGTGAACTAGACTGTTGGGGGGAGGGAGGCAATGGGGGGAGGGTGGGGAGGGGAACACCCATAAGGAAGGGGGGGAGGGAAGGGATGTTTGCCAAATGTACATAAGAAATACTCAAGTTAATAAAAAAATACAAAAAAAAAAAAAGAAACCCTCTCTTTTCTACAGATTTTATTACATTTATGGGGGGTAGGGAGCATGTGGGTACCATGGTATGCATGGAGGTCAGAGGACAGTTTATAGGGTTAGTTTTCCTCTTCTACCATGTGTGCTCTGGGTTCTGGACTCCAGTCCCCAGCTTTAGCCAAATGCAAATATACTAGCTAGACCATTTTTGTTTCTTTTCTCCTTTTAGGATAAGATTTTACTTTGTGATCAGGCTGGACTAGAACTCGTGATCCTTCTATTTCAGTGCCCCTGGCTCTGGTCAAATCTTTTTATGATGTTTGTATCCACATTTGGCTTGATGCAGATCGCTATATAGCTGATCAGCTTTCACATGGCTGCCCTTTCTCCCAGAATCTGTCTGCCCAGCCATCAGAGTAATAATAACTAGGAACTACCTTTGATTATAGTCCCTTTGGTACTTGTCTCTCTCCAAGGGCAACGTTAGGTTCTCTTGTCATCCTGGTACCAGCATATGGCACTGGAAATCACCCATTAATCTTGTCTCTTGCCACAGAGCAGGAAGAAATGAATGGCATGCAAAAAGTTCCTTTCCAATGTTTGCTAAACAGCCTGGGACTACAGGAATATACCACATGCCCAGAAAGATTTCAGGCTTCTAAATGTGAACTATACAACCCCAAAGTTGAATATTTGAGGGTCCTTTCATACATAAGTTCCTTCCTCATTCCATCCTGACCAAGTCATTCCTACTATCTAAGAGGTACCTCTAATGACCTAAAGGATCCCACACTGTATCAGGAAAAGCTGTCAACCTTTGTACTCTTCTGGACCATAAAGTTGGGCTATAAAATTCTATTCTATAGATATGTTTTGTTTTGGTTTTTTAACAAAGAAGGAAAAATGACAAACATTTCAGGTGGGCGCAATGTTCAGACTTGATTATGGCCCCATGGAGCGTTCACTGTACTCTGGTTTTTGAGGGGAAGGATCCTGGAGGCAGACAGAATGAATGGAACTGGATCACAGCACAGACACAATTTAAAGTAACATGATTTTTTTTTTGCTTGCTTGTTTGTTTGTTTCAAATCTAAGTGGAGATTTTTTTCCCATATCATATGCAGACCATGTAGGTCAAGTACATTTTCTGTGCAGGCGGGGATGGAGGTAAAGCTCAATAAGAGAGCATGCTGCTCTTTCCCAGGAACTGAGTTGTGTTTTCAGCACCCACAGTAGTGGTTCATAACTACCTATGACTCCAGCGGCAGAAGATATGAGTCCTTTAGCCTCCTCAGACACCTCCACTTACTTGCACACTCACACATAGAAACATACACCTACACACAGTTTTAAAGTAGCAAAAATAAATCTTTAGAAGGTTCGACATGAAGATGGATATCAACGCTTTTAAAAATACAGATTAAGGGCTGAAAGGTCTCAGTTGGCATGCGGAAAATCCTGGGTTAAGTTCCCTTAAAACTGGCTGTGGTTGCACAAAGTCTATAAATCTAAGAGATGGAGGCAAGATGATCAGAAGTTCAAAGTCATATCCAGTGAGGTCAAGGTCAGCCAGAGCTTCAGGAGACCCTGTCTCCGAAAAGTTCATAGCTTACATTCAGGTTCCTGTAAGAATTATACTTACTCCACCCTGTTATAGCAGCTTGCATTCACAAAGAATGCTTTCAAGAATGAAGAAATAATCCTCAGAAAAATGATGGGAGAAAAATCAAAGAATTTTTTTCAATTCAACAGATTATCATTAGATGTTGTACAAACTATCTTAAGCATAGTTAATCACAGCATTAACACCACTTGTAATCCAGTGAAGTGAGGCAACTGCCATAAATACAGTATGGTCCCCAACACCTCACTGTAAAGACCTAAGCTGACGCTGTCAAGTTTGATATTTATAAAAGACATCAATGAAGGGTCAAACAAATAATCGGCTTTCTGAATGTATATGCATATGCTGGAATTAACAGTCCAGAACATTTTTCATCTTTTTACTCAACAAGTTTAGTAAATCTCAACCTTCTAGGAACATTAAATTATGCCTAATTATGTAGAATGGATCAGAAAACAGTTCTAACCCTGCGTTTCATCAGTTAAAGATCAGGGAGAACAGATAAATCTTTTTGCTAATAAAATTCTTGGATATATAAAAGAAGTCTAGAAGAAGATTATTTTCATGACTTCTATGTATCAAGTACTCTGCAAGCACTTGAAATACGCCATTCATCTGCTCAGCAAATATCTACTGAGACTCTAATCCATGATAGGCAGCTATTCTGCTCCATTAAGTACTAGATTTACAAGTTTCTCACTGTTTAATGCGAAGGTAAGCCCAACTTAAGACAAGAGACAAGGCAAGAGGTCAAGGTCCTGGTGTGAAATGAGAGATGACTGAGGGGGAAAAAGGAGAGTGATGGTAGGGGAGGGGCAGCTGGGAAGAGCTTCCTGCCGGAAGAAGGTCATGACTATACAGAGGTCCTCCTGATAAAGACGTGTGTGTGTGTGTGTGTGTGTGTGTGTGTGTGTGTGTGTGTGTGTGTGTGTGTTGATTTAAAACTGATTGGTAGAGGGCTGGAGAGATGGCTCAGTGGTTAAGAGCTCCGACTGCTCTTCCAGAGGTAATGGAATCTGATGCCCTCTTCTGGTGTGTCTGAGGACAGCTGTAATGTACTCATATATAATAAATAAATAAATTTTTTTAAAAAACTGATTGGTAGAAGGACCATGATTTTGAGTTCAAGTTAACCTGACCCCATCTCTCACCTTTTCCCTTATCTCATACCTGTCATTAGTAAAGAAAAAGGATGAGGAAAGCACCCTTTTTGCATCTCCAAGGCAAAAAAGGAATCATTGTATTATTTACCAATAGTGATTTCATCCAAGAGCATTCTCTTCCTCTATCCTCGCCAATTCCTAGATCACATTCTGGGGAAGGTTTTATAAAAACCATAGACATTACAGTTCTTCCAGACAATAGACACAAATGGACAAACTTGTTCTAAAAAAAATTATGTTCAGAGATGGCTCCAGCATTAAGACCCCTGAGCCTGGTTCCTAGCATCTATTCAGGACATTCCCAGTCACCTGTAACTCTGTATCCAGGGACTCTGATACCCTCCTCAGGCCTCCTCAGGAACCCACTTGTATACAGATGTGTACGCATAGATACATAGTTTAACTTCATAGTAAATATTTAAAAACACCTCTTCTAATTTTTAGTCCAAATAGTCTCATATTTAGCAAGAGGAAGTGTCCCAGGCCTGTGGGGTGTCCCTGGGAGAATCAGGAGTTGAGCACCAGCCTCAACTGCTTAGGAAGCTCAAGGTCAGATTGAGCTACCTACGAAAGCAAACATTAAAGTAACGTAGGAAATCGGGGTGCTCTGGATAAGGAAACTCACTTCCCTTCTCATGGAGGGCACAGTGGTGATTTCTTGATCCTTTATTTGCCTTTAAACAATAATTACTCCCATCATATTGTGTTTTGCACTTGAAAGAGACAATGCAAGAATCACCATGTTTGTCATCAAAAGTTACCTTACTCACCTATTGCCAAAACCTCATGATATTTTAAGACTTAGCTAACCAATCAAAAAAAAAAAAAAAAAAACCTTCTTTGCTATGTCATTAGTGCTAACTCATAAAATATGGTAACAGGAGGAATCCAAGGTTTGCTAGATATTCACCAATAACCTAGCATTTGCAGGGCAGTAGGCTACTCATTATGGAGTTGTTGTTGGGTAAATCCTAGTCCCACACCTGACCTCCAATGTAGGAGCACAATTAGAATATAAGTGTTTACAGTCCAGTCCACTTAAATGTAGAACTTAAAACATTGTACAGCAAGTGGTGCTGGTGGTGTAACTCAGTTGTAGAATGCACTTCTGGCGTTTGCCATGCTCTAAGTTCATTCCTTAACCCTGAAATATAAGGCTACTAAAAATAAAGTAGCTTCAAGGGTCTAAATCCCAGTCTCATAGCTCAAAGATGAGAAAAGATCAAGGTCAACCAACTTCCTGCTTTCTTTCCTTAACCTACTTGACAGACACAAGCTGGAGCTGGAGAAGACAGAATCTTCGAAGTTAAGAATGTTAAATGGAATCAGAAACATTGGTTTCTGGAATGGATTGTCTACAGGTGGCCATAACTATTTTTATTTCATCAAAATGTCATTCAGGAAAGTAAAAAGTGTAGTTTGCTCCACTGGACACATTTAGAACAGTGGTTCTCAACCCTCATGCTGTGGTGACCCCCACCATAATATTTTTGTTGCTACCTCATAACTGCAGTTTTGCTACTGTTATGAATCATAATGTAAATATGTGTTTCCCAATGATCTTAGGTGACCCCTGTGAGAGGGTCATTTGACCCCAGGGGTCACAATCCAGAGGGTGAGAAGTGCTGACTTAGAGGAACCAATGGAAATGAATTAATGAATTCATTGAAGATAAATGCCTCCTCTAGGCTGCACTAGTTCAAGATACTAAATTGAAATTGAAAAATACAATTGGCAACGACAATTCATGCGCAAAGTAACCAAAATAAGATTGTTTTTCTATCAGTCTCATTCTGAAACTCTTCTATCCATGTACTACTTCCTGCACTAATTCAAGTCATTCTCTTAATTCTCTCTTAATTCTGCCACAATAAAAGAACACACCTGCTGTGAGTGTGATGTATATTAAAGTAGGTACTAAAACAGTGAGCAGATGTTAAGGAATACACTTTTGGTTATCCTAAAGATGCTGACATCGAAAAGTTCCCTTATCAACTTCAAAGAGAAAAGACAATTAGAAAGAAGTGGCAGAGCTGAAAGGCTAGAATGTAGCATGCTTGGAAGAGTTCTTACCTAAGATGCATGAAGCCTGGGGTGCTAAGTCAATACTCCACAATATCAAGTGTCTGTATTCCCAATAGTCAGGAAATGTTAGTAGAAGGACTAAAGTCACCCTTGTCTGGACTGTGAGTTCCAAATTTGTCTGGGATACAAAAAACCCTGAGCCCCTACCCCCACCAAAAAAAGAGGAGGAGTAGGAAAAGGAGGAGGAGGAGGAGAAGGTTTACACCAGAGCAGGTCAAATTTGGGATCAATCCAAATTCCTGGAAAAGAGACCTTGTTCAGTTTCCAAATTCTGCTATAGCTCCTTTAAGCACATCTTTCCTCATTTTCCTCCATCCAATATTGTGCTGGTTTGATATAAACTTTTTCCTTTTAAAGTAGCTTTAATTTTTTAATGGTAGAATGCATTTGTTACTCCACTGAACAGTAAAATTAATATATTTTTTTCTTATGAGCCACCAGATAGCACACAGAGTAAGCAATGGGGCATATTTTTAGCCAATTTAGTTGTTTATTTTGTTGTGATCTTTCTTTTTGTCATTGTTACACATTGGATCTGAGGATGGATTATCAGGCTTGGATGAAAAGTACTTTTACCTGCTAAGCTATCTCACCATGAGCCAGGAGTGATGGACATAAGCATGTTGATAATGTCACTGCTGCTTCAAGACATGGCAACTTTTCACAACAGATATGATGCCCATTTAGAAAAATGACTGATGATGATGAGATGATCCCCCAGTAAAACCCCAAGGAAAAAAGACAGGTAAGAGGGTGCTCACCCATAATCCACACATTTGGGAAAGTTGAAACCTGCCAAGTTTCAGGCCAACCTGTATCAATCTTTTCAAAATTAAAGACAACATCAACAACAATAAAAACTTGACATAGGTAATGGTATCATTACTTTCTCACTGTGAAAAAACAACCTAAGAATGAGGAGTTTACTTTGGTCCACAATTCCAGAGATTACTCTATCATGGTGGTAACATCACAAAGGTAGGAGCTTGATGCTGCTCATCAAACTACAGCCATAGTCATGAAGCAGAGAAAAATGATGGCACTCAGCCTGTTTTCACATTTTCATTAATTTCAGGACCTCAAATCCTGGTGCTATGCATATTTAGGGTGAGTAGTCACATCTCTGAAAACCTAGTCTAGAAACGTCCTCACACTCATAGGCTTATCTTTTTGGTGATTCTGGACCCTGTCAAGTGGACCATCAACATTAATCATTAATGGTAGAGTTCAGTGGTATAGTAGAAATCATATGACATACAAGGATCAACTAAAAATAGCCTTCAAGGAAGAAATGTACAATTGCTTACAAAGTAGTCTCCAGAAATGATGTCTTGAAGATATGTCAAAATCTCTGATTTGAATTGAAATAAATAGTAATGTTGTGCACCACCAGTTTATAATATTATGGAAAAATACATCCTTTGGCCTTTGGCTCTCAGACAGTATACCTAGCCTATCATGGCAAGTGTGATCTCTCCAAGCTTCACAAATTTGTCTGGAAAAGTATTATTCGTCAACGTGGAGTAGATGCAAGTAGACCATCTGTAAAATACCCAGTCTAAATATAGTAGTATATAGTGGTATATGTTACTATGTAATAGAATCTATAATACTATAGAATATTCTTTCACGAACAAGGGACTTTGCAAAAGATATGGTTGGAAACAGGAAAACAAATAACACACACGTGCTAATAAAATAGACAAATGACAGAAAAATAGATCATATGTAAATAGATGATAAATAGACAATAGATAATAGATAGATAGAGAGACAGAGAGACAGAGAGAGAGAGAGAGAGAGAGAGAGAGAGAGAGAGAGAGAGAGAGCCATCATACCTTTAATCCCAACCCTTGGGAAGCAGAAGCAGGCCAATCAGTAGAAAGATGATGAGGATAATCAGATGCCTGTTGCCTCATTGGCTGCTATGCAGATCACTAAATTCAAGGCAAGTCTGGTCTACATAGCATGTTCCAGAACTATCAGAGATACACAGAGAAACCCTGTCTTGAAAAACAGAAACACACACACACACACAGAGAGAGAGAGAGAGAGAGAGAGAGAGAGAGAGAGAGAGAGAGAGAGAGAGCCCAACTTAACTTCATGGATCAGATAACACAAAAGATAAATCTTGAGAAATAAACATGCATTTACCAAAGAAATTAACCTTCTAAAACACACTCAACGTTGAGTAGACTAAGGTAAGATCATAACAAATGTTTTCTTTCATGTGCAAGATGGTGAGAATGATAGACTTCATGTAGCCTCATCAGCTGCTATGTAACTATGTAGTAAAGAAGGAAATATTGTTCATAAAGACATCTGTCTTCTATATAAGATCTAAGTTGAGTGTTTAAGACAATAACTGGGCATAGGGCATAGAGGAGAGGTCAATATTCTGTATTAGTTACTTTTCATATTGCTGTGTTAGAACTCCAGACAGACAGTGTAACGCAGGAGTGATCGTTTGAGCTTACAGTTGGGGAGTTCAGTTTATTTTGTTTAGGAAGGTATGACAGCTCACAGCTCTGACCATTATGGCAGGAAATCATGACTCAGCTAGCTACATTTTGGCAAACCAGAAGGCAGAAATCTAAAATGGAAATCAGACTCACCGATATCCTTGAATGTCCACCTTCATCTGTCAGCTAGATCCCATGTCTAAAAAGTCTGACAGCATTCCTGTAAAAGTATCTTATTCACCAGATGTAATTGTCATCTCAAAACTTACTGATAAATAAGATCACTCTTCCTAATTGTTTTTTTTCCCTGAACTCTGGCTAGCTGTTTCAGTTCAGCTGTTCTGGATCAAACTTTTCTCCAAATTGACTGATTCAAACTGGCTTCTCTCAGCTTCTGACTCAATTGCTGTCCTTGGCCTTAAACTAAATCTGGCAATTTTTTCTAATCTTCTGGCTCCTTCTCATCTAGTAGCTTCCTTTCTGTCTCTGTCTGTCTCTATCTGTCTGTCTCTCTGTCTGTCTGTCTGTCTGTCTGTCTCTCTCTCTCTCTCTCTCTCTCTCTCTCTGTGTGTGTGTGTGTGTGCGTGTGTACATGCTATTCTCCTGTTCTCTTAAGTTGCCTCTTTTTCCTATTCCTTGTGACAGTTGGGTATATCCTATCTCTGACTCATTCTGTCAGATCATTCTCTGATTCATCACTTTATCTGCCCCTCAATCTGATGTCACTTTCAAACAAGGCTTCTTCCTTCTACAAACTAACTTTATGTGCATTGATTGAGATTAAAGGTGCATACTACGAGTGTGTCTGTATTCCAGTAAAAGGGATTAAAGGTCTGTCATTCTAGCTGGATCTGGAGGACACAGAATATGTTTGGACGTGATCCCTTGAAAGAACAGCCATGTTATTGAATTACAATTTTTCTACATTCCCAACTAGCACCACTCGCTGGAGACTAGTGTTTGAGCATCTGTACCAGTGGGATAAATTCTACCCCCACATCATAACAGCTAAACCACAGAGCATAAGTACAGAAGCACAAACCACTTGAAGCTACTCTTGTATTGCTCAATAAAATGAACTTGGCATACAGTCCTAGGCCTGAATTTGGAAATAATTCTTGCCTTTAAATCTATGAAGTTAAGTTCTTGAGTCAGTATTACCACTATCTTGTGCTCCACATCTGTATACCATCTGACATATTTTTCCTGGATATTTTATGTCTTCATTTAATAACCTCTGCCAAATGACTTTATCTCATTAAAAATCAATTAGAATCATAAAAGTCATAAAATTAAAGTTGCTGCAAGTAATAATGATTCCTTCCAAAGGGCTGTTATTAAAAGGAAACATTGTCCCACAAGCTTGACTTTAACAGTGTGTATTACGCTTAACGAATTGTGTCTAAGCTTACCAACCATAGATACACACGAGGGTTAGAGATGGCTCACCGGTTATGAACACTTGCTGCTCTTCCAAAGGGAATGCATTGAGTGATACATAATCACATATAACTCCAGTTCCAGGATATCTAACAGGCTTTTCTGGCCTGTATGCTCCTGTAGGCATATGTATGGCTGTATACACTCACCTGCCATGCCACAAGCACACAGGCATGCATTGTGCCAGCACAATGCAACATAATTATGAGACATGGAGTACTGTGGGTCAAACATGCAATATCATCATGGTAAAATGGGCAATTGTGATTGCACAGTACAGCATTAAAATCACACATAGTAACACAGACCTTTAGTCCCAGTATTTGCATGGCAGAGATAGGCAGATTTCTGTGAATCTCAGGATGACCTAGTTTCAGGAAGTTCCAGAACAGCCAGGGTAGCATAATGATACTCTGTCTCAAAAGAAGAGGATAGAGAGGAGGAGAAAGAAGAGAAAGAGGAAGAGGAGACGGAGGGGGAGGAAAATGAAAGAAAAAGGCTGGTACCTTAGAATATTGTGTTGTTACAATGCAACATTACAATGGATTGTTTTAATGCCATGATGCAGCATTATGATGGCGCACTGACTGACGTATCAAAATCCATGCTCTGTAAGGCAAAAGAAGATGGAGGAGGAGGAGGAGGAGGAGAAGGAGGAGGAGGAGGAGGAGGAGGAGGAAGAGGAGGAGGAGGAGGAAGAGGAGGAGGAGGAGGAAGAGGAGGAGGAAGCATTGAAATGTTACAATGCAGCACTCTGATGAGATTAAGGGTATTTATCATGTCACAATGGAACATTTTCTGATATAGTATAGAATATGATGACAAAATGGAGCTTTGTGATGTCATAAGGCAGTCATGTGTTTGCACAAAGTCATGTGGTTGCAGTGAAACAGCATTGTGCCAGCACAATGCAGCCCAGTTATGGAAAGCAGAGTGAAGGGTTCTAGCAGGCCTGAGCATGGGAAACATGGCAGACAGGTCTTGTCTTCCCCACTTTCTTCTTCCTTGTTAACCTGTTAGATTATATTCCTAAAGTTTGTAACAAGGTCGAGTCCAATTTTTGGCCATTTTCTTATGCCTGACTCATTCCTGAGGCTGGTAGCCAAGGTCCAACTATCAAAACATCATGATCCAATCAAAATTTTCCATTTAGCTACCCTAATTAAAATACTCAATCGGAACATAGCAACCATCCTGGCTCATTCTAACACTGACCTCCCTTTTATCCTCATCTTAAAATTAACACTTGCAAAGCGATTTGCTGCTGTGTCTGCCAGATTCAGAGTCAACCACCTTGTTTCTTTGCCTTGCTTAATAGTGGATCTTATTCTGTTTATTTTCTGTCTGGGAATTGATGTTTGTCAGTGCCTAATCCAGGGTACAGAGGGGAGCACACTACAGGACACAGGTCCTTTCACTATTGTGATTTGAAATAGAGCATTGAGAAATAAAGCAGAGTTGTGTAATATCGAATGGAGCTTTGTGCATCAAAATCCAGACTCATGATGGTAAAATGAAGGGCTGTGTTGTACAGTGTAGCATCACAGTGGAGCACTGTCAGCTGCATGTCAAAAATGCAGTATTATGATGAGACAAAGACTATTACGATGTCACAGCGGAACACTTTCTGAGATAGTATAGAATTATGATGAAAGTTTTGGCTGACCACGCCAACACTTTAAAGGCAGAATGGATCATTGCAATGTCACAGTGTGTTGTGCTGGAATAAGAAGTGTTGTGTGTCACATCAGAATATTGTGACAGAATATTGACATGGAAATGACGTGATAGATCTTCATGATATCAAAATGCAAGGCTGATTATGATGTCACCATTGCACAGTGCAGCATTAATCTGGTAAAGGAGTTGCAGTGATGTCAAATTCAGCAGTTAATGGCACAAAAGAGCAGTGGGTTGTCAAAACACAGCACTGGCATGCCACAATAGAGCTTTGTAATCCCAGAATGCAACAGGATGTTGGCAGAGAAAATCATAGTGATGCTTCAATGGAGCATTATGTTGGCACCATGCAGTGTTATGACACGGCAGAGTTTTGTGATGTCACAAGGCAACATGAATTAACAGAATGGAACTCTATGATCTCATGGTACAGCACCAGAATAGCGCAACAAGGCACTGATGCCCACAGTGCAGTATGAGGATACCTAGAGCAGTGTGACATCACGGTAGAGCACTGTGAGGGCACACTAGGCGTTTGTGATTACATGATGCATTGCTCGAATAGCAAATTCGAATAGCAAATAGCATTATGAAAAGTGGAGGATTTTGCTGGCACAGTTAGGCACAGTGATACCACACTAGGTCACTGAGCTGTGACAACAGAGAACCATGAAGACATGATAAATTTTTATGAATTTTTTATTTAGAGTTTAAAAATTAAGATTTATTTTTATTTATATGAGTACACTGTAACCATCTTCAGACAGACCAGAAGACATCATTGGATCCCATTACAGATGGTTGTGAGCCACCATGTGGTTGCTCAGTGCTCTTCACCACTGAGCTATCTCTCCAGCCCCTAAAAAGTTAAAATTTTACACGTCCTTTTCCAAGCAGCCATCAAGATGGCTGAAGTGAAGCAGAAGAGGAAGCGAACCTTCTCCAAGTTCACCTACCATGGCATGGACTTCGACCAACTGCTGGACATGTCCTATGAGCAGCTAATGCAGTTGTAGAGCACCCGCCACAGGTGGTGCCTGGAGTGTGGCCTGAGGCACAATCGGTACTCACTGCTCAAGCCCTTGAGAAAAGTCTAGAAGGAGGCGCCACCCATGGAGAAGCCTGAGGTGGTGAAGACCCACCTGAGGGATGAGATAATTCGTCCTGAAAGAGTCAGCAGCATGGTGGGTGTGTATAACGGCAAGACCTTCAACCAGATGGAGATCAAACCCAAGATGAATGGCCACTACCTGGGCGTGAGTTCTCCATCACCTACAAGCCCATGAAGCATGGCCGGCTTGGTGTTGGTGCCACCCACTCCTCCCGATTCATCCCCCTCAAGTAGCAGAGGAGGCCAATAAAAACTCGTTACTTGAAAAAAAAAAAGTTAAAATTTGCTCATTTTACTTACTGTCTTAGTTACTGTTCTAATGCTGTGAAGAGAAACCATAACAAAGGCAGCTTACTCACTGGTTCAAAGGTTAGTTCCTGATCATCATAGTGGGAGGCATGCAGCAAGCAGGGAGGCCTGGTGCTGGAGCGATAGCTGAGAGTTTACATCTTACGTTCTGCAAAATGGAAGCAGAGAGAGCAAGACTGGAAATGGTTTTTCAAACCTCAAAGCCCCCCTCCTGTGACAAATGATCATATTGGTACATTGTAACATTATAATGTTCCTTTGTGTCTTTGTGGGTGATGTTATAATGTTTCACGGTACCATCCAATGCTCTGCTGTTACATCGCAGTGCTCCACTATAGTCTTACCATTGTGCACTGTATTTTTCATCATTACAATGCTATACTGTGATATCACAGCACTACATTGTGATATCACGATGTTCTATCATGACATGGCCAAGATGTACTGTGATATTACAAAGCTCCACTGTATTATCACAATGTTCTATTGAGCCAATACGATGCCATATTATGATATCACGGTGATTCATTGTGACATACAGTACTTCCTGGTTCATCATAATACTACACTTAAGCATCACCATGATTGAATACCATGCAGAATTGTGACATCACATATCTCCCTTTTACCATCACAGTGCTATAGAATGTTGTTGCTAAGCTTCATTATGACATCACAGTAATCACCTGTAACTAGCCATACTTTATAATCTGTCATAAGCAATCCACCAGCTGGGAACCAGACATTCAAATATAGGAGTCTATGGGGACCATCCTCACTTAAACCACCACATTTAGAGTGTATCTCGAGATCACATTGCAGCATTCTGATGGTACAATAGACCATTGCAATGATGTAATACCTTTTGTGATGTCACTGTATAACATTGTAAGGGCAATGGTGGAAACATAATGGACCACTGAGATGTCACAATACACTGTTTTAGTGTCCCAGTGCAGCACTGTGTTGGCAAAATAGAGCTTTGTCTGTCACAATGCGGCATTGTGATGGCATAACACTTAGCACTGAGATGCCACAAGGGAATGTTGATCTGGTGCAATTCAGTGTTGTGATGGCATAGAGGAGCATACAGTAGCACAATGATGTCACAGTGGAGTCATATATTGGAGACACTCTGGTGACACATTAGATTACTGTCATGTCATAATGGACCACCACTCTCTAGCCCTTGGATGGTAAAATTGAGTTATATGATGTTACAGTGTAGTACAGTAATGGCACGAACGAGCATTATGATGTCATAATTCAGCATTGTGACCTACCATGGTGATGTTTAAGTGTAGCATTATGATGGAACAGAGAGTATTGTGTGTCACAATGAGTCATTATGATGTCAAAATGTGGCACTGCATTGACACAATAGAACATCTTGATGTCACAGTGGAGTCTTGTGATATCACAATGTAGCATTTGATGTCACAATGTATCATCAAAATGTCACAGTATAGCACTGTTATGTCACCTTATGATGTCACAAAGACATACAGTGATGGCCCAAGGAAGCATGTAATAGCACAATGGACAACTATGACATCACAGTAGAGCATTTTTATAGCACATGGCACCAGAGTTGCTGATTGCCACATTGTGATGGTATAGTGAGTTATTCTGATGTCATAGTAGAGAATCATGACAACACAAAAAATCTTTTTGACATCATAATGAAGAGTTGTGATGGCACAGCTGAACATTGCATTGTCTCAGTGGATTTTTGTGATGTCATAATTCAGCATTGGGTTGGCATAGTGAAGCATTGTAATATCACCAAATATATCATTGCTGTAGCCCAGCAGAGAATTTGATGACACAAGGGAATGGTGTAATGTTACCAAATACAAATAGGATGGCGTGATACAGTATTTTATGACATTTGAGTACTGTGACATAAAACTACAGAACTATGATGCCCAGTGAAATATTACATTACCCTAGTAGAATATAACACTGTGGTGCACAATGCAACTTTGAGGTGTCATAATGTGGACTGGTGGTGACAACATAGAATACTGTGTTGTCACAATGTGAAACTGTTATATAAAAAATTAGGGCATTGTGATGACCTAAGGGAGCACTGTGATGCCACAATGGAACCCTATGATGGCACAGAATAGCACAGTGATGGTACAATGGGACATTGTGATGATAAGTGGTAACATCTGATGTCACAATGGATCACCGTGATATGTTTATTGTGTTGGCCTCTGGAAGATTAGCATGCCATGCCGCTTGTGATGGCTTGGATAGGAATGGCCCCCAACAATGCATGAGTTTGAATGCTTGACCCATACAGAATGGCACTATTAGGAAGTATGGCCTTGTTGGAGTAGGTGTAGTCTTGCCGGAGCAAATATATCTATCACTGTGGGGGCAAACTTTGAGGTCTCCTCTACTCAAGCTATACCCAGTGTGGCAATCAACTTCTGCTGCCTAAAGATCAGGATGTAAAGCTCTCAGCTGCTTCTCCAGCACCGTGTCTTCCTGGAGGATGCCATGCTTCCCACCATGATGACAATGGACTGAACATCAGAAACTGTAAGCCAGCTCCAAGCAAATGTTGCCCTTTATAAGAGTTGCCTCATTTCTTCTTGGTCTTTTGGCAAAGATCAAGTGTAGTATAAGAGTTGTCTTAGTCATGTGGTTCACCCCTGTGACCTGTGCTGTGTAAGGACATGTTATTCACCCTTTGACCTGTATTGTATGAGGAGAGGTTAGTCATCATCAGTGACCTGTGCTGTATAAGGATGTATGGGTCACCTTCTGTGATCTGTGCTATCTAAGGATTAAAGCAGATCTATCTGATACCATGCCAATTGGAACTGGCACAGCTATTGAGGAACTGTGTCTGTTGTTTCTCCAACCTTACTTTCTCAGAAGTGGAAGACAAAGACTGCCTTAACTTGGCAATGGGATTTTAGTCTGTGATTTTTTAAACTTTTCATCCCTGTTACAAGTAGGTAATAAAAGCTACTTAAAGAAAAAAAAAAGAGTTGTCTTAGTCATATTGTCTCAGTAATATGACCCTAAGACACTGTTCTTAATTCCTAAGTCATGTCTCCAGCCCCGCCCCCTTTTCAAGTGTTTTTGTGACATGATAAAGTGAATAGTGACACTACAATACTCCAATTTTTTATTTCAATGTTCTTTTGTGTCATTGTACTGTTGTCTTGTGACATCACACAGTGCTCTCCTCTGCCATAAAAGTACTAAACAGTGACATCACAGTGCTACATTATGACAGGCAGCAGACAGACAGACAGAAGGACAGACAGACACACACAGAGATTAATAAAAAGATAAGTCCATTCTTAAAAATGTTGCCCCTTTCAAGCTATTCTTCCCTAAAATAAATTTTTCCTTTTCTTTCATCCTTCCAGTAAAGTTAAAAACATAAATGTAATCAAATATTTAGTATTTTACTGCTGATGTGATCCACAGTCTTTGCCTGCTTTCTTTTCTTTCTTCTCTACTAATACAGTCTCTGTATTATTTAGGGTTTCTATTCCTGTGATGAAGTACCAAGACCAAAAACCAAGGTTAGGAGGAAAGGGTTTGTTTGGCTTACCCTTCTATACTACTGTTCATCATTGAAGGAAGTCAGGACAGGAACTCAATGAAACAGAACATAAACCTGGAGGCAGGAGCTGATGCAGATGCCGTGGGTGAGCACTGCTTACTGGCTTGGTCCTCATGGCTTGTTCAGCCTGCTTTCTTGTAGAACCCAGGACCACTTGCTGAAGAATGGTTCAACCTACAACGGGCTGGGTGCTCCGACATAAATCACTACTTAAGAAAATGCCTTACAGCCCAATCTTATGGAGGCATTTTCTTAATTGAGATTCCTTCTTGTCAGATGACTTTAGATTGTGTCATATTGACATAAAACTATCCAGTACAGTCTACACAAGACCAGGTGGCTTAAAACTCTATGCACTTCAGGCTGGCCTGAAACTCACTATGTAGACAAGGTTGCCTTCTAAGTTCTAATACTTCAGTCTCGGCCTTTCAAGTGTTGCAATTATAAGCATGCACATGTGAAAGAGAAAAAGTTTAAACAAAATGTAAGACAGGACAATGGTCAGTTTGATTTAGGACATAAAGCTATGTAAGGAATGGGTTCATGGGGTTGGGGATTTGGCTCAGTGGTAGAGCACTTACCTAGGAAGCGCAAGGTCCTGGGTTCGGTCCCCAGCCCCAGAAAAAAGAAAAAAGAAAAAAAAAAAAAAGAATGGGTTCATTTGTGGAACTCAGTACCTGAATTCTGGGCCTCATGCATTTTGTCGGACACTACCACTGAGCTATTCCCCTAGCACAGGAGATAAGATTTTATTAATATAATATAATATAATAGTATAGTATAGTATAGTATAGTATAGTATAGTATAATATAATATAATATAATATACCTGCCAGTCCCTTCCTTGTACTAATAGATACGCTTCCCAGATGGCTAATGCATTGCCTTAGTAGTACAAGCAAATTAAAATAGATTTCACTTTTTCCATTGCAGATGGTATTTTCAAGCAACCTTGACTATCACTAGACTACTGTGAAGTGTTTAGCTAAAGACCCTTTAAGGTCAAGTACAAAATGGCTGAGTACATCTACGACAATAATGAAAATGACAGAGCCAATTAGAACATTAGTATATCAAAGATTAAACATGAAAGGAAGCTTCAAAATCTTCTCACCCTAATCTCTTAAATTACACAAGAGAAAATTGAGTGTCAAGACCTGTGGCAGTAGAGTAAGGAGAGGAATAACTTCCAGTGTTCAGCTGAGTAACTATGGTTGATGAGTTTCAAAATAACTAGCAGAGAGGGCTCAGAATAATTCCTATACAAATATAGGATCGATATCTAGGGTGATAGATATGGTAACTACCCTGATCTGATGATTATATATTACATACATGTAGTGCAAGATCATGTCACACAACTATGTACACTGGTACACTTACTCTATGCCAATTAAAAATAAAATGATATTTTTCAAAACATGTAATGGTTCTGAGATTTTTACCTTGCTTGTAAGGTAATGTACGTGTTGTACATTACTCAAAGCAGAAGAAATGAGAGATTCAGAGGGTCATGGGTCATAGCAAGCTGCATGAGTTTCTTGTTAATGTTGGTTTCTCCTACTAAGTCTCTTGGGTAGGGAAGAGGATATGGGTCCAAATGGACACTGTACACTCAGGTCTGGTTCACAGGTGAGGAATCCTCTTTGGAAGTATTCCATCTTACTGGCTCTCATGAACTTTGCCTACAATCCGAGCACTCATGATGTGGAGGCAGGAGATTTAGAAGTTCAAGACCATCCTAGCTTCAAGAGATCCTAGTATTTAAAAAAAAAAATCTACATGTGTGGTTGTTCTGTATCTTGAACTCAGAGATCTTCATGCCTCTGCCTCCTGACTGCTAGGATTAAAGGCGTATGCCATCACACGTGGATTTAAGCTTTGCTTTAATTCCTTTTCACGAGTTGGAATATTCCCCTGAGGACCTTAGTTCCATTTAATATCTTTAATATGCTTATCTTTTTGAACACAGACTTTAGCTCCATTCCATTTCCTGGTTCCTTTATAATCTTTGAGCCATACATTTTGTATTTATCCTTACTTGGCTTGCTAAAACATTAGTTGCCACATGACAGAGTCTATACTAGGTTATTTTGAGAATTCCTTTGCCAAAATATGACAAGTACAGTCTATCATATACGAACATTCTTCCCCCGTGAAATCTCGTGAGCCAGGCCTTCGCAACTCAAATCACCTTCAGCACCGTTCCATTGATCCCTGACTAAAACAGTCCATTGCTTTCTGAATCCAAAGTCCAAATCCACATTCCTCCAAACAAAAACATGGTCAGGCCTATCACAGCAATATCCCAGTCCCCAGTACCAACCTCTAACTTAGTGCAGGTTTCATTGCTGAGATGAGACACCATGACCATGGCAACTCATAAAATAGAAAATATTTCACTGGGGCTAGCTTATAATTTCAGATGTTTAGTCCATTATCATTATGGCAAGGCAGCAGACATGGTGCTGGGGGAACTGAGAGTTCTATATCTTGATCTACAGGGAACAGAAGACTATGTTGCACTGACTATGACTTGATGGCATATATGAGACCTTTAAAAAAGTCTGCCTCAGGTTGCACTAGTAGACAGGTGATCCTTTCTTCCAACATGACCCTGTTATGCAAAATCCCAATTGATTTATTATCAAATAAATAAGCGCCACAAAATGTAAAACCTCCATTGGTTGGAAAACAGATGCCTCCACTCTTGGATGACTATTGGCCAGCAGACTTCCTTCAGGAAGTTAATGGCGCATAAAAAGTGTATAGGTATTGCCTACCCGGCGTGCTTATGAGAAAGAGAGAGAGAGAGAAAGAGAGAGAGAGAGAGAGAGAGAGAGAGAGAGAGAGAGACAGAGAGAGAGAGACAGAGAGAGAGACAGAGAGACAGAGAGACAGAGACAGAGACAGAGACAGAGAGAAAAACTCTTTATGAACTGACAAACTTCTTAGAAGTTTTTGTTATCTGCCTAAATATTGTATAATTTACTTATGAAAAACTTAAATTATGAGTCCTCTCCCTTCAACCCTACCTTGTTTTGACTCATCCTCAGAGCCCAGGACTCAGTTATAATTGACAAAAGGAAAAAGTTCTACTTTGAGAAAAAAATGAGGTCAAATTGCTTTCTGGGTTACTTCTATTTTCAGTCACTATGTGGCATAATTTATCCTCATGTCAGAGGGGACATCCATCTGAACACTCAGGACCAGTGTTTACACTTAAATTTAGCCAGAGTTTCAACATATTCTCACCAAGTGAATAAAAACATGGAGAACTGGGTGGCAATACAGGGAAAGGAAAAGGACATAGCAGAGGTGTTTCTGGAACCGAAGACTGTTGCAGACAAAATGTGTGTCTGACACCAAGGCTGAAAGGTTTAGGTTTGACTAGCCACTAGTAATCTCTACAGTTGTTGTAGGGGTGTTGTAGCCAGCCACGGAGATTTGAATGAAGTACCCAAAACCTTTGCATCCTAAGAAGCCTTTTGCGTTTCACCTTAAACTGAAATGAATCTGTCAAAGTTAGGTAGCAGAGTACATAGATTGCCTTTATAGCTCAGCAAAGAACTCTTCAGGCTGAACATATTAATAAGGAGTTTCACTATTGGTGATTCTGATATGTTTGTTTTATTCAATAACTAAGACAAGACAAAAGCCAGATGTTTGTAAAAATCCATTTGTTATGAATGATTGGATGAATAAGTGAATGAATGAAATAGTGGTGATGGTATTTCCCAGTGTTAATCCCACCAAATGAGTCATTAGCCAACCTCTTTAGTCAAATTATACAAGTTTTATATTCTGGCAAACAGGGCTATCTCCCTAAATTGGGGTTGGGAAAAATGGCATGAAACATAGAAGCTGGTAAGGTTTACATCGCCCCTGAAACTGCAAGACTAGGGCATTTCCAAGGGGTGGGAAATTTCTAGAGGAATTTTGTTTGTGTAGGAACTTGGGAACTTGACTGAATATTTCAAAATCATTTGACAGAACATCTTATCAGTCAGTGTAAGTTCAATGTCTGAGTCAAACTCCATAGGATGGAGAGCATGTCAAATTCCAGAAACCGGTTGAAGCACAGACAAACTTGTTTTTTGCAGCAAATGTAAGGGAATAGATGAGATAGATAGATAGATAGATAGATAGATAGATAGATAGATAGATAGATAGATAGATAGATATAGAGAGAGAGATAGGTGTGTTAGTGTGTCTTCCACCAGAGAAGCTTAGACTATGAAGTCTCATCATCTGCAGCTATCCTGAGCTATTTGGGACACTGTCTCAAGGTATTCTGAGCTACTTGAGACACTATTTCAAGAGAGAGAGAGAAAAAGAGAGAGAGAGAGAGAGAGAGAGAGAGAGAGAGAGAGAGAGAGAGAAGCTAACACCACCAACAACAAATAATAATTATTAAATAATAAATAAACAAACGTTCTTAACCAGAAAGTACCATTCTCTACATTGGGATCTTGAGCTGCATGATAAAACGAGAGAGTGAGCTGGGCATAAGCATTCATCACTCTCTGCTCCCTCACAATGAATGCCATGTGACCAGATGCTTGGGCTACACAAGCAGTGAGTTCAAGGCAAACCTAGGCAACTTAGTAAGACCCTGTCTGAAGTAAAAATTTAAAAGAAAAAAGCAGGACTATAGCTCAGTAATATAAATGCTAGCTAGTATTCACAACCAACAGAAGTTTGGAAATCTAACTTTCCAATCCTGCAGAAACTACAAGAGAAACAAAACAAAACAAAACTGCTTTTTTTTTCCTAATATACAATTGAAACTTTAGATTTTCTTCTAAGCATCCATTATCTGCATATTTTACATTTTCATTATCTTTTAGTTTAAAACATAAGACTTTTCTAGTTTCCCTTGTATTTTTCTCTCATACTAAATTTACACATTTGGTGTTTCATTTCCAAATGTTGAAAATTTTTTGGTATAATATTGTTATGTCTCATCCCTCATTGCATACTGTTTTGTTTAGAGAGCAAGTCCTATCATATTTATTTAATTTTTTGAGACAAAATTTTTTATGCTGTCCTGGCTGTCCTGAAACTCAGTCTGTAGACCAGGCTGACCTAAAACCCAAAGAGATCTGCCTCTACTTCCCAAATGCTGGAATTAAGGGATGCACCACCAGGCTTACATCCTATAGGTGTTTGTTTGTTTGTTTGTTTGTTTGTTTGTTTGTTTGACAAACTCTCTGCCCTGTTAGCCTCCCAAGTGTTGGCTATTGCAGGTATGCACTACCACACCCAACTTTGCTTCTTCTAAGTTACAACACACAAATAAAAGCATATTCCTTTGACTGTTGTGCCTTCCTGACAAAATGAACAGTAAGACATATCCCTCTTCACTCTGGAAGTAGTCTTTGTCCTCAAGTTGACTTTCTTTGACAATAATGTAAATACTACGTTTTAATCTTTGTCTTTGAGACAAGGTCTCTATAACCTAGGCTCCCCTCAAATGTCCTGTGTAGAAGATGACTTTGAACTCTTCTGGCCTCCACCTCCTCAGTGCTGGAAACTAGAGACCGGGCCACCCTGTCTAGTTTTACAGGATGCTAAGGATTCATTTTCTACATGCTCAGCAAGCATCCTACCAACCCACCTACAACCCCAGCCCACGAATACTATGATTTAAAACTGGGCATGGTGACAGGCTTAGTGGTACACTTTAAATCCTAGAATTCCAAAGGCAATAGGCAAGTGAGTTCAAGGCCAGCCTTGTCTACATATAAAGTTCCAGATTAGCCAGGACTACTTAACAGAAAAAACATGTTTAAAAACACAAACAACAACCAATGGGCATGCAGACAAATACCATGCAATGCCAGTATTTAGGCAATGAAAGCAGAATGATCAGAAGTTCAAAGTCATCCTCAGTTGCACAAAAAGTTTGAAGCCAGCCTAAGCATGAAACCTGAAGGGCTGTAACAGGCCAGAGTATGACGTATGGTGCCAGCAGATCTTTCCTTCCCTCAGTTCCTCTCCCTTGATTTAGGCACTCCACATTCCTAAAGCTAGCCACCAAGGTCTAGTTCCTTATTTGGTCACCTCTCTGTGCCTGAGGCTGATCACCAAGGTCCGTCTATCAAAACATCAAGGTCCAGCAATCAAAAATCCCCATTTTTAACTAACATGCTCAATCTGAACCTACCAACCCAACTTGGCTCATTCTAAAACAGAACCCCCTCATCCCGGTTTTTTAATTGGATGTTTTATTTATTTACATTTCAAATGTTATCCCCTTTCCTAGATTCCCTATCCCCTCCTTCCTCCCCCTATTTCTATGAGGGTGCACACACCCACCCACACCCACCCACACCCACACCCACCCACACCCACCCCACCCACCCCACCCACACCCACCCACACCCACCCACACCCACCCACACCCACCCACACCCCACCCCACCCACCCACACCCACCCACACCCACCCACACCCACCCACACCCACCTTTCCGCTCTGGCATTGCCCTACACTGGGGCATCAAGCCATGACAGGACCAAGGGCCTCTCCTCCCACTGATGTCCCACAAGACCATCCTCTGCTACATATGCAGCAAGAGCCATAGGTCTGTCTGCCCATGTGTACTCTATGGTTAGTGGTTTAGTCACTGGGAGCTCTGGGGGATCTGATTGGTTAATATTGTCCTTCCTATGGGATTGCAAACACCTTTAGCTCCTTCAATCCTTTCTCTAACTCCTCCATTGGGGACCCCATGCTCAGTCCAGTGGTTGGCTGCCAGCATCTGCCTCTGTATTTGTTATGCTCTGGCAGAGCCTCTCAGAGACAGCTATATCAGGCTCCTGTCTGCATGTATTCCTTGGCATCTGCAATAGTGCCTGGGTTTTGTTTTTTGTTTTGTTTTTTTTTTAACATTTATTCATTTATTTTTATGTACAGCATTCTGCCTGCATATGTGTCTGCAGGCCAGAAGAGGGCACCAGACCTCATTACAGATGGTTGTGAGTCACCATGTGGTTGCTGGGAATTGAACTCATGACCTCTGGAAGAGCAGTCAGTGCTCTTAACCTATGAGCCATCTCTCCAGCCCGTGCCTGGGTTTGGTATCTGTATATGGAATGGATCCCCAAGTGGGGCAGACTCTGGTGACCTTTCCTTCAGCCTCTGCTCCACACTTTGTCTCCGTATTTCCTCCTGTGAGTTTGTTGTTTCCTCTTCTAAGAAGTACTGAAGCATCCACACTTTGGTCTTTCTTCTTTTTGAACTTCATGTAGTCTGTGAATTGTATCTTGGGTATTCCAAGTTTTGGGGCCAATATCCATTTAGCAGGAAGTGCATAACATGCATGTTCTTTTGTGACTGGGTAACCTCACTCAGGATAATATTTTCTAATTCCATCCATTTGCCTAAGAATTTCATGAAGTCATTGTGTTTAACAGCTGAGTGTGTATACACACAGACACACACACACACATGAGTACACTGTAGATATCTTCAGACACACCAGAAAAGGGCATCAGATCCAATTAAAGATAGTTATGAGCTGGGGTTGGGGATTTAGCTCAGTGAAAGAGCGCTTGCCTAGGAAGCGCAAGGCCCTGGGTTCGGTCCCCAGCTCCAAAAAAAAAAAAAAAAAAAAAGATAGTTATGAGCCATCATGTGGTTGCTGGGAATTGAATTCAGGACCACTGGAAGAGCGTCAGTACTCTTAACCATTGAGCTATCTCTCCAGTCCCATCTTTTGACTCTTAAAATTACTCCTGCAAAGCTGTTTGCTGCTCTTTCTGTCCTGCAGGATTCTAATTCAGCCACCTCGTTTCTTTGCCTTGCTTAATAAAGGATCTCTTTGTTGGGGTTTAGGAAATTGCCACTCAAACCACACAAACACTGATCTTAGTTAAGCAAGAACAGTTTATTGAATGCACACCTTAATATTGGACATTCAGGACCACAAAAAGGACTTAGGAGCCTAATTGAGCTATTAGTCTGCTCTCAGAGCAGACTCCTTGTAGGAAACACAGGTTCAAATGTTTCAAGTACAAGGAGGGGAGCAGTTGGTTTACTAGGCAAAGTACTGTCAGCAAACCTTTAAGCTGATGGGTCCTGAGTAAGGTAAGGAGGTGGTGGATGAGTGGTAAGCGTGGGAATTTCAGAACACTGAGGTAACAGAGCATGAGTATTATAACCATAATAACCCTTATAGAAGAAGGAAGAAGGGAGGGGGGATATGATACAGGGTTTATGTCCGGGAAACCCGGAAAGGGAATTATATTTGAAATATAAATAAAAAGTATCCAATAAATAAATAAAAGGCTGTTATAAGGATTCATGAAGCACTGATGGACTACTATGCTCTCCCTCTGGCAAGCTGCTCATCAGACAGGTTCATCACCATCTGCCACATGTAGCAGTGGGTGGATCCTCATCCTTGTCCTTAACAATGAAAGGGGCCAGGGTGGCAAGTCACTGAGCCTATTCCATGCACTGCAGTATCCTGGCTTCCTACTCCTGTAAAGAAAACGTTGTTATCTGGAAGGAGGAAAATGGAACCCAGACAAGACCCATGTGCACGCGGACATGAGTGTTCAGCAAGGTCTAGACACTGCGCACCCACCACCCACCCACCTCTGTGACTATGACCAAATCTTTGCTACCAGGAACTGTGATAGAGCTGAGCTCTCCCTGCTGACCTACTTCCGGGAAGGCCAGTGGAAAGTGAAGGTAAGTATCAGTTATACCATTAGCTCATCAAGCTACGCAGGGAGGATACGGAGTGGAGGAGCAGAAGCCAGAGACAGCAACTGGGTTCCAGATATCGTCTGGACTCAGTCAGTTGGCCTGCTACCAGCACCATGGCCCACTTTGCTCCCATAGCCCAGTAGTGTTCCTTTGAACCAATAATGGTACCTCAGGCAGTATGTGGCCATCCACGTGGCTGTGCACATTTTTGGCCATCTCAGTAGGAATAGAAAGTAAGTGCCCTGTGCCCAGCATTCTGAGTAAGCTGCCGCCCCGGAAGACAGACACAATGAATGACTATGGGTACAGTAGCAAAGGCTAGCCCATATCAGGACTGCCTATTCCTAGGACCAAGCCCAAACAATTGGGCAGATGGCTCCACCCAGATTCTATGCCCAAGAGTATGACCAGCACAAGCACCAATCTGGTTTTTGCTGTTGTTTGTTTGATTTTTCAAGGCAAGGTTTCTCTGTGTAGCCCTGACTGTCCTGGACCTCACTCTGTAGACCAGGCTGGCCTCAAACTCAGAGATCTGCCTGCCTCTGTCTCCTGAGTGCTAGAATTAAAAGCATAAGCCACCACCGCCTGCTTCAGCCACCTGTCTTAGCAGGATTCTCTTACTTCATAATTCATGTCAAGCAGAAGGCATCCTGCTAGAAGGGGGAGAAAAGGATAAATGACTTGTTTTAAATATTTTTGGCCATTTTTATGTTGTTTACCAGCTTAAAAATTCTAAAGTGAAATTAGATGAATAAATAAATAGTTTAAAATAACAAAGTAGTATTATAATGTCTTAAACATAACTCCTTATTGATTTCATGGGGCTGTCTTTCTATCGGTCTCTCCCTAGATCTTGAGAGTACTGAGCAAGTTCTTTTACTGTCGCTTTTATTTGCTTATTTATTTATTTATTTATTTATTTATTTATGTTTTTGTCTGTCTTTGAACAGAGAACAACTTGTCTCTTCTCTCTGTCCACCAACTGGATACCCCTGAGGACATGGTTTTTCTGAGAAATGCTCTTTAAAGCTTGACTTTATAAAGCAAGCTTTCACTCAACCTGTAACCAAGGTAATAGTGCTTTGAGCTTGTTTGTAACTATGCACTTGCTCTGCTTACATACTGTGTACTCAACCCACTCAACATTAACTGACCTCTGTGGACAATATTGCAATCAGTCTTACTATACTTATGCTTTGGACTTCCAATGAAATCCACTCCTACAAGCTCAACTCAATGCCCAGCCTCTGACGTACTGTGTTGCCTATTTCTTCATGACCCATTCATACTCCTGACTGAAAACGATGTGTGTGGCATGTGCTGTCTGGGTCTAAGGCCGTGTGCTGAATGCAGGAAGGCATTGAAAGCAATGTCTGCCCCCTAACATATGTTGGAAACAATATGTGGGTACAGAGTAGCAAAATCTGACTGTCCTGGGTCAGTAAGGCCAGAAGAACAGATTCTTCCTCGTGAGACTCCTGTAAAAGAGTAAGATGAAAGACCTTCCTTTCTTTCTGATACCATGTGTGCATCGCTACTCACTGTGCCTTTGTTTAGGACTGCTGCTCTCTCAGAGTAGACGGCTGTCTGACTGAAATAGGACCAATCAAAACTATCTGAATAAGCCCAGCCCACACTTGTGTAAGTAAGAGTTAGTTTCTCTGCGTGTATCTGTCTCTTTCTGTGTTTGTATCTCAGTCTCTCAGTCTCTCAGTCTCTCAGTCTCTCTCTCTCTCTCTCTCTCTCTCTCTCTCTCTCTCTCTCTCTCTCTCTCTCTCGTTTTGAGACAGGATCCTACTATATAGCTGCACCACACCCAGCCACCTCATTTTTACCCTACTGGTGGACAACTATAATCTCAGCTACTTGAAAGGATTGCATGTTCAAGGCCAGCCTGCCTAAATAGCTTTCTTTGTAAGGTCCTACCTCAAAAATATTGTTGTTCTTATTTATTATGTTTTTTTTTAATTATTGTTGTCTTCTTTTTAAAGACTTATTTATTTTTACAAGTACACTGTAGCTATTTTCAGACACATCAGAAGAGGGTATCGGGTCACATTACAGATGGCTGTCAGCCATCATGTGGTTGCTGGGGATTGAACTCAGAACCTCTGGAAGAGCAGTCAGTGCTCTTAACTGCTGAGCCATCTTTCCAGCCCATTTTGTTTCATTTTTGAGACAGTTTAACTATCTAGGCTGATCCTGGACTCACAGAAATCTGCCTTACTCTGCTTCTAGAGTGCTGTGACTAATGATAAGCACCATCACATTCTACAAAAACAGACGGTAGATGGATGGATGGATAGATAGATGGATGGATAGATAGATAGATAGATAGATAGATAGATAGATAGATAGATGATAGATAGATAGATAGATAGATAGATAGATAGATAGATAGATAGATAAAATTTAAGGGTGGGAGAATATTTTTGCAGTATTGCAGAGTGGCAGAGTCTCTTGGTTCAAGCGTTGGGGTGGGAAGGGGAAGAGGAAGATTGGTTAAACCCATAGTTAACCAGAAAGTCCCAAGAATGGAAAAGAATAAACTATTACTAGATGATGAGGGAATTGGACAAGAAAGAGTGATGGGGGTGAATATCAACTATGACACCATGATCAAGGCAACTCTTATAAGGACAACATTTAATTGGGGCTGGCTTACAGATTCAAAGGTTCAGTCCATTAACATCACAGCACCCAGGCAAGCATGGAGCTGAGAGTTCTACATCCTCATCTGAAAGCTGCTAGCATTATACTGGTTTCCAGGCATGGAAGGTCTTATAGCCCCCACACACAGTCACATACCTACTCCTTCTAATAGTGCCACTCATACAAACCATCGCAATGATATACAAAAGTTAAAATGTCATAATGAAAACCATTGTTTTGCACACTCAAAACCTAGTTAATTAATTGATTTTAAAGATGTATATATTTTATAAGAATTTTGTCCCTACATAGTATTGTGTTCATGCAGTACACATAGAAGCCAGCAGAGGGCATCAGAACCTCTGGCCCTAGAGTCGTGGACAGTTTTTATCTGCCATGGGAATCCATCCTGAGTCTTCTGTAAAGGTAACCAGTGCTCTGAATCACTGACCCCAATGTTCTTTTTTTTTTTTTTTTTTCTTGAGGGTGCAGCGAACTTTATTGGACCCCAATGTTCTTAATCACTGAGACATCTCTCTAGATCCCAAATTAAATGTTTAAGTAGGAAAAATTGGAGCTGGGGAAATTCTCACTGGGTAAAAGCACTTGTCACACAAACTTTGATCCCCGGAGCCCAAACAGCAAGCTGAATGTGGAGTATTTGTGTAAAAATGCTAACATTTGCGAATTAGAGTTGGTAGGATCAGTCATTAGAAGATATTCTGCCACACATGAGCTATTACCTTAAGAAAAAATATGTTACTCCAGGTTATTTATACATGACCATAAAACCAGTTATAATTGCCTCAAAAATATGATTCTCATAAATCTTCAGTATATCTTACTGTTTAATTTTGTCTTATTAGTATTAGTATATTTATTGATTGGGGGAGTGCACATCCCACCAAGTGAATATGGAAGTCAGAGGAAAAGTTGAGGGAATGAATTCTCTCCTCTGACTACGTGGCTCTTGGGGATCCAGCTCAGGTTCCCAGTGTTGGCACTGGTCCATCTTACCCCCAAGTTCCTAATTTCCTCTTCAATACACAGTATTGTCACCTACTGTATGACTTTTACCTTCCCTAGGTACTGAATCCACAAAGTGAACATGAATTGGTGAGTGACTCACAGTAAAATTTCCAAGATATTTCTATTGTTAAGAATAACCTTTTCTTTTCTTTTCTTTTCTTTTTTTTTTTTTGTCTCAGAGCTGGGGACCGAACCCAGGGCCTTGCGCTTGCTAGGCAAGCGCTCTACCACTGAGCTAAATCCCCAACCCTGTCCAGAATAACCTTAAACAGACCCCGCCACCCCCCCTCCAGAGCTCTCAGGGATTAAATGACCAACCAAAGAATGCACACGGAGGGACCCTTGGCTCCAACAGCATATGTAGCAGAGGATGGCATTGTCTGGCATCAATAAGAGGAGCAGCCCTCGGTCCTGTGAAGGCTCAGTTCCACCAAGTTGCTGAGGTGGGAGTGTGTGGGTGGGAGTAGGAGCACCTTCATAGAAGCAGCGGAGAGGGGGAAAGGGGGTAACATTTGAAATGTAAATGCAGAAAATATCCAATAAAATTTTTTTTTTTTAAAAAAAAAAGGCAAAAGCGTTGGCTCCAGTAGATGGCAAGTAGTGACAGAAAAGGTCCACAGTAACGTGAGGGTGGACAAGCAGTATATGAAAGACCTCGCATGCCCACAAAAGAAAGAAAAAAAGAAAGAAAGAAAGAAAGAAAGAAAGAAAGAAGAAAAGAAAAAGGAATAACCATGAAGGAAGCTCTTTAAAGTTGAGATCCTGTGCCCGTGTACCTTTGCCTTGCTAATGATGAAAACAATGTGTTTACAAAGTGCATACCCTGTTAGTGTTCAGTAGTGGATGACACTGAAAACCTATGCTTTCTTCTCTCCAATAGGGCTGGTAAGCAGACTTGGGAAAGAAGAAACACCGTACTGACGTTAGGGTGAAGCAGTGGTTGAAGAAGATTATTTGGTGATAGTCACAGGCCTGTTAGGGCTGTGGTCATTTGGAGCCAAGCAGGTCATTGGGCTGACCTCATGGGCAGATCTCAAACAGCATAACAGATGGGTGCTATTATGGGTCGACACTGACGAATAGCATTTGCTCAAAATAGCACAATGAATCTGGCTCTTAGGGGACAGTGAACATTTATCATTGGTGATTAATTCTTCCAAGAGTCCATTTGGAAGCTAACAGGGCACTCCTCTCCCTTCCCCTTGCCCCTACCCTGTGTGTGTGTGTGTGTGTGTGTGTGTGTGTGTGTGTGTGTGTATTTAAATAATGAACTATCCAGTAGATTAGTTCTAACTCCCAAACCTAACCTGATCTTTTTCAGGGGGCAATGTATATAGAGAGGGGAGAGGTGGAGACAGGGTTTTTCGGTGTAGCCCTGGCTATCGTGAACTCACTCTGTAGACCAGGCTGGCCTCGAACTCAGAGATCCACCTACCTCTGCTTCCCAAATGCTGGGATTAAAGGCATGTGCCACCACACCTGACTTGACCTAGCCTGTGCCTAGTTATTACAATACTCTTTTTTCTATCCTTTTAGATTTTTCTTTCCTTTCTTTTGGGGAAAAATGTTTGTTTGTTTGTCCTGTTGTTTGGAAACAAGCTCTCACTATTTAGCCATAGCTAGCCTGAACCTATGTACCTCAAGCTAGCTTTAAACTAAAGACCCTTTGCCTCTTAAGCACTTGGATTGCAGGGGTATGCTAACACACCAAGCAAATTTCTCCTATGAAGATACATTTTTTGCCTGTATTCTTAGATAATGTCTACTACAAATGTTAGCATAGCACCTGAAAGAGATTAGTAGATATAACACAGTTTAAAACAATAAACATATTCTCAATGGGTAAAGGGCTCAGGAAATGAGGGTGAGGGTTTTTCTATTTATTTGTTTGTTTGTCTGTTGCAGCCCTCACCTCTCCTCCCAGTCCCCCCACATGCGTAGCCCCTCCCCATCCCTCTGTCCCCTTCTTCTCTGAGAAGGGTGAGGTCTCCCTGTGTACCAACACACCCTGACACCTCAAGGGAGGGTGAGTTTTACAACATGTAACATAGTACAACTGTCTAGGAAGGTTGGTAATATTTGGTGGCCTTGAAGATAATGGGATATCAGCGACACTAAAAAGAGAGAGACCCATGTTATGGTTGCAGAAACTGAGGTGATACATTATGATGTGCTCATCTCTGATGTTTATTCCCATAACATTTGGAAAGTGGAAGCAGGAAGATCTCAATTCCAAGGTCCAATTCTGCTACTTAATGAGGTCCAGGCCACACTGAGCTACAGAAGACCCTGTACCAATAAAAAGTAAACGACTGAGTGTTCTGACACAAGCCTTTAATCCCAGCACTCAAGAAATGGATCTCTGAGTTCAAGGTCAGTCTGGTCTACATAGTGAGTTCCAGGACAGCCAGGACTAAGAAGAGATGTCCTGTCCCTAATAAGTAAACAACAAAACAGATATGGGCAGGGTTGGGGATTTGGCTCAGTGGTAGAGCTCTTGCCTAGCAAGCGGAAGGCCCTGGGTTCGGTCCCCAGCTCCAAAAAAAAAAAGAAAAAAAAAAAAAAAAAAAAAAAAGAAAGGTATGGGCAGCAGAATTGCTACAGATTCAAAGCTAGTCTGGTCTTCATAGCAAATTTTAGTTCAAATATGGCTACGTAGAAAGAGATATCATCTTAAAAGAGAAAGAATATAGCTGAGAGATGACTCTGTTTTAGAATGCATGCTATTCTGAGAACCTGAGTTCTCTTCCCAGTACCCACATCAGGTGGCTCACACGGTCTTATAACCCCAGCTCCAGGGGAATCTGACTCCTCGGCCTCTGTGGACACTTGCATTCCTATATGCATGCATGTGTGCATGCATACATACATACACATACATACATATAATTAAAATAACAAAAAACAAATCTACCAGTTAGTTCCAGGGCAGCCAAGGCTGCTCAAAGACATGAATAGCAAGTGCCAATTGACTCTAAAGTCCCCAAACAGTGTGCAAACCTGCCTGTCACTCACACGCCAATGGAATTTTAGCACCAGCTCGCTTAAAAGAAAGCTGAAGAATATATAACTGTGCTTGTAGTTAATTTTTTTATTTATTATTTATCAATTTTTTTTTTTTTTTTTTTTTTTTTGGAGCTGGGGACCGAACCCAGGGCCTTGCGCTTGCTAGGCAAGCGCTCTACCACTGAGCTAAATCCCCAACCCATCAATTTTTTTTTTTTTTATTGGTTCTTTTTTTTCGGAGCTGGGGACCGAACCCAGGGCCTTGTGCTTCCTAGGTAAGCACTCTACCACTGAGTTAAATCCCCAGCCCCAACCCATCAATTTTTAATTATTAGTTTACAAGGAATTAAGTTGCATTGTGCCATTTTTCACACAAGCTTTGCTTTTGTTGTTTCTCTGCCCAGCATCGTCCCTGTCTATCCCCCACACCCATCCTCCTGTCCCCAGCAACCCCCTTCCCACCTTCAAACCAACCAGCTGCACCTTTGCAATGACCTCGCTTCTCTCCACCATCCACAAGGTGGCTCCCAGCAGCCTGGAACCCACCCCCACCCGGCCCAGCACTCTGAACCCACCCGAACCCACATTTCAGATGCAAATTCCCACCGGCACATCCACAAAGATACAACTAAACCCATTTAAAAGATGTGCATGTGAGAAAAAGTACACGTTTTTGTTTTTCTGAGAATGGGTCAGCCAGGTGGTATAAATAAGAAATGTTTTATTGTAATTCTGCCCTCAATAGTATTCCTCAAAACTATAAGGCAGCATTTCTCAGAAGACATCAGACTACTAATTTGTTTTGTTTTCTTTAAAAGATTTATGTATTTTGTATGAGTGCACTGAACTGTCTCCAGACAACCAGAAGAGGGCGTTAGATCCCATTACAGATGCTTGTGAGCCACTATGTGGTTGCTGGGAATTGAACTCAGGACTTATAGAAGCACAGTCAGTGCTCTTTAATCATTGAGCCACCTCTCCAGCCCCACTGGTTTCTTTAAAATGATAAACTGGGCATTGAGGCATGTACTTGTAATCTCAGAAGCCAAAGGCCAGCCTGTCTACATGTTGATTTCCAGACCAGAGAGGGCTACAGAATGAGATCCTGTCTCAAGAATTATGTGGGAAGAAACTGGGAGGTGTAAAGGGAGGGGAAAACATAATCAGGATATATTGTGAGAAAAAAAATCCAGTCAGCAAAGAAAAAAATAGTTAAAAAGATTAATAACAAATTTTTTTTTCTGTTTTCCTGGAACTCAATTTGTAGACCAGTCTGGTCTTGAACTCAGAGATCCACTTGCCTCTGTCTCCCAAGTACTGGGATAAAGTGTATGCTATAACCACTCAGTTCAATAAGAATTTGTGTCTAGTCTTCTTGGAAGCACATCTTTGCCAACTCCAAATGAAATGGAATTGTAAGAACTGAATACTAGGCTTTACTTTAGTTGACTTGTTTGTGACAAGGTTTCTTTGTGTAGCCCTGGCTGTCCTGGCACTCACTCGGTAGACCAGGCTGGCCTTGAACTCACAGATCTGTCGGCCTCTGCCTCCAGAGCACTGGGATTAAAGGCGTGTGCCACCACCGCCCAGCTGTTTGCATTTTTGAAGGAAGGTCTCAATCTACAGCCCAGCTAGGCCTCGAACTCTTATTCTCCTGCCTGTTTCCCAAATGTTGGGATTATAAGTGTGCACTACAAGACCAGCTGAAGGCGCTTTTTTCTGTCTGTCTCTCATTCTTAAGGTAGTGTCTCTAGTAGCCTAGATCGAACTGGAATTTTCTGTGAAGTCAGCTTTGACCTCCTGATCCTCCTACTCCAACCCTGAGTGCAAGGATTAAAGGCATATTCCACCACATCAAACTTGAGTCAACTTCTGAGAATTAAATCAGCATAGGAATCCAGGTGTTCAATTCAAAGACTTAAATGGCGTCCAATGTGAAGGGTCTCGGAAAGCCAGATGATTGAGATTTCAGAGTAGAAAGACAGAGTTTGGAGTATTAGGGATGTAGTTTGACTGTTAGAGCACTTGGCTACTAGGCACAAAGCCATGGGTGGGCTCTCTAGCACCACAGAAACTCGGTGTAATGGATTACGCATGTGACCCTAGTACTCAGCACTCTGGGTTGAGGCAGGAGGATCAGGAGCAACTTATGAAACTATCAGAGACACTAAACCCACATTCTCAGGTGTGTCTTCCATTCATTTTAATCTCTTTCTTAGCCTTCATGATTAGCCTACATTAAAATATATTTAATAAGCACCCCACCAAAAGAAGCTATTTACCCAAAAGAGGATTCCTGAAATAGAATGATTATCATTTGGGGGTGGGAGAGGGGTGTAGTAATCTCACTGTATCCCAACCTGGCTTCAAACACAGTAAACCTCCTGCCTCACCTCCTGAGTGCTAAAATGACAGGCATTAGTCTCCATGCCCAGCAGGAAATAGAATTACCCTTTGAATGATCGCTTGGAGAAAATAGTAGTTGAGGCAGGAAATAGCTGAGGGAACCAAGGCCATGTGGATTAGCCTAAGAAAACTCTAATTTTTTAGCTACATTATCAAAATTATCAGTGAAGGGATAATTGCCCCCATAGACTTCCTTTGTAGAATTCTCCATGGAACACGAATTACAGATATTAACAGCCTGGTTGGGTACCACAAAATACACCAGTATAATCACCATCTTGATGAAATACACCATTGAAAAGACAAGCGATATTTCTAATGCAAAGTTAAATTACAACAAAAGGCCTTACAACCGTGTCTCAATAAATTCTTGAAGCAGACTTCACCATCTTCCGCCAGTTGGCTAATGTAAATTAGACTAAACTGAGCTTGCAACTCATCACAGTTGGAATGTCTACCCGCCAGAAGAAACACGACTACAAATGCTCAGGAGGGTGGAAAGGGGACTTTTATATACTGCTGCTGGGGACATAAGTCTGTGTCACTATGAAAGTTGGTATGGGGGTTCCTCAAACTCCAAAACCAGATGACCCAGGTATCCTGCTTTTGAGTACATCATACCTGAAGTACTTTATGTCAATAAACCATTTGTGTTTTGTTGTATTTATAAAAGATAGAGAGGAGGATTATGTTCTATGGAGGTCTGGGGGGAAGGGGTGCCTCAGCAGGGAAAGCCACATGGTGGTAGAGTATAGAATAGAGTTTATTCGGGGCATGGGGAGTGGAGTTAAGAGGGCAGTAGGGCGGTTGGGGATTTAGCTCAGTGGTAGAGCGCTTGCCTAGCAAGCACAAGGCCCTGGGTTCGGTCCCCAGCTCCGGGGGGGGGGGAGGGCAGTAGGGCAGAGAGAGGGTAGAAAAGGAGTAGAGGCGGGCCAGGAGCACGTGGAGAGAAGTGGGAGGGGAATGGGGAGAGAAGGGACAAAGGGGGAAGTGGGGAAGAATAAAGAGAGCAAGAGCAAGGTGTCAGGCATAGCTGGCTGTTGCCAGGTAACTGTGGGGGTGGAGCTTAAGCAGAATGCTAACATGTTTACTACATCAATAAGCTGGAAAATAGAAACAGCTCAGGAGTCCAACAGGTAAAGGGAATGAAGTACGTACACAAGGAAGCATTATGCTTACGAATGCCTTCTCCTTCGAGGATAACACCTAAATTTGATCCCCAGTTACCACACGGTAGGAGAAAACCGACTGCCCTAAATTGACCCTCTTATCTTCACACACCTTTGAGGTGTGCGAGTGAGGGTCCTAGGCTGTTCAAATGCATTATTAAAAGAGATGTTTGCATAGCCCAGAATAAGGGGGGTCCCAGGTAGCTGAACTGATTCCTATGGAAAAGACCCAAGTTCTGGTTGTCTGCACCACATTAAGCACCTCTTCTCAGTCACCTACAACTCCAGCTTCAGGGGCTCCGACACTTTCTTCTGGCCTCTGTGGTGACTCCACACACATGTAGACAACCATATACATAAACAAGATTAGAAAGGAGTGAAATCGCGATCATGAAATGCATTTGTATATTGTCTTACTTTGAACATGACTGTCTGCAAAGAGATTGGATCCAGGATAGCCGCCCCCACCACCACCACCCAAACACACACACAAACACAGATTCTGTTTCCAGATGTTCAAGTCTAGGCAAAATGACTAAGTACATGTGCATACCCAACCTCATGCTTCTGTATCCTCACCTTTCTTCAGACACAGGAACTTCACCTTGAAACTCTGGCTAGCCTGGAACTCACAAAGATGTCTACCTGCCTCTGCCTCCCAGGTGCCGGGATTACAGACAGGCACCACATCTGGCACTACACGCTTCGCTTTCATTCTGAGTGGTGCTTAGTACAATGTAGGCTGGATGGAAAAGTAGATAGCAAACTGGGCTGTTCAGGGACTAAGGATAAGTCTGCACAGCTTTCATATGGATTAGAGCCCAGGAATATTTTGTCAGTACAGAGGTTCGGAAGAGCCCAGCTTGCTTACAAGGCCTGATTTTATCCCTGGTACAAGAAACAGAAATTAACCAGGGGCTGGGGGCGTGGTGGTTTATGATAGGATCATCTTACTGTCTCCTTGCACTGAGCATAGCCCTGATCTCATCAGAGCTACTAAAACAAACCTCATTCTCCCCGTGCTCAGGTCTTATCTTATGCTGTTCCTTTTATCAAAACACCCATTTTTATGACCACCTTGATAACACCAACCACTGCTTAGTTTCTGGACCTATACTATGAGAAGTTTCTTTCCTGGTTCCTAAAGTTCTGGTAGGCACTTTCTGTAAATTCTGAGACTGAGTTGTTTGAAGACAGTGATTTTTAAGACGTCTTTTCCTCTAAATTATCCTTTGGTTCCTGAGAAGGGCAAAAGAGACTTGGAAAATCTGATTAAATTAAAGCTCTAGATTTTCGGGTTTTTTAAGCAGGGTATCTCTGAGTAGCACTGGCTGTCCTGAAAGGAACTCTGTTGTCCTTACAACTCAAGAGAAAGGCCTGCCTCTGCTAACCAAGTACTGGGATTAAAAACTTGTGCCACCAGGCTCTGCAAATCGAAGCCCTTGAAATGGAAAAACGACTTGAGATTATCCAGTATAACCAATGCAGTCACAGGTTCCTGATTTTGGGGGTGGGAGGCAGAATCAGGGCAAGACTCTATGCTGCCTCTGCCTCCGGGTAGTTTGAGGAAAAAGGAATCCATTGTACCAATCCGCAGAACTCAAAAATGTAACAATATTCCAATTTGCATGGAGAGGCCGACAGGTGCCTGGGTGTCTACATTGCAATTCTAAACTCAGAGGCAGACTGAAAGCTTGAGTAACTATGACCTTCTACCTCCATTTTAAATGTCCAAATGATTCTTTAAAAAAAATTATGTATACAGCATTCTGCCTGCATATACGCCTGTAGGTCAGAAGAGGGCACTAGATCTCATTATAGATGGTTATAAGCTACCATGAGGTTACTGGGTATATGAACTCAAGATGCTTGGAAGAGTAGCCAGTGATTGTTCTTAACTTCAGCCTTCTCTCCAGTCTCTCAAACGATTCTTGAGTTCCTCCTTTCTTTGGTTCTACTCTCCTTTCTTTTTTTCTTTTTGTTGTTTGTTCTCATGTGACCCCAAAATTCTAAGATCACTGTGTAGTCCAATCTGGCCTCAACTTGCTGTTTACCATATATAAGGATGGCTTTGTGCTCCTTCTTCTCTAGCTTCTGCCGCCTAGGTCCTGGGTCTTGCAGAATCTGTACACATCTATGCTCTTTATGCATGTCACTCTGTATGAGAACACTGAGGCTGAGGGAGAATTAGTTCCAAGTCCAGCCTGGATTACAACATAAATCTGAGAGCAACCTGGTTTGGAATGAGACCCTATTTCAAAAAAACAGAATGGAAGATGCTAGGCTGGAGATATAGCCCAATATATTGAGTGCTTGAATAGCATACAGAAAAAAAACCTTAGGAACATTTCATAATAGTGGAAATGGTGATACATACCCATGCCAGCGCTAGGTTGGTAAAAAGGGGATCAGAAGCTCAAAAGTTACCCTTAGCTGCAAGCTATGGGAGACTCAGTTTAATGCCAGCAATACATCACCGCCGCATACCTGCAATCTGGGCACCTTTAACTCTGGCGATATGGGAAGCAGAGGCAAGATCAAGAGCTTGGCATCAACCTAGGCTACACAATGAGTTCCTAAAAACAAGCCAAAGGCACAAGATGCAACTCTCAATCCTATGTGCATGAGTGAACAGACACTGAGGCATGTTTGTGAATTTGGGGGGCCAGCCTGGGCTCGACAAAGAGTCTCTATCCCTGCTCTATCCATTTACAGCTGAGAACGTAGCTGTGTAAGTAAGGTATGTGACTTGCTACTATGCGCACAGCCCTGGGTTAAATGCCCAGCACTGTACACAGTGGTATACTTCAGAACTTAGGAAATGAAGTCCCAAGGATAAACCAAGCCCATTCAGCCAAGGAGAGGCGAGGGGTTCAGGGGAGCCTTGCTTTTCCTGGGAAGCTACTGGCATGGAGAGCCATCACAGTTTAGTTGCTGGTGAGCTGTCTGTGCACCAGCGAATAGCTCTCTGTGGTCACGTCCATGTGAGTGGCCCCGGTGGAGGGATTGGCGGGGCTACACGTGCAATAAGAGAAGACAATGACAATGAGTGTGATCACTGTGGGAAATACATTTTAAAAAGTAATACATTTTAAAAATATATTCAAGGCCAGCCTGTGCTGCGAGAGACGCTGTCATGAAACAACTAGGTGTCCACCAGTATAGCATCAATTCATAAGACACATCTTGGACAATGGGATCTCAGCACTAAAGAGAAAAATCAAGCGAGAACATAGATATTTCTCCCATGCCTACTCCTAATGCCAATCTGAAAGGGAGCATACTATATGATTTCAACTTTATGGCACTCTAGACACTTGTCAACAGTTAAAGATTGTTTAGCACAAGCAATGAACTCTATACTATAGTCAATAATATATTGACTAGTTAGTACTGGCTAGGAAGTGTGGTACAAGCACGTAAATCCCAACACTTAGGAAGACAAGTTTCTGGTCTACCTAGAAATTCCAGGCCAGCTAGAGTTACATGATAAAGCCTTAATCAAGGGGGAAAAAAAAAAAAAAAAACTATAAAAAGTACTTTCTATGTTCCTAATTTGAAACTGCTCCCCAACACCCCCCCCATAAAAATCTATTTAAAAAAGTACAACAAAACAAACCCACTAAAACAATATCATTTCTCAGATAGCTAAGCATTTAGCAAATCCAGCACAAGACCATGAGGAGACGCCACAGATGTTAGCATTCGGCAGAATGTTATTACAGTAATGGATGTTGATTTGTCTGCAGAGTCTCCATTCTGCTGGAAGAGATAGGAGGGGCTTCTGAAGACCGATGTCCAGAATTTTTAGCCATTCGAGGGAACACAGAATGTTTTTTCTTTGCTTCTTCCATTCCCTTCAGATTGAAATAAAATCTTGACATTGTCTAAGGTGGCATATTTGGTGGTGGGGCATTTTTCTTTGAATGGCTCCTCATTTTACCGCTCCTCATTTTGAAGTTTCTCATGAGCTTATTATTGCTGTAAGACAAATGTTAGAAAAATTTTTAAAAACTTGCTAGGGGAAGATTCCATAGTCTTCCCTTAACAAAGATTAAAGCTGGCTGTGGTAGCACACACCTTTAATCCTAGCACTAGCTGAGGCAGGTAGATAGATCTCTGTTGGGTTTGAAGCCAGTCTAGACCTTTTGACTCAAAACAATAAGGAACCCATTTCTGGAATCCCTGAGGTGGTTTTCATGAGTGCTAGGATTAATGAAGGAAGAGCTACACTTAAGGCTGCCTCTATACTCTCAGAGTTCACATATTCCATGCGCCCAAATATTCTCAAAGCATAGAAAGTTGTTTTGTACTCATGGACAGATGTTGAGTTCTGAAGTCTAATAATTCAGGGCTGGCAGATGTCTTGTCAGGTAAATGTGCCTGTTACCAGGGAACATGAGGGCCTGGTTTTTTATTGTGAATCACATGTACCATGGCTGAGACATGCCTGTGTCCTCAAACATAATCAGTGATGTAAACAAACACAATAAATATATCTCAGATAAATATCTCTCGATATTTATAAGACCAATGTACACTTTCCTTGGGGCTTTGTCTCACATAGCCTTGGCTGGCCTCTACCTCAGATTCTATCCTATGCTGGGGATGGAATCCAGGTTCATATTCAAGTGAGGTAAGTACTATGCCCACTGAGTTAAATTCCTAACCCCTAATAACAGTCTAAGTTCCACACTTGTCAGGCACATGGTTCAGACTTATGAGAAAAAGCCACACTTGTGAATTCTGTTAGCTATTTTCATCTGACCAAAATGGGAAATTAGAAAAATAAGGTGGCTGCTCTGCGGCTTCTGCTCAGTTATTCAGAAATTCATCTAGACATCTTTCTGTTTTTCAGTTTCCCATGCCTAGAGAGGTACTAAGAGGTTACCTGTGAACACATTCAGGACATAGCAAATTATCTTCCACTCCTGGTTCTGGGATAACACAGGCTGGTAACAGGAAGAGAAAATTCATCCTTTGGGGAGTATCTGGAACCCAGGTGAGACCAGCATGAAATTGCAGGCGAACCCAGCCTTTTCTATCTGCAGGGCACTGCCTGCCATGGACAACACACCATCTGACTCCTGAGTAGAAACAAGCAAACAGACAGCAAAATCAAGGCAACTCCCACCACCTCTCAGTAAACCACTCTTGAATGTGCTCTCTTACATTTTGCTAAAAGTCAAATGCATTTTCTGATAGCTCATCTACTGTAAAAACTCTATGCAATGTGCACTGAAAGACTAAGTATTTGAAAAAGATAAATTGAGTGCAAGGCATGGAAAACCAACCAGATGACAGTTGCTGACCACAGGAACCTCTCAGTCACTTTGCAGAATTATCCTTAATACTTAATACTTTTCTTTCTTTCCTCAACATGGAGGTTAAATATAGGACCTCAAGAATTCTACAAAAGACTTTCCTTCTGAGCCAAGCCCAACAAACCCTTGCTTTCCCTGTAACAGTAGAGGTAGTCAGTATTTATGGTATTAAATACCATTTTCTCCAGTGAACTGGCATAAGTATTCTAACTCAGAGTCCACTTATCTGTAGTATACTACCTTGCACTGATCTGACTAAAAGAGCCATGAATGGTAGGAAAAATTTCATACACAATTGCCTCAATGCATAAATGCATACATACTTTGGAATAAAAGAAACCAAGAAAGTGAAATGATAGGACCCCCCCCCATGGTCTTACACTGAAAGAATCAATATTATAAACACAGTTCTTTTCTTGAAAGCAAACCTGAGGTTCAATATACTTTCCAAACTTTCAAAAAATAAAAAATCACATGGGAGCATAAAAGAAGATGGAGAGCCAATATAATTCTGAAGAATGATCCTAGAGGGATCTGATTTCAAGATACTCTCCAAAGCGATTCTAAGGTGCCAAGGTCCTGACCTAAAGATTGATGGAATAGAAGACTCCAACACAATGAACCTGTGTAGCTATGCCATCCAGAATTTTGTTTTGAGACGGGATTTCTCTGTGTAACTATGGCTGTCCTGGAACTCTTTCGATATTTATCCTCTACATCAGTGGTTCTCAACCTGTCAGTCTCGACCCATATGATAAACTTTTATCTCCAAAAATACTTTTATTACAATCCATAACAGTAGCAAAATTACAGTTATAAAGTAACAACAACATAAGCTGTATGGGTAGGGGTCACCACATCCTGAGGAACTGTACGAAAGGTTGCACATTAGGAAAATTGAGAACCACTATTCTAGGTTCACTTCATTCTGAAATGTGGTCTCTGATTAAGCAGGCTGCCCTTGACATTATCATAAAGGATGACATTGAACTACCCACCTGCAGGCCTCCACCTCCCAAGTGCTGAGATTACATATATGCACCGCCCTACCACAGGAACCTCTTCAGACTTTAACCAAGTCTTCAGACTTTAACCATGCTTCTAAAGAGTAACATTCACATCTTTAGGGAGGTCTTACCAACGGTTTCTGGCAGAAAGGCCTCCACAGAAGAGGGAAGAGGACAACGATTCACAGACATAGACTGAGCAGCTCTCATAGCAATTCTTCCCCAGGCTGCGAATGTGGAGCCCTGAGCTGACGTTAGAATTTCCACTACACCATTCTCCTGCTTCTCACTTTGGCAGCTGCTTGGAGGCCCAATTCCTCTGAAGACCATCTTCGGTTTCTTGGGACACAGCTTTTTGGCCTCAAGAGGTGTGTTGGGAATATACTGCAAGTGGAATTCACGAGTATTCAAAAGTGCTCAGAGTTGATATGCAAATTTCACCATTTTTGAAGCGCTACTTCTCCTACAGTGTTGGTTCTCAAAGGGGAGAACATTTTGGCAGTTAAAACCAAAAGCACTGATTGGTCTAGACAGATGGCTCAGTGGGGATGATCACTGGACTGGAGTTAGGATTCCAGCAACAATGTGTAATCAGCTGGGTGTCCCCAAGAATGCCTATTACTATAGCTCCTGGGGGGAAGGAGGCAGGTTTGCTGGTGCTAGCTGGCTTTCAGAAGAGCTGAGAAAACTTGAGCACCACAAAGGAGTAGACACACTGATAGGATACGAAAAGCCGCCTTCTGGCCTCTATGTGCACACAGGTACAAGATGCACGCATTGCACAAAAAAGATCAAGATAAGATCACAGGTTCAAGACCAGGCTGGATTACAAGAACCCAATCACTCCTTTGTTTGGGGGAATTTGTTTTGTTCCTTTTTGTGCTTGTGGTTGGGTTTTTTGTTTTGGTCTCATTTTGTAGCCTAGGCTGACCTTGAATTTGTGGCCCACTTTCCTGCCTCAGTCTCCCAAGTATTGGGATGGAAGTTTGCCACCCATCTAGCTCCTTCTATTATCTCGAGGTGACACCGATATTGACCTAGAACTTACTGTGTGACTGAGGAAGACCTTGAACTGTATGTAGACCCTACTGCCCCCACACCCCCAGTTCTAGGATGCTAGGAGTGGGTCATGCCCAACTCCCTCCCATACCCAGTTTTGAAAGCAACAAAAACCCTGTCGAGATGGAAAACTGCTGCTGTCTCAGAGGGTTTGGAGTAGGTCTAAATACGAAATAATCTTACTGGACTATATTTGAATCGTTATACATGTGGAGTCAGGGTGATGCAGGCCTGTAATCCCAGCGATTAGACAGGGGAGGCTGAGGCAGGCGGGAGGACCACACTGTAAAGGATTGCCTCAGCAGTTTACTGCTAGGAACGATGGCTCATGCCTGTAATCAAGGGACTTGGGAGGTAGAAGATAGAGCATTCACAGTTCGTATCTGCTTAGCCACACAGGGTTGAGGGCCAGCCTAAGACACTTAGAGACCATTCCAGACATCCTGCTGTGTGTGCTGGTTCACATCTTTCATCTCAGGAGGCAGAGGCAGATGGATCTCTGAGTTCCAGGCTGTCCAGGGCTATACCAGGAGACCTTGTCTCAAAAAAAAAAAAAAAACCAAAAAAAAAAAAACCCAAAAAAAAAACAAAAAAACAAAAACAAAACAGACAAAAACAAACAAACACAATAAAAATGGTTAAAGGTAGGGGCCAGCCTTCTGAGTTCAAACCACACATTTGGTTCTCCCGAAGGTCAGTAACCCTGCCTTCAAGGGGAGATTACGTAGAACAATTTCAGTGAAACAGCTCACCCCACGGGGAGCGCCCACCCCCACCCCATCATCATAGCCATCACTTACACATTCTTGTTTTGAATATGAATGTCTCCAAAGTCTTGAATAAACCTCAACTTTCTAAGGAAATCAATAAAAAAAAAATAAATAAAAATAAAGTTAAAACAAGACCAAACTGTCCATACTCAGCCCATGTAACAGGGGTCCAAGTGGAGGCACTAACCTGGCCATCTGTACTTAAGCTATGATAACGACACCACTCCCGCAGAGTGTTCCGGGACACCTCATTAATCGGAGGCAGGGTGGGCGGAGGACAGGTGCCTAATATGGTTCTTGTAGGATGTTTGATTCCCTCATACCTCACCTGAGAGCGGACTGAGAAAAGAATAGGAAGAAAGCAATAGCATCCGGTGACTGCTTTACAATTACTCTCATAAACCACCCTGTACATAAAGATAGCTTCTTTTTGTTTTCCTCCAATTATGAGAGAAAAAAAACTGAGGAGTTCACTTGACCAAGAGCACACACCCCTTAAAATAGGAGACCCGGGACAGTAACCCACACTTACATTCTAAATTCTAAATAAAATTCTTATTTTAATCATGTTTTTATCTGCCAGTATGCATTCTAGACAGCTGAAATTCCCTTTTTCCTCTCTTTTTCTCTCCAGTTTGTTTGTTTTGTTTTGGAGACAGGGTTTCTCTATGTAGCCCTGACTGTCCTGGAAATTGCTTTGTAGACCAAGGTGGCCTCAAACTCAGATCTGCCTCTGCCGCTGCCTCTGCTTCTGCCTCCCAAGAGCTGAGATTAAAAGGCAGGTGCGCTTAAGAATATTAAGCATATTTGTTTGCTGGTTTTATTGGCTTTGACGATGACAACTACAGAAACAAATTCTTTGGCTTAACATGTATCAGGACTATTGATGTCATTTAGTTGGGAGGCACACGTACTGTAGGAGGCATGGACAAAACTTCACTTAGTGTCAAACGAATATAATGGGAGCTCCTACAGCCTAGAAGCAATAGGATCAGGAGCTCAGTCCATCCTCAGTTAAATAAAAAGCCCAGTAGCAAGCCAGATGTGGTGGTACACACCTTTAACCCTAGCACTTTGAAGGGAGAGGCAGGCAGATTTCTGAGTTTGAGGCCAGCCTGTTCTGCAGAGTGAGTCCCAGGACAGCCAGGGCTACACAGAGAAATTCTGCCTTGAGGGGGGAAAACTACTCAAAAATAAACCCCAAAGTCTTAACCGGTTAAGAGCTCTTTAAGAAACAAACAAGAAACCAAAAAGCCTGCCTGATACGGTGGTATATGCCTTTAACCCCAGCCCCAGGGAGGTAAAACTGGAGGTGTGTTGGAGGGTGGAGGAGGTGGAGGATTTCTGTGAGTTTGAGGCCAGCCTGGTCTAGAAATCAGCAGGCTAGCCAAGGCAACGAAATGATCCTTGTATCCAAACAGTGTACTTTTTCTTCTTTGACTTCCCAAAGTCTTACTGAGAAATCCATCTCAAACCTACACTAGTTTCTCCAGGACTCTTAAGTTTGATGATACCTGGTGGTTTGTGGTCTATGGTTGAAGAAACATTTAATTCCGAATCATTTAATTCCGTAGGATATTCTGTGGTTGTCTCCTCAGTATATGGGACCAGCGTTAAAACCAGACTTTCTTCATCCAAGTCTCCCTCGGATTGGTTCTGCAAAAAGAAGCAGTGGGGGATTCTGCTTACTTTCCAGGCAAGGCTGCTGGATTCAATGATCGCCAGAGACTTAGTGTTGAAATCAGAAAAAGACTAAGGAAGCAGGATGCTAGGAACTACCAGGCCACTGTGGAAGGACTTTCTAAGTCTCAAAAAAAGCAAAGCATTAACTAGGGAGTGACGCTTCCTTGAGGAAGTTCCTGAAGATCTGGTCCACTCCCCTCCCTTGTTCCATTGAAATCTCTTCAACACCAGTACTTTCAAACTTGAAAATTTCTGTTTCCATTTGTATAGCGCCTTTTCAGAGTTCTCCTTACACAAACCCGCTCCTGTTACTGTAAAAAACAACCCAGTAGTAGGGTAATGGCAAATGCCTTTAACCCCAGCCTCCGGAAGGCTGAAGCAGGCCTATCTAGGCCAGCTTGGTGTACAGAACAAGTTCCAGTACATCCAAAGAAACCCTGTCTGGAAAAACCAAACAATCATAAAACAAACAAACAACAACAAAAAGCAAAAACAAACCCCCAAGTCAAATGATCATGATGAGGCCTAAAAGCAGTGATGACTTGGCGTGGCCAGTTCTGTCTTCTAGCTTGGTACAGTGGCCCTTATCAAGCCTAGAATCACACAAGCCCCGATGGGGAAACCCACCAACCAGGCATCAGCAGTACTGAACTGGCTACTTCTCCTTAGAGGAAAAAAAAAAAAACAAACAAAAACTTCATTTTTTAAATGCTTAAGCTATCAAAAATTTCCACTTAATTTTCGCTCACCTTTGCGATAGGTTTTTACCATAGCTACCGCTCTCCTTGCTGGGACAATTTACTACTTTATCTAGGAAGCAGTTCCATTTTACTCCCAGGAAAAGCACAGTGTCAAGCGTGTAGAAAAAAAAAAAAGTTAACAAGCAGAGAGGATTCCAAGATTGAAGCCTTAAACCCCTGCAGTTCCTGGGAAGCCAGACAGGAGACCTAGAAAGAGTAAAAGAGAAACTCCCAAGAGAAAATCAATTCTCTTAGAACGAAAAGTTACCTGGTTGTAAGTCTCCTGGCCGAAGAATGACATTTTCAGGCAGGCTTGGGAGAAGACAAAGGCGGCAATTGAATGGATGCCGACTTCTTTTATAGGTAAATGACTCCTTCTACTTCCTGTCTTCCTGTTGTCCAATTGAGCTCTTTCCCCTCCTCCTCCTCTCTCCACCCTCTTCTCTTTGACAGTTATTTTATCAGTTCTCTTGGTCTCAGCAGATAATTGATGGCTCAATGCTGAGTTCTCACGTAAATCAGAAGCCCGCCCCCCTCCTCCTTTTTAAAAATGTAGACTTTCAAGCTTGTCCTGCTGGAGAATGTCTGTAACCTCAGTGCTCCGGATGCAGAAATAGAAGCAGGAGGGTCATGACCTAGAGTTCTGACTGGATGACATGGAAAGACCCTCCCTCCCTCAGGGTGGTGCAAGCTAGTAAACCCCAGTGCAGGGAAGGCTGAGGCAGGAAACAAGGAGGCTTTAAACCTCCAAGTTGAAGCTCTAAATCCCTTGCAGTTCCTACCAAGTCTGAGACAGGAGACCTAGAAAAAGTGAAAAAAACAAACTTTTCCACTCAGCCTGGGTTACAGAGTCTCTAAAAGTAAATAAATAAAAAATAAAATAAGAAAGAAAGGAAAGGACAGCCCCCCTCCCCCCAAAAAAAGGTAATCTTTAATTTATTGAGGAATTTTCTGGAAATCTAAATTATGAAGCTGAACCTATCAGAATCATTCCTTTGAGGGTGGGTCCCAGGAATCTGTATTTCCTCGATCCCCTCAGGTGCTTCTTCTACAGTCTAGGAACACTGACCAAATCAAGGTTTGCCAAAACTGGTTCTAGAGATTGGCCACTAATAGCAGACAGCCTTTGCTCCTCCTTGGTGGAATAGAAACTGAACAATGCCCAGAGACTTATGCACAGGCAAGGACTCCTTCCCATGTGGGTATCAGACTCCTGCTTTGGATGACTGAGACAGATGACCTAGTGGCCTGAGGCTTGTGGCATTGGAGATAAAGCCTGGGTTGTTGCCCAGGTTGTCCTTGAACTTTTGACAATGCTTTTGCCTCAGCATCCCAAGTACAGAGATCACTGTAGGAGCCTCTATGCCCCATTCACATGCTAGAGTTCTTTCTAAGTAAGACTTTCTGACCTCCAAGAGTACTTGGTAATACACATGTGCCTATATACTGGAAAACATCTATACACAAAATAAAGTTTCAGTTGAAATTTAAAAGACAAGCAACCTTTTCCCTAAAGCTGGATGTGGTGGCATACACGTTTAAGCTCAGTGCTCAGAAAGCCAAGGCAGACCACAGCCTGGCCTATAAATAGAGTTCCAGGTCAGCCAAGAATACATAGTGAGACCTGTCTGAGATGAACAAAATAAATAGTTTAGGCAGGTTTATATCGCTAATGCTATATGATCCCCTTCTAGGGCACTACATCAGCGCACACAGGGCAGGACAGACAACCAGCTAACAACAGGGAACATATGAAATGCCTGTGTTAATGTGACTAGGCAGTGGAAATGAAGACAAACGCCAAAAATTTATCTTCTTGTACAAAAAAATAATCAATCAGTCAGGTATAACGGCATACATCTTTAGGGCTAGTATTTAGGCAGGGGGCAGAGACCAACAGGTCCCTGAGTTTGAGATTTGTCTGGGTGGGCTATGCTACCAAGTTCTGGACCAGTCTGGGCTACCCTGTTGGCTATACCTGAGACCTTGTCTCAAAAACAAACAGAACACTAACATTTTTTTTTTTATTTATCCAATTTTATAGTCTTATATTTATTTCTTTCAGCTTGCTTTTGGATCATTTTGTTCTTTCTAAAACAAAACAAAACAAAACAAAGAACAAAGCAACCAAATAAACAACCAAACTTTTTTCTTCAAGCCTCATGTAGCCCAATCTGTTCAGTTTGCTTGTAGTTCACCCTGAGGTCTTAGTTGTTCTGCCTCTAACTTGCTAAGGGTCTGATTCGAAGCACCGTACCATAGAGCCTGGCTGAGGGACTGGAGAGGTTACAAGTACTCATCTGAAGGACTGCGGCTCAATTCTCAGCACCCACATGGTGGCTTAGTGCTGTCTACTGTGCAGTCCCAAGGGAGTCCAACACCCTCGAATACACCCCAGCAAGGTGAATATCATCAGGCTAAGGCTCACAAAGAAACAAAGAAACAAACAAACAAACAACAAAACCTTCCTGGAAAGCGGACTTGGAGAAGGACAAGGGCAAAGATATAGTTGAGAAGATGTGAGACTATGGGGATCTCATGTACAACTGTCGTTCAAGACTGGTTAAATAAAAAATAAAAATATAAAAAAGCAGTCCCTCTTTTTTGGGGGGAACAGGTCTCACTGTAGAGCTCCAACTGGCCGGCACTTGATATGTAGACCACGCTGGCCTAAAATTCACACAGTTTTGCATGTCTTTCTCAATACAGCTGAGATTAAAGGCAAGAACCACTCCCAGATAACAAGAGCCCTTTTAAACTAGGTGGGGCAGCTCAGGCCTCTAATCCCAGTACTTGGAATCGAGATAGCGAGTTCAAGGCCAGAATGATCTGTACAGTTTACAGCAGCCAGGGTAACAAGAGAAGCCCTCCTAAACACCTCCCATTTCCTTTCCCGCCCCTCAAAAAGGGTAAGATTTGGGGCTGGAGTTGTAGGGCTGGTAGAATGTTTGCCAAATGCTCATAACACTTGAGGTTGGTTCTCAGCATCACAAAACAGCAACCAGAATATTATAAAAGTGGGCATGGTGTTGCACACCTTTAATCCCAGCATTTAGGAGGCAGAGGCAAGTGGATCTCTGTGAGTTCCAACCCAACCTAGTTTACATAGGGAGTTCCAGGCTAGCCAGAACTACATACTGAGGCCCTGACAGAGAGAGAGAGAGAGAGAGAGAGAGAGAGAGAGAGAGAGAGAGCGCAAATCATTGGCTTTGTGTGGTGCCTCATGCCTATAGAATCAATAGTCAGAAGGCTGAAGCGTAAGAATCACTGCAAAGTAGTTCAGTGGAAGTCTGGATACCTAGCTCCAAGAGTGCATAATGCTTCAAGTCGGATCCCCAGCGCGCGCGCGCACGCGCACACAAACACACACACACACACACACACACACACACACACACACACACAATATTTAAAAATAAATATAGCAAGATATAGTGGTGACACAGGCCGTTAATCCCAGCACTCGCAGAGGCGTAGGCAGAGGCAGAGGCAGGGGGCAAAGGGGCAGAGGGGCAGAGGGGCAGAGGGCCAGAGGGGCAGAGGGGCAGAGGCAGAGAGGCAGAGGCAGAGACAGAGGCAGGGGCAGAGGGGCAGAGAGGCAGAGGCGGAGGCAGAGGGGCAGAGGCAGGGGCAGAGGGGCAGAGACAGAAGGGCAGAGAGGCAGAGGCAAAGGCAGGGGCAGAGGCAGAGGGGCAGAGGGGCAAAGAGGCAGAGGCAGAGAGGCAGGGGCATAGGCAGAGAGGCAGAGGCTGAGGCAGTGAGACAGAGAGGCAGAGAGGCAGAGGCAGAGAGAGAGGCAGAGAGAGAGAGAGAGAGAGAGCAGAGAGGGGCAGAGAGAGGGAGAGGGAGAGGCAGAGGCAGAGGCAGAGGCAGAGAGGCAGAGGCAGAGGCAGAGGGGCAGAGAGGCAGAGGCATAGGAGCAGAGGGCAGAGGCAGAGGGGCAGAGGCAGGGGCAGAGGGGCAGAGAGGAGAGGGGAGGGGGCAGAGAGGCAGAGGCATAGGGGCAGAGGGGCAGAGAGTCAGAAAGGCAGAGGCAGAGGCAGAGGGGCAGAGAGGAAGAGAGGCAGAGACAGAGAGGCAGAAAGGCAGAGAGGCAGAGACAGAGGCAGAGTGTTTGCCTTAGCATGCATGAGGCTCTGGCTTCAGTCCTCATCACCTTGTAAACCAGGTTTGCTTGTAGTGGCAGAAGCCTGCAATCTCAGTTTTGCGTAGGTCGAAGTATGAAGTTCAAAGTCATACTCAGCTATGAAGCCAAGTTCCACATTAGCTGGGCCAAATATCCCACAGGAGAGCCTATCTCAAAGTAACAACTACCTCATAGACTGGGCTAGCTCAGTTGTAAAGAAGGGGCCCACTACTATCTCTAAAGCACGTGCCGGTGTCGAGCATTTAAGATTTGCTTAAACTTCACCATTTTTCACCATTAGTTCTTTAAATTTGCATTTGTAAGCATTCCTGAAATAGGCAAAGATGGATTTCGGAGAAGGAGTAACTTGACTCCCCATATAGCAGCTGTTGGGTTCTCCTTTACTGCCCTGGATGCCTTGGGCAAAAGGACAGATAGACTGGTAGTTTACACTTAGGTCAGCACAAGCCATTAGGAACATTCCAAGCATACCTTGAGACAGCTGTAGAATGTCTGTTGCTAGAAAACTTTCTCTTTCTGAGACAAGGTCAGCTCAGGCTAGCTTGTCTCTTCCTCCCTTGAGTGTTGCGATTAAAGACATGGACCATCACAGCTGGAAGCAGTAGATTATAGATTTTTGCTTTCAAGAGTCCTGTCTGGTGGATTCTAGGTGACTCTGGAATCATTTATGCCTGGCCAATAGAGAAGCACTGACCTGATAGTCTAGCATATGGGTGCCTGGTGTTAAGAGGGTATGATTGGTGGTAGAGTGCTTGCCTGGCAAGCGCAAGGCCCTAGGTTCGGTCCCCAGCTCCAAAAAAAAAAAAAAAAAAAAAAAAAAAAGAAAGAAAGAAGAAAGAGGGTATGATTGGTTCAAAATACAAGCTTCAGCTTCAATAATTATCTTTCCCCCAAGAGGCAAGACTGTGATTGGTTCAAATAAATGACTACACTTATTTCAAACAAGAATTGTGATTGGCCAAACCTCTTCCTCTCAGGAAAATTAAGCCAGTCTCTCTGGTTCAGTGACTCAGCTGGAAGTCACATTGCTCTTGTATTGCCCATCATGTGTTACAATACATGTTTTTGAGGTGGAAATTCACTGTGTAGTACAGGCTACTCTTGAATTACTGATCCACCAAAGCTGACTTGATCACGTCTTTTAGTCTGGATGACTGCCCTTGAAGATCCCTTGTTCCTCTAAGCTCTGACTTGTTTCTGTTGTTTCTATTTTTTGAGACAGTCTCAGGGAGCTTAAATTGACTTCCTATGTGGCAAAGGATGAACGTCAACTTCTGTCTCTGTTTCTTAGGAGATGGGATCACAGGTATATGCTACCACATCCAGTTTATGCACCACAAAGGACCAAACCCAGGGTCTTGGGGATGTTAGGCAGGCACTCTAACCATTGAACTATATCCCTTTTCTTCTTGACTTCTTTTCTTGTCCATGTTGAGCTACAGCCCTTTTTTTTTTTTTTTTTTTTTTTGGTTCTTTTTTTTTTTTTTTCCGGTGCTGGGATCGAACCCAGGGCCTTGCGCCCTAGGCAAGCGCTCTACCACTGAGCTAAATCCCCCAACCCCGAGCTACAGCCCTTGATTGCTTGTCTGCTTTGCCCACAAGGACCCCAGCCTCATAGTCCTTGAGGTCAAGACCCTCTGGCTGCCATTCAGTCTTCTTGGTAGTTCTAGCCTGTTGACTTAATCAAGTGCCAAAGCCTAGTTGTATTATTTCAGGGTCTGTTATCCCTCAACTGAGATTATGGTCCGATACCATAACTGCCTCACCTACCAGCACAGAACATCCTCAGCTGTGTTGTGCCCCTTTCCAGCGCATTCCTGATAGACCTTCTCAGCACTTCATCCTATGAGGCTGTGCGAAGAACATCCCCTCACAGATGCGCCCTCACTTACCATTGCCATCCCTGCCGGCCTGTTTTCTTCAGTTTCATCATCCCTTCTTTGCCTTCAAACTTGAATATTTCTACCTGGGTCAGCATTGGTTTTTCACTCTGGCTAAGACTCATCTTAACACTGACTCTGTCTCATTTCCTAGGATTCCTGCTCCACTGTTGTGTCCTGAGCCAGGAGAGACTGTTCTCAATGGGATTAATTCTTGATGGTCCACGACTATATTCATGCTCTCCTGCTCTGTTGGGGATTGTTCTTCTAACTCCTGCCAGCTCGTGCCAGCAGGTCCTTGGGTGCATATTCTCTTTCCTGTTTTGCCAGCCCAGAACTTCCTCAGCTGGTTATACAGGACCTCATCCTGAAGAAAACTTAGAAATATGTGTACGCCTGTGTGCTTGCTGCACACCAGGGTTTCATTAAGTCACCTAGGCTGACCTTGAATGTACTATAGCCGGGCAAGTTTTAACCTGTGATTTATTTTCCCTACCTCCAGAGTGGCTGAAATTATAGACCTCGGTCACAAGGCCTAGCTGAGAATCACCTTTTAAATTTTTTTCTGAATTATTCTGCCTCTGCTACCTCGTTATTAATGATTACTGTCAAACTTACATCCACCCTCACCATTTATCAGTATCCAAGTCAACTTCTATCCATCTCGGGCACAGCACACACATGGTGCACAGACAGACATACAGGCAATAATACACTTATACACATAAAAATAAAAATAAAATCTCAAAACTTATTTAACTGAAGTGTAATCTCATTATTTTATGTGTTTGGTTTGCCTGTTTGTGTCTGAGTGCACCACATGTGAGCTTGGTGACGTAAAGGTCCAAAGACAGTGTACATTCTCTGGAACTAGAGGTATAAATGGTTGTGGGCCTCTATCGAGGCGCTGTGAACCAAGCTCTAATCTGCTGGCGAAAGGACAGCAGCTGCCTTGCAATCCAGATGTTTTCCCATTTTTCAGGGCTTTGCACCTTTGTGCCTTTAGGTTCACTTCCATCATGGGTTCTTCAAGAAGCACCCGGAGAAAGACAGTGGCTGAGGTAATATGGTTGCATGTGGGTGCCACCAAGTAGACCCCTCCAACCAGCATAGGGAGCATGAGACTTGTCCATTAGAGTTGCAGCACCCTCGGTAGCTACTAATGAGGAGAGCAAGGAGAGTGGAGTAGTGTATGACATCCTCAGCTATGCACGCACGTGGGAATTGTTACCAGTAGCCTAGAATGGGTATTTCCAGTTTCTTGGCGTCTTAGTTAAGGAACTAAAGAAGCACACACAGGTTGCCAAATAGCAAGGAAACTTTATTCAAAACCAAAGTGATAGCTGTAGATCAGATGAGGCAGATGAGATCAGATGAGTTCACGGAATTAGAGTACTCGATGGCACGAGTTACTGTTTGGGACCTGTTTTGTATTTGACTATGTGTCTATGCATGACAAATGTGTCTGGTTCTGGGGAACTTAGAAGAGGGCATCAGATTCCCTGTAACTGGAGTTACAGGGGGTTGAGAGCCACCAGGCAAGGCATGGAGAATCTAATCCTGGTTCTCTAGAAGAGCAGCCAGTGCTCTTAACTTCTGACTCATCTTTACAACCTACATTTCTTTATTTTCACTGGCAAATTTGGACTATGTGTGCTTTTGCTCAAATGCAGTCTTTCCCAGGATGAAAGTCCAATTTTGCATGGCCATAAGGTGAGAAATGAGATTTTCCTCTAGAAGTTTAATCAAAGGACACAATCTTACTGCACAATCACCCAAAACTAATTCAGGCTGGATTAGGCCCCTGCCTTCCCTAAACCCAGATATGTCATAGAATATATTTGAGTAGAATCAGAAGTAGGGGAGTTTTTGAAAGTGTCTAGGAGGGAGCAAATCCTTCTATTGTTTGCAGTGTGGAGCACATGCACATTTATGAGGGTGGGGGTACCAGGAGCAATAGATGAGGGGTCTGTCAACAGCCCAAGCTAAGTGAACTTCCAAGTCGCTAAGCCTCCCAGTGCTTGCCTGGCTCAGAATGAAGCTGGTCTAAGTCCTCCAAGGTATACAGGAGGATGTGCAGCCTCAAATGCACTGCCAGCTTCAGCACCAGTTCAGGAGAAACATGGTTAACCCGGCATCAAGGAGACACAGACTTCAGGCAGAGCTGGAGGTCAATGTTGCAAGAGTCAGGCATGGAGCACGAGTGATAGTGGACAATGACAACTCAGAAAGAGCTCTCTGAGTATGAAAGCCAGGATGGGGTGCCCCATGTGCCAATGCAGCTGCATTCGCAGTGGCTTGAATGACAATGTCCATCGGAGGTCCCTATTGGTAAATACTTGGTCTGGAGTTGGAATTGGTATCTGGGTAGGTCAAAGGAGAAGCAGGCTTTGAGCTCTCAAAAGTTCCTTCTAGGCTTCTTGCTTGCAGTCTAAGATATATGCCTTCTAATCCTGTTCTGCCTGTCAGGGACTCATATTCCCCCTGGAAACCATACCCTCCCCCCCCCAAAAAAAACCCCTTTCTCCTCTAGGTAATCCCTGTCATGGTGCTTTACCATAGCAACAGGAAAGTTAACTCCTACAGGTGGCTACCGCTTTAGAGCACATGGTACTACATGCAGTAAACACACAGCGGTGCTCTGGAGGGAGGCAGCAGGACAGAGGCACTAAGGAGATGGGAGTGCCATCAGCTTTCCTGGATCAGCAGCAGCTTAAGCATGCGCAGACTCTGCCAAGAAACTCAAGGAAGAAAAGACTCTTTAGATTGTGACTGAGTGTCCATCCTCATGTCCATGAAGGAAATGGACAAAGATATCATATATAATGACCTAATAACGAGCTGGATTCTGCCCCCATGTCTACTTGTCATGAATCATGACACTCCTGGAACAACTAAACAATGTGTGTCAAGTCAAGCAGACCCCTTGGGGACTGAACATAGCCTGTGCATTCAACAAGCAAACACACACGGCCAGCCTTCCTAAAAGCCCCGCGATCACTCAATGGTCACAAACCTCCAGGTCTTGTTGAGGGAGACCATGCAGGTTAGCCGCCATCAGCTCCAAGCGCTCTGGTTCGCAGCTCCCAGGACATCTGTATCTTCCTTCCTCTCTCCTTGAAGCCTTAGTCTCAAGGATTCCACCTCACCCACACAGTGACCCCCAAACCAAGCCACTAGCATTCATGACTCGCTCGACTGGGAGAGGAAAACCTGCAGAGCTTTCCCGAATGACTACTTAATCATTCGCCTTCCAGTTGCCATTAGCCAGTTTTCTGTGACACTTGAATGTACTCTTGAATACATGTGTGTGGTATTAGGGAAAAGTTCCCACTCGCTGAGGCTGGATTCAAGTTTCTATCCACCTGCTCCAGTTTAAGAGCTGGAGTTACAGGTGTGTGCCACTATTCTGAGCTTGCGATTTTAAATAACATACACATAGTGTGCCTGTGTGTATATGCCACAGTGAACTGGGAAGGGGAGAGGATTTATTGGACATCAGTTTTCTCCTTCTACTATATATAGGTTCCAGGAACCGAACTTAGGGAATCAGGCACCTCTAGCTGTCTTATGTTCCTTGTGTTTTGCCTGGATGTGTGCCTGTATAAGGGTGCCCTGAAACTGAAGTTACAGATAGGTGTGAGCCACCATGTGGGTGCTGAGAACTGAACTCAGGTTCTCTGAGAGAGCAGTCAGTGCTCTTAACCTCTGAGCCATCTCTCCTGTCCTCTAGAAGTTTTAAATACCGATTCTTTAAGTCATTTACAATTCCTGTTGTTTGTTTTAAGGTAGGAAAAGGCATTTGCAGTTGTTTTCAGTACTGGGAAATGAACTAACGTGTACAGAGCTTTAAATACAGGTCAGATCTCTGTTCTAGGAGGCTGACATGAGACTTGATGAGGAAAGAACTTGCATGCAGAAGGTTGTGGATTCTGTCTTTAGCACCGTGGGGGGAAACCGGCAGAGCTTCACGAGAAGCCGCACATGGGTGTGGCCCACAGGACAATCAGGAATTCAAGGTCCTTCTCCCAGATTACCCAACCTTATCTCAAACAAACAAGATTGCAATTTGGGACCTCAGGATAAAACAGTTCATCTTTTCATTCAGAGGAAGAAGTCAAACAATAACCTGAGGCAGTAAAAGTGTAAAGTGTCAGTGCAATAGGGTTCCAGGATCCTTGGAATGAGTGGGGCACCTGAGTGGGGCACCAGGCTTGCATTAAAACATCTACCCACTGAGCCATCTCCAAGGCCTCGAAGTTTAAAACAAGTTGGTCACGCTGACTTCTCGAAGAAAGCATTCCAGGAAAAAGATAAGGCTCTCCGGTGGGGTTTGCACAGAGTAAGAGATGGAAGGGCAGGGTTGCTAGAGGGGATGTCAGAGATAAGGGAGGAAGAAAGTAGAGAGGAAAGGCTTGAGGGTCATCTGGAGAGTTCTGGTTTTCCTCAAAGTGAAATGAGCTCTAGGAGACGTGATGACTGACTCATTTCCAGGGGATCTTTTGTTCAGGTGAATGTTTTCCCAAGGTTTTTTTTTTTTTTTTTTTTTTCCAATTCTGGGCTGGTTAGATGGCTCAGTGGTTGAGAGAACTGACTGCTCTTCTAGAGGTCCTGAGTTCGAATCCCAACAACCACATCAATCTGTAATGAGATATGATGACCTCTTTTGGTGTCTCATGACAGCTACAGTGTATATAATAAATTTAAAAAAATTTCCTGCTGGGTGCAATAGAGTAAACCTTTAATTCTAGCACTTGGGAGGCAGTGGAGAGTTCAAGGCCAGACTCATCTCCAGGACACCCTGTGCTACACAGGGAAACCTGCCTCACTCTCCTTCCCAACTCTTATCTATTAGGATACAACTGTAGATAATCTGTGCATCCCATTACTCAATGGTTAATGCTGCTTTTACTTTACAATTTCTCATGTGCTGTAGTGTATATATGGAGGTCACTAAAAAAACTTTGGGGACATGTCTTCTGTAAGTAGTCCTTGCTGTTCTGGAACTTGCTATGGAAACCAGGATGGGATTAAATACATGCATAGCCACAACTAGCCACTGAAAAACTCACATTGATTTTTCCCTTTTACTATGTGGGTGTTGGGGACCAAACTCAGGTAGTCAGACCTTGGTGACAGGTACTTTTACCTGACTATTTACCTCACTGGCCCCATGTTTTAAGATATTCTGTGTTATATATTCTATAACCATGCTAAGAATGTCGTTGAACTTCTGACATTGTTAGTTCTGGGACTACAGGTGAGGGCCACTATAGTCCATTTACTGAGTGCTGACTTCACATAGGCCTTCAAGCACACTAGACAGCACCTCACTAATGCACTGCTAGATCCTGAGCCCTTTCTCTGCAGTATTCCAACTGAGAAAAATTTATTACTCCAGACTTTAGAGCTGGGTTATGACAGCTCACTGCTGTAATAGAAGCAGGAAGGCTGATGAGTTCACGATGGCCTGAGATAAGTTCAAGACTAGCCTAGGATCCAGTGAAACATCTCAAGATAAAGGCTATGAGAGCATGAGCTGGAGCTGGTTCAGTGGACTTGCTTTTTCCCAGAGGCCCCAGCAGTCTGTTCTCAGTATCCATGCTCGGCAGTTTACAGCTACCTGTGTTGTAACTCTAGCTTCAGAGGATATGATGTTCTCTTCTCGCTTCTATGGGTGTCTACACACACATGCACACATACATATAACTTAAATGGGCATGAAACATACAAACTTTTTTTGTGCGGCTTTGTGAGGTTTACATAGGGATATGGTGGTTTCCCAAGAATGAGGCTCGATAATGGCAGTATGGTAGATCTTATACAAGAGGAGGTAAACAAGCTATTTGAATGGTGTGATGGTTATTATCAGTTATTAACTTCCTTCAGAAATTTGGGTTAATTTAAGAGTGTCAGAAACAGAAAAAAAAAGGAGCCTACTAGGCTCACCTAGTAATTACCCTAACCACGGGTATAATCAGGACTGATTGCTTCTTCATGATTAGATTCACATTAAATCTTTTCTGGCAAAGCAATTATCAGTAATAACGCATGTCCCATTGTGTCACATTAGAGACACTTTTTTTTTTATTTTTATTTTATTTTTTTACCATTCCCACTAATGTGGCCTTATGCTTAAAGTAACTTGGGGGAAACCCACTGTTTGGTGGTTAGTGAGTGGTACTGGGGTTTGAATCTAGGCCCTCATGTATACTAAGGCTCTAATTTACTGTTCAGCCCTTTTCATTGAGACAATCTCACCATACTGACCCAGCTGTAACCTAGGCAGGCCTTGAACACACATGACGTTCCTTTTGCTGGGACTTGGAGACTCTCATCACTAGTCCCAATTCACAATATAATTTTGACAACACTCCAACTGACAAAATATTTTCCTGGCATAATCTTGGATATTTAACTAAATTGTAATATTAGAAAATTTTCACACCTTGGCTCACCATTCTCTCCCACTGGAACACAATCCCACGTATGCACCCTTGTCAGAGAGGGCACAAGATTTCTTCATGTGGACTCTCCACCAACAATGGTTTGGCAAGGCCTCTGACTAAGGTACCTACACTTGGAACTTTCCATGCCTTCTTAGAGGAAAAATGGAGGGCTTTCTAGTGATACCACATGTCATGATTCCTACTGAAATCTACATGCAGGCATGTCGCACACACTTGTGGGCAGGAACCTAACTCTGGCTGGACTCTAACATCAGTTGAAAAACCAATGCAAATCTTATCTCACTCCCCCAGGAACAGATCAGAACACTACCCATCTGTCTGTTGTGGATTTCATCCAAGGTACTTGTAGTACTAATCACCAGCTCCTTGTCCTTTTCAGACAAGAGAGGGAGGCAGAAACAGGGTTGGCAGTTGAGTGTATGACATCAACTACAAACAGTAGGGGTCCATCAGGAGATGATAGAGGCCTAGCAATCTCACAGAAAGCTTCTGCCTTATACTCAATCCCCCGAGGGAACCAGCCAGCACCTTTCTCTTCCTTTATGGAATAACTGCATTGCTGGCACAGAGGATACAAAGTGGTTGGTGATGGTGGCCTTCATTCCCATCACACCCTGAGCACATGGTTGTAGCCTGGCTCTTCCTGGCTTGGGACAGAGCCCCACCCTACCTCTCTCTGTTCCAAGCATTGTTCCAAAGTCCTCTCACACAAGATGTCCAGAGAGGCAGAACGAACTCAGGGGAAAAGTAATCAATCAAACAGATAACAAAAACAAAAGCCACAAACCAGATTTGGTATAATATTTTACAACAGCAGAAAATAAACCCAAATACTAAACACTAACATCACACTACAAACCAGGGAAGGGGACATGCAGAGGCTACAGGCACAAGCTAAGTCTTTACAGTTGACCGATGAACTGGCTGTGACCCCACTTTGCTGGTGACAGGACTAGCAACTGTTACATCTGGACATGTCATAGTCCTGCCCTAGGACTTACCTGCAGCAAACACATAGAACACTTTATTTTCACACAAGAGTAAGAAGCCACTCCCAGTGTTCAGTCATCACAATGAGCAGAGGACCTTTTGGTGGCCTCCCTGGCTTTGTCTAAACTGCTTGTACTTAAGCATCAACTAACTTACAATATCCCATCACTCCTGGGTGAGATGGGCACCTTCAAAGGTGTGGGTTTCCATCAGTCTCAGTGTCAGCTGCAGTTCTGCCGATCACGCCACAAGAGTGAGTGATGCCAGTAGCCTGTCCAACCTTAAGAGATCCGTCCTTTATCCTTCAAGGCTCTTAGTTAAGATCTTGTTCCTAGAAAACAAATTTATCCATGGATTCATTCATTTACATTTGTCTTCCTTCCCCACTTCAGCATCCCCTTGCCCCCCATCTGATGGGAGTCTCAGGTAGATCAGGCTTGCCCTGAACTCCTAATAATCTATCCCAGTCTACACTACATTGAGTGCTGAGATTACATGGTCTGCTGAGAATACAAGTTAAGAGACCAGAACCAGGAAGGTGCTAAGATTTAAAAATAGGCAAGATCCGTTGGGAATGTATGCATGAACCTTTGAATTTGATCTCCACACTGCATAACCCAGGCCCCAGGGCACCATGTAATCCCATGCTCAGAAAGTGGAGACAGGACAGTGAGAACTTCAAGGCTGGCTTCAAATTGCTACGTGGTGGTCGTGCATGATTTTCATCCCTGTACTAAGGAGGTAGAGGCAGGCTGTTGGTTGAGGTCAGCCTGATCTACAGAGCTTAGTTCCAAGACTGCCAGTTAGAGAAAAACAAAAACAAATGAAACCAAAATAACATCTCCCAGAAAATTAAAGGGTTTTCACGAAATAGGGTCTCAATATGATCTAGGTGAGCCTTGGTTCCTAGCCATCCCAAAAGTAGACAAAAACCTGTCAGTATGGCTTAATGCCAAGCAGGAGGCAGAGGCAGGCAGACTTTTTTTGCTCCAAGTTTGAGATCAGCACAATCTACATAGCAAGATCTGTAAATGCAGCTCCTTGAGAATATACTTACATGAGCAAGGTAAGTAATATTGGAACACAGCTAATTGAAATTAACCTTTCCCTCGGGCAGCACACACCCACAGCACTCACTTATGAACACACTTGGGGCACAGCATGTTGTCTTCCAGGTGTGGGGGCGGAAATGTGCAGGCCGGAAGCAGGAAGAGGGCAATCGCTTTCCCTTTCTTATCAGGTACCCAGGCTTGTCCAGCATGGAACTGTAGTCGAACCCAACCACTTGAGGTTGCGGGAAGGCTTGTCCCATGCACCACACACCACATTTCCCCTGTGGAACCAAAGAGATTTAACATGAACACACCAGAGTTTCAGACTAGACTTGATGCTTCTCTGAAATGCCAGCCCTGAGGTAAGATTGGGAATCCAACCTTCATCTCAATCCATTTTGTTACCTACAGTGAATGTACACAAGAGACCCTCAGGGCTTTACTTTAGGGCTGTAGATATAGCTCTAATGGTAAGGAGTTTGCTTTAGCTTGCTCGAGTGATCCCAACACATCACACGTACACCAAACAAACTCCCAGAAAACTGCTGGGTGGGGGGTGCTACATGATTTCAATCCCAGCACTAAGGAGGTACAGGCTGTCAGGTTGAGGTCAGCTTGATCTACAGAGCTTAGCTTCAGGACAGCCAGAGTTAGAGAAAAGAAACAAAAACAGACAAAAAAAATCCTATAAAAAAATCCCAAACAAACAAAACCAAAAAGCACCTCCCAGCAAATTAAAGGGTTTTCATGAAATAGGATCTTATCACGAAACTATGGCGGCCCCACTAGTTACGAGATCCTGCTTCTGCCTCCCAAGTACTATGGTTGAGTCCTTTGCAAGAAGTGCTCAACCCCTAGCATCTTTCTCGCCCTAGGACCACCCATTATCATCAGGCTAAGCAGGATTTTCCTTCATGACATCTCTGCTATTCTTACAACAGGGGCTCTCTGAATTTTGAAAGTCTCATGTAGCCTGGGTTGAATTTAAACTGCCCATCCGCCTACTCAGGCATTGGAATCGACATGTTTGAGTATGTGCTTGCTTTACTAAGGAGAAACTGTAATCTGTTACCCTCACCAACTTAACAGATGCCAAGAGAACCGAGTCTTCAGCCCTGTCCTTCAAATGAAAAATGTAAGAGGAAGAAAGAACACCAAGCACATCTTGCTTCTTGTGTGGGGAGTGAGTAATCTGAAGTTATTTTCAAAGCGTGACTTCCTGGATCAACGGCCTCATTATTTCCTGAGTAGCTGATGGAAATTCAAGGTAAAAGATCTTATGCCTGCCCTAAAGTCTAAGATGTGTTCTTGTCTCATGAGATGATTATGGTGCATACTCCATCACTCAGAGGCAGAGGCAGAAGGATCCATGAGTTCTAGGCCAGCTTCATCTACAGACAGATAGTTTTAGGAGAGCCAGGGATACACAAAGAAACACCACCTCAAAAAACCAAAGGTGATTCTTCTCAACACAAAGGAATACTAGGTCTCAGTCAGGCCCCACCCAAAATGGAACTCAGAAACAATAGCATGGGCAAGGTCCAGGAATCACTGGTGGCTGTGACTCTAACCTTTGACTTACCATACGTCTCCGATGTTGCATTGGAAGGCACTGCCTCCAACTTCTTAGCATTGGCTGCTATTCTGGCCCAAGATGCCAACACTGCCTCTGAGGCAGATGTAGTTACCACCGTGGTGCTGACTTCCTCATAGAGCACAGGAGGATCAACGAGAGCAGGTATCTGCTCCTCTGGTACAGTGACGATCTCCAAGGGAACTGTCACCTGAGACTCTTCCCCAGGTTCCGTCTTCATTTTTTTCCGAGGCATCTTCAACCTGGCCTCTTTGGCTGAGTCAGGAACGTTCTTCAACTCGGGCTAGGGTTTTATAGATAATGGGAAACATTACAAGCTGACAGGTCAGCAGGTAAGACACTCATTGTGAAAGACCATGATCCACACATAAAAAGCTACATGAAGTGGCTCACATATATAATTCTAATGCTCCTGTAATAGGATGGGAGGTGGACCCAGACACCCCTGGCCAACTAGTTTAGTATTTCCATCAGCCACAGAGACTTGTCTTCAAACAAAGAAGGCAAGAACACCCAGTGTTGTCTCCTAACCTGCACAAACTCACTGTAGCACATGCACACCACTCACACATAGAAAGCTGTGAGTGAGGTGGGGGAAAGAGATGACGCAGCAGTCACAAGCATTTACTACTTCTGTAGAAAATGCTTCTTCCATCACCTGAATGGTATTTCACTATTATAACTCTAGATATGGAGAATTCCATGCCATCTTCTGGCCTGAGGGCACCAGGAGCCCATGTGGTATACATACATACATGAAAGCAACTCATACAACCCGAATTTAAAGAGAGAGAGAGACAGAAGAGAGAAGAGGGGAGAGGAAGAGAAAGCAGGGAGAGGAAGAGGGGATAGGGAGAAGGACAGGGAGGAGATCAGAGATGAGGCCTTGGAGGAGGTTTTCTGGTAAATGTATAGATTCAGTTAGAAAGAGTGAATACAAAAGATTTAGCAAAGCTAGAGAAATTGCTCAGTGCAACAGCTGCCCAGCGTGTGCAAGGCCATGGATCCAGTGCCCAGTACTTAGCGAGATAACCCAAGAGGATGATGGGAGTTAGAATACACCACCCTCCCAAACAGCTTCTAAGTGTACTTCCCCTGAGCCCAGTGCGGCATGCCTGTGCCCTGTTACTCAGGAGGTGACGGGATCCCTTGGCCTTAGTTCTTCAAGACTAGCCTAGAAAATATAGTACGTCTCAGTCTAAAAAACCAAAGCGCTGGCCAGGTACTCAGGGTGCAGAGGCAGGAAGTTTGCTATCAAGTTTCAGGCCAGCAAGGGCTACAGAGTAAAACCCCATCTCAGGCTAATTAACAAAAACAGGAGTCATCCAAGTACGGTGGCCACACCTGTAATCAATAAGACTTCGAGAAAGGAGGGTCTTGAAGTTTTTAGGCCAGCCTAAGGTACATAAAACCCCCAAAAAAAAAAAAACAAAAAACCAAACCAAACCAAAAACCAAACCAAAAAAACAAAACAAAAAACAAACAAACAAAAAAAAAAAAAAAAAACAAAAACAAAAACAAAAAAAAAAACGTGGTTGGGTAGGTTAGGGATTGTGCAGCCCAGTGGTAGAACATGCATTCCAGCACCATTTCCCTCTGCCACTATCCCTTCAAGTGCAAGGTTACATGCGGGGCTTGGGAGGGCAGTGCATGCCTGCAATCTTACCAGTGGGAGGTAGGTGGACCTTGAGCTTGAAGTCATTTTATTTTCACAGGCTGACTCCAGGCTAGCCTGGGCTAATACTAAATAGTCTCAAAAAATATATATATATAGTTACCATTTGATCTGGGAAAGCCCTTGCAAGGAGTCGTTTATAAGCATCTAATTTCTAAGACAAAAAACAACAACAACAACAACAGAGTCGTTAGTGTAGTTCTGGCTGCCACACTCCCGCTCAGCCAGAGGCCCCCTCTGGGCCCCCACCTGGCCTTTGCTGCTCAGCTTCATCTCCTGGCACCAGGCTCGCAAAACATCTCGGTGAATCAGGTTCACGGGGGGCAGATGCTGTGGAAAAGGAGGAACAGGTACCTTCCTACGAGTGTGCCCTGGAGTCTCAGGATCTTGTGCACTTTTCTCCTCTGGTTTACAACCTGTGGGACAAAAGGGATACAGTTAGGTAACAAGTTTTGCACACCTGTAGAGAATTCAATCCTGGCCTGGAGAGACGGCTCAGTGGTTAAGAGCACTGATTGCTCTTTTTCTAGAAGTCCTGAGTTCAGATCCCAGCAACCACAGGGTGGCTCACAACCATCTATAATGGGATCTGATGCCCTCTTCTGGTGTGTGTGAAGACAGCTACAGTGTACTCACATACATAAAATCAATCAATCAATCAAAGAATTTGCATCCCATAATCCCTTTTGGTTCTTTACCTATGTAGCAACCCTCTTATGTAGAGGTGTGTGAATGACCAACTAAAGACCATAGAGACTGACTCCAGGGTAGAGAGTCGAAAGCCTGGACTCCTCAAATCCCAGTGTTCCTTGCTAAGCCCAAACAAATGCGCTAGGCCTGTTGCTCTGAGGAGTCTCCAACAAAGAATGAGTTAGGTACTATTCTAATCCAGGAGACTGACTAATGCCATAGATCTGAGCTGCTCAACACTCAGTGTTGCCTGGTGCTTTTACCACAGGAGAAAACGCACTGGCCTGCCCCAGCCATACCAGCACTCTCACCTCTGTGCTTCACCCAGTTCCAATTCTGTAAGATGCCTAGAACAGATCACGGACAGACAGACAGACTGACTGTACAGATAGTAAGCACCGCTAGAGCCTATGCAGATACCACCCCTCCCACCACGCACGCGCACACACAGCTCTTCTCAAGACTGGGGTCATCCCCACTTAGTTTTAGGATAACAAGTGCAAACTGTTCTCATTGCCTATTAGCCTCAAAGCACAGGGACTACCCGAGGTAAGTACGTCATGGGAGTTTAATAATGGAAAGAACTGGCTGCGGCAGCAGGAAGCACCTCACTTGACTGTGTTCTGTTGTTGTATAATTGTTTGTTTTTAATGAGGGAAGAACCTAGCTAGATCTCGGACGAAGTGCAGAGCTAGCAAAAAGCAGAAATTACTCTCGTCCCCCAACCCCCGTTTTTACACTTAAGGAAAACTTAAGTTTCTTAGACGATTAAGACTTGGGCATCTACAGACTTACCGTCATCTTTCTCTGACTTTCTTTGTTTCTTCCCCGTTGCTTTAGTCTTTGCAGAAGACGTGCTCGGTTGGCTAGACATCTGGCATTCCACTTCTTCCCGTGGCTCCTCTGCACGCCCCTGTGGACAGGGGAGTGGGTTACAGAGTTGCCTGGTGTCCTGAGACAGCATAGCCCTTCACTTGCTCTAAACTAACTCATATCTAAGGTCCCCAGGAGGTCAGCGCATGTGTTTACAAGTGTGCATTCTCATGGGACATCATTTGAATAACCAACCTGAGTTATAAAATAGGGAAGCAATGGTCAGGGAAAGAGAGGGAGTCAAAACGAAAAGCAGACTTGGCGCCACATGACTGTAACTCTAGTAGTGGCTAAAATCAGGGCCAGGCCAGCCCAGGCTTGTAGGGTTTTTCTCTACGTAGCCTCCCTGGCTGGCCTGGAACACAGAGGTACCCCTGTCTTCTTCTTAGACCCACCCACTGTGGGACTATCTTAAAGGAAGAAAGAAAAACATTGCAGTAGCTGTAATCTTAGCACCTAGGCAGTGAATGCGGGGGTCAGGGGCGGGGGTCACCAAGGGCCAACCTTTGGCTACAGGATAAAACAGATGAAATAGCTATGAACAAAGCAACAGAAGATAATGAAAACTATCCAAGAGTAGTTCCCTCTTTGGGGAAGAAAACCTTACTCTATCTTCTCGCACCCCAAATATTTTCCCCCAGTCCTTGGTTCTAGGCTCACCCAAAGACTTTGTAGCCAGGGTGATGTACCAAAGACATTGTACCACTTCCATGGCTGACTTCCCTTCAGAGCCTCTCAGACATGGCCTAGGGACACTTTCCAATTGTGACAACAGCCTGGTGACATGTTAACACCGACCCATCTCTTCTTCAGTTCTTATACCTGACTCCCATCCAAGTCTTAATTCAAAGGTTATTTTGCCGAATCTCTATAAAATCTACCACATATTACCTCATTTCCACTTGTCAATTGATTCCATCTGATTTTAAACTCCACAAGAGTGGAGCCCCTTCCCCTTTTATTGCCAGCAATGGATAATAAATATTCTGCTTAATTAAGGGAACAGAGATTACAAAAACAAAACAAAAACAACAACAAAACTAGAAATGATCCCTAAGCACAGAAAAAACAAACAAGCAAAAAAACCTTAACAAGTATTACGCCTCTTCTAGAAGATACAAGACTAAACATACTCCTTCCCTTTATATAATTTCCTAACTACTACTGTATTTTCAGGACCAAAAGTTTAAAGCTTATTAAAGCTGGGTGGTCGTGGCACATGCCTTTATCCGAGTTCGAGGCCAGCGTGGTCTACAAGAGTGACTTACAGGACAGCCAAGGGCTACAGAGAAACCTTGTTTCAGAAAGAAACAAAATCAAACAAAAAAGCCAGGAGAGGTGGCATTGGGGAGGAAAACCAGCCCGGTTCACAGGGCAAGTCCCAGGGCACCCAGGGCTACAGAGAAATCCTGTCTCGCAAAAAACAAAACAAAACAAAAACTCATTAAATAAATAAGTAAAAACACTAGGTCACTTCGCTGGAAAACCTAGATCTTTTCCAACCCCCACCTTCCCAACCCCCCACCCCCGCAAGAGTGGGAGTAAGTGACAAATTAACATTTGCCTGTTACTTAACACCTCGGTACTTTTATATCACAACAGGAACTAGCTTCAGAACACAATAAGACTTATATTCGCCTCTTTATAAACTACTCACTTTTGGACCTAACAAAACTTGTACACTAGAGAAAGCTGGAAACGGCTGGAAGGAGCCCTGGAAAGTGCTCAGGATTCTGGCTACTACAGTTAGTTAGGAACCAGCAGAGCCTGCCAGTCAGGTCTGTCTTCTCAAAACTCCTCAACTCTGAGGACCTTTGGATATAAACAAAAGGCCTAGAAGCCATGTAACAGGCATTTCTGAGTTAAGCCCTCAGGTCTTCTTCTCCCGGCCACTGGGGACTCCAGTTCCTTCCGAGGCTCGGTTCATATCCTGTTTTATCCTGTGACCATTTCCCTCCAGCTACCGCATTCTAAATTCCTTTCTGGCAAATCACAACCTCCCCTCCTAACACATCTACAACCAGGCCGGAGGGCCTCGTGCAAGGCCACGTCAGAGAGGGCGGGCGGAGCCACACACCTACCTACCTTAAAAAAAAAAAAAATTAAAGTGTAACAAATTGTAAGGCTCCTTCTTTTCGTCCCCAAACAAAGGCTGGGTATACTCCAAAAGAGAGGCCCTAGCCTGACTAGTTTGGAAAGCCGACTTGTAAAAACAGGTCTCACCTTCTTGCTTCCAGCCGGCTCCATCTTGAATTTAGATGAGACCTCCGAAAGAAAGTTCTCCCAGCTTCCAAATGACCTATGGCCTCCTTCGGCTTTTAAAAGTCTCCTCCTACTTCCTGTTGTCTTGAGGCCCTCTTCCGTTCCCCTCCCCTCCTGGTCCCACCCCCAACAAAATTGTGATGCTAAAGTCTGGTTTGTGGCTAATTTTAATAAAGCCGCTATTGTGTGGTTTGATTATTTTTGCTTTTTTTTTTCCTCTGAATTTCTTTTCTTCTTTTTCTTTTTGGAGGCAGAGTTGCCTGGCCTGAAATGCTTTATATACCTATGTTTATTGTACTGTCTGGGACTCGGGAATACAGCGATTTAAAGGAGCGAGCTGCCACGCCCTACTCCTGGCAACTGTAAATCTGGGAAATTTTAAACTGTAACTATTGCTGGGCGTGGTGGCGAATGCCTTTAATCCCAGCATTTCGAGAGGGAGAGGCAGGTGGATCTCTCTGATTTTCTGGCCAGCCTGGCCTACATGGTGGGATTCTGTCTTTAAAAAAAAAAAAAAAGAAAAAGAAAAAGAAAAAATAGGAAAGGAGGGGGTGGGGAGGGATCGAGGGAGGAAGGAAGGAAGGAAGGAAGGAAGGAAGGAAGGAAGGAAGGAAGGAAGGAAGGAACCTCTAAATATTGCTAAGGGAAAGTGAAGTTCCTAGAGAATTCTGAACAAGCTGTATGAGCAGATTGCAAATTTACCTAATGGAATTAGCAACCTGGACAGGAATGAAAACAACCCATTTCTTGTGACTCCAGAATTCTTTTACTATAAGACCACAGGGTGGGTTGTATTGTTTCTGTGGTTTTGGGCTCTTGCAGGACTTTGTTTCTGCATACTAATCAGTCTACCACTGAGCTACAATCCCAGCCCACAAAATTACAACTTTTGTAAATCCTCCCCATCCAACCCTCCTTTTTTTTTTTTTTAAGTTCTTCATAATAGAAGTCCCTAGGGACCCAGAGCACTCTGAGATTTTCCTGTCTCTGACTCCTGACTGCTAAGATTCAAGGTGTGCCCCATCACGCTGGACCTGGGCTTGAGTTTCTGATCTTCTAGCCTCCTCAGGATTGGAACTCTGGCCACCAAGCCTGGCTTCAAACCTTAACTTTCTATCTGCCAACTGTTAAAAGGTTTTGTTGGTGCTAGTTGGTTTCTCTGTGTAGCCCGCTATCCTGGACCTGGACCAGGCTGGCTTCGAACTCACATAGATCCTCTTGCCTCTGCCTCTAGAGGGCTGGGACTAAAGGCACATACCGCCAGCAGACTTTTTTTTTCCAGTAAAAAGTTTTTAGGGGTTGGGGATTTAGCTCAGTGGTAGAGCACTTGCCTAGCAAGCACAAGGCCCTGGGTTCAGTCCCCAGCTCCGAAAAAAAGGAAAAAAAAAGTTTTTAAAGTCTACTGAATATGTAGTGAATTCTGGCAGTAAAATTCAGTCACTGTTTTGCAAATGATGATGATTTGTGGAAAACTATACTGATAACTTGCTTGCCCAGTAAGTGAACATTAAGCTTGACTCTCTATTATGATGTCAGAGGATGCCCTCAGCACCACCATCTCCCACAAAAACAAACAATCAAAAACCAAACCAATCAACAAAACCAACCAAACAAACAAACAACAAACTGGAAAAGTTCCTTTTGAATAGTCTCTGCAAGAGACCAGAGATGTGAAGTGAAAGATTATGTTTAGAAATAGTGGGGCTAGAGAGATGGCTCAGTGGTTAAGAGCACTGACTGCTCTTCCAGAGGTCCTGAGTTCAAATCACCTCATAAAGGTAAGACCTGTGACGTGTCTGTAACTGGTGTGCTGAAGAGGTGAAGGAAATGGATCTCAAGTCAGAAGCTAGCCTGTACTACACAAAGAGTGTCTGAAATAAACAGAGGATACCTCCCAGGGGTAGAGTGCTTGAGTAACATACTGGATGAATTAGGTTCAATCCTCAGGTAAGTTACCCACCCGCCATCCCTCATGCCAGCACCCTTATCTCTGGATAAGAACTAGTAAGACTTACTAGTTAAGATTATTAGAAAGTACACCTTGGTGGGTTGGGCATGCTGCTACACACCTTTTCATATCAGCATAGAGGCAGGTGGATCTCTGTGAGTCCTAAACTAGCCTGATCTACATAGTGAGTTCCTGAGCCGCCAAGCTTAACATGAGTCTCTGTCACAAACAACAACAATTAACAACTAATAGTACATCTTTTAAAAAATAGGAAGTTTGCCAGGCATTGGTGGTGCAATCCACAGAGTGAGTTCCAGAACAGTCAAAAAAACTTGTCTAATAATAATAATAAAGTTCTTGTTCAATAGTTTTTTTTTTCCCCCTCAGTGTAATTGGAGAAAACATGAGTTTGGAAACATGGAGATTTATTTGTTTACCTTGTGTTCAGAAACATGGCATGCATTTACCAAGGCTGTCCATTGAAAGTCGGAGGACTATTTCCACATTAGATAGGTGCGTATTTCATAGGGATCTTCCAACTGAAAGGAAGAAAAAATAGACATGGATCTGTGGATGCAGGTAATGTGACTGAGGTGGTTGTAGTCTGGACACAGAGATGTTGTGGGGATTATGGTAAGAAGCACAGACTGCAAAGTCCAACCTCCCCTTAGCAGCTTGCGTCCCAGCACATGACCTAACACTGTTGGAGGACTCTCCTCTGCAAAACATGGGTAACCAGGACAACAATAGCTCTTTCTCAAAGGGACTGATTGTGTCCTAAGAAATCATCATCCTCGTGGGGTACGCCAAGAAAGCTAGCGTGTTGAAGGCTGAGGCAGGAAGTTTTAGAAATTGGGACCAGCCTGAGCTACATGTCTAGACGATGCTTCAAAAACAACTAAATGGGCTGGAAAGATCGCACGGTGATCAAGGGTACTAAGTGCTCTTCCAGAGGTCCTAAGTTCAATTCCCAGTAACGACTTGGCGGCTCACAACCATCTGATGCCCTCTTCTGGCAGGTGGGCATACATGCAGACCGAGCACTCAGTAAAAACCAAACAAAAGCAACTAAACACCAGCCAATGGCCACCGGTGACTCTCACAGCAGAAAAAGTTGAAGCAATGTCAGATTTAGATGCTTCTAAAAGTGGGAAGAGGTAGAATACAGATAGATGAGAGAGCTGTGGAGAATTCCTGCTCTGTTTTTCTTTGTTTTTACCTGTCTTGATTGATTGATTGATTGCATCAGGTCCTTATAAGCCTGGAACCTGATATGTAGACCAGGATAGTCTTTAACTTGTAGCTAGTCTTTAACTTCTAGCAATTCAACTTTAATCTCCCAAGTGCCGAGACATTTATTTATTTTATGTACACGAGTACACCGTAGCTGTCATCAGACACACCAGAAGAGGGCATTGGATCTCATTACAGATGGTTTTGAGCCACCATGTGGTTGCCGGGATTTGAACTCAGGACCTCTGGAAAAGCAGTCAGTGCTCTTAACCACTGAGCCATCTCTCCAGCCCTGTGTTTGTCTTGAGATAGGGTTTCTTATAGCCTAAGCTGCTAATCTTTAAGTTGCTGTGTAATCAAGGCTGGCCTAGCATTTCTCTTTCCTTTATTATTATTACCCTTTCTTTCTCTTTACAGATAGAACTGTGTTGTTGAGGCCAGTCTTGGAACTGCTAAACTCTTGGGCTCAAGCAGTTGTTCTCTTCAGCTTTAGAAGTGCTGGAACTGTACATACATGTCTCCAAGGCTAGCCCTTTGGAAAAGGTATGATGTATTGATTTGTTTTTGTTGTTGTTCTTATTGTTTTGTGTGTAGCTCTCACTATATAGTCCCGGCTGTCCTAGACTTCACTGTATAAGCCAGGCTGAACTTTCATTCATGTGGATCACTCATCTCTGCACCTGAGTGCTAGACACAGACATACAACAAACAAGCATGCATGGCTAAGTAAGTATTAGTAGAAGAAATGAATGAAGTTAATGAGTACCTAAGTTTACCTGAAGGTGAATTTTCCCAAGCCTATTGTACCATGTGTGGCCATTTGACAGGTGGTTCTGAATGGAGAGACTTAGTAAAAGTTGTTTCTATTCTATCAGGCAGGCCACAGTACTGGTTTTAACCTCTGCTGTGTACTCCTAGAAGGCTTTGGTCCAAAGCTAGGCTTGTTTGATATGTCAACAGAGATCAATTTAAGTGCCCAAAGATTTCATTGATCTGCAAAAGTCAACAGCAGTTCCTTCTCAAGGGGGTTGGTATTGTAACAAGCACAATAGAATCTGGCCCATCTTATTTTGTCTTTTTTTTTTTTTTTCAGAGCTGAGGACCGAACCCAGGGCCTTGGGCTTGCTAGGCAAGCGCTCTACCACTGAGCTAAATTCTACCTTTGGGGCTGGGCATACTGGCACATTCATTTTATCCCAGCATTTGGGAGCAGAAGCAGTCAGATCTCTGTAAGATTGAGGCCAGCCTGGTCTACATAGGGAGTTCCAGGACAGCAAGAGCTACACAGTGAGACCAGTTAAACAAGACAACCACAACAAACCAGCAACAAAAGCAGCATCAACAGTAACAGAATTGTACCTTCGGTTTGAGGTGCTTAGTGCCAAGACTGATGCCTTCGATTTGACCCCCGTGACCCTACTTTCCTGTAAGTTGTCCTGCTTCCACATAAATTTACTGTGATATATACACACAGTAAGTAAATATACGTAGTTGAAAAAAACCCTGCCATTTATTACCTCCTATAAAAGAAAATCATTGTTTTTTACTTCTAAATTTTAAATTCTTTTAAGACCTTTCTTTCTTTCTCCCTTTCTTTCTTTCTTTCCTTCTTTCTTTCTTTCTTTCTTTCTTTCTTTCTTTCTTTCTTTCTCCCTTTCTTTCTTTCTTTCTTTCTTTCTTTCTTTCTCCCTTTCTTTCTTTCTTTCGGTGTCTGTGCACACGCCATAGCACATGTGTGGAGGTCTGAGAACAACTTTTGGGAGTCAGTTCTCTCTTTCTACCTACCAGGTAGGTCTCAGGGATTGAACTCAGGTCATCAAGTCTGGCCACCCAGTAGCTGGGATTGAGCACAAGCCACCTGTACTCCACCACTTGACTATACTCCCAGCTCTTTTTCTACTTGCTGTTATTTGAAATCAGCTCTGGTTAAACTGCCCAGCCTGGCCTTACACTGCAGCCCTAGGAGGCCTTTCACAGCACTGTGCTACCAGGCTCCCCTTAAATAAACACACAATTGCCAACATTGCCAGATCTCTGACAGAACCTCCCATTTAATGCAGTACTGTCAAAGATCTGAAATTAAATTCTGTCTACCATTAAGGGATCTGTCCCTAGTTAGAACGTATTTCTGTGTTTTCATTTGGTCTTTAGAAATAAGGTCTTGAATGAACGAAGGTTGAAAGAAATAAAGTCTTGTCTGTGTGTATGTATGTTGAGCTTCATTAAAGAGTTCAACGAGGGCTGGAGAGATGGCTCAGTGGTTAAGAGCACTCAGAGGTCCTGAGTTCAATTTCCAGCAACCACATGGTGGCTCACAACCATCTGTAGTGGAATCCAATGCCCTCTTCTGGTGTGTCTGAAGACAGCGACAGTGTACTCATATATAATAAATAAAACTTAAAAAAAGAAAGTCAGCAACACATATGTGTCAAGAAAATCCGCTCCGAGTTTATCTACACCCCCAGCTGCAAGTGTGACTTTAAGGGGGATGCATAAGGAGGCCAGATTTGGTGACTCAGGCCTTCCAAGTTACTCAAGAGCCTGAGGCAGGAAGATTACAAGTTCACATCATGAGCCACTTAGGGAGACTGAATCACAAATTTAAAAATTAAAGAAAGGGCTGGGGATCCATGTGTGACGGCTATCTCCTGTAACGGCCCAGCACTGGAGAGGCACTCAAAGTGATCCTCTGTTACATAGTAAAGTGGGTGGATGTCCTTGTCTCAGAAACAAACAAAATGGCTGAGCTTACTGCTAAGCGGTAGAGTGCTTGCTTAGCAGTGCTTGAGGTCTTTGTTCAATGCCTAGTGTGGCAAGAAAGAAAAAGAGAGGGGCCAGAGAGATGGCTCTTCAGGTAAAGTTGACTTATACTCTTGAGTTTGATCCTAGGACCACATCACTGAAAAAGAGACTAACTCTCCATAGCTGACTTCTCACTTCCATATGTATGCTGTGACATACACACACCACAGACAGACAGACAGACAGACAGACACACACACACAGCACAGACCCATACATACACAAAACAAACATAAAAAAAGGTTGGACAGTGACTTTAGGGACTATGCTCTCTGCTTCTACCTTTATGTGGGTGGCTCTTGGGGTACTTGGGATGTTGGTAGGACAGCAGCCTGCTGAACCATTTCCTTGGCCTCTGATCCTCTTTACATATTTTCTCTAGTAATACTGTGATCTTGTGGGGTGTTTTGTCTGTTTTCAAGACAGATCTCTCTCTCTCTCTCTCTCTCTCTCTCTATATATATATATATATATATATATATATATATGTGTGTGTGTGTGTGTGTGTGTGTGTGTGTACACACATATATATATGAATGATATATAATATGTATATATATTATATTATATATTTAAAAATAAGTGGGAAGGGCATGTGGTGGCATGGGGAGGGTGGATGGGGGTGGGGCTTTCCCCTAACTGACCTCTCTCTGCCTCTTGGGCTGGAGCTCAGACCCAGAACTTGTCACCAAGCCCTAGCCTAGCTGTTCCCTCAGCTGTGCTCTGCTTTTCACTTTCCTTATTAGCATCCCCATTCCTAATTAATTGTCCTCTGGGGGAATCACTCCACAGGCCTCCCAGGTTTTTACTTTCTGACCCTCCAAGTGCTAAATGCCAAAGAAATTGTATGTCCTAGGGCCATCATTAGCACCAGACAAGATTCTGTAAACATTCGAAAAGATCTCACCTTGTGGTTAACACATTATAACGAGGACTTAAGTGGACCAATTAGAAAACTTCCGGTGGTAGATTCAATGGAATAACACCACAGGGCTCTGCAGAGACTATGTGACTCTTTTTTATTTATTTTTTCATCTTTATTAAATTGGGTATTTCTTCTTTACATTTCAAATGTTATTCCCTTTCCCAGTTTCCATGCCAAGATCCCCTAACCCTCCCCCTCCCATTCTTTATGGGTGTTCCCCTCCCAATCCCCCCCCCATTACCGCCCCTCCCCCCCCAACAATCACGTTCACTGGGGGTTCAGCCTTGGTAGGACCAAGGGCTTCCCCTTCCACTGGTGCTCTTACTAGGCTATTCATTGTTACCTATGCTGTATAGTCTTTGGGTAGTGGCTTAGTCCCTGGAAGCTCTGGTTGCTTGGCATTGTTGTTCATATGGGGTCTCGAGCCCCTTCAAGTTCTTCCAGTCCTTTCTCTGATTCCTTCAACGGGGGTCCCATTCTCAGTTCAATGGTTTGCTGCTGGCATTTGCCTATGTATTTGCTGTATTCTGGCTGTGTCTCTCAGGAGAGATCTACATCTGGCTCCTGTCGGCCTGCACTTCTTTGCCTCATCCATCTTATCTAGTTTGGGGGCTGTATATGTATGGGCCACATGTGGGGCAGGCTCTGAATGGGTGTTCCTTCAGCCTCTGTTCTAAATGTTGCCTCCCTATCCCTTCCCAAGAGTATTCTTGTTCCCCTTTTAAAAAAGGAGTGAAGCATCCGCATTTTGGTCATCCTTCTTGAGTTTCATGTGTTCTGTGCATCTAGGGCAATTCAAGCATTTGGGCTAATATCCACTTATCAATGAGTGCATACCATGTGTGTTTTTCTGTGATTGGGTTACCTCATTGAAGATGATATTTTCCAATTCCATCCATTTGCCTATAAATTTCAAAAAGTCATTGTTTTTTTTTAAAGATTAATTTATTTATTTCATATAAGTACACTGTAGCTGTCTTCAGACACACCAGAAGAGGGCATCAGATCCCATTATAGATGGTTGTGAGCCACCATGTGGTTGCTGGGATTTGAACTCAGGACCTTTGGAAGAGCAGTCAGCGCTCTTAACCACTGAGCCATCTCTCCAGCCCAAGTCATTGTTTTTGATAGCTGAGTAGTATTCCATTGTGTAGATGTACCACATTTTCTGTATCCATTCTTCTGTTGAAGGGCTTCTGGGTTCTTCCCAGCTTCTGGCTATTATAAATAAGGCTGCTATGAACATAGTGGAGCATGTGTCTTTGTTATATGTTGGGGCATCTTTTGGGTACAGCTGGGTTCGTTCTCTCTCTCTCTCTCTCTCTCTCTCTCTCACTCACTCTCTTTCTCTTTCTCTTTCTCTCTCTCTCCCCCTTCCCCTGCCCCTGTGTGTTTGTGTCTGTGTGTGTGCGTGTTGTATACATGTCCCAAGCAACTTATACACATGTATTCTTACACAACTAAGCTACTTGGTACAGTCATTTTGCTTGCAGGATATTTGGTTGTTTGTTTTTGATTTTTATTTGTTTTGTTCATATCTTGCTGTGGTTGTCATTGGTTTACAGAGACTACCAGAGTCATAAAGTTTTGCTATTGTACTGCAGTTGATCTTAAACTTGAACTCCTGCTACCTCAGTGTCCCAAGCACTTAGAAAAACAGATGTGCCACCAGACTCGGGTCTTCATTTAGTCTTGCTTCTTCTCAATCTTCCCAGTGAATATTGTTCTCGAAGGATACATGTCTGATGTGAGTGATGCACCTTGGAGTCCCGTTGGTTTCAAAATGGCAATGGCTAAGAGAACAGGAAAACAAAACAAAACAAAACAAAACAACAACAACAAAAACAACAAGAAAAAACACTCTAAATGAATCCTTTTATATAGATAACCATCCTCTAATGTGAGACATATGAATGAGAATGCTTCCTCGAGGTTCTATATTTGAATGCTTGATTCTCAGTTGGTGGAATTGTTTAGGAAGGATTAGGAGGTGTGGCCTTGCTGGAAGAAATATATGACTGGGGGGTCGGGGTGGTGCTTTAAGGTTTCAACAACTCATACAATGTCCAGTTATCTCTCTCTGCTTGGTGGTTGTGTCTCAAGATGTAAGCTATCAGCCCCATGCCTGCCTGCCTGCTCTCATGCTCTCCGCCATCATGGTCATGGACTCATGCTCTGAAACTATAAGTCTCCAATAAGCTCTCTTTTCTAAAAGTAGCCTTGGTTATGAGATCTCTTCACAGCAATAGAAAAGTAACTAAGACAGAATGTTTTATATAAAGTAGGGTAGTTTGGCAGACATCAGGACTCATACCTGTAATCAGGAGAGAGATTCATACCTGTAATTGCCCAGGAGAGTGGGGTAGAAGGATTTCCACCTATGTGAACAATCTTGTGCTATAAAACATAAGGGCCAGAGGATAGCTCAGCAGTTAAAGCACTTGCTGCTATTCCCAAGGACCAGGTTTAGTTCCCAGTGTGGTTCACAACCACCTTAACTCTAGCTTTTCCTTCTGGCCTCTGCACATACACCTATCCTGTGGCATACATGCAGACACAAATAAGAATAAACCTTAAAAGTGTAGGGAGATAAATGAAAGCAGCCTAATTTAACCCCGTAGTTTGTTTGTTTCTTTTTTTCCTCCAGAAAACCCTTAACTTTTATTAACATTCTTCCAGCCTTCAGTTTTACCCAGATCTGAAACAAGGAGGCTTTTATGGTATGAATTACCTTCCTCCTGAGACAGAAGCATCACCTTGCCCAAAACAGTAAAACGAACTCAGATGAGAAAGCTTGCTAATAACTGCAGCCTCAAAGAAGAGGCGGGAGGTAATCACACCTCGCAATTCACACTAGCTTGCCTTTCATTCGAGCTCCTGAAAGGGAAGCAAAATGTGGCCGAAATCACAAACCACACACTTCCCTTATTGCTGTGTATTTCCCTTAAGTGAGCTCAAGCACCTCTGGAATGCAGCGTGCATTGATTTTGACCATGGGCCTTTTCTCTCATTTATTTTTCTACCCCTTTAACGTCAGTGCATCAGTGAGCCACCTGTCTTCATGGGTTCGAAGTGTTTATTATCACTGGAGAAAATCATAATGATCAGGGATGGAGTGACATTTTTCTCAGCTGCTCTCTGGGATTGTGGTGGCAACACACTGAGACAAGGTGGACATAGAGCGTTCTGTGCATCCCCAGAAGTTATTTAATCACAATGCAGAGACATAGTCCAGGAAGGCATCAGAGTGTGGTACTGACTGCTACTGAAGTGTGGCTTTGCAGAATGTACAGTGGTGCATATAGAAACGATCTGCTAGAGCTCTGGATTATAGGGAGATGGCTGTTCTGTACACAGATGGGAAGTCCGGAAATCTTAGAAAATACATTGATATTGGCGCTCTATTTCAGTTTTTAAAAGTTTTCTTATGTCTCACCATGAAGCCCTGGCTGGCCCGAAACTACTGTGTGGACCAAGCTGGCCTCAAACTTAGAAGGTCCTGCTTGTCTCTGCCTCCCACGTTCTGCAACTGAAGGCATGAGCCACCATACCCAGCTTGGTCCTCTTTAAAACACAACACAACAAAACAAAACAAAACAAAACAAAACAAAACAAAACAAAACCCTTTTATTACTGTGGTGTGTGTGTGGAGACGTGGGGTATGCATGTCACAGTACATGTGTGAAGGTTTGAGGTGACTATGAAATATGTTCTCTGTTTCTCCTTTATGTGGATGGTATTTCAGGGGTGGAACTCAAGTTGTTAGGACAACAGACTGCTGAGCCATTTCCTCGGCCTCTGACCTTCCTTACACATTTTCCCTATTAACACTGCGATCTTGTGTTAAAAGTACTTGCTAGTTTCCAGAAGTTCTGAGTTGGGTCCCCAGCACCCACACAAGGTAGGAAAACTTTGCTTTGTCTGTTTGTTTATAAAACCAGGTTTCTCTGTGTAGCCCTGGCTGGCCTGGAACTCACTCTGTAGACCAGGGTGGCCTCAAACTCAGAGAGCCTCTGCCCCGCGTGTGTTGGGATTAAAAAGGTGTGCCAATACCACCTGGCATGATCTTGTGGATTTTTTTCTTCTTTTAAAAAAGATTTATTTATTTATTTATTTATTTATTTATTTATTTATTTATTTATTTATTTTACATGAGTACAATGTAGCTGTCTTCAGACACACCAGAAGAGGGCATTGGATCCCCATTACAGATGGTTGTGAGCCACTATGTGGGTGCTGGGAATTGAACTCAGAACCTCTGGAACAGAAGTCAGTGCTCTTAACCACTGAGCCATCTCACCAGCCTGATCTTGTGGATTTTTGTTAGTTTGTTTTTGTTTTGTCTTAAGCTTTAAAATTGTTGTCTCATGGAGCTACCCGATTAGAAATAAATAAATAAAATTGTTTTCTAGGAGTTGAGGTATAGTCAGTGGCAAAGTATTTGCCTTGGACATGCAAGGGCCTAGTGACAAAATTAATAAAAAAAATTATCTCCAAATGAGGCTATCCGTGGTATTGCCAGAGTTACACTATAAAGAGTAAAACAAAACAAATGCAAGTTCGGGCTAGCGATAAGGCTCAGGGCCTCAGAGAGGCATGTTGCTCTTGCAAAGCAACTGAGTTTGTTGCCCAGCAAGCATGTCAGGTAGCCCACATGGCCTGGAACTCCAGCTCTAGGGGTTTTGATGCCACTTCTGGCCTTGTGAGCACCTATGCTCACATTTTCATATCCTACCACCACATACGTGCCTGTAGTTAAACAATAAAATAGCCAGCTATCGCGGTGCATGTCTGTGAGTTCAAGGCCAGCCTGGTCTATATAGGGAGTTCAAGGATAACCAGGGCTACAGAGAATCTGTTTCAAAAAAAAATAATAATAATAAGGTACAAGATAGCAGTCCTTGCTTCTTAGGTGGCTGAGACAGGAGTTTCTGTGGCTAAGAGCACTTGCTACTCTTTCAGCACAAACAGAACCTGTTCCCAGAATTCATATGGGGGTTTTACAATATTTAACTCTAGTTCCAGGAACCTACTATCCTCCTCTGGCCCCTAAGGGCACCATACACCTAGGAGTCATTTACATACACACATATACACAGGCAAATAAATAAACACATAAAATAAACTTTAGAAGAAAAACAAACAAACAAAAACAAGAAGAAATGTCTTCACTTGTCTGTGTCACAAAGTTAGCTCCTATCCAGTCTGGGATCTATAGTGAGCCACTCCCCAGCCTCTAGAGAGGCATCCTTTTCAAAGATTTAGTTTTAAAGTTTTATTTGCACATGTGTATGGGTGCCCAGGAGAGGGCTCAGCTCCTCTGGAGTGGGAGTTACGGTTAATGATGAACTACCTTGTGTGGATGCTGGGGACCCAACTCAGATCCTCTGGAAAAGTAGCAAGTGTTCTTAACTACTAATTCTTGTACACCCCCATATGGATTCTCCCTAGCCCATAAAGTTGGTTTTAAAAAGTCCTAGATATGCCAGATGAGATGTTGGATGCCGTTTGTCCTGGCACTTGGAGGCAGAGGCAGGTGGATCTCTGTGAGTTTGAGACCAACCTGGTCTACCAAGGTAGTTGCCGGATAACCAGAGTTATATAGAGAAGGAGGTGGAAGAGGAGACAAAAGGACTTAACCCAGAGCCTCCTGGATTTTGCTAGGTGAGTGTTTTACCAGTAAGATAGATCTCCAATTCACCTTTTAATTTTATTTTGAGACAAGTGTCTCATTAATTTTATAGGCTACTTTAAACTCACTCTGTGGTTCAGACATGGCTTTGAACTTGTGACCCTTCTGACTCAGCTTAGGGAACAGAGTTATTACAGGCAGTGCCATGATTCTATGTTATTTTTTTATAACACAAATACATAGTTTTTATTTGCCAATTAAAATGAATAGGTAACAGGTTCACATGAAAAGGCAGAAATGAAGAGAAGGAATGTGGTCAGGCCCTGTGATAAACTAAAACATTGACTGAAGAAGAATACGTCAGTGTTTGACTTTACTTATCCCAAGCCAAAGGAGAATGGTATTTCAGCAAGTGTGTGATAGGTTATTTCTCCGCTAGCGAAATGAGCCAGTTCAAACCAGATTAGATTATATATAGGCAGGTTTATTGGGAAGCTGCTCTCCAGTGGGCAAGCTCACTGGCCCAGGGCCAAGAACAGGGAAGTCACCATGGGGAGAGAGTGGGGGAAGGGAGAGGGAAGAGAGAGAAAGGGGACACATGCTGAGAGCCAGAGAGACCAAAAAGTCTAGATTAAGTAGGGAAAAGCCTCTGGGGTAAAGGCAACCCAGCTCCAGGACCTGAAGTTCAAGGTTGGGGGCAGGGAATGCCAGGTAGGGACTGAGGGGTGCTGAGAGAACCTGGAGGCCAGGTCTGCTTTTATATGTAAAATATGCACCTCAGTCCCTCGTTCCCTGGTCTGCAACCAGTGTGTGCAAACATTCTCTCTACTACAGCGAAATAGCCCTTCTGCTTGTGTTGGCAAGTTCATTAGCAAGGGTCAAGGGTCAGGTCCAGCAGTTCTCTGTTATGGGCCAGCATTGATGGGAATTTAATGAAGAGCACCTTGTGTTACAAAGAGTTGTCTGATGGGAGTTAGACTTTAGGAATTTCACCCTGTAAGGGTCCTGTTAGTGGGACTGTATGCTGGAGACCATGAAGCCCAGAATACGAGGGATTTTGGTGAGACTGAAAGAAAAGCCAGTCGTCCTGTGAGACATCGAAAGGGTAAAAATTCCAGGAGAAGAACTTACTAGATATGAGGAACTTAACATAACTGCTGGAGGGTAGTTTAACTAGGGGCATCAGTATTGTCACATTTCAGTCAAAGGGATGCGGAGAGAAGGATGCACTCAGGACTTGTGTGGTCTTAGCTCTTAATACCTGAGGCAAGGGCTCATTTAGTGCAGGATGTTTTCCGTGTATTGCTAAGGATCCAAACCTCTGGGCCACAGGAGCGGTGCTGCCACTTCTGGAAATATCTGTTGACAGGAGCTGTTATATACAGTACACTGTAGCTGTCTTCAGGCACACCAGAAGAGGGTATCAGATCCCATTACAGATGGTCGTGAATCACCATGTGGTTGCTGGGACTTGAACTCAGGACCTCAGGAAGAGCAGTCAGTGCTCTTAACCACTGAGCCATCTCTCCAGCGATAGGAGCTGTTGTTATTCCTGATGCAGGTCCACACGAATGCAAGGATCTATTTTACTCACTTCTTTGAAAACAAAATCAGAGTTCAATGAAAAGAGGAAGGGAGGGGTTCGAGGTCATCCTGGCCTACATCCCCAGCGACATTTAGGTTAGCCTGTCTCAAACAGCAGCAACATCCCAAGAAAAACCTCCATCAAACAAAAGGTCAGAAGAGAGGAGGAAAAGCCTGGGTCTGGTTCTGTATGTTTGTAATTAGAATTACTCTGGAGGTCCCAGGCAGCAGGATGAGAAGTGGCTGGGGCTATCTTTCAGTAGGAGAACACTTACCTAGGCATACATGAGACACTAGGTTTAAACCCCAGAAGCCTGATCAATACATAAAGAAATAAAATTAGAAAGCCTGTTGTGGTGGCACTTGCCTTTCTTTAATCCCAGCACGTGGGAGGCAGAGGAAGTCAGATGTCTGAGTTCAAGGTCAGCCTGGTCTGTTCCAGAACAGAGCAAGTTCCAGAACAGCCAGGGCTACCCAGAGAACCTCTATCTTGAAAATCCAATGAACAAACAAACAAGCTAACTAATTAACAAACCAAAAAGTTATTTTCCTTATAAGGCAGGGAGAGACAAGGAGAATGAATGATATAAAGAAAATGATTGGGTAACACAAATTACTTCTTAAGCGAATTTATTTTATTTTTATGTATGTATCTCCACAATGAGATCAGATGCGAGTGTTTAATTTTCTGGATCTGGGTTAAAAGTGGTAGTGAGGTGTACAAAGTGGGCTTTGAGAACCGAACTCAGGTCCTCTGGAAGAAGAACAAACACATTTAACTGCTAAACCCTCTCCAGCCCCTTTCTTTTGTTTCTAAGGGGCTCACCCTCCTAAGGCTGCATCATGTACACACTAAGAAATTTCTAGACTTCTATTAAATGGAGGTAATGACAGCATCTACCACAGGGTCCACATGAGAAGAAAATGAAGTCATCAATGAAGAAATGATACACAGTTACCAGTCTGTACAGTTATAATTTTATTATTATATAAATTCATTTATTCTTCCAAAGAAGAATAGATAGGGGTCTATGAATCTCAGGATGCTGTCCAGCCAAGGATGACCTCCTATTCCACTTGGTTATTCCTGTTTAACCAAGTGTTGGTTCCCAGCTCTGCTCAGCTTGAACAGTCTTAAAGGAGATATTAATTAGTCATGATAATCATGTGTAAATACTTCTTTTGAAAATGATGAACTCGGGGCTGGAGAGATGGCTCAGTGGTTAAGAGCACTGGCTGCTCTTCCAGAGGTTCTGAGTTCAAATCCCAGCAACCACATGGTGGCTCACAACCATCTGTAATGAGATCTGATGCCCTCTTCTGGTGTGTCTGAAGACAGCTACAGTATACTTCTACATAATTACATAATAAATAAATAAATATTTAAAAAAAAAAAGAAAATGATGAACTCTAACCATTGATTTAAACCCACAAAAATTACTAAACAATATTTGCTAATAAAACCAAACACTTTCGATAGGTTTTGGTGCTTAGACTCTTGCATGTATTTGTCCGTCTGCCTGTCTCTGTGTCTGTATGAGTTTTTGTGCACCACCTGTGCGTGGGTGGCCTCAGATCCAAAGGCCCCTGGAGTTATAGGCAACAGTTAACTGTTAGACGTTGAGTGCTGGGAACAAAAACTGGGTTCTCTGCAAGATCCGTAAGTGCTTGTTACCTACTGAGCTAATAATTCTCCACCCCAGGAAAATAAAGGTAAAACATGCGCTTTACAGACTGGCCTAGTTGTGCGTATCTGCAGTCTGAAGTGTGGGAAGTGGTGGCAGAACGATCTGGGGTTCAAGGCCAGCCTAAGTTAGAGAGTGAACTTCAAGCCTGGGCTGTGTTTAACCAAACTCAACCCCAAGCCCAAGTCCAAGCCCAAACCAAACCAAACCAAACCAAACCAAATTTTCCATCAGTTATTAATGCTAATTCTTTCCTCAGTCATCCATGGGCGTTCTGTAAAGGACGGAAAAGCCTGTGTGCACTAAAGAAAGCTCTTGGTGACTAGTTGGATTTAACAGCGTCAATCCCAGTTGTCTAGTCAGCTTCAGCTTCAGAACTGCCTCTGTAGGTAGAGCTCAGTGCTGTCACCGAGATACTTTTAATAATGTGTGAGCCAAATGAGGAGGTCCTGAGTGATGTGTACCAATGACACTGAGGTCTTTGTGGACAAGGAGGAAACGGATGAGGAAGTGGCACATTTGGAGGGAGGGGAGAAGGATTTCAATGATGTTACTAATATTAGGAGGCAGAGAACAATACAGCTGGGAAAATACATGAAGAGATCCTCACACAGATGGGTCAGAAAACATTACATCGCCAACTAGTGCATTTAAGTCAGCCCAGATGTCTAAGCAGCTAAGCAAAAGATTCACCTACTTAACAGATGGTAGATACCTCTGTTTTTCTTCAAGGAGCAGGAATGTAAATGTAACAGCCAGATTAAAAAACAATATCTTCAGTGGGGCATGGCGGCAATGTGTTTAATCCCAGCACTCCTGAGACGCTGGTCGAGCTCTGTAAATTCGAGTGCTATTACACAGAGAAATCCTGGCTCGAAAAAAAAAAGCTCAGAGCACCAACCAACCAGCTAAACAAAAACTACAAAAGAAAACAATATCTTCTTGGACCGGAGAGATAGTTTGGTGATGAAGAGCACTGGCTGCTGATCCAGACATTGACCAGCATCTACATTGGAGCCTTATAACCAGCTGTGGCTTAAGTCTTAGGGGGTTGGATATCCTCTTCAGGCCTCTGTGGGCACTGCACGCATGCGGATGCCCAAATACAGACTCAGGCACTCACACACATAAAAATGAATAAGATCTAAAAAAAAGAAAACTAAAGACTTCATTAAACAGACTAGAAATGTCCAACTGGTAGTGAAGCAACTGTCCTGACAGAAGGCTGCTCATGGCAAGTTTGACTTCTTTACACAAGGCTATTAGGTTCTGTCTAGGTCACTGCTGAACATGTAGCACCGAGAATAGAGTTCCCTTCCCCCCAGAAAACAATTACTTTTTATTTATTTTAAACTAATTGTATGTGTGATACTGGCGGTACTGAAGTCCTTGTGGACAAGGAGGCACTAAAGGGGAAGCGACATATTCTTTGTTTAAGGGTGTTTCATCAACATATCAGTGGGCATTGTCTTTAGAGAGACTGGAAAGTTGGCAGGTTCTGGTCACTCTTTTAGGCCCCCACCACTGGGGCACAGCAGTACAGGTCAGCCCAAGGATGTTCTCTCCTGTTTTCTTTTACAGTAAGTAAATCGAGAACACCCAGCTTGGTATCCAGAATGCATTCCCAAACTGCCCCTTGTGTCTTCTCTCCATTTCTCCTTGGTCTGTAACAAGAATACTCCTCGTTCAACATCAGGCTAACTTTGCCACAGGTCAAGACATCTTGCTTCATTTACCAATCCCACCACTGATTTGGGCAATGTAAATCTTCCATTTTTCATCTGAAGCATCAGCTGATACTTCCATGGTCATGTGATTATCGTAAAAAGCGTGAACTCTGTGTTCCTCATCTGCTTCAACTCACAGCCTGTGGCTGGAAAGGAGATATTCAGTTTATCTTGACACAGGCATCAGCCAGGAGGTGCCCAAGATCATGGTGTTTTGTTTTGTTTGTTTGTTTCTTTGTCCTTTGTTTTTTGTTTTTGAAAAAGAGTTTCACGTAGCTCAGGCCAACCTGTTTCGCTATGTAGTCAAGGATGGTTAGGACCTTTTGATCTTCCCAAGGGTTGAGATTAGAGGTGGGAGACATCACACTTGGCTTCTATACTAATGTCTGGATAAGACAATAGTATATGATCATGATGGAGCTGATACATTGTTCATTGCTAATGAAAGAGGAGTAATTGTACAACACATTGCTATGCCCCAATGGTGCTGTTGGTGATGGCGTCATCAAGTTCCTATGCTTCCAATGTCATCCAAGTATGATGCAGGCAGTTCCAGATGGTCACAGTGCTTCATCATGTCAATGCGTTACTACCTATGCGTTTACTGCAGCATCCATACTTTTTACTGTTATTTTATGATTTATTCCTTTTCACTTACAAAAAAAAAAAAAAAAAAAAAAAACCTGACAAGTCAGCCCGAGGCAGGCCTTTTAGGAGGTATTCCAGAAAACATTGTTATTATGGGGATGACAACTCTGAGTATGTTTCTGCCCCTGGGGCCTTCCAGCAAGACAAGATGTGGGCAGTGATATTGATTATTCCGACTCTGTGAGGGCCATGGCTGATGTGTGCTTGTTTGTAGTTTAGCTTTGAACAAACAACTTTTAAAAAATAAAAAAAAAAAAAAAGAAAGCTAGAAACATTTGTAGAAAAATAAACAGAGGTGTCAGGGAGGAGGCAACACATACTTGTAATAATAGCCAGGCATGGTGGCTCAGACATGAAATCCCAGCTCTTGGGAGGTTCAGGCAGCAGGATTATTATGAATGAGTTTGAGGCCTTTCTGGGTTACAGGAACAACAACAACAACAACAACAACAACAAATGAAAACGGATCATAGGAAAAGAAAGAAAACAAAACAAAAACTAAAACCACACCAAGCCAGAACAATTCCCCAAACACCTAGTTCCTTGTAAATGGCACTTACTAGCCTGCCACGATGCAGCTTTTAGGACTGGAGTTTGCTCTGGTTAGGACAGGGAATGAACAGTTTGTAAAATGTGAGGTTTTTTTTTTTTTTTTTTTTTTGGTTCTTTTTTTTCCAGAGCTGGGGACCAACCAGGGCCTTGCGCCCTAGGCAAGCGCCTATCACTGAGCTAAATCCCCAACCCCAAAATGTGAGGTCTTAACACAAAACTGAACACTAGGACAGACTGCAAAGAGTTTGCATTTATGCTACACACACACACACACACACACACACACACACACACACACACACACGCAAACAGTGAAGAAAGGGATGAGAAGAGACTGGTCAGTAGATACAAGGTACTGGTTAGACAGAGAGACTAAGTTCTAGTGTTGAGTTCAAGTAGAGTGACTAGAGTGAATAATTGGCATTAATGAGGGCACTCAGGCTGAAACAGGACCAGAGATATACGGGATAGTTTGAGAAGACAAATGGTAAGAGGTTTTTCATTAAGAATGCTAACTCCTGTCAATGACAGTGCTGTCTTAGTTTGCTTTGTAGTGCTGTGATAAATACCGTAATGAAAAACTAACTCGGTTAAGAAAGGATTTGTTCCATCTTATAACTCTCGGGTCCTGATCCATCACTGAGGGAACTCAGGAGAGGAGCCTAAGCAGAACTGCTGAGGAGAGCTGCTCATTGGCTTTGCACCCCATGCTGTGCTCCCATTTACACAACCAAGAACCACCTTCCCAGGTGTGGGCTGGCCTTATTGATCATGAACTGAAAGTCTCAGACTTGTCTACCAGTCAATCTGATGGAGGCTTCTTTCAGCTGAGGTTTCCCTTTCGAAATATGATTCTAGCTTGTTTCAAGGTGACAAAACAAAAAATAAACAGACAGACAAACAAAAAACCAAAACAAACAACCAGCGCATGTATGTATATAAATTACACACATCGGTGTAATATTATTGAGCAGCAAACAGAAAACAACTATTAATGCATTCAACACTTAGGTGCATCTCCAAGAGTTTGAAAAGTCCATCTCAAAATGTTCTATGCTAAATGATTGACATATTTCTGTAGTGACAACATTAGAGAAATAGATCGCAAAATAATGGCTTTTAGGGGTTAATAAGAGAGTACATGGGGACAGCAAGGGAAGGGAAGTGAGTGAGACTATCAGTATACAAGATGGAGGATCCTTGTGGTGATTGAGATGCTCACCATTTCAACTCAGCATCAAAATCCAGCTGAAATACTGCAATACAATTCTGCAAGCTATTGTGACTGAGGTCATTGAGCAAAACACATGGGGTCTTTGTGTCATTTCTTACTCCTGCATATAATCTATAATTATCACTAAATAAAGTTTTTAATAAAAAAAGCAAAAACAAAGAATATGAACTCATGTTCCCCTCTCCCCCAACCCCCATCCCCTCCCCTCCCATATTCCTCCCTCCCTCCCTCCCCCCTTGTGGTTGTTTTTTTCTCCTTCCCAAGTGGGACTGAGGCGTCCTTGCTTGGGCCCTGCAGATGGTTGAATTTTTGTAGTTCTGTGGACTGTATCTTTTAAAAGTATTCTGTACTTTAAAAAATTTTTTTAGCTAATATCCACTTATTAGTAAGAATATATCGTGCATGTCCTTTTGGGTCTGAGTTACCTCACTCAGGATGATATTTTCTAGTTCCATCCATTCACCTGCAAAACTCAGGATGTCCTTGTTCTTAATAGCTGAATAGTTTTCCATCATGTAAAAAACCATATTTTCTGTATCCATTCTTCTGTCATGAGACAACTGGTTGTTTCCAGCTTCTGGCTATCACAAATAAGGCCATTATGGACATAGTAGAACATGTGCCTCTGTGGCATGATGGGGCATATTTTGGGTATACTCCCAAGAGTGGTATTCCTGGGTCTTTAGGTAGGTCTATTTTTAATTTTCTGAGGAACCTCCAAATTGATTTCCAGAGTGGTTGACCTGGTGTTGGGTGGGGGAAAAGGACTGATGCCCCAAGGGCTAGCAGAAAGAATGGAAAAAGGAGACCTTGGGAGGAAGGAGGTTGGAAGAACCCTCCAGAATGTACCAGAAACCTGGGGAGTGAAAGACTCTCAGGACTCAAACAAGGGGGACCCTAGATAAAATGCCCTACATGGGGGAGAAGGGCATCAAACGATTTTGGAGTTGCTATTCCACAGTCAAAACTCTGACCCATAATTTTTCTTGTCTGGAAGAAATGCAGGGATGGAAATGGAGAAAAGCCTGAGGAAAAGAAGGTCCAGCGACAGGCCCAAAAGGGGATCCAGCTCAAGGGGAGGCCCCAAGACCTGACACCATTACTGAGGCTATGGGGTGCTCACAAAAAGGAACCTACCATGACTGCTCTCCAAAAGACCCAACAAGCAGCTGAAAGAGTAAGATGCAGAGATGTGCGCTCAACCAATAAACAGAAGCTGCTGAACCCTGTGGTTGAATTAGGTGAAAGTTGGGGGAAGCTGAGGAGGAGGGTGACCCTGTAGGAGGATCAGTAGTCTCAATTAACCCGGACTCCCAAGATCTCTCAGACACTGAATCACCAACCAGAAAGCATACACCAGCTGAGATGAGGCTTCCAACACATGTGCAGCAGAGGACTCCTGGGTCTGGGTTCAGTCAGAGAAGAGGCACCTAACCCTCAAGAGACCGGAGGCCCTAAGCAATTTAGAGGTCTGGTGGAGTGTACGGGATGGGGACATCCTTGTGAAGACTGGGGGGTGGGGGGAGAGAGGAGGTAAGGGATGTGGAACAGGCAAAGGGTGGACCAGGAGGGGAATAAAATCTGGAGTGTAGGGTTGGGGATTTAGCTCAGTGGTAGAGTGGTTGCCTAGCAAGCGCAAGGCCCTGGGTTCGGTCCCCAGCTCCGAAAAAAAAAGTAAAAAGGAAAAAAAAATCTGGAGTGTAATAAATAAATAAATAAATAAATAAATAAATAAATAAATAGGGATAAAAATTATCAACTCAGCAGGGCATGGTGGCATGTGCTTGTAATCACAGTTCTTGGAGGACAGAAACAGGTGGATCTCTGTGAGTTTGAGGACAGTCTGGCCTTCCTGGTGAGTTTCAGGTCAGCCAGGGCTACAAAAATAAATAAATAACTGATATACATGTACTGTACGCAGTCACTGGGTGTTATAATCCCATTGCAGTTTGAGTAGGGATGGTGAACATTTTTCATTTATTTACAGGTCCTTTGTAAGTGCCTTTATTTGAGAAATGCCTGTTCATATCGTTTCCTTATTTTGTAGATTTAATTGTGGTTCATGTAGGGGTGATCAATGTGTAGTTGACCATGTACAGAGCGTTTTGAGCTGCAGTCATGGGTTCTAGAAGTTCTGGATGTCCACAAAGGGCTGTGATGAAAAGGGTGTGAGGAAAAGGGGAATGGTCAGCCCCCTTCAGAGGGCTCAGTAAGAGTGGCAGGGCACAGGGGAAGACTGGACAGAAGTCAGCTGAAGCAATGAGGTTTGGGTATGACAGAGGAGATAGGTGACTCGATCATTTTACCAAAATGGTTGTAGACTGTGAGACAAAAGCAAGAGACTGGGAGAATTGGGAGGACAAGGAAAAGGTTTTATTTTTTACTTTTTTTATTGTAAAATGGAAGACAATCAAGAAAATTTATGTTAGTAGGGTAGAAAAAAATGTACATCTTTCTTATAGTGGGCAACTTGCATTCTAGAATGGCTGGCACAAACCTTAGTTAGACCAACGTGATAACGACTTCACTGCGGAAACACCCAAGACACAAACTATAGGGATAACCCTTCTGTTGCCTTCCTCTTCTCATGGGGAAGTTGAACCTTTTACATGTGGAAATGTCCTGGAAATCTGCCCCATATTCATTCATTCATTCATTCATTCATTCATTCATTCATTCATTCATCCATTCATTCATTCATTCTGTCTGTCTATCTGTCTGTCTGTCTGTTCCTCTCCTTCCCTCCCTCCTTCTCTCCGTGTGTGTGTGTGTGTGTGTGTGTGTGTGTGTGTGTGTGTGTGTGTGTGTTTAATGCACATACACTTGCATGTCTGTTGTGTAGTAGTCTGGTCAGTGAATCGAGAGCCTCATACATTCTCAGCACCCTCTTTCACTGGTGCATTTCTAGCCAGAATGCTGCTTTTAGGTCATAAGGAGTGGATCCCCTGTGCCAGTTCATGTGGGTTTCCCAGACTTGTTGAGCAGCACATCACTAGAGGGCAAACTTGGCACACTGCCTTAGCCATGGTCTGGGTGTTAGCTATTTAAGTAGAGCAAAGAGAAGAACAATGGAGGAAGATGAGGGGTGACTGCAGTGCCTTCGAGTAAGGCTCAGATTAATGTCAAGGACAAAGAGTCCTAAGTGACCACTTCCTGGCATTGATTATCATGGTAGGATCATTTACAACCCTTCGATAACAAGGACATCTTCCTTGGTTCCCTCAACACTTGGTTTGACTCCACTGTGTCTTTTGGTCTGACCTATTTCTTCTTTCTTTAAGTGTTTATTGAACACTGTCATGATTAATCAGCCATGACAGGTGCAGGTGATGTTACAATGAACAGACAGAAAGACTTGTGATCGAGATTGTTTCCTAGTGCAAGGAGGCTGAAATAAGAAAAATTATAAATTATAACATAATCTAGAAAAACTGGGCAAGGCAAAGGATTCAGAGACACAATGAAGGGCTGCATCCAAGAATACATGTACTGGTTGGTCTTATGTGTCCACCTGACACAAGCTGGAGTTATCACAGAGAAAGGAGACTCCCTTGACGAAATGCCTCCAGCTGTAATGCATTTTCTCAATTAATGATCAAGGGTGGGAGGGCCCATTGTGGGCAGTGTTATCCCTGGGTTAGTAGTCCTGGGTTCTATATAAACACAAGCCAGTAAGCAGCATCCTCCATAGCCTCTGCATCAGCTCCTGCCTCCAAGTTCCTGCCCTGTTGAGTTCCTGTCCTGATTTCCTTTGGTGATGAACAGCAATGTGGAAGTATAAGCTCAATAAACCCTTTCCTCCCCAATTTGCTTCTTGGATAAGATGCTATGTGCAGGAATACAAACCCTATGACAATACTTTTAGATAGAGTTCAGTATTGCTCCAGAATGCAAACAGGGAAACCAAACAAAAACTGAAAGAAATAAATGGGCTATTCTTTTAAATGTTGATGGCAAAACTGAGTTGCTAAGCTCATGAATACTTTGGATATGGTGATCATGAAGGTTTACAAATGCTATGCTACAACCATTTTGTGCATGAGAAAATGAGTTACAGAATTGAAAAGAAATTTTAAGTCTTCTCCTGTCTACTCACTAAGAAGGTTGACATGGAGGAGTCTGATGAAACAGCAGTTTCCAGAGCTGCACAGAATGTTCTCCCACGCCTGGTCCTGTTTTGTTGCAGTGATAACATGAAGAATAAATCCAGCTCTTCTGGGGCTCCAAGCAAAGTTGAACTGTCTGTAATTTACAAGGTCATCACAACTTCTCATTAAAAATGAACAGAACTTCTGCCCTTTTCAAGTGCACATGTTGTCTCCTAGTGTTTCTTAGTAAGAGCTAAAGGTCTGGCAGTGTGGGCTCAGTTCCTAAGAACTTGAAGCTGGATGCCAATTAGCTTTTCCTAGCCAAAGCACATTCTACTGTTTTCTTATCAAGTCTTAACTTCCTACTTCTCTCTTGGTATGAAAGCGAATATTCAACCAGACATGGTGGCACATACTTTTAATCCCAACTTGGGAGACAGAAGCAGGTGATCCCTGTGAATTCAAGGCCAGCCTGGTCTACACAGAGCTAGCTCTAGGACAGCTGTTACTACATAGACACTCTCAAGAAACAACAAAACAAAACAACCCCCCAAACAAAAACAAAACATAATAAAACAACCCAAAACTAAAACACACACACACACACACACACACACACACACACACACACAAGGGAGGGAGGGAGAGGGAGAGAGAGAATATATTTAATATGTTACAATGGCTTGACATTTTATGATCTGTTTAGCCATATTGAGTTGTGAATTACATCATACTAAAAGCAGAAGACTCAGACTTCAGAAATTGCTTGGTGACTAAGAGCATTTACTGCTGTAGAAGAGGACCTAGGTTCAGTTTCCAGTCCCTATCCCCTATGTGGTAGCTTATGGTTTCCAGTAACTCCAGTTCCAAGGATTTTGACACCCTCTTCTGTCCTCAGAGGATATCAGGCACATGCGTGGTACACATACACACATACATGTAGGCAACACATCCATACACATAAAATAAAAATAAATAAGCCTTTAAAATAAAACAAAGACTATTTTTCTTGTGGGGTATTCACCAGAGAAGAGTGCTTGGATATGGGTTTAAGCCAATAGAAAATCTTTATTTGATAGCCAGAAACCATATTAGGTGTTTGGGATTCTGTTGTAGCTTTCGACTTTTCTCATGATGAGCTTTTAAGCACAAAACCCATGTCCTGGGCGGACATACTTCAGTAAACAAGAACAGTTAGCCAGAAGGAAAAGTACAGAAGCCAAAAAGTAAGATTAGTACATTAAGAGACTTTCCCAGAACTACAGACTTTGATGGATTAGGTCTCCTATTAGTAGCTGGTACTGTTTACATGCTGAGTTTTATGTCCTGAATGGTATTTACATCATGGAGTCAGTTGTGCTAAGGTTTGGGGGTCTACTAAGGTCTGGGGCCCTACCCTATTACAATTTCACTGTAGTATTATTTCCTTAGATAACATTAATAATACAGCCTTTCTGCCTTTTATTTATCTTGTGATATGTGATAAATTGCTGTAGTCAACTGATTTTGTCCTGTTAGTCTCTGTAATCTCTTTCTAAAAGGGCATAAGGCCTAGTGGTTAGTATTAGATATGTAGACCAACAGGCGAATTTAGAGTTGATAAAAAGATAAACATAGGATGACAGAAGCTTGTGCAGATGGGATGGTTTTGCCAGTTTAACCAAGTTTTGTTTTTGGGTGGGGTCTTAAGGAATTACCTGGTAATTAAAGTTCATTTTTTTCTCATACATTATATCCCAACTGCAGTGTCTCCTCCCGCCACTCCCCAGTCCTCATGTCCCCCATATCCCCTTTTCCCCAGATTTTTTTTCTTCCTCTATTTCCTTTCAAAACAAAAGGAGGCAGGCTTCCCAGGGACATAAACCAAACCTAGGATAGCAAATTACAATAAGACTAGGCACAAACCTTCATATCAAAGCTGGTTGAGGTAAACCAGCAGGGGGAAAATGGTCCCAAGAACAAGCAAATGCATCAGACACCCCTCACCCTCCCATTCCCACTGTCAGGAGTCCCCCAAGAACACCAAGCTACACAGCCATAATGTCTGGACAGAGGATCTAGCGTCCATAAGCTCTGTACTCACACAGGGCCTAGATTTCTCACTGGTGCTTTCAGGTTCCTCTGGCTCTGCCTAGTGTGTGGTTGTGGGTCTGTGCATCTGCTTCTGTCCAGAGGCTGGATGATGCCTCTCTGATGAGAATTGGTCTAGGCACCAACCTCTGAGTGTAACAGAATAGCATGCTTTTTCTTTTCTTTCTTTCTTTCTTTTCTTTTTCTTTTTTTTCTTTCTTTCTTTCTTTCTTTTCTTTCTCTTTCTTTCTCTTCTTTCTTCTCTCTTTGCCAGTAGTGTTTGGTCCTGTTCTGAGTCTCTGGGCTATCCATCATCTGGTTCCTGGTCATCCTGGCAGTGTCTGGCATGGGGTCCTTCTCACTGCACGACCCTCAAGAAGTTGAGCCAGTGCCTAGGAAGCGCAAGGCCCTGGGTTCGGTCCCCAGCTCCGAAAAAAAGAACAAAAAAAAAAAAAAAAAAGAAGTTGAGCCAGCATTGGTTGGACACTTCCACAAGTTCTGTACCAATATTCCCCCCAGCACATCTCTCAGGCCGGACAGATTGTAGGCCGAAGTTTTCATGGCTGAGTTGATGTCCCAGGCCCACTTCTGGGAGCCTTACCCGACTCCAGAAGATGGTTAGGGCAAGCTCTATGTCCCCCATTCCTAGAGTCTTTGCTAGGACCACTCTCATAGATTCCATGAAGTTTCCAGTGCACTAGATTTCTACCCTAAAATGACTCCAATTCCAGTTGTCTCTCCCAGTTCTCTCCCTTCATGCTACCTTATCCCAGTGATCTCCCTTTGCAGCCAGCCTCATTCTTCCTGTTCTGATTCCCACCCACCCCAAGTCCACCTGTAAGATCTATCTCTGGTTCCCGGTGAGATCCTTGCATCCATCCCTGAGCCCTCCTTGTTACTTAGCCTTTCTGGGCCTGTGGATTGTTCTTAAAGCCTCAGTCTTTTCGTGTGTGTGTGTGTGTGTGTGTGTGTGTGTGTGTGTGTGTGTGTGTGTGTGTGTGTGTGTGTGTTTTCTTTGTTTCTTTTTCTCTATCCCTCTTTTTCAACACCACCCATGATTCTGCTTTTGGTTAAAACCAAACAGCCAACCCAAGCAAGCTCACTGCACTCTTGTGTTGTGACTTCTGTGTGCTTCCAGGCTTTCACACCAATATCCATCCTCACTGCGAACGATTTGGCTAAAAAGGAAGCAGTTCTTCTCTCATTAGAGACTCTAACTGCAATACAATTAAAATGGAAACAAAAGGGAAACACCAGTTGTGTGGGAAGTATTCTACATTCCTTTTAATTACAAGTAATGGTGCTTATATGCAGAACGATATGAACATATAAAGAAAATGAAGATTAAAAAAAAAAAAGTCTGTCCTTCCCTTCTCCCCAAATGGTACCCCATGGGATAATGAGAGAATGGATATAAAAATGAACAATGGTTGGGCTACATATGAAAACAGAACTCTGGGAATAGAATTGTAATTTAGTGGTAAAGTGCTTATTCAGCATGTGGAAGGCCTTAGGCTTAGTTCCCTGCAGCGGGGATTAAAAAAAAGACAAAGAAAGAAAAAGAAAAGTGTTTTTTGAGACACAATGTCACTGTTGATCCCAGACTGGCTTTGTTCTTTCTGTTCTTCTACTGCCTGATGAATGTTCAACCACAGGCAATGTACCACCACCCTGAACTTAATGTTTTGAACATATAAATGTTTTCAAATGTCCAGTAAAGCCTACATATATTTAGCAGAATTTCTACCAAGAAAGAAATGACTTGATGTAACTAATAGACCATTCCAAATTCAGGGAGTTTGGGTATTTTCTTCTTTCTATCTGGTATCTTCCATTAAAATACGAATTGTAATGTGAGTTGATGGCATGTGCGTGTCATCTCAGCTACAGGAAGGCTGAGGGTGAAGCGTCAATGATTTCCGATCAGCCTGGGCTACAAAAATTATCTCCAAAAACCAAAACCTACCAGACAATAAACATAAACACACAGGAAGTGATAACACAAGAGATCGTCTGGCCTGCGGATAGAGGTGAGTGTGAGAAGGCTTTCGTAGCCCGCAGGAGCCTTAGGTCCCGTGTACAGCACACAAACAAACAAGCAAACAAGAAGTCCCTCCCTCAGTCCCCTCCAAGTAACAGCAACAAACAGCAAAAGCCCAGACTGCCAATTCAGAGCCCACAGCAACCTGCTCAGGACCGCAGCTTCTTTATCTGTAACAAACAGCCCAGACACCACCATGGTTTTCATTGGGGAGACTCACTTGGTGTCCCAGACTTTATATGAAGATTATTTTAAACTGAAGATATTAGAGATCCAGTAGATATAGGGGAGGGGGAGCAGGGAGGGGAATCTTGAGGCTTGGCTTATCTGAGTGAAGCAGGAGCTTCTGGAAACTGTGGCCATGATAAATCTCTCCAGGGAGTTCCTGGTCAAGAAGGAAAGACTACACACACCTACATAAACAAACATTGTCTCACACCTTCCTATAGCCTTAGTTTGCCTGAGATCCATTCATCTTGCTCAACAAAATGCATTTGCTTGCCCTACAAGAGCATTCATTCTTCTATTAGGCACCTATAACTTTTAACTTTAAGCAGTTATTGAACCAGCTACTTCCTTTTATATGTTAATAAACCTTTTTTTTTTTTTTTTTTTTTTGAGAAAGGATCTCATTTAGCCAAGGTTGGCCTTGAATTCCTTATGCAGCAGAAGGCAGATGACCTGAATGGATTGTCCTGCCTTTATTTTCAAAGTACTGGGATTACAGCCTTAGGACATCCCATTTGGCTTATAGATCCCTGCCCCCATTCCACTATTTTGGCTTTTGACAATTCAACTTGCAGTCTCTAGGTACTTCAGATAGAACCACAGAGATCATTTTTTTTCTTTTTTTTCTTTTTCTTTTTTTTTTTTTTTTTTTTTTCCCGGAGCTGGGGACCGGGGGCCTTGTGCTTGCTAGGCAAGCGCTCTACCCCTGAGCTAAATCCCCAACCCCCCTTTTTTTTTTTTCTTATAAGGAACTTAAACTTGGGCTGGAGAGACGGCTCAGCAGTTAGGAGGACTGACTGCTGTTCCAGAGGTCCTGAGTTCAATTCCCAGCAACCACATGGTGGCTCACAGCCATCTGTAATGGGATCTAGCCCTCTTCTGGTGTGTCTGAAGACAGCAACAGCATATTTATACACATAAAAAATAAATTATTATTATTTTTTTAAAAAAAAAGAAAGTTAGACTTGGCTATAAGCCAGACAGCTGTCTCTAGTAATAGTCCAGGAGACCAAACAACAATGTCTCTAGTATATGGTTCAGAATGCCAAGAACTTAGCAACAGGCAAATAACTTCACTTGGTATTTCTATGGGGTCACCCAGAGAAAGCCAAATATGCACCCTTCAGCAATTCCCTAGGGTGCCCTTCTCTGAGTCCACTGTAGCTTCTCCATGTTTGCAGCCTATGTAACCAGGGCACACTGGGTTTCTCCTTTGCTCCCTAAGGTTCTCTCTTCCTTGCTCTGAACTTTTGCCAAAACTCACGCTAAGTGCCTCGATACAGTCAGCATCAAAACTGCGTTTTCTCTTTTTATTTGATTGTTCTTTACTTATTTCCACAGCTGTGAGTTTCATTCCTACAATTTAGAAATTTCTCTGAAACAGCTTGTAGAGTCAAATAAATATTTATTTGTTATGGTGCTTTCTATATAGTCTCTATTTCTTTTAGCTCTTGACTGAAGTTTTTGCATTTTTTTGCTGATGTTAGTCCGAACGCTCTTATTTCAAGAAAATCAATCTTTAAAACGACAGAGAGATCAGTGAGAGTGAGCTGCAAATAAGCCTACTAGTCTCTCAGCTCTTGAAGAGTCTCAACACATCTACTGCATTCTGATAGGTTGCTTCTCTGCCGGTGAAATGAGCCAATTCGAGCCAGATTAGAATATATCAAAGGCAGGTTTATTGGAAAGCTGCTCTTAGATGGGCCAGTTCACTGGCCCCAAGGACCGAGGTTAGGGAAGTCTCCACGGTGAGAATTGGGCAAGGGAAAAGAGGAAGAGAGAAAGGGCACACACAGAGAGCGAAGAGAAGAGAAGAGAAGAGAAGAGAAGAGAAGAGAAGAGAAGAGAAGAGAATCGAAGAGATGAGAAGAGGGAGGAGGAGGGAGAGGAGGAGGAGAAGGAGGAGGAGGAGGGAGAGGAGGAGGAGAAGGAGGAGGGGGAGGAGGAGAGGGGGAAGACAAAAATGTCTGGATTGTATAGGGAAGACCCTGTGGGGGAAGGGCAGCCCAGCTCCTGGGCTGTTATGTGTCTACTGAATTTGGTTGTAAAGGAAATGAGAAAATTCAAGCATTGGTTGTAGCAGAGAATTTGTTAAATTGCTTTGATTCCCAGTGGGTCAAAACCAAGGTGCATCCGCCCAAAAGCCCTCTGGATTCAAGAATGAAAGATACACCCACATCACACAGACACAGACACAGACACAGACACAGACACAGACACAGACACAGACACAGACACACACACACACACACACACACACACACACACACACACACACACCCGCCCACCCACCAGCTAATTTTAGTATGTCTTGACAAGCTCAATGGCTGGCCATTTCTAATCTTCCCTGCAGCTAACATATATTCTCCTCTCCAATGTTTCTGGTCAACTTGCTAAATCAACATTTCATCTCTGCTACCCCAGACGCAATCAGGGGAGTGGCCCCTAGGGACCACTGACTGGTTAAGTGGTTTAACAAATTCGCTCCTTTAGTCTGTGAAAATCAAGTGTCTTCTTCTTTTCCTCCTCTTCTCTTCTCCCTCCTCTTCTTTCTCCTCCTCTCCCTCCTCTTCTTTCTCCTCCTCTCCCTCCTCTTCTTTCTCCTCCTCCTCCTCCTCCTTCTCCCTTTTCTCCTCCTCCCTCCCTCCTTCTCTTCTTCCTCCTCCTCCTCCTCCTCCTCTTTCTTTGAGAGAGGGTCTCTCTATGTAGCTCCGGCTGTCGTGAGACTTGCTGTGTAAACCAGAATGGCCTTGAATTCATAAAGATCTACTCGATTCTGCCTCCCTGGTGCTTCGATCAAAGGTGTCCCTTTATTCTTTATTCAAGAAAATTAGGCCTTAGATATTACATCCAAGTTTTTTTTTTTTTAATTCTTTTTTTTTTTCGAGCTGGGGATCGAACCCAGGGCCTTTGCGCGCCATAGGGCAAGTGCTCTACCACTGAGCTAAATCCCCAACCCCTACATCCAAGTTTTAAATTGAAAATAAATACTCTGTCACAATATGCACACATCACCACTGAAAAGAAAGCAGTCAGGTGCAGGCTAGTTAAGTGTGCAACAATGAAAATATCCTAAGAGGCGGGATGTAGAGCTCAGTGCTAAATATCTTCTTCCCATAAGCCAGGCCCTGAGTTCATTCTTTATACTGGGAGGTGGGGGCAGGGAAGAGCATCATTGAATACTAGATGGACTGGCATTTTAAAAAAAGATTTATTTTTATTTCAGTGTGTGTGTGTGTGTGTGTGTGTGTGTGTGTGTGTGTGTGTGTATACTCTGTGTTCTCACAGAGACCAGAAGAGAAGAACACCAGAAGATCTCTGGGAACTAAACTTATAGGCCTTTTCGAACTATGCCAGATATGGGTCCTAGGAAAGGAACCTGTGGGAAATCAGCACTCACTTTTACCTGAGAAGCCATCACTCCAAATGGATTGACATTTTTCCTCGTGGTCAATGTGCTAATATTTGGAAAAGAGCCCTTCTACAGCTGCCCTCAGTGGTATCTCTCTTGGCTTACTCATCTTCCCTGCCTGACTTTCCCTCAGGTTTTGTTGCTGTTGTTTGCTTTTTGAGATGGGTTTTACTATGTATCTTTGGACGGCATGGAATTTGACATGTAGATAAGGCTAGATTCCCTGTAGTACACCTGATCATCAACCACTCATTGAAAAAAATATATTTTATCTCATGCACATAGGTGTTTCCTCTGCAATGCATGCCTGGTGTCAGAGGGGCCCAGAAGAGGGTCTCAAATCTTTTAGAATTGGAGCCAAAAGTGGTTGGAATTCATCACGCGTGACGTGATTCAGGATCCTTTGGACAAGCAACCAGTGCTGTCAACCACTGAGCCATCTTTCCATCACCTGCTTCAGTCATTCCTAAGTGGAACTATTGCTTGAACTGGAGTTAGAAGTAGGTAATAAGGCTACGGAAGCATGGGAAATAATCTTTGGGAATATGGCATGTTTGGAGTATTCTCAGAGTGTGTACAAGTCTAGGGTGATATCTAATTGCAATAATCTGTCACTTAGTGGCAGAAGCAGGAAGGATGAGATGTTCAAAGTCATCCTCAGGTATCATGCAAGTTTGGGACCAGGTAGTAATATAGGATAATGGTAGTAACTGCTTATCTGCTTTGGGTACACTGGTCAGATGGAGGCTCATTCATAACAGGTTCTACAGAGAAATGATGTAGCTCATTCATGGTCTTTGACTCTTGTCCCATGGTTATGTCACTCAGAAGGCTGTGAGTTTTCCAAGTTTCTTTGGTGATAAAGCAAATTTAGGGAGAGCAATAGAGAGCACAGCCCTCTCTTAATGAGAACCATCCCCTTTTTCTATGTGAATGAGTTCATCCAGTGGATGAATGTGCATTTTTAAAATCAGGGGAATCATCCCTGTAAGCACTTGATACATTTCTCCTGTGTGAAGCAGAGTTGCTAGGCTGTGTCATCACAATGTGAGGCTGAACACAGTACACACAACTTTACTGTAGGGTTTCGGCTAGAATCCCAGTGCCCCCAGGCCCAAGGCTTTAGGCATTAGCAGTTTATATGTACACAGTACAGACAGAGGCTTTGTTTGAGACTTAGAAGGCAGTACTCATTTGGCATTTTTAAAATCTCCAGAATATTTGAATAAATGCAGCCTCACAGCATCTTGCTATGTAAACTCTCAGAGGCACCCAGAGTAACAGTAACAGCTTGGAGAGACTCTAATAGTCCCTCTTTAATTTTGGGCCTGACACCTGGTAACATTTCGAGCTATAAATAGAGTGAGGGAGGGGGGAGGGAAGCCAAAGAGATTTTCTGCTGCTGTCTCAATACATTGAATGAGAAGGACTTAGTAAAGAAGAATTAAAAAAAAAAATCCCATCTAGAAATGAATTAGGGGCCCATTCTGCTGAAGGTTCTGTAGTTAAAGCACCCTGAATTCTAATTAGGTTTGCAGGACGTCTTGAAACTATGGGTGGGGCTGCAGGATGCTGCATAATCTCTCTGCCATTAAAACTGGCTTGAAAGGCCCCAGGACTCAAGGCTATAAACTTAGAGACAGGAGCCATGTATCCTCTTCCAGGCTTATTCAATGCCAACCTTTCCAGCATCAGGAGAGCAGAGAGGTTAGTATGAAGAAGGCAGGCAGAGAGTGTTCAAATGTCCCAACTTTTTCCCCAAAGAGGATGTTGTTAGTGTCAGTGAAGTATCTCATAGGCAAAGAGCAAAACAGCAATTCTTTTCCTTATGCTGTTTAATGTGTTAGTGGGCAAATAAAATGAAACCTTTTTCTTCGCAGTGTTTTCATTTCTCTCTTAGTTCTCTTGACCAAATATAGAGGATTGGGAGGTTGGGGAGATGGTAAGTTCACTTGCAAACTCCAGAAGACTGGAGTTTGATTTCAGTTGACTCACAACCATCTTTAACTCCAGCTACAGGGGATCTGATTCCTCTGACATTTTGAAGGCTTGTATTCTGACACACGTGCATTCATGTGTTCATATTCACAGGTAGATAGATACACACCTATACATAATTGAAAATGTAAATATTAAAATCTATAGTTTTTCTGAAGCCATTGTAAGTTAGATTAAATTCTACCTGCTAGGAAGAGTCTCTGTCACTCTGTTGCATCCCAGCCTGGAAATCCAAGGTGGTATGAAGGCAGAAGCAATCATGCTGGGTCAATGAATATTCTGTCAGCTTTATCTGAAGATAAAGAGCACAGACGGAAAGGTCAAGCAGGTGAGGCTCAGCTCCCAGCCCTCTTGCCATTGACGTTATGATCTTCAAAACCAGTGTAGGACTTTTTGTCAGTGTGGCAGTTATCTGAGAGAATCCATCTAAAGAGAGGAAGAGGGGCTGAAGGGATGGCCGAGGGGCTAATAGTACCTTCCAGAAGACAGATTCAGCATCCAGGAAGCACATTGGACAGCCACCACCTGTAACTCTAGGCCCAGGGGATCTGATTCATTCTTCTGGCTGCTTAGAGCACCCTCATGCTTGTGTGCCTGAGTGTCTGCGCCATGCGCGCGCGCACACACACACACACACACACACACACACACACACACACACACCACTATACATAAATAAAAACTTAAAAACACCTAAAAGAAGGGAGGACTGTTTGGTTTATGGTGTCAGAGACTCAAGGCCCATGGTGAACAAGCATGGCGAAGGGTAGGTAGGACAGAGTTGCTTACCTCCTAGCAATCAGGAACTGGAAAGGGCAAGGGTCACGATACATTTTTCAGAGGCACATCGCTAATGCCCTACCTCTTCCTGGTTTCTACCATGTGCTGAGTGCCATCATCTTATAAATCCATGAAGATACCAGAACCAATGTGACTTATAGAAGAAAGGGTTCATTTTGAGCTTACAATTTCAGAGTCTGTGTCCATCATGGAGGAGAGCATGGCAACAGGCAAGCAGGCATGGTGCTGGACGTAGCTGGGAACTCATTTGAGACACAGTTGTCAGCCAGAGAGAAAGAGAGCTATCCGGGATTGGTGTAGAATATTGAAATGTCAAAGCCCACCCTCAGGGTCATACCTCTCAATCCTTCCCAAACAGTTCCATCAACTGGGGACCAAACATTCAAATATGGGAGCCAGTGGGGGGCCATTCTTATTCAAATCACCACAGAATTAATCCACTGTTAATGTCTAAATTCCCAATATTCATCTCTTTCCCAAAGACCATCAGTTGCAATGCAGCCTTTGACACAGTCATTGAGAAATATTTCTTATTCAAACAATATCCTTCATCTCCTAAAGGTGCTGAGTGAATGAAACAAGAAGAATTCCTTCCAGGGCCTACTGTGGGGTTGGCACTTAAGCATTCTTGGTTGTGTCTCTTCCTTGGACTAGCAAGAGACACTATTGACAAGGTCTCGATATGTATTCCAGCCTTGCCTGGAAATTTAGTATATAGTCCAAGCTGGCTTCAAACTCACAGTGATCCTTTTGCCTCAGCATTCCATCTCCTGGAATTACAGGGCTGTCACCATCAATTCACAATTTTTTATTAGATGGATTAATTCAACTAACATTTTTTGCTTTATTATTTTTGACTTTAATGTCAAGTAAGGGATGAAAAATATTATTCTACTTTCCAAGGAAAAACTGCCAGTCTCAAATTTAAGAGTATGCTCAAGTGTGTCCTCATCTCTCAGTACCTGAGGCAGTTGGGAGAGCTGATCCTCCCCATCCCTGGTGTCATGAGAGCAGGTGAGCTGACCCTGCTCCTCTCTGGGTGCAGCATTTGGCTCTGCACCTCACCTGGGTAGCACAGTAGGGCTAGCCCTGGTTGAGGGAATTTAAGTGAGCCTTCCTTGTGGGCAAGAGCTCAGGAAAGCTGGCCCTAGCACTGGTCTACTGTGAGGTGACCTGAGCTGGGGGGAAATGCCTCCTCACCCCTCACCACCTGAGGCAGTTGGAAGAGTTGATGGTTCTAGGGGTCATGAGAGTAGATGAGCAGACCCTGAACCTCCTGGGTGTGCAGGTCCTGCACCTTGGCCATGCAGCACAGTAGAGCTGGCCTTGGTGGAAGGGACACAGGTAAGTCGGTCCTGTGGGTGAAAACACAGGAGAGCTGGCCCTGCCATTCATCTAGCATGAGATAGCATGGGTATGTGCACACATGGGGGGCGGACGGCCATGAGGCCCTCCTTTCTCTTCTTTGCCACCTGCAGTAGCCAGGAGAGCCAGCCCTGGGGTCATGAGAGTAGGAGAGCTAGTCCTGACCCCTCACTGACTGTAGCACTCAGAGTGAGCCCTGGGCAATGCAATGGAGCTGACACGGGTGAGTTAGGCCTGAAGGTATGAGAGCAGGATAGCTGGGCCAGACCATCACAGGATACAGCACTTGGGAGAGTGGGTCCTGAGCCTTGACTGGGCAGCACAGTGGAACTGGTTCTGGAGGCATGGGTGTAGGTGAGCTGGCTCTGAGGGTGTGAGAGCAGGAGAGTTGACTCTGCCTCCAAAGATGGCGGCATTGGGTGGCCTAGCCAGAACAGTGCTAGAGAGCTTGCTCTGGGGGTGCAGATAAGGGAGAGCCAGTGTGCTGACCAGGTTGGCTGTCACCAGTCTCTGATTCAAGGCTCTGAGCTGACCTACCCCCAAATCGATATTATCTGCTAAGGGTTGGGGTGCAATGAAGTTGACCCAGGCACACAGGATCTCATGACACAGGGCAGCAACTAGATAATCCAGAGGAGTCATGGTGAAGGTACAATATTGATGTGTCCCACAGCCAGAGATCTTGGGCTAGCCTGATGATTCATTGCAACGAACATTTGCAAGGGACGATGTGTAGACAGAGGGATGTACTGTGGGACACACTGTGACACACTATAGCTTCCATGATGAGATGCTTTTCTATGCTTTTTTGTTTGTTTGTTGTGTGTTCACGTGTGTGTATTTTATTTAGGGTGTGGAGGTTAATACTCTTCACCTGAGCCTCACTGGCTCCCTAGAAAGCGTCTCTTCTCAACAGTAGCTCCCAATTGGCTGACATTGTCTGCACCACCAATCCTTGGTCTCTCAGGCAGTCTTTAATTAGGTCCTCCTGCAAAAGATGCTTTGTGGCTGTGTGGGGTGGGGGTGGGGGACTGGGGGGCATTTACATAGAGGTGGCTCTGCTCTCCCTGCTACACAGGCAGGGGCAGGGGAGTATGCATGCAAAAGAAACAGGAGAATGGCTAAAGCACCCTTCTCAGATACTGGGATAAACAAAAAACTTACTGAACTGATCAAGGAAAGGAGAAAGGAAAAATAGATGGGATTGACCATGAGAAATTATTTTCAGCCAGGAGTCACTAAATAAATCTTTGCCAACCTCTCAGTCATGATGACGGTAATGCTTCCTGTCTTCTTTGCTTGTCTACTTTGTCTTTCAGTGACAGACACTCACCCAGTTATCTTTCCAGTAAGTCCTGTCCTGTCTCGTTCAGCCCATAAATTCAGCGATCTCTCACATTTGAACCCATCACCTTCTTAATTAAAAACCAATTGGTCCACAAAAACATACAAAATGCACATACGGATTGGCTCCCTCTCAATATTTAGAGATGTGTATATGTTGCCTTATATTTGTAATCAGAGGAAACATACCTGTCTCCTCAAGTGTTTATTACTTCTTGGTCGAAAAACGACATTCTAAACTTTTCTCCCAGCTTTTTGAAATACACAGCACTTTATTGCCATCCATGGTCACCCCACTGTGGAAAATCATACCTGAATGGCTCTTATAATCTTTTCCATTAAATTGGTTATTAGTCTTCTTATATTCAGCTATCTTTCCCATTACACTGTAAGAGCCTTCATGCAGTGGTCATGCCCTGCCTGAAGTATCCAGCTGCCTCGCTCTTCCATTGGCCTCCTAGAAACTAATTTCATTTATTACAACCTCTCGAAAAGAGGTGTTCATTATTTTCCGTGTAAAAGTTCTTCATGTCCTAAAACTAATATTAATCTGCTTTTGGTATTATACTTTAAGTCATTATCCTACATTTTTCCCCTTTAAAAATGTTATACATAAGGGTGTTTTGTCTGTGTGTGTGTGCATCCCACATCTTTGTATCACATGCACAGCACCTGTGGGGGCCAGAAAAGGGTGTGAGATTTCCTAAGACTGGGGTTACAGGTTCTTCTGAGCTATTTGCTGTGGATGCTGAAAAATGAACTGGGCTACACCTTCCCTTGGAGGCCTACATAAGGACATTGGAAGAAGGAAGATTCGCTCCTCTTCAACTGCTTGCACTTACTTGCCAGCACATCTGTTGGAACCCACTTCTTCAGGATTCCAGCTTCTACAGAAGACCAGCTGAAACAAGTAGCCTCGTGGGACTGAGCAACTACTAGATCCTTGGACTTCCTTCCCATTCACAGCTGCCCGTTGTTGGGTTAGTTGGACTGCAGACTAAATCATTACACTACATTCCCTCAGTATACAGGGACATTCTTCAAGTTCTGTAACTCTAGAGAACCCTGACTAATACACTTGTTATTTTATTTCTCTTTGTGCAGAATATCATGCTGGCAGGAATAAATGTTAAAATGGGTCCTTTGTTTAGTGGACAGGAAACAGAGATTGGGGAACTGAGAAAGAGGCCAGAGGGAAACAGCCTTAGCCTCTGCTCCCAGACACCTGGTTCTTCCGACCACGCACCATCTCTTGATTTCTGTTACTTCCTAATGATGTCACCATAGTAGAAATTCTTCAAGAGATTACTCCATTGGCCAGGCCATAGCATCTGATTGTCTCTAGAAACATCTTTACATACACACCTGGAAGAGTGGCTATCAGCCTCTAGCTGTTTCTTAATCCAGTTAGTCAACCATCATGATGAATCCTATACTTCAGTTTGACTTTCCTTTCCTCCTTTCCTTACCTTAAGTTCCTAAGTTCTAAGCCCAAGACAGGTGATTGCTTTTCTTTTCTTGACGAGATAGCTGAAAACCACCAGCTCTAGACCATCCAAGCATTTCAATAAGGACTCATTTTTCACAGAGTTGCAACCACTGGTATCTTACTAAACTTTTTGAATTAAAAGATCTTTTTGCCCTCTCCCCTTTTACAGCAGTAGCTGTTCATAAATCCATGGATTTATTTAAGCACAGGTATAGTCCTAAGAATATTATACTAAATTATTATGAAAACAAAGGTCTATATTGAAGTTGCTTACCCTTATCCCACTCTAGCTTCAGCGTTCCCTTCCCCCTTTTTTCTCATATTTATCATTTTAATAGCATCTTTTAGAGCTACAATTATTTGTTACTTAGTGTGTGTGTATGTGTGTGTGTGTGTGTGTGTGTGTGTGTGTGTGTGTGCGTGCGCGCCACAACAGACTTGTGGAGGTCAGAGGATAACTTGTAGGAGTCAGTTCTGTCCTTTCACTATGTGGCTCCCAGGGATCAAGCTCCCGATGTCAATCTTTACCTGTTTAGCGCTATTTCACTGCTCTCTTAATAGGATCGTGATCATTACTATTTTGTTTTTGGACATGGTCTCCTGTGTCATAGAATAAGGTCTTGGGCTATAAGTGACAAGCACTAGCAGCCTTTCTTCCCTTCTCAGCTGTGTTACACTTGAGCAAATCCATTCCATTCATTGAGTACAGTAGCCTCATGTGGCCACATGCCTACAAGTAATTTAGAATTTACTGTTAAAAAATGTTTCGGATTCTGAGCACATGTTTGTTTCCACAACTGGATGCTGTATGTATCCTGTTTGAAGGTTGGAGTTGTGTATGTTTGTTGTGTGTTGTGTGTTACATATGTGTCTGTGGTATGTGTGGATGCACAGCCATGAACATAAGTAAATCTCAGTGAAATTGATGTGTAAAACTAGGATTTGAGTTGAGATTAATGGCCTACTTATCTCAGAAGAGGGACATTATGTTTTGGAGTTTGAGATCTTGAGGAAAGACCACAGATTCAATCCAGATTATAATTAGTGAAATTTATTAAAGTTGCTAACAGGACCGCAATCTTTAGGCCAAACTTAAAATTATCTCAAGAAGGGGGTTGAAGGAAGAAGTTTTAAAAAGGTAATAACCACAAGAAGACCTTGAGTATCTGTATAAGCAAGCCAAGAGCTGTTCTGCTCTGCCAAGATTAGGTAGTAATCAAGACAACCTCAAAGCCATCCTTGAATGTCTGCATAAGCGGGTTACAGGAGCCAAAAAAGTAGTTAGTCATATTGTACATAAGCATATGGCTACAGCAGTACATTTCTGGTTGGGGAGGGGGGTCACTGAATCAGGGTTACTGAGAACATGTCTTTCACGGCCTGGAGTCAGAAACAAATGGCCAGTAGGTACCATGATGGATGTGTAGCATGAAATGGAGTATCTTTAGACGTCATAATCATATGTCTATAGTCTCAGTGGGAGGAGACAGGATGATCAAGAACCAAGGTCATTCTTGTCTACATAGTGAGTTTGAGGCCAGCCTGGGCTACGTGGAAACCAGGAAAACCACCCCATGAAGAAAGCAATCATATTGGATTATGGTTTACACTAATAATACTTTTAACGTAATTACCTCTTAAAGACCTTTTTCAAATATTGCCCCACTGTTAGATAGTGGGTCTTAGAACTTTAACATGTGAATTTTTCATGAGTGCAACCGAGCCCATAACACACTCCTAAAGTAGGATGAACAAAGGGGGAAATTAGTAATTATCAGTGATTAAACATTTAGAGGAAGGGCTTTGCAGAGCTAAGACTTACACATGTGAGAAATTAGAGTTGGTTTAAGACTTACACATGTGAGAAATTAGAGTTGGTTTTAGTCTTTGTATCCCTGAGTTCACGGAGCTAAACCACAGAGCTTAGGGAGAAAGCCAAGACATAAACTCTGTGTCTTGCAAGCATGTAGATCTGAGCTCGATCCCCCAGAACTCACATAAACAAAACAAAACAAAACAAACAAAACAACAAAACAAAAATGTAGTGGTATATATTTGTAATGTCAACACAAGAGAGCTGGAGTCAGAAGGAACACTGGGACTTACAGTCAGCCAGCCAAGACAAGAGTACTTGGTGAATTCTAGGCTCTGTGACAAAAAAAAAAAAAAAAAAAAAAAAGGAAGAAGAAAGAAAGAAAAAGAAAAAGAAATGTGGACCATATCTCAGAGCTGTCCTCCAACCCAAACAAAAAGCAAAGGAGAAAAGAAAACAAACACTTAGAACTAAATTAAACCAGTCTTGCAGATCTTAGTAACAAAAGACACTACACTGGGGTGTTTGCCCGAAACCGGAAAGGGAATAGCACTTCAAATGTATATAAGAAATACCAAGTTAATTAAAAAAAAAAAAAAAAAAAAAAAAAAAAAAAAGACACTACACTCAGAACCACAGAAAACAAATGGGTTGAATCTGTCAATTGACCCAACTGAGAAATTTTGAGGCTATGGATAGGTGAGGAGAACCTGATACTTTCTATCATGTGGCAGAGACAAAATCAAGAAGTGTCTCGGATGTCGGGGACACTAGTGATTCTGTGACAGAATCCTACCAGAGAGGGAGTCACCCCAGGGAGTCCCTGAGTTGTGGACAAGGTTTCCCTAGAATTTTCAGGGAAACAGTGGTCAGCATAGGCTTGATCCAAGTGATGCCAGGCTAGGAGGCTGGCCAAGAAAGGATTAGAGGGAGGAGTATGGGACATCTGCACAGTCTAGATAAAAGTGTTCCTACCAGGCAGACTGAGAAATTCAGGACTCACGGAACGTGAGGGACAACACTGAGAAGGACTTTTGTTTTGGCAAAGGGAAATCATTAATCCTAGCTCAATCATGGCTCTCGCCATTTCTAATAAGTTAACAAGCAAGAACAAAAATAAAAAGCAAAAGCAAAAGGGAGCCAACACTTTTCAAGTAGTTTAACTGTATCCAGGAAAGACCTCAAGGATAAATTGGCCAATCATGAGAAAAGTCAATCAGTGGACCCAGAGAAAGAATCAATAACAAAACAGCTTCCATCTGCGGCAGAGGAAACGACAGTGAACAGCTCAACTGCACTGCACGTGCCGAACAACTTCATGAGAAGACAAGCACCACGGCCAGTTTTCTTTTTGTAGGGTGGAGAGATAGGAATGTCTTATGTAGCACAGGCTATCCTCAACTCACAGTCCTCTTGTCTCTGCTTCCTGAGTGATGAGAAAACAGTTGTGAGCCTTCACACTCAATAAAGATACCTCTTAAGAAGCAAGTTACTCTTTTATACTTTCATACATATATAAGGCTCCTCCCCCAACCAGGGATCATCTCATGTCCTCCCAAACACACGGTTTTATAAAGGACTCAAAGTAATATTTTACAGATAGAAATGATAATATCACAATAATAGTCAACTGATTTTCATCTGTGTATGTGTGATATATGTGTATTTGTGTGTGTGTGTGTGTATGTATGTGTGTGTATGTGTGTATGTGTGTGTATGTGTGTGTGTGTAGGTACATTCCCCTGTGTGTGAGCATGTGGGACCAAAGATTGATGTCAGGTATCTGTCTTTAAACCTGCAACCTTATCGTCATCAACGTCATCATCATCATCATCACTATTGTTATTTAAAGGTTTATCCATTTCATGTATATGAGTGCTCTATCTGCATGTACACCTGCATGCCAGAAGAGGGCATCAGATCACATTATACATGTTTGTAAGCCACCATGTAGTTGCTGGCAATTGAACTCAGAACCTCTGGAAGAGCAGTCAGCGCTTGCAACCCCTGAGCCATCTCTCCAGGCAATAACTTTATTTTTTGAGGCAACATTTCACTGAAGCTGGGACTCACTGTTTCAGAGAGCTGGGTGAGTGAGGCCTGGGATTCACTTGTCTCTACCCTGAGTCCTGGGCTTAGAGGTACCATGACTGACTTTTATGAACATTCTGGAGCTCTGAACTCAGGTCTCTTTGCTTGCAAAGCAAGCACATTATACAGAACCATCTCCCAAGCCCCAAGTTTGACTTTCTTTTCTTTTTTAAAAAGATTTATTTACTTATTTTATCTATATGAGTACACAGTAGTTGTCTTCAGAAGAGGGCATCAGATCCCATTACAGATGGTTGTGCGCCACCATGTGGTTGCTAGGAATTGAACTCAGGACCTCTGGAAGAGCAGTCAGTCCACTGAGCCATCTCTCCAGCCCCCACGTTTGATTTTCAATAACCAGAAATGTGAAGCTATCCACATACTCACAGACAAGAATACTAAAGCAGATTGTCATGATCATATAGTGAAATACTGCTCAGGAATAAAAGGGGTTGCCAGTGTGTGTGTGTGTGTGTGTGTGCAGTAACCTTGATAGGCTTCAAAGTAATTATATTGAGAGAAAAAAAAAGACAGAAAAAAACAGAAGAAATTCAACAATGGTGATGAAGAGGAACTGCGCAGTTGCCTAAAGACCGACATAGACTAGGTTCCTAAGGCTACCCAGGATCTTTCATGGGATGAAATTGTTCATTATCTTGACTTTTGAGTTTGCTTTCATGAAGGTACATATTTATCAAAAGGTATGAAATTGTCTTCTTTAAAAGATATCAATTATATTTCTTTTTAAAAAGTTGTGACTAGGACTGGAGAGACGGCTCAGCAGTTAAGAGTGCTGGCTGTTCTCCCAAAAGTCCTGAGTACAATTCCTAGCAACTCCATGGTGGCTCACAACCATCTATAAGGGGATCTGATGCCTTCTTCTGGCATGTGGGTGTACTTGCAGCAGAGCCCTCATATATTAAATAAATAAATACTAATTAATTAATTAATAAATATTTTTAAAAAATTGTGATCATTGGCAGGAGTTCAAGCTTTTGGATGGATTTCTTTGGGAAGATGTTATATGCTAGCTTGTACTTATATTTAATTTGTACTCTAAAATCCTGAGGTGCAACTGCTGTACCAATGACTTGCTCTGAAGACATGTTTTTCTCCTCACAGATTTTTGTCTTTGTTTTCTTAGACAGAGGGTCATGTAGCCTAGGCTAGTGTCCAGTTTTTACTTCTGATCCTACTGATTTTAATTCCCAAGTGTTATGATTATATGTTAATGACATGCCTAGTTTGTTTATATGGTGTTAGGGACTGACCCCAGAGCTTCATGCATGTTAGGCAAACACATTCTTTTATCTGAGTTACATCTCCACCCCTATTCACAGATACCTTTTTTTTTTTTTTGTGACAAGCACTCTCAATGTAACTCAATGAAACTTGCTGTGTAGCTCAGGCTAGCCTCAAAATCACAGGGACAGAGATACGGAGACTTGCGTGTCTCTGCCTAAATGCTGGGAATAAAGGCCTGTGCCACTCTGCCTGAGTTCCACACACTGTTGATTAGCCATAGATGTCTTCAGCTTCATTTGCAGTGAATCCTACTCTACCAGATGGGACTTTTGAGCCTCTACAGCCTTATATGACATTTGGACAGCAAGATTTAGTGCTCCAGGTCAATGGAAAGAGAATGGACAGGGGATGACATTCTGGCCTTGGTCTGTAACGACCAAGAGACTAGGTGATCCTCACAACACGAGTCAGTTTCGTTTGAGGGTATTATGTTTTCCTCTGGAATAGGGTCACTTTATGTGCCAGGACATCTTCTAGCTCTCTTAGAGATGACTTACGTTCACAACTTTCATGCGGAGGAGAGGCACAGTGATCAGGACTTGCTGATTACCAACAAGGTCAACAACAGATCTTTTAATCTTTGTGATGCCCGATGTTAAATAATGCAAGAGACATTTAGGAGCACTCCTGCACCAGCACACTGAGCTGCTGTGAAGCTCTGGAGTCTGGCTATTCACAGTGTCTTTAGCAGGGCTCAGCCTCACCTGCAAGCTTATTAGCAATTCTGAATCTCCGGCTTCTCCCAGACACGCTGGATCAGTATCTGCATTTTAACAAGGTCTCCCAGTGATTGGTATGGATATGCGAGAAACTTTGTCTAAAGGATTCTCCTTCCTGCCACTGCTTAAATACTGCTATGACTTTGAGAAAGTAATTTTAAGTTATTACCAAACACTGGGAGGGGAAAGGAAAGTAGAAGCCACTTAATATTGCTCAGAAGATTTGGGTAGAGAAGCCTTGTGAAGCTTTTGCACACAGGCTGCTTGTCCACTATAACAATTATTATTTTTATAATCGGGAGGGGAAGTTCCCTTTTAGTGATAAATTGTTTTTTTTTTTTTTGTTTGTTTGTTTTTTTTTTTTTTCTTGACAGAATCTGGGATCTCCTGAGATATGGGCCTCTGGATACGCCTGTGGGACGTTATCTTGACTTCATTGATTGAAATGGGAAGACCCATTTTAATTGTGGGTGGCTTCATTCCCTAGGCAGGAGATCCTGGGTTGTGTGAATGGAGAGACAGAGAACTGAGCAGATTTGAAACAGGCAAGAGTGACAGGGCGTGTCTTAATCAGAATGAACTGTCATAACAGTTGAAATAACAGAAATGTGGTTTTTCTCAGGTCTGGACTATAGACGTTTGAGAACAGAAAATCCTCTCTCTTTCTTCTTCCCACTTCTTGTCTGCCTCTCTCCCTTCTCTTCTACACCTCAGATACCATCATGAGGCCACGACCATAAACCTTTATGACCCAATGTAGTCACATTTGTACCCAAAAGTCCCATTACCAAACAGCATTATGCTGAGAAACTAGAAGTTTCATCATGTGATGGAAAACACTTGTAATCCCAGAACTCAGAAGAGACCAAGTCAGGATTGTTAGGGATTTGAGGCTAGCCTGGGCTACCTAGTAAGACCGTATCACATACAGACAAAAATCCAAATAGTCACCAAAACATCAACACTTGAATTTTAGAATACAAACATACAGTCAATTACAGACAATACATTTGCTGATAATGCCATTACTATATTTTGCTGTGCATGACAATTTTGGTCATTAGAATTTAAATGACACAGAATTAGATGATAATGAAGAATTTCTTTTTGGAGAAATGCTCTCAATGTTCAGGCGTGCCTGTAGTTGTTCAGATGCTTGTGACAGCATTGGTGGAGTCTGGAGCCTGCAATGGGTGACTCCTGCTGACTCAGTCTAATGCTTTGCAGTTTGATAGGGAGACAGTACAGGACTGGCTTAGTTAGTTTTCTATTGCTGTGATAAAACACCATTAACAAGGCCATGTATTAGAGTTTAACTGGATTCACAGTACCTGAGGCTTAGAGTCCATTTTGGCTGAGCAAAGTCAAAGGGGCAGGAATAGCTGAGAGCTCACAGCTGGATCCTCAAGTAGAAGGCAGATAACTGGGAATTGCCCAGTATCCTGAAGCCACAAAGCCCACCCCCAAGTGACAGAGCTCCTTCACCAACTCTACAATCTTTTCCAATCTGTTCTACCCACTACAGACCAAGTCCTCAAGCATAGCTTATGGGGCCATTAGTCATGGAACGGAATACACATTTCCCTCAGATTCTCTAGCTGTTTGCACTGTCTTTTTCTCTCTGAAACATTTGGGATTACATATGTCACAGGCCTGCTGTCAAATTACCTCGAACTCATCTGTGAATATCTTAGAAAGTGAGGTTGCTTTGCTTCAAAACTTCAACGCCACCCTCAAACAAATGTATTATCATTACTGGGTTACTTCAACCCACAAACCCCACTCAGGACTCAACAACTGGACGGTAATATCACTTATGGGAAGGAGTCACCCCTTTTCCTCTCTTTCCTTTGTACTTCCAGATGTGCTCCAGGGCCATACATGGGCTTTAGTTTTGATATCTCTTTACTTTCTCTGATCAGTGCTTTCTTAGTTCTTCCTTATTTATTAATAATTTGTGTTTTCAAACCTAGTAGGTTTTTATTATTTTATTGCTTTAGAGGAGATCAGTTATTTTGTAGAATTTCCTTCAAATTGTGTTTTTCTGATATTTTTCATTACTATACATATAAGAAATATGTTTTTGGCAAGAACACTATAGAATAGTACTGTTTGCTTCTTTTCTCACTTATGTAAAGTTAAGTTTTTTAATATAATTTTTTGCATACAATCTATTTTGATCACATTCTTTTACTCCCTCCATATCCCCCTAGTCCCTCTCAGATCTGGTCACCCCTTCTCGTCTAATTTCATGTTCTTTCTTTCTGTCAGTTTGCCTCTTAATGTCCTTTATTGCCATGGAAATACAAAGTGTACATTTTTAATTAAAATGGTATTTGTCACTTGGTTTGGATGATGGCTATGATACTTCTCCATCATGAAATTTGTCAGTAGATAAATGATAGTTATTTTGTTGAGATTTACTTTGAGATCAATTATGTACTTTCAGTTCTCCCATCAAAGTTTCTTCTATGTTTACTGATTGTTGACAACACTGCCTCAAACGACTTATTACTTCAATGTCTGTTGAATGCTATTTTCTAATAGTAATTACATTTTATTTATTGTATGTTTGTGTACATGTGGTTGGAGTTGAAAGCACTTTTTTTTGCCCTTGCAGAGAATCCACATTCATTTACAATTGTCCCTAACTCTAGTTCACAAGAGGGATAGGATACCCTCTTGTGAACTCTGTAGAAACATGTCCTCTATACTCACACAGATAAACAGACGCACATACACACATTTACACATAATCAAACACATAATACATCTTAAAGAGACCCACATACCACAACCAAAAGAAAATTATAGACCAACCTCTGAGGTAAACATAATTCCAAAATATTTCCAGCAGAACTTGACAGGAATAAAACAAAGGTGTTTACTTTTTCCACTCAGTACAATGTTTGGTGTTTCAGTCAGAGTGCTAAGATAAGCAGAGGAAATAAAAGGGAAGCAAACACCAAACTATCTTTTATTGCAGATGATACGGTGCCAAACAGAAACTCTATAGACCCAACCAGAAGACACATAAAGGTTGTCAGCACTTTCAGCAAAAGGTGCATTCTACAGTATTAGCATGCACGTATCAACAGCCTTCCTACATACCAACAACGAACATGCCAAGAGGGAAATCCTTCACGATGCCCTCAAAAATAAAGTGAAATTTCTTGGAATAAATCTCTACAATGAAAACTTTAAAACACTGAAGAAAAACACTTAAGCTGGAAAGGCTTGTGATGCTCATGGCCTGGAGTCAATATCATTTAAATGGCTCTTACCAAAGCAATCTATACATTCAGAGCAATCAAATAATCAGTTCCCACACAGATTATTCACAGAAATAATAAAAAGGATCTTAAAATTAGGTGGAAGTCCAAAGACCCTGAATTTATTTTATAGAAAATTTCTCTCTTTTATTTGTCAATTTCATTAATTATAGATAATTAATATTGTCTCAGATATTTGTTTTATGTATTGTGTTATGATGCAGTGCAATTTCATCTTCTTGTCTGAATGGTCTCTGTTTTGTCTTTTGGGATCTTTTTCATGACTCCTGGGCCCCAACTCAAGGTGACTTTTCTTTTCTTTTAGCTCTTCCTTGTGGTTTGATACTATAACATGCTCCAGGCTCATCTTGTATAGTTCCTGCCCCAGTCTCTGAAAGGGCTGCTTCTCCAAGGAGTGCTGATTCCTTTTATCGGAGGTAGGTGTTATAAAGCAGGATCTGAATCTCAATATGTTGCTATGGGGAATATTGTTACTTAGGCCTTCCAACCCAATAAAACACAAATATATACAAATTATGTATACTTAAATGTATGTTAATACGTACAAATAAAATACTATATGTTTACATATTTAAACACATGTATATAGCATTTACATATATGCCTAACTATAGTTTTATGTGTAAACCACCCACATATTTATCAAGTTACACATGAATGAATTCATATTGATGTTTCAATTGATTGTTCAAGGCAACTACTCTTAATTTTATAGTAGTGAATAAAAATATATTCAAGATATATATGATTTAATATTTATGCTCACCTGCTTTCTTATTACATTTTAAGTTGATTATTTAGTTATTAACTGTAGTCAGCATCATACACATTGAAGTCCAGAAACAGTCCAAAAGATGTCATGTGTTTTCTCGAGCAGCTGTTGCTGTGACTTTGCTGTCAGTGACTGTATCATGGAATTTTGAGCTATAATAAGCCATTGTCCTTCAGTGGTAAGCTGTTTCTGTCAGGTAATTTCTTCACAGCAAGAGGAAAGAAAAGTAGGACACACACAGACATGGACACACAGACAGACAGACACCCATACCACACCCATCTACTCACCCCTCCTACACACCCTTAGGATTTTATTAAAGATTAAAAGAAAGAATTTTTGTGATGATATCTTGAAAGAAACTTAATAACTCCTGCTAGAGAAACAAGCTAGGTTCACAAAGACATGCCTTATGATTTTATCTATATCAGAAGACTATATTTTATATTTTGTTTATGGTTGGTAAGTGTAGTTACACAATTTAAAAATTAAGAGGGTAGGGGCTGGAGAGATGGCTCAGTGGTTAAGAGCACTGTCTGCTCTTCCAGAGGTCCTGAGTTCAATTCCCAGCAACCACATGGTGGCTCACAACCACCTATAATCAGGTCTGGTGCCCTCTTCTGGCCTGCAGGCATACATGCAGGCAGAAAGCTGTATGATGTATACATAATAAATAAATAAATACATAAATAAATAAATAAATAAATAAATAAATAAATTCTTTAAAAAAATTAAGAGGGTATATGATGAAATTATTTCATTCTTTTCTGCAGTCACAGTGATTCTCTTTTGAGGGCAATCTTTAAAAATATATTTGTTTGTTTATTTAACTGTTTTATCCACTGGGTCCAATTAGCACTTCCCATATGTATATGGGGATAAGGTCATCCACTGGGGCATGGACAGCTGTGATCATGCTCCCAACTGCCAATAGCAGTAGTGTCTCTGCTGGGGTGGGGGTGGGAGGATCTTGGCAAGCCCCTCCCACCTCTGGACATTCTTGCTGTGTATTGAGTATTAGTTTGTATTGAGCTGTATTTTTTTGTTTTTTTTTTTATTAAGTAGTTATGCAATGTATTTTGTGTAAAAGGCAATGCATGGTTCATAGAAATTGCACAATGTGGATGGTACAATTATTATGTTTGAGTGTTTAAGCAGAAGACACTACACACTATTTCCTTATATGCCAGGAATACTGATTTAAGTTATCCTGAAGTATTGAATGCCCTTCCTTTAGCATCCCTGTCAGTATTTATTACTATTATTTTTTGTAAAGCTCTTCTTTTTTTTTTTTTTTCGGAGCTGGGGATCGAACCCAGGGCCTTGCGCTTACTAGGCAAGCACTCTACCACTGAGCCAAATCCCCAACCCTATTACTACTATTTTTTAAATAAGATTTATTTCTAGTTATTTTGTCTCCAGCTACCCAGGAAAGTCATCTTTGGGGCAATGTGCTGATTTGAACAGTAAGTCTTCGGGGGCATTTTTCTTTCTTCCCCTTGTATATATGTAAAGGTAAACTTTTAGAAAACAAATTGGTAAAATTGGTTTTTTTCTTTTTCTTTTCATCCCTCTAATAACTACATATTGGAGTTCCATTCAAGGATGTAAGGGGTTTGGGGCAGGCTTTGTGAAACAGGTAATTGTACCCTGAGAAAAGCACCTTAGACAGTGGAGATTCTAAGTGAGTGTAAGTGACAGTTTGGCAGTAAGAGAGGACATTTCTCCCCACCTAAGTTGCTCCTGACAATGGACACTGAACTAGGCTGATCAAATGTGACTCCTATCATCAAAATTAGTAATGCATGAAGAACCTTTATCAAATCATTCATTACCTTGACTGTCTGAAGGTAAGAGTAGATTCCTTATGGGGTGGTTGTTTTTCTTGGTGTTCCATCTGCAAAAGGGAGATTGTGGTTTCCAGGACAATGTTAAAAGGACCCGCATCTGCTAATTCCTTTGGGCATCCTTTAGCACTCACATCTTCAGAACACTGCTGATTTTTTTTTAATTGGTTATTCATTTACATCCTGATAGCAGCTTCTCCTACCTCCTCCCCTCTCAGTCCTACCTTTTCCCCTCCCCTCCTTCCTTATCCTCCTGCCATCCACCCCTTCTCCCCTTCTCCTCAGCAAAGAGGAGGCCTCCTATGGATATCAACTAGCCTTGGCATATAAAACTGCTATAAGATTAGGCACATCTTCTACTGAGGCTAGACAAGGCAGGCCAGTCAGGGATCAGAAGCAGGCAATGTAGTCAGAGACAGCCTTGTTCTCACCTTAGGAGCCACACAACTGTGCAGCTATTACATACATACAGAGAAGGCCACTGATTTGAGCAGTGGGATAATTAGACTCTTTTATTCTTTAATTTGTGCCATTTACATTAATTTAGTAGTTCTTTCAGCAAAAGCCTTGGCTAAGTTTATATCCTTGGTTTTATATAATCCTCACACAGAACAGCCAAATTTTTGATGGCCACAGAAGGGATGAGTTAGCTTGTTCATAGCTTTTTAGATGCATCACAGTTTTTCTCTTAACCCAGCTAGCTCCCAGATAATTGAGACTGGACTATTTTCTTTCTTTAACAAGCTTTAACTGCACCACAACTGAGCAGTATTACTCTATTTTAATTCTCTAAACTAATTTGGCTACCTCCCAGTCAAAACCTCTGTGATACTTGCATTTTAGTACTGATCCACTCCACGTATTTTCTCATGGTCTGTCCTGTACTTTCTCCCCAAGGCTCCCACTTCCTTTCTCTCATGCTCTTTCCCTTGGCTGGGAGGAAGTCCAGCCCTATTCTCTGCCCTGCTTAGTCATCAGCTGACCAACTAGCTTTATTGGCCAATCAGGGAATAATTGGGGATCAATGTTTACATAATATTAAAGAGAAGATTCTTTTTTTATTATTAAGATTTATTTATTTTATGTATGTGAGTACACTGTAGCTGTCTTCAGACACTCCAGAATTGGGCATCAGATCCCATTACAGATGGTTGTGAGCCACCATGTGGTTGCTGGGAATTGAATTCTGAACCTCTGGAAGAGCGGTCAGTGCTCTTAACCAGCTAAGCCATCTGTCCAGCCCTAAATAGGAGATTCTTAAAATAAGGATCCCAACTAGATATGGGGGCACAGAAACCAACATTTGAATAATACAAGGATAATTTTTACATAGGGCACAATAACATTATGCCTACTTTAATTAGGACAAAGCAGATACAAATAAATAATCCAGGCATGGTGTCCTGTATCTGTAATCTCAGCTTTTGAGAGGCAGAGGCAGCAAGATTATGAGTTTAGAGCTAGCCTGTGTGACATAGACCCTGTCAAACCCACAAAAAGCAAAACCAAAAATTGTATGAAAGTATTTCACATCTACTTATTGTCTGACTCTCTTCCTTTTTTATTTAACAAAGACAAGCTACCAGATCCTAGATGTCATAAAAATCCAGGGAAATTTACACAAGCTCTTGTCTATATTCCCGCATACATTCCACTTTTTTCTTTATTCCCAGTGGGTACTGAGACTCTAAATCAATTTCTAATTTGGTCAAACTTCATTTATTTCGTAACTTTTCATCATGTGCCGACGCTCGTCCTGTTCTGTCTCATCTTTGACAATTATCAAGGGGTTCCTAAGTAAACAAACCAGAGGAAGCTTTCTTTGGTTTAGGAGAACGCAGATTTCATTAATTGCAGAATCAATTGAGTCAGCCTCTGACTATTAGATCAAATCAGGAGTGCAGAGACCAGGAAATAATTTTAAACTAGGGACACGTCAACTTGGGTAAAGATGCCCTTGGACCCTTTAGAACTAAACTGCACACTTGGCTGGCTGGTCCTGGCTGAGTGCAGGTGTCGAAGCTCAGCACACAGCCAGTTCTGAAGGTGACCTGTTAGGGAGATGTAAGGCTTCCAGCCAGGATCAGAAAAGGAAGGCAAAAGTCAATACACTTTCGGAATCAGCAGATATCACACCTGATGGCCTTTTGCTCAAACCCTACCTTTGACCATTCCATGGGGGAAATCAAGCTTCCATGCATAAATTTGGGCATGTTTCTCCTCCAAACCACACCACCTGCTTTCTGTGGTACTATATCCTCTATCAGTCATTGTTAAATAACACTGGGGGAGCAGATTTCCCCTGATGAGGATTATTAGCCTATCTTGTCTTCTAAGTCTAAGGCTTAAGTCATTCAGTTTCACTTGTATGGACCGTTTGGTTACCAGAAAATGTACCTGTTTTAAAATCACGTTTTATGTTAAGTGTTGCTGAGATGATCTGTGCTTCTGTAAACAAATGCATGCATGGCCCCTTGTTCATAGATGCTGGGGATGCGGGTGGGCTATGTAAGAGCGAAGGTGCTGATTCTTGGAATAGTCAGGCTTTCAACTACAAAGATGACATAAAAGTCTTTGTCACTTTCTTCTTTCCTTTTTCTTTTCAGTCATCTTTTAATATCTTGCTTCAAAGTATTATAATCTAGGACAACAGCAAGAATGTGGTTGGTAGAAAACACAAAGGAAAAAGTCAAGGCTTCATAGGTTCTGAAAATAGTTAGGTGTAGTAGTTTTCAAGTTAAAGATCTCACTGTCTCCCCCCAAATTCTGTAGTCCTGAAATAGAATCTTGAACATGGAAGAGATTAGAAGTGCAACGCTCTAAAATTTTCTTTTCTGTTCAGTATGTCCAATATGAAATTAATTTTGAGACAGGGTCTCATTATGTAATTCTAACTAGCCTGCAACTCATTATAAGGACCAGAGAAGCTTTGAGCTCACAGAGATCTGCTTAGTTCTGCCTCACAAGTGCCGGGATTAAAGATGTGCACCACCATGTCTGACTTTTCTTCTTTTTTTTTATTAGATCTATTTCTTTACTTACATTTCAAATGTTATTCCCTTTCCTGGTTTCCTGTCCATAAGTCCCTATCCCCTCCCCCATATGGGTATTCCCCCTATCCATCCCCCTTACTGACCCCCCATATTCCCTTGCACTGGGGGTCCAACCTTGGCAGGATTAAGGGCTTCTCCTTCCACTGGTGCCCCAACAAGGCTATTCTCTGCTACATATGCAGTTGGAGTCCTGGGTCAGTCCATGTGTAGTCTTTCGGTAGTGGTTTAGTCCCCTGAAGCTCTGTTGGTTGACATTGTTGTTTTTATGGGGTTGCTCCTTCAGCTCTTTCAATGCTTCCTCTAATTACCCCCAAGGGGGTCCTGTTCTCAGTTCAGTGGTTTGCTGCTAGCATTGACCTCTGTATTGGACATGCTCTGGATGTGTATTTCAGGAGAGATCTGTATCTGGTCCCTTTCAGCGTGCATTTTTTAGCTTCATTAATCTTATCTAGTTTTGGTGGCTGTACATATATGGGCCACATGTGGGGCAGGCTCTGAATGGCTGTTCCTTGAGTCACTGCTCTAAACTTTGCTTCCATATCCCCTCCTATGGATATTTTTTCCCCCTTTTAAGAAGGAGTGTCAGTATCCGTATTTTGGTCATCCTTCTTCTTGAGCTTCCTGTGGTCTGTGGATTGCACCTGGGTAGTTCCAGCTTTTGGGGTAATATCCACTTATCAATGAGTCATGCCTGACTTTTACTTATATGTAGTACACTGATTCCAATTTTTTTCAGTTTAATTTTGCTGTTCATATAGTCATGAGTGTGGGGCCATTCACTGGGTCTAGATGAACCCACCAGAGCCACACCATTACAGTAAACTGACTCTCCCTCCCCTGAAGCCACCAGCTGTCAGGAGTTCCTTAGCTAGGAGTTGGATTTGTTGAGTCTCTCCCTGTTCTATGCTGCAATGTTGACTGGTCTGATCTTATGCAGGTCTTGAAGAGCACATGGCTTTAAAGGGGAGGAAATAATGGCTATTCCTCTGTGTCTGGTTTTCAAGAAGTAGAGAAAGAGCAGAAGACAGAAAGTGATTAAAGGCAAAGGTTGGAATTAGAGATGGAGTGCAGAAAGATATTACATATTAACTCCCTCAGCTACACAGTGAACAGACTGGGATAATGAGCCTCTGTCTTTTCATCACCTAGATTTTACAACTCCTAAGAGTTTGCTGCATTTGCCCCTATTTTGCTCACTCCTCCTTTTTGTTTGCTTGTTTTTTTTGTTTGTTTTTGTTTGTTTGTTTTTGTTTTTGTTTTGTCTTTGAGACCAGGTTTCTCTGTAGCCCTGGCTGTCCTGGAACTTGCTCTGTAGACAAGGCTAACTCAAACTCAGAGATCAGCCTGCACCTGCCTCTTTAGTGCCCGGATTAAAGGCATGTGTTACTACTCCACCACTGACTGATTTCCTCTTTTTTTTAAAGAGTGAATCTTAGACATTACATCATTAACACAATTCAGAATATGTTTTCAAAAGTACATGAATTTTTATAAGCCATACTGTCATTATCACTTGCTAAATTTAATAAAAAAAATTTGACTTCATTCAATAGGAAGCTCATATTCAAATTCCACTAACAGTTTTTTTTTTATCATTTTTAATTTTTGAAGGCATACATTGGGTTACCTGGTTTTTTTTTTTTTTTTTTTTTTTAATCTTTATTAACTTTAGTTTTTCTTATTTACATTTCGATTGTTATTCCCCTTCCTGGTTTCCGGGCCAACATCCCCCTAAACCCTCCCCCTCCCCTTCATTATAGGTGTTCCCCTCCCCATCCTCCCCCCTTCACCGCCCTCCCACCAACAATCACGTTCACTTGGGGTTGAGTTTTGGCAGGACCAAGGGCTTCCCCTTCCACTGGTGCTCTTACTAGGCTATTCATTGCTACCTATGAGGTCGGAGCCCAGGGTCAGTCCATGTATAGTCATTGGGTAGTGGCTTAGTCCCTGGAAGCTCTGGTTGGTTGGCATTGTTGTTCATATGGGGTCTCGAGCCCCTTCAAGCTCTTCCAGTCCTTTCTCTGATTCCTTCAACGGGGGTCCCGTTCTCAGTTCAGTGGATTGCTGTTGGCATTCACCTATGTATTTGCTGTATTCTGGGTGTGTCTCTCAGGAGAGATCTACATCCGGGTCCTGTCGGCCTGCACTTCATCCATCTTAACTAGTTTGGTGGCTGTGTATGTATGGGCCACATGTGGGGCAGGCTCTGAATGGGTGTTCCTTCTGCCTCTGTTCTAAACTTTGCCTTTCTATTCCCTACCAAGAGTATTCTTGTTCCCCTTTTAAAGAAGGATTCGCATTTTGGTCATCCTTCTTGAGTTTCATGTGTTCTGTGCATCTAGGGTAATTCAAGCATTTGGGCTAATAGCCACTTATCAATGAGGGCATACCATGTGTGTTTTTCTGTGATTGGGTTACCTCACTCAGGATGATTCCACTAACAGTTTAAGGTGATTTTGTTTACTACTTAATTTATTGAAATGATACCTACTTAAGGTCTACCTTTTACATTTGGCTATTAACCAAAACCAGCCTCAAAGAGAAGCTTCTTATTTACAGAGCACAAGCTCTCTCTGTGTTGTCTACCTCTAGCTCTTTCATACCTGGGGACAGCTTCATCCTTGAGATGTTTAAGTCTATCCTTGGCATTGCTCCTCTCACACTTGTATTGTTTTCATTGGGAAATCCTGTACTAGGTGGCTGTAAAAGTATCTTTTATTCACCAGCTATAATTGTCATATCAGAGACTTACACTGAGTAAGCTCACCCTTTCTAGTTCTTTCTGAACGCAGGCAGGTTAGTTCAACATAGCTATTCTGACTCAAAACTCTTCTCCAAGTCTACTGATTCAAGCTGGCTTCTCTTGGCTTCTGACTGAATTGCTGCTTTGATTGACCTCAAACTAGCTCTGCCAATCTGTTTTAATCTTTTGACTCCATATTCTCTGGCTTGTTCTGGCTTTACCTGTGTCTAGCTTGTTCTCTCTGCAACCCGTGTCTGTAAAATTGTCCTGATAAATACTTCCATACCTGCTCCTTTCCCCCTTACTGCCCTTAAATAACCTCTCTGTCTTGTGCTGTACTTGTGAGATTTGGGTGTTTTCTATTTCTGACTCACCCTGTCAAATCTTTCTCTGATTCATCATTTTGTCTTCGTATACTAAGGGCATGCCTGTATTACAGACAGATCATACTGCAATCCAGAGCTTATCTTTATTCCAGACAGATCACATAGACCTAGAATGTCATTTGATGTGATCCCTTGACAGAACAGACATGTTGCTAGATTAAAATTCCTCTACAGTGCCTTCAGTAATTTGGGTGCCTATCAACAAATGAATGGGTAATATAACCATGCTTTACACATATCACATAGGTATTTAGCCACAAAGAAGAAAGAAATTAAGTCCCTTTCAGAAAAATGGATAGAACTGGAGATTACTATGATAAAAAAATAAAACAGTCTCACAAAGAAAAATGCCACAAGTTTCTATGTTTCCTTTTTGTGCAGATTCTAAGAGAAAACAAGTGAGGGAATATACAGAAGGGTCTTAGAGAGTGAATGTGACCAATATCCATGAAAACAGCCCATTGTTTCGTATTCCGGGTATGTGACAAAATAAATCTCTAATTGTTTCTTACCACCCACTAGGAGACAACGTCATTATAATGACTGACAAGGCTATTTTGTTTCCTCTTCCGATGTTTAGAAATTTTAATATACAAAGATGTGCTTCTATATACATTTTTATAAGTAATAATATTTATAGTTTCTGTTCAAAGCATTTATCTCTCATGGTTTGATCAATTGATATTAATCCATTAATAGACTAAAACCCCCTGCTTTTAAAGAGTTAAAGGTAGTTACCTGCCAGTTTTTGGCAGGTAATTTCTCTCTTCTTTGATGGTAGTGAGGACCTTTTAGTAGGTATAGCAGCAATACTCTCAGAAGGTGCTGACAATGTGTAAAAGCAATAACAATATTAACCATGAAGTGTTAAGAGTTGAATTAAAAATAATTAAGGGGGATTTAGGTTCTTACAGAATAAAGATGGTGAAAAATTTCATTTTCTCATTCTTGGTCTTTTTGTTGTGGTGAGACATTATAACTCTTCTCATCTTTTGGATTATTATAGACTTGTTCAAGGTGTTCATATATTCTTTAAATATTTTTCAGTCAGACTTGAATTTTTTTTTATGTGCATGAGACTTTTGGCTCCACATTCGCTACTGTACTTTGCATGTGCCTGATGCCTTCAGATGCTAAAGGAGGCTGCAGGAGCTCCCTAGAACTGGAGTGACTATAGTTGTAAGAGTCCACGTTGGTTCTTGAAACCAAACCTATGTCCTCTAAGAGCAGTCAGTGTTTTTAACTGCCAAGCCATTTGTTTCCATATCCTTGATCTAATTTGATAGGCCACGTGTGGCTAGGAATTCAGCCATTTCCTCTAGATTTTCCAGAGTTTTTGAATTTCTAATCTCTCACATTAGCTTACAAAATCATAGGCTTCTATATAACATTTCCACACATAGTACCTTTCGGTTGACTCTCCCATGACTCTTTCCTTATACCCTGCTGCTCCCCTTTCTCCCTGTTAACACTTCACTTCCAACATTCTTTCTCAGTCGTGACTGAATGAGACTAGCTCCTGCAGATTCCTAGTATTTGGATACTAGGGATCTAGTTCATGGAACTGTTTTGAATGTGTGGCCTTGTTGAAGGAGAGATATCATAGTAGGGTGGGTTCAGAGGTTTAAGAAGCCCATTCTGTTCCCAGTGAGTTCTCTATCCACCTCCTGCTTAGGGATCAGGATATAGCTCTCATCTCTATTCCAGTGCCATGCCTTCCAACTCCCTTGTTCTCTGCCTTGTTCTCTTGTTTCTTACCCTCTGAAATATATGTTCCAATAAATTCTTCTATAAATTGCTATGGCCATGGTGCTTCTTCACTGTAGAAATGTAACTAATGCACCCTTCTATTTAGCTCTATTATATGCCCTAGTCCCTGTAGAAAGAATCTTTTGTGCAATGTATGGAAGCTTCATCTGTCAATAAAATAGCTTATGGCCAATGAGCTAGGGCAGGATTAGAAGGTGGGACATCTGGGGGAGAGAGAGAGGGAGAGAGAGAGAGAGAGAGAGAGAGAGAGAGAGAGAGAGAGAGAGAGAGAGAGAGAGAGGAAGAGAGAGAGAAAGAGAGAGAGGATTCTAGGAAACAGGGGCAGGGCGGTTTGCCCCAGACACAGAGGAAGACAGTTGCATGAAACTGAGTATCAGGTAGCCGGCCATGTGACATAACAGAATAGAGTAAATGGATAGATAATTAAGTTAAGTTAGTCAGGGAACAATCCTAAGCTATTAGTCTAGGGTCTTATTCATATATAAGAAGTCTCACAGTCATTATTTTGAGGAACAAGGAGGAGTGGAAAAATACAAGGTTATGGATGGCACCAACTACAAACTCCTTCCTTTGCTGTCTCTGTTTCCTGTCACAGGGGTTTCTTCCTATTTTTGTCTTCTTGCTATATTTTCTCCTATCTGAATACATGTATTGAAAAGTTAGAGGCTGAAATTGCATATAAGACAGAATATATGATATTTGTCTTTCTGATCCTGGGTTATCTTATTTAAAACATTTTCCAGTTCCATCCATTTTTTTCCCCTCAAAATTGGTGCTTTTGTTTTTCTTTAGAACTATATAAAATTCCATTGTGAAAATGTACATTTTCATTTACTGTCCATCTGCTGATGGACATCTAGGCAGATTCCATTTTCTTGCTACTATGAAAAGAATAGCAATGAATATGGATGGGCAAGCGTCTGCTGTAGGATAAGGCTTGGTTTGGATGGATGCCACAAATGGTGGGGATGGGACAGATGATAGTGTTAGTTTTCCCAGTTTTAGAAGCCTCCACATTGATTTCCACAATGAAAGCACTGGCTTACCCTCTTACCAACCGTCATAACAATTCTATTCTTTCCGCGTCCTTGTCAGCATTGACTGTCATTTCTTTTCTTTTCTCTTCTCTTCTTTTTTCTTTTCTTTTCCCTTTGTTTCTTTCTTTTTTCCTTTTGTTTGTTTCTGTCATTTGTGTTCTTGATGGTTTACATTCTCATTAGTCTGAGAAAGAATGACAAAGTAGTTTTAATTTTTTCTGATGACCATAGATGTTTAAAAAATATTTTATTTATAACCATTTAAATTGTTTAATACTTATATCAACAAAGACAGGAGAGGCATAAACTGAGGTAAAAATTTGCTAGCTTAACGAGGTAACTTTATTTTGTTAACTATATACACGATATCAGTTTACAAGCCTAATCCTACAACTAAACTGCTAGCTCTTTAGGAATCTCTTTCTCTCTGTGTCATTCTACAGAACTAGTCTACATTGAGTTCCTCCAAACCCCAGAAGGCTCTTTAGCTCTCTTTCCCAGAATACTGTCTTACCTGCGTCCTGCCAGCTGTTTCTCTGTTGTTCTGCTGTCCCAAAGAGAAATTCCCTCTCTTACTCAAAGTTCCTTTCATAAAGGTTCTTCCAAGCCAAAAGAGAGAGAGAAAGAGATAGAGCTTTCTCAAAGGTTCAGTTCTTTACAAGAAATCTTTATCTCACTTCACTGAACCACTTCGCTGTGTATTGGGGGAGGGGGGCTGTCTCCAAGCCAAGTCAGTAGGGGCCAAATCATTTCACTTTACCTTAGTTTGAGGCTACTCAACTGACTTTGTCTAGGGTCATAGAACAAAGAGCACAAGACCTCTCTGATGCACCTTGGCTTAAAATAGGCAGAAACTTTCCATTCTTTACTATTCTTGTCACACCCTGGCTTAAAATAGGCAGAAACTTTCCATTCTTTACTATTCTTGTCTATGGAGGTTTCTTTTTTTAGAGGCATACACAAACTGCATTTCTTCAGGGCACAACTAACTACATCGGACAAATGCAATATCCAGTTAAGCTTTTATATTTGGTTAACATTTAAGTTTTCTATGTACTATAATTAAATATCTTGTAGCATTTATTGGCTAGTTGTATTTCTTCTTTTGAAATTATCTCTTCAGAAAATTGGTGCATTCGTTGATTGGTAACTTTGTTTCTTAGGTGTTCAGGGTTCGCAGTTCTTTACTTGCTCCAGATATTAGAGTTAGATTTTCTCCAATTCTGTAGAATGTTTACTCTGTTAGTAGTTTCTTTTGCTGTACAGAAATATTTGTATTCTTGTGTTCCTTTTTGTCACTTCTTGGGAATATTGCCTGTGCTATTGGGAGATCTAGTTATTAATTCATTGCTTATACTCAAGCATACTTATGTCCAAGGTGTTTTTCCATAGTTCCTTTATGATTTTCTACAGTAATGTTTAGAAATGCCTAGGTATATTTCAAATGTCATGAATTCATTTTAACTTGATTTTATGAATTATTAATTAATTTTTCATTTTTTCTTTTATTGGATATTTTTTCTATTTACATTTTAAATGTTATTCCCTTTCCTGGTTTTCCCTTTAGAAACCCACTATGCCTTCACTACACACACACACACACACACACACACACACACACACACACACACACACACACACACACACACCCGGCTTCTATGAAGGTGCTCCCTCAACCACCTACCCACTCCCTCTACCTTCCCACCCAGACATTTCCCTACCCTGGGGTATTGAGCCTTGCTAGAACCATGGGCTTCTCCTCCCACTGATGCCCAATAAGGCTGTTTGTTGTGGTTTGCCCTGAAGTTATCTGTATTTTGATGCTAATTCCACTGCCCCAAGGACAACTGCCTAGTCCCTTACTCAGGAATCAGGTGACTTCACCAGAACCTTTTCCCCATTGAATTTGTAAAGTACAGGTGAGGGGCAGGTACAGGATAGAAGGAGGCCTATCATTGGAGGAGAAGGAAGGATGGGCGGGAGAGAAGTTTGAAGGAAGAGGAGGAGACTGGAACAGGAAGAGACAGGAGGGAGAGAGAAGCCGTGGCAGGACGTTGGAGGCTGATGTTAAGATCTCTGTGTACTTACAGGTTGTTATTAATGTTCCTAAGGGATGGATGGTACTGGGCTTTGTATGTTTAGGTGGGCGATTATATCTTATCAATTGAATCTAAGATTATTGTGTTGTGTGTTCTTTAATGTGCAGATTTAAGTATAACAGAGTGTGGGGCGACTGGTCTGGGCCGCCGCAGAGTTAGGATGTGTTTCCGACAAGATATCTAGGAGATATCTTGGGGCACCAAGGTGCGGACCCAGCGAGGTAAAAGTCAACTATACTTTTTTTATTTTTATATTTTTACAACAACAGCCATCCTCTGCTACATATGGGGCTAGGGTCATAGGTCCATCCCTTTGTACTCTTGAGATGGTGGTTTAGTCCCTGGGAGCTCTGGTTGGTTGGTATTGTTCTTATGAGGTTGTAAACCTCTTCAGCTACTTCAGTCCTTTCTCTGACTCTTCTATTGGGGTCCCAATTCTCAGTCCAATGGTTGCTTGTGAGCATCCACCCCTGTATTTGTCAGGCTCTGGCAGAGCCTCTCAGGAGACAGCTATATCTTGTCAGCATGCACTTCTTGGCATCCACAATATTGTCTGGGTTTTGTGGCTGTATATGGGATGCATCCCCATGTATGGCAGGCCCTGGATGGTCTTTCCTTCAGTCTCTGTTCCACACTTTGTCTCTGTATTTCCTCCTGTGAGTATCTTTGTTCTCCCTTCTAAGAAGGCCTGAAGCATCCACACTTTGGTCTTCCTTCTTCTTGAGCTTCATGTGGTCTGTGAATTGTATCTAGATTATTCCAAGCTTTTGAGCTAATATACACTTACCAGTGAATGTATACCATATGTGTTCTTTTGTGACTGGGTAACCTCACTCATGATGATATTTTCTAGTTTCATCTATTTGGCTAAGAATTTTATGAAGTCATTGTTTTTATTAGTGAGTAGTACTCCATTGTGTAAATGTACCACATTTCTGTATCCTTTCCTCTGGTGAAGGACATCTGAATTCTTTCCAGCTTCTGGCTATTATAAATAAGGCTGCTGTGAACATAGTGGAGCACATGTCCTTGTTATATGTTAGAGCATCTTTTGGGTATATGCCCAGGAATGGTATAGCTGGGTCCTCAGGAAGTACTATGTTTAGTTTTCTGAGGAACCTCCAGACTGATTTCCAGAGCGGTTGTACCAGCTTGCAATCCCACCAACAATGGAGGAGTGTTCCTCTTTCTCCACATCCTTGCCAGCATCTATTGTCACCTGAGTTTTTGATCTTAGCTATTCTAACCGTTGTGAGGTGGAATCTCAGGTTTGTTTTGATTTGCATTTCCCTGATGACTAAGGATGTTGAACATTTTTTTAGGTATTTCTCAGCCATTCGATATTCTTTGGATGAGAATTCTTTTGTTAGCTCTGTATCTCACTTTTGATAGTGTTATTTGTCATTCTGGAGTCTAACTTCTTGAGTTCTTTGTATATATTGGATAATAGCCCTCTATCAGATGTAGGATTGGTAAAGATATTTTTCCAATCTGCTGGTTGCCATTTTGTCCTAATGAAAGTGTCTTTTGCTATACATGGACTGACCCTGGGCTCCAACCTCATAGGTAGCAATGAATAGCCTAGTAAGAGCACCAGTGGAAGGGGAAGCCCTTGGTCCTGCCAAGACTGAACCCCCAGTGAACGTGATTGTTGGGGGAAGGGCGGTAATGGGGGGAGGGTGGGTAAGGGAATACCCATATAGAAGGGAAGGGGGAGAGGTTAGGGAGATGTTGGCCCAGAAACCGGGAATGGGAATAACAATCGAAATGTAAATAAGAAATACCCAAGTTAATAAAATGGAGAGAAAAAAAAAAAAAAAAAAGAAAGTGTCTTTTGTCTTACGGAAGCTTTGCAGTTTTATGAGGTCCTATTTGTCCATTTTTTTTTTTTTTTTTTGGAGCTGGGGACCGAACCCAGGGCTTTGCGCTGGCTAGGCAAGTGCTCTACCACTGAGCTAAATCCCCAACCCTTATTTGTCGATTCTTGATCTTAGAGCATATGCCACTGGTATTTTGTTCAGGATAATTTCCCCAGTGCCCATGTGTTCGAGGCTCTTCCCCACTTTTTCATCTATTAGGTTGAGTGTATCTGGTTTGATGTGGAGGTCCTTGATCTACTTGAACTTAAGCTTTGTACAGGGTGATAAGAATGGATCAATTTGCATTCTTCTACATGCTCCAGTTGAACCAGCACTATTTGTTGAAAATGCTATCTTTTTTTCCATTGGATGGTTTTAGCTCCTTTGTAAAGATCAAATGATAGTATGTGTGTGCATTCATTCCTGGGTCTTCAATTCTATTTCATTGATATCTTCCTGCCTGTCTCTGTACCAATACCATACAGTTTTTTTTTTTTTATCACTATTACTCTGTGATACTGCTTGAGGTCAGGGATGGTGATTCCCCAGAAGTTCTTATATTGTTGAAGACAGTTTTTGCTATCTTGGGTTTTTTGCTATTCTAAATGAATTTGCAAATTGCTCTTTCTAACTCTGTGAAGAATTGAGTTGGAATTTTGATGGGGATTGCATTGAAACTAGATTGCTTTTGGCAAGATGACCATTTCTACTATATTAATCCTGCCAATCCATGAGCATTAGAGATCTTTTCATCTTCTGAGATCTTCTTTAATTTCTTCCTTCACAGACTTGAAGTTCTTGTCACATAGATCTTTTCACTTGCTTGGTTAGAGTCACAGCGAGGTATTTTGTATCATTTGTGACTGTTGTGAAGGGTGTCGTTTCCCTAATTTCTTTCTTAGCCTGTTTATCCTTTGAGTAGAGGAAGGCTACTGATTTGTTTGACTTAATTTTATATCTAGCCACTTTGCTGAAGTTGTTTATCAGGTTTAGGAGTTCTCTAACGGGATTTTTGGAGTCACTTAAGCATACTATTATATCATCTGCAAATAGTGATATTTTGTCTTCTTCCTTTTCAATTTGTATTCCTTTGACCTTTTGTTGTCTGATTGCTCTAGCTAGGACTTTGAGAACTATATTGAATAAGTAGGGAGAGAGTGGGCAGCCTTGTCTGGTCCCTGATTTTAGTGGGATTGCTTCAAGTTTCTCTCCATTTAGTTTGATGTTAGCTACTGGTTTGTTGTATATTGCTTTTGATATGTTTAGGTATGGGCCTTGAATTCCTGATCTTTCCAAGACTTTTACATGAAATGGTGTTGAATTTTGTCAAGTGATTTCTCAGCATCTAATGAAATGATCATGTGTTTTTTTCCTTTAGGTTTGTTTATATAGTAGATTAACCTGATGGATTTCCATATATTGAACCATCCCTACATCCCTGGGATGAAGCCTACTTGATCATGATGGATGATTGTTTTTATGTGTTCTAGGATTTGGTTTGCAAGAATTTTATTGAATATTTTGACATCGGTGTTCATAAGGGAAATTGGTATGAAGTTCTCTTTCTTTGTTGGGTCTTTGTTTGGCCTAGGTATAAATATAATTATGGCTTCATAGAAGGAATTGGATAACATTCCTTCTGTTTCTATTTTGTGGAATAGTTTAGATAGTTTTGGTTTGAGGTCTTTTATGAAGGTCCGATAGAATTCAGCACTAAACCCATTTGGTCCTGTACCTTTTTTGGTTAGGAGACTTTTAATGCCTGCTTCTATTATTTTATTTTAGGAGTTATGAGACTTTTTAGATGGTTTCTCTGATCCTGATTTAACTTTGGTACCTGGTATCTGTCTAGAAGTTTGTCCCTTTCATCCAGATTTTCCAGTTTTTTTGAGTATAGGCTTTTGTAGTAGGAGCTGTTGGTTTTTCAAATTTCCTCAGTTTCTGTTATGTCTCCCTTTTCATTTCTGATTTTGTTATTTTGGATCCTTTCTCTGTGCCCTCTCATTTGTCTGATTAAGGGTTTACATATCTTGTTGATTTTCTCAGAGAACCAGCTACTGATTTTGTTGATTCTTCCTATAGTTTGTTTTTGTTTGTACTTGGTTGATTTCAGACCTGAGTTTGATTATTTCCTGTAGTCATTGGTTGTATTTGCTTCTTTTTGTTCTAGAGCTTTCAGGTGTGCTGTCAAACTGCTAGTGTATACTCTCTCCAGTTCCTTTTTGGAGGCACTCAGAGCTATGAGTTTTCCTCTTAGCACTGTTTGCTTGCTTTCTTTCTTCCTTTCTCTCTCTCTTTCTTTCTTTCTTTCTTTCTTTCTTTCTTTCTTTCTTTCTTTCTTTCTTTCTTTCTTTCAAGATTTATTTATTTTTTTGTATATAAGTACACTGTAGCTGTCTTCAGACACACCAGAAGAGGGCATCAGATCTCATTACAGGTGGTTGTGAGCCACCATGTGGTTGCTGGGAATTGAACTCAGGACCTCTGGAAGAGCAGTCAGTGCTCTTAAATGCTGAGCCGTCTCTCCAGCCCCCTCAGCACTGTTTTCATTGTGTTCCATAAATTTTGGTATGTTGTGCCTTCATTTTCATTAAATTCTAAAAAGGCGTTAATTTCTTTCTTTCTTTCTGCCTTGACCAAGTTATCATTGAGTCTAGGGGTGTTCAACTTCCATGTATCTGTGGACGTTCTTTCATTATTGTTGTTATTGAAGACCAGACTCAGTCCCTGGTGATCTGTTAGGTGATCTGTTGGGATTATTTCTATCTTCTATCTGTTGAGGCTTCTTTTGTGACTGATTATATGGTCAATTTTGGAGATTGTACCATGAGGTGCCAAGAAGCTATATTCTTTTGTTTTAGAAAGAAATGTTTTATAGATATCTGTTGAATCTATTTGGTTCATAACTTCTGTTATTTTCTTTGTGTCTCTGTTTATTTTCTGTTTACATGATCTGTCCATTGATGAGACTGCACTGTTGAAGTCTCCCACTATGATTGTGTGAGGTGTAATGTTTGCTTTGAGCTTTAGAAGTTTCTTTTGTGAATGTGGGTGCGCTTGTATTTAGAATTTAGATATTAAGAATTGAGAGTTCGTCTTGGTGAATTTTTCCTTTGGTGAAAATGAAGTGTCCTTCCTTATCTTTTTTGATAACTTTTGGTTGAATATCTATTTTATTCGATATTAGAATGGCTCTTCTAGACTGTTTCTTGGGACCATTTTCGTTGATAAATTTTTCCCAGCCTTTTACTCTGAGGAACTGTCTGTCTTCGTCACTGAGGTATATTTCTCCTATGCAGCAAAATGCTTGGTCCTGTTTATGTATCCAATCTGTTAGTTTATGTATTTTTATTGGGGAATTGAGTCCATTGATATTGAGAGATATTAGGGATCAATGACTTTTTTCAATTATTTTTGTTGTTAGAAGTGGAATTATGTTTCTGTAGCCACAGGCTACAGGCTATCTTCTTTTGTGTTAGTTGAAAGAAGATTACTTTTCTAGGATGTAGTTTCCCTCCTTATGTTGGAGTTTCCATCTATTATCCTTTGTAGGGTTGTATTTGTGGAAATATATTGTGTAAGTTTGATTTTGTTATAGATTATTGTGGTTTCTTCATCTATGTTAATTGACGGTTTTGCTGGATACAGTAGCCTGGGCTGGCATTTGTGTTCTCTTAGGATCTGTATGACGTCTGCCCAGGATCTTCTGTCTTTCATAGTCTCTGTTTAATAGTCTGGTGTGATTCTGATAGGTCTGCCTCCATATGTTACTTGACCTTTTTTCCTTACTGCTTTTAATATTCTTTCTTTGTTTTGTGCATTTGGTGTTTTGACTATTATGTGATGGGAGGAATTTCTTTTCTGGTCCAATCAATTGGAGTTCTGTAGGCTTCTTGTATGTTTATGGGCATCTCTTTCTTTTGGTTAAGGAAGTTTTCTTCTATAATTTTGTTGAAGATATTTACTGGCCCTTCAAATTGGGAGTCTTTGTTCTCTATTATACTTATTCCTAGATTTGATCTCTCTTCTGTCCTGGATTTCCTGGATGTTTTGGGTTAGGTGCTTTTTACATTTTCCATTTTCTTTGACTGTTGTGTCAATGTTTTCTGTGGTATCTTCTGCCCCTGAGATTCTCTCTACTATCTCTTGTATTCTGTTTGTGATGCTTGTGTCTATGATTCCTGATCTCCTTCCTAGGTTTTCTATCTCCATGGTTGTCTCCCTTTGTGATTTCTTTATTGTTTCTATTTCCATTTTTAAATCCTGAATGGTTTTGTTCAATTCCTTCACCTGTTTTCCTGTAATTCTTTAAGGGATTTTTGTGTTTCCTCTTTAAGGGCTCTTTCCTGTTTAGCTGTAGTTTCCTGTATTTCTTTCTTTCTTTTTCCCCCCAAACCCCTTTACTGTATTTCTTCAAGGGAGTTATTTATGTCCTTCTTAAAGTCCTCTACCATCATCATAAGATGTGATTTTATATCACAATCCTGCTTTTCCAATGTATGGGGTATCCAGGACTAGCTGTGGTGGTGGATGCCAAGTGGTCTTGGTTTCTGTTGCTTAGGTTCTTACACTTGCCTCTCTCACAAGTTATCTCTGGTGTTAGTTGGTCTTGCTGTCTCTGACAGTGGTTTGACCCTCCTCTAAGCTCGTGTGTCAGCACTCCTGGAAGACGAGCTCTCTCCTGGGAGGATCTGGGTACAGAGATGTGGCATAGTGCCAGCTCTGGGTACAGACAGAATTGGAAGTATCTTGTCCCAGACTGTTCCTTGGTTTCTCTGTCCTGATGGCTCCAGGCAAGTCCCTCTGAGCAGAAATGGTGGTCTCATGTATGCTCTCAGGTGTGTCAACATTCCTAAGAGACCAGCTCTTTCCCAGCGGGATCTGGCACAAGGAATTTTGCTCCTTGATTTCTTCAGTAAGGGCATTATTCATTTTCTATGCACTGTCACAGTTTCTGTGGTTTTCTTTTCTTTCTCTTTCTTTCTTTCTTTCCTTTCTTCCTTCCTTCCTTCCTTCCTTTCTTTCTTTCTCTTTTTTCTTCCTTTCTTTTTGCTATTGATTTCTACAATTATTGCACCATGATCTGATATGATACATAAAGTTATTTTGATTTGTATGTATTGGTTATGTTTTGATTTGTGGTTCAGAAAGGTGGCCTGTTTTAGAGAAAGCCCCACAGGCTTCTGAAAACAGAATGTGCATCCTGTTTCCACTGGATGGAATATTCAGTGAATATCTCTCAAATCCATTTGATGTATGATGTAGTTTCACTCTGTGGCTTGTTTGATGATTTTCAGTTTGAATAATCTAGAGATGAGATGGGGTATTAAGGTTACTCTCTGTTAATGTTTCAGTGCCTATACGGCCTTTTATATCTATTAGTGTATATATTTTTTTAAACTGGAAGCCTCCACAGTTTTGTTCACTTATATTTATAATTGTTATGTATATGATGAAGGGGTTGGAGAGATAGCTCAGTAGTTTAAAATTCATACTGCTCTTGTAGAAGATCTGCATTCAATTCCAACTACTTACTTTGGGGAGCTCACAAGTGCCCATGAACCTAGCTCTATGGAACCCTCATCTTCTTCTGGTTTCTGTGAGAACTGCTCAGTCTATATTGTATTTCTATATTGTATATTTTTCAGGCCTGCTCATTTGCTGTTGGCTAACCAATTGGTATATTCTTGCTTGGGTTCACTTGTTTCTTTTGTTCTCAGAATCCTGTGGTTTCTTACAGTTCTTTGTCTAAGGTTGGGGCTTTGTGAGCTTTCCCTCATCCACACTGGCACGTCTACTGGTGTTGTCCTTGCTCAGGTCATATTTAGGCTATCATATTGGTGAGAGTTCATGGTGTAGATTCTGACATTTCTAGAAGATACAGTCTCATGGTAAGCTTCCTGTTCTTCAGGTCTTGCAGTCTTTTTACTTCTTCTTCCTATAGTAATCACCAAACCTTAGGCCAGGAGTTGTGTTGCAAATCCATCCACTGGGACTAGACGCCACAATGCTGCATGCTTTTGGTAGTTAGTTGTTCTTTAATCACCAAGACTAATCAATCTGTAAGTAGCTGATGGCAGTATTTGTACTTTTAACAGCTCTATGTACATCTAGGGAGTAGATTGGGACTTCTCAAACCTCACTGCTCGAGACGTAGTTAAGTTCCTTTAGTAAAATCACATTTAGTGGATGTGCTTAAAAACATTCATGTTCTTTCTGTCGGTAAACATTTCCCAAGAAATGACAGAAATGATATTGCTTCAATATGTGAATGCATACTTTGAGGTAAGTGTGAAAAAAATAAATGTCATTGTTGGTGCTAACATATTTTATGTTCCATGGGACTTTGCGTATGCGCAAACTGTATCCAGCTCAAAGAAAAATGGTCTTTAAAGTCAGAGTTGGAAACCTTAAATTCCGTAGTTATTGTTTCCAAGTTGTACAGTTTATTTGTAGGTATTCTATTTATTGCGAAATATTATTTGATATTGAAATATTCACTTTACATTCTCTCCTTACCTCTAGGCTTGATCTACTATCAACATAGCTTTTCTATGTAGCATTTGGGTTTTTTTGCTACTTATGAAAAGCATAACAATGGTAAATACTCCTTCCTGGGCAAATTATTCATAGTCCTAGAAATACAGAGTTCAAAAAATATTTTTAAAGGCAACATTTAAACTTTAGTTATGTCTTGAGCTTCACTTTTAAGAGAGATAAAAGAAAATGGAATAGAAGAGAACCAAAGTTAATGGTGGGATACTGTTCTACATTTGAGCGATATAAATTCATTAGAATCTCTGAGCTATGAAGGAAAACAACAGCCCAGTTCTCTGTGCTTGAATAAACAAGGTGGGAACTGCCTCTTCCCAAACTGTGTTTTAATCTTTTTTCAATTTCTCTGCTGTCTCTTCGTATAATTAGTGGCCAATCCTTATTAATTTATTTGGCATTTATTATGCTAATGTTAATTCATGCATATCTAATATGCTTTGATGAGAATTGGGAGGAATTTTCCAATATGATGGACTGATTCTAACGCAGCATTTATGGGGAGAAAATGAAGAATTTCACATGAGTCTCTCTACAGTTTACTAATTAATTACTCACACTTTAGAATACCCAGAGTGACACTGACATACACAGTAAATGAAAGTGTAGAGGTTTGTGGATCAGGCCGTGTCTATGTTGGTGTAGAGCACTTCCCTTACGGAAGCCAAATGAAGAACACGTGACCCAGGACTCATTCTCTGAAAGCTCTCCTTCTAAGTCACATATCATAGGCCAGACAACTTACAAATGCCTTTTTGCAGGGAGGTGGTATGGACTGGAATAAGCAGGGTTTCCTGACCTTTCTTTCTGAGCATTCTCTCCCTCTCCCTCTCCCTCTCCCTCTCCCTCTTCTCTCTCTTCTCTCCCCTCCTCTCCTTTTTTCCTCTCTTCCTCTCCTCTCCTTTTTTCCTCTCTTCCCCTCCCCTGCTCTCTCCTCCCCTCCCCTCCTCTTTTTCCTCTTTTTTTCTTCTCTTAAATGCCTCCTCTCCCTCTTCTCCTTCTCCACCCACCCCCCAACCTCTCCTCTTTTCCTCTTAGTAAATCTATGCTGATCTCCACAAGTCAGGAAAATGTGCCAGCCTCTTTAAGAAGTCCGCAATGTTTTCCTCCTAATATTTTATACTAGTGGGAGGCCTGAACCAAGGCATAAAACATTCCCTTTCCTCAGTACGATTTCTCAGTGACAGACAGGCAAATGATTCCCCATTGCCCATTACCACCCCTACCCCACCCCCATAAATAAAGGTGCTCAAAATAACTGAACATCCTCATGTAAACTCCGTAAATTGTGCAAGATTTTCCTTGGGATATTGAGCCATGACTGAGCTGGGGAACTGACTGATCCTCATAATGACCAAATATCTCTGACTGTCATGACATTAAGGGTAGCTAGACATCTAGGATTTAATTGTAATAAATGTGCACTCCAGAGGACTTCATGCTAACCTGATTTTACTCACTGATACTAGCAGTCTTCAACATGGATCATTGCTGCTGATAATTAAGGGCAAAGATTCTACAATGAGCACTCTCAGGTGAAAGCCAACAGAGATGAGTACAGACATACTGCCTTTTCCTTCTGTTCTTCCTTCTCCCTACTTCTCTTTCCCAGTTGCAACCATGTGACTGCAGTCCCGTGATACTCCTCTTCTATTCCACAGTCTGGATAATTTTGATTCTCTAGAGTTTCTAGTGTATTGAGCTACCTCTTGATATCTTTGCTTTTGTTTTGTTTTATAGTTTACTTAGGGTGCATTTATGGGGATTGAGTTTTGATGGGTCATATTTCTCTATTTCCCCAAGATAAAGAGGGGACAGTGGTGGGTTGAATATGCTTGGCCCAGGTAGTGAGACTATTAGGAGGTATGACTTTGTTGGGGAAAGTATGTCACTGTGTGGGCCTGCTTTGAGACCCTCCTCCTAACTGCCCGTGAGACAGTCTTCTTCTGTTTGCCTTTGGAACAAGATATAGAACTCTCAGCTCCAGTTGGGGATTTGGCTCAGTGGTAGCGCTTGCCTAGGAAGCAAGGGCCTGGGTTTGGTCCCCAGCTCAAAAAAAAGAACAAAAAAAAAAAAAAAAAAAAAAAAAAAAAAAAAAAAGCAAGAACTCTCAGCTCCTCCAAGGCCATGCCTACCTGGATGCTGCCATACTTCCCACTATTTTGATAATGTACTGAAAGTCAGAACCTGTAAGCCAGCCCCAGTTAAATGTTGTCCTTTATAAGAGTTGCCTTGGTCATGGTGTCTCCTCATGGCAACAAAAACTCTAAGACAGGGACCAAAACTGTTTACTCATTTATGTTAGGGACTGGGTTCGTTATTATCCACTTAGGAAAGCAGGGTGAAGACTGAAAGATAGCTCAGTCAGTTACGTGCTTGCCTTGTCAACATGAGGGTCTTAGTTCAGACCCCATTTAGTAACTAGATGTGGTGCTATGTGCTTATAACTTTGGGGAGCCGTCAACCGGCAGATCCCTGTGGCTTACTAGACAGGCTTCTTAGCCTACAACTGAGTATATAGCCAGTGAGATATCTATTCTGTCTCAAGAAGGATAGTGCCAGAGGAAGGACAATGGGGTCTCTCTCTATTTCCTTCTTTCACACACACACACACACACACACATACACACACACACACACACACACACACACACACGAAAAGAGATAGTAAGAAATAGCCTCTGCAGGAAAAAAAAAAAGAGAGGGATGTATTGGTGTCCAGAACGGAGGGGTAGAGCAGTTCTTGGTGGCCCAGGGAGTGGGCAGCTGTGCCCAGCCCGGGGCTGCTTGAGACACAAATTAAAAAAAAAAAAAAAAAAAAAAAAAGATGGATGTAATTTTGATTGACAGATAATGCTTTGAAATTAGGAAGAAGAAGCAGGTTGAATGAAGAACATGTTTGAAACATGGAAAACAAAGCGAGATTGTACCCTCAAACTAAAAAGCTTGATCTGTCCATGTTGTTGTCAACGAACAAGACTCCTCATCGACTAATGTGGAGATACAGGAAATGCGTCTATGAGGAGGGTAGGGTACTTTGAAATGGAGATTGGTAATGGAAAAGGTCATTAATAACATTTGAAACCCATGTCAACAGATTTCATGGTCATATCTCTACATTCTATACAAACATAGCTTTCAGTAAGTGCCCTGCTGTGCATTACACATGTGTGACCTGGGTTGGAGCAATGGGGTCACAGTTTAACATAGTCTTGATGCTGGACACTCATCCCTGGTCTATATACTTAGACTATTCCACCCCATTTTATTTATGTTCAACTATTTTCCTCTTTCAGAGTACGTGGATAAAGATGGAGCCAGGCATTTCAAGGCTAACCTGGGATCTCTGTCTCAGAGAAAAAGGAAGAAGGAAGAAAGGGAGAGAAAAATAGCAGGCAATGTCTAATGGAGGATGTTTTATACATAGCTTAATAAAAATGAACTTTGAAATTGTAGTTGGTTAGAGGTAGATTTTGCCAAAACTTTTTCAATGGGAAGCTACGACAAACCACAGCAGAGCATGCACCCCCCTGTAAGCTTGCTTTCTTCTTTTATGGTGGGAATAAATTTCTGACAAATTGGCTTTGTATAGATAAGATACTAGCTAGAAAGTTAAAAATATAAATCAGGTGTGTATGTGTGTGTGTGTGTGTGTGTGTGTGTGTGTATTATATACATATATATATATGGAATTAATATACCTTATATATTAAATTATGTTAAATCTATATACATTGATTTGTATACATTAATTATATTCTATTATATCTATATAAAATAATCTACATAAAATAATTATTATGTTAAATCATATATTAAATTCAATGTATATATACCTTTAACTGAAGTTTTTAGAATATCACTGGATTTTTTTTTGAAAATGTATATTTACAAACACAATGTGTGCCCATGCCTTTCCTTAGATTTACTCTGTGTGAACTGAGGAAGTATAATGCCACAGTGGATAAGAAGAGTCTGATAGATAAAGGCTTAGTTATATCGGTAGCTGGAAACATCAACAATGCCAACAGTCATTTAAGTTTCAGTATAAAGCTGCCAGTCAGACCAAATGGTCAGATTAAAATGCAAATGTTGATACTTTAAATACTTGTGCTACAGCACAGGAAGAGAGAGGAACAGCTCAATAATGCACACCCCAAGGAACAGGGATGACACACAGCTTTTCAATTTTCTAGAAGTTCCATAAGTGGAAAACATACTTCAGTAAATTAGGCTTTTATTAGAACAGGTTTCCTTTTTCATTTAGGTAGGGAAAGAGAAGATCCGCCTCTAAATCTCTTCCCGTTTCGTCTGCTCTGAAAGCTTTAAATAAAGAAAGGTAGTTTTTGACTATCATGGTTAGTAAGGGTAGCATCTGTCCCCTCTGAAAGACAGGGCCAATCCATGCTCAGTAAAAGTAGCGTCTGTCCCCTCTGATAGACAGGGCCAATCCATTGCCATTGTCAATATGTCATAGTGCGTGCTCCCTTCATGTTTAACTTGCTTTGTTCTAAACTAACTGTATCAAGTAGATATAATTTATGATATTACTTTCCTTATCCCGTAGCCTTCCATTTGAGTGGAAATGCCTGACAAACAGAATTGGAGCATTTGTTCTTAAACTGTATGGAAGCGTGGGCTTCACACTTTCTTTGTGTTTCCGCTGAGTTCTGTGATCATTAGATAAGTGAGCTGGGGACTGCGGTTTACCTAGACCACAGGAGCATGGTGATTTATGAAAATTTACATCAGAAAAGCTCTGGGCAAAAATAAGTTTGGGAGTTTTGTCGGCTGTGATCTTCAGCTTTTGGAGCGGGTTAGCCTAGGGACTGCTTGTAGAAGCCATCTGTAAATGTGCATTTGCTTATTCTACACACCATTAGCTGTCTGACCCTCCCCCAAAATACCAGGGCAGGGGAGCCCAAAAATTCCACTGCAATTAGAGAGAAACATACAAATCTGATCGGTATGCCTGGTGGGGGAACATATTCAGTATAGTCTACCGAGAACCCAAAATTCTTTCAAAAATTTTTAAATTTAGTTTTATGGAATCTTATTTATTCTTTGACAATCTCATACATGTATACAATGTGTCTTGTTCCTATCCAAATTCTGCCATCCTCTCATCTTACTCTTCCCAGACCCTCACCAATATGTCCTTCTATCAACTTTATGCCCTTGGCCTCTTTTTTTTTATAGACAGGGTTTCTCTTTGTAGCCTTGGCTGTCCTAGAATTTTGTTTTATGTGATCCACTGAGTCCAGTTTATTTATTTTTAAATATTTTTGTTCATTCTAGAAATTTCCTATCTGTGTACAATGGATCTTATAGTTTGGGTCATGAGCCTAGCCTTTAATGGCTGAGCCATCTCTCCAGTTCAACCATGCGTCTTGATCTCATTCATCCCAGCTGTTCTACCTCAAACTCTCCCTCACACGTCTTCTTCTCAACTTCATGTCCTTGTCTCTAATTTTATTTTTAACCCATTGAGTTCCGCTTACCTGCTCATGAGTGTGGATGATCCACTGAGGCAAGAGGAGCCTACTAGTGGTCACCCTTTGTCATAGCTTCAGTTGTCAACTTTATAGGTGATTACCTATGAAGAGGCAACCTCAGTGAAGAATTGTCCAGGTCAGATTGGCTTGTGGCCATGCAAACCAAGGCATTTGATTATATTTGATGTAGGAGAGCTAAACCTATTTGGAAGGTTCCAACCTCATGCAGATGGGCCTGAGCAGTATAAGAAAGCTAACCGAGCAAGCCAACAAGCAGTGTTCCTCCCTGGCTTCTGCTTCAAGGCCTTCACTTGAATTTCAGTCTTAACTTTCCTCTACAGTGGGCTATGACCTCTTAGATAAAATAAACCCTTTTCTCCCAAAGTGCTTTTGCCTAGGGTGTTCATCAGAGCAGCAGAAACCAAACAGAACATCTTCCCTGAAGAAAATGGACTCTCTGACATCTGTCAACTGCCAAAAGCCCAGGAAATAGGGTTGGGCCCTAGTAGGCTTTCCCCAACCCATGATGGAACGTTTAGCTCACTTGATCTTGTGTAGGTCTTGTACACATCATCACAGGGGCTATGAGTTTGAGTTTAACAGCTGCCTCTTGCCCCCAAGAGTATTTCACAGCATTCTTCCCCTCCCTCTGACTCTTACAATCTTTTAGCCCACTGTTCCACAACGTTCCCTGAGTCCTGTACATGTGGGTGGGGGCAGGTTGCATGGTCTCAGTACTTTACATGGTTATGAGTCTCTGCATTAACTTCTACCTTCTGCAATAAGAAGCCTCTCTTAGATGGAGAGCAGCACTCATACATACATCAAAAAATATTCTAAACACAGTTGAACAACATGATCATTTAAACAAACAAACAAATAAATAATCGAGCAGTTTTCTTTGAGGGCCTATGACCTCTGTAGCTATGGGTTTTGAGCATGTTCACAGTACCAGACATGAATTGCTTCCTCTGGAGCAATCCTCAATGTCAATCAAGAAACTGGTTTGTTATCCCCATAAGTAGTCTCGCCACTATTGTACCAGGAGGCACAACTTGCCTGGCTAGTTGGTATTATAGCATGCAAGGTCCAGTGCTGGGCAAGGTCTTTGATGTCTTTTATTATTTCCCCAGCAGCCTCAATAGTACCTTCTAGTACTATGAAAGCTGGTCAGCAGAGAGAAAGTGTTTCCTGGTCAGTTCAAGCTTGATTTCTCCATGTTCTGCAAGCAAAGTGTAGTATCTTCAGCAATAGGATCTTAACAATAGGCAAGTTCTGCCTCCTGGTACGACAGTGATGAGACTCCTTATGGGAATGACAAACCCTTTTCTTGCACCTATAACCATCTGGTTACAGTGTACAACCAAAGGCAATGGCAATAGCTTGTGTCGTTTTCAGTGCCTTCTGAACCTTCATGAACAATAATTCCTAGGGATATAATCTGGGCGGTCATTGACATTCTTGTTTGATAGCCAATGTTTTCAGGGAGTAGCACTGTTCACCTATACACAATATGATTATTTAAATTCTCTCTCTCCCACACACACGTCTATATGTATATAAAATTAACTTACACATGATTGGATTTTCATAAGGCTTCTTTATACATTCTTGGTTTTGATTAATCTACCACCTATGCCCTCCATCCCCCCATCTATTTGCTTCTATCTCCACTTAAATATTTAGCCCACTGAATTCCTTCATCCTCATTATCATTCATGGACGATGTGTTCTACTATTCTGTCTTACTACATTCTTTATACATGAGGTGCAAAACTATAGCTTTAAGTGCCTTGCCAAACAATTTGAAATTTTCTGCACTTTTAGTTCATGAGCGTATATATGTATGTATGCACATATGTGTTTGTGCTTGTGTGTGAGTGTGCATGTATGAGTGCAGGTCAGAAGACAAGTTACCTGCTGTTTCTTAGAAAAGTTATCCACGTCCTTTAGGACAGGGTTTCTATTGTCCTGGAGCTCACCAGTTTAGGCTGGACTGGAGAACTAATAAGTCGCAGGGATTCTCTTGCGTGTTCCCAGTTCTAAGACCACAGGTAAATGCACGGCTGTGGGAATCCAGTGACACACATAGGAAAGTAAGGCTCCCAGTCCTCAGCATAGCATCTCTGAAGACTTGCTGGATTATCAGCTTCCGTCCATCTAGTGTTGTTTCCAAGAGCATAGGGAATCTGCTTCAGATTAATGGGTGGTTAGCTTGAATCGAGAAGATGGATAAGAGGGAAAGTCTGGGAGGAGACTGTTCAATAAACAAAGAGCATCCCATGGGTTGAAACTGTTCAGTTCAGTTTAGAGGCCCTACATCTGCAAGACAGAAAAATTGAAGTATTTATGCAATAAGTATAAGACAAAATAACGGAAATGAATGTCAAAATAAAAGAATACTGTAGAGAAAGCAGCTGAGAACTGCTCTGGTGATTTTATTTTTTAAGGATAGAAATTAATGTTCTGCAGTTTCAGATTGGCTTGCAGTTATTTAAAGAATGCATAAACAGGAAATCTGTGTTTACTGCTTTTTAGCACTTACTAGCAGTGTGGTTTTTCTTTACAAACATGCTAAACACGTAAATACTGTCATGATAAGTTATGAATGGTGATTGACTTTTCTGCAGTCACTCTGTATATGGGGGTCTGAATTTAAAAGAGACAGAGTAGCTCCTTTGAGTGCTGGCTGGGGGACCATCTACTGTGTTCTTTGTGGTCTCTGCAGAGAGCGCTAGAAAGCTGGAGGACCAATAGCAAATGCCCAGTTCCCAGGACCAGGAGCTCCAGTCTGGAATGCAGACTCTTCCATTCATGGCTAGCAGATGCCTGTGGGTTGCACAAAATGAGAAGATTCGGAAGCTGGGAGCATTAACTCATTCCCATGGTTGGTCAGAAGACGGTATTAAAGGATTCAGAGTGATGGCTCAATGGTTAAGACCACTAGCTGCTTTTCCAGGGGACCTGAGTTCAATTCATAACTGTAGCTCCAGCCTCAGGGGCTATGATATCCTCTTCTGGATTCCATAGACACAAGGCATGTGGTGCACACACCTACATCCAGACAGAACAGTCATACACATATGATATATATGATATATATATCATATACATACACACACACACAAGGTACTAGAAATAAGATGATTTGTGGGATGACTTTAAATTCTAGAGTCTTATTAAAAACCAAGATATTTTTGGTTGGGTGTTGGTACATATCTTTAATCCCAGAACTCATGAGGCAGAGGCAGGAGGATCTCTGTGAGTTTGAAGTCTGCCTGTTCTACAGAGTGAATTCCAGGACAGTCAGAGGGTACACAGAGAAACTTTTCTTGAAAAACCAAAACCAAAACCATGTAAAAAAATGAAAAAAAAAAAAAAAAACACACCAAAAACTGAAACCCAGGATTTTTCTCACATTTTATACTTTAATGCTTTCTTATGCTGTTTTCTCCGGCAGTCTCCTCATTGAAATATTCAGCTAATAACAGTCACTCACAGACTTACCAGGTAAAGGGCTAAGTGAGTCAAAGTTCCCATGGCTCAACTTGGTGGCCTAAGATTGATGAATCTTTTATGACTCAGGGAGAGAAGGGACTTTGAACTTTTGACCTTCACAGGAGGCATGACAGTTCATGCACACCTACACACATACACGCACACGAAATAAATAAACATTCATTTTCAAATGTTGGTCAATGATAACTAGCTGATCCCCTGCTGTTGGTGAAAAGATTTCCTTTTTCTTTTTCTCTACTTCATTGCTAAGTGTCCAGTGGCTATCAGCCAGTAACAACTTTTTATTCATGAGTGGCTCCTTAGATCAGTGAAGATCTGGGCCTCCCCTGAATTTGCTTTTCTTGAGTCTTACCTTTAGGTCTGGACTTGGCACTGGGGAAGCGGATGTTAGCTGGAGGTCAGAATTTTAATGAGCCAGAGTCGGCTGTGTTTCTGAGAAGTCAACTGTTCCTACAGAATCAGAATTGGTCGGGCTGGAGCTAGAGTGGGAGGCTCTCTGCTGGCCCCTCCCCTACCTCTGCATTTGTGGAATGACCCAAAGGCAACATGCATTTTTATTATGCTTGTTCAATGGAGCTCAGTGGCCTGTCATTTCCTGCCTCCTTCCTCTTGCTGTTGATCCCACAGTGTGACATTTGTTTCGCTGATGACACCGAGGCTGGCTGTCATAATGTCATCTGATAAAACATGATCTGGTTTGTGACTGTAGCAGCAAATGCTGCTATTATCTGATTATTTCAAATGTCTTTTCAAAGATACATCTGCTCTTGGTCTAATTCTCTCTGCGTTGCTTTCCCCAGTAGTCGGAGGTCAGCCTGGTGCTCAGGGCCAAAGTCTCCTGGTGAGTTCACAGATGCTAGTTAGGGTCAGGGAATGAAACAGGTAAGCATGCTTCTGGAGTTTAAAGCACATCCTTACCCCCCTCCATTCTTCTCAGTTACATCCACAATCCTATTTCCACAGGAGGAAAACTGGGTGAGGTTGAGAGTTCACTTGATTTTTTTTTTTTTTCTAAGAAAACTCAGTCTCACCTAAGTTGCTTGGCTTGTCTTGCCATTGAGTTGTTTCCTGGACTCACACTGCATTTCTGCCTGTGTCTGTACACTCTGAGTTGAGAAGAAAGTGTTCAATTGGGCTCTGTCTGCCTCTGATGTTTCCACCTTTTCCTCCAGGTTTCAATATGGGGAAGTCTAGCCCCAAATAAACGACAGATAGCATTTTTTGACGAATATGAAATTGTTCCCATAGCTGAATGAGAAGTTAAGATGCAATAATAATTATTTTACAACACAACTTTTAGCAAGTAGATAGGCCATTATTGAGATCGCTGTTTTGCATCAAACCTAAGTGTTCAGAACTAATCTTTATGAAGTACCTGTGTTTTTGCTTCCTCTTCTCCTTTACAGCATTCTACTCCATAGTTTAATGATGACCTATTTGCCATTGATGAAATGGTTAGATTGCCCGTTAAGTCTGCAGCTGGATTCTATCCTGGACGTGCTAACAATATATAAAATTGGTTAATTCCCTAGCTTCACAGAGCGATGGAGTAGATGGATGTGTCAGGAGGTGTGGAAATTGGATGGGCTCACAATATGAAATAAAAGAATCATGGCTTTGTAGAGAAGAGGCCAGAAAAATGTAAACGAGCAAGTCTAACACTTTTTCAGAAATATAAAATTAGGGTTTAACGACCATGCAGTTAAACCTCAGAAGTGCAAGGGATATCTTTTCCCTCCCAGATATGAGACCAGAAACTGCTAAAAAATTATTGTTAAAGAATGTTTGTGACCTAAATTTGTGTTATTACAGATGTCTGAAAAATAAAAGATGACGAAATTCATAGACCCAATCATGTTTTGTGGTAGGAAGGCAGGATTCCACAGAAGGCTAGCAGTGTGTCTGGTTTGTATATAAAATTATGTAAACTCATCATTAGACAAGTTTCCTCTATGATTTCTTTTACAGCATGCCTCAAGTTGCAATCTACATAATTTCTTAGAATTTTATTTTGAAATAATTTCAGATTCATAGAAAAGCTTTTTAGAATGGAGTTCCATGTATGTATCCTTCATCTAGATTTCAAAACTCTTACTATTTTGCTGCCTTTGTTTGCTAGCAAACTCCATGTTACTCCTTTAACCCTTTACTTCTCATTGCACATTTTAATAATCTTCCATTATTTCATAATTGATTTGATACTATCAAAATCAAAAAACTCAAAATGATGGCTTCAGACCTTGATACACTTTTCTTTTTTTTTTTTTTTTCTTTTCGGAGCTGGGGACCGAACTCAGGGCCTTGTGCTTGCTAGGCAAGCGCTCTACCACTGAGCTAAATTCCCAACCCCTTGATGCATTTTTCTTACTACTACCACCAGAAATGCAGTAATTTTTCTCCAGTTCAGAATTCAACACTTGATCCCAGGTTGTACTTCAGAAGTCATCAGTCTTTAAACGTGGAGACATTAGCCTCAAGGCTTCTAAACATCTTATGATGCTGCTGCATTTTTTTAATATTAAAAAAAAATCCAAGACTAGATCTGGCGTTCAAGAGGAAGGAACTCTGAAACAATGTTCATTTGTTAATGGCTCCTTCTGTTTTCTTGAATTCATTTAAATATGCCTGCTAGCATCACGTTGTGTTTATAATATTATGCCTAATACTCTCTTTGCAGATTTCAGTTTTTTATCGAGATAAAGTCTCATGTATTCTATGCTTGCCTCAAACTGGTGAGGCTTGTAGGTGAGGATGCCCTTGAACTATTGATCCTCTTGCTTTTACTTTTCAAGAGCTGTGATTAGAGGCATGTACCACTACATCCGGTCTTACGTATGCCAGGCAAGTACTTTACCAACTGATTTATATCCTCAGATTCCTAGATTCATGATTTGAAATTATTGGGCCATTGAAATAACTCAGTGAAGGTTAAAAACACTTCTGTACAAACTTGAGAACCTGAGTTTGATTTTTGAAATCCATGATGGAAGGAGAGAACTGACTCCAGAAGATGGTCCTTAGCTCTCTATATACACATCATAGTATGGTCCACTTGTATTCACACAAATATCACCTGTATACATGAACACACACACACACACACACACACACACACACACACACACACACACACACACGCACACACGCACGCACGCACGCACGCACGCACACTGACATACACACATCATGCATCTATGCAGATACACCCATGTACACTAAATTAAATAATTTTCTCTCAGTTGTCTTCATTTTGTCTATTCTTTTTTTTTGTCTGTAAATTGCAGTCAAGCAGTTATGTTATGCATGAGAAGCTGGCAGTTCTCATGGCAAAAAGAGATTGTTACAAAAAAGAGACATGTGACAAAAGACTGTTACTCAGAGACAAAGGCCATTACAATGCACAGTGCGACAGGCCAGCTTCTGATCATGTAAGTGTTCTTGGCTCCCAAGACCCTTGAGAGTGCTATAGAGGTAGGAACAGGTAGATGTGTACTTGAAATAGATCTATTACAGCTCATGCATAGGCTGCTAATGCATGTATTAACAGTGTCCCAGAGAAGAATGCTGTCTTTATTATCTTTGTCATGGAAAAAAAAAAAAACAAGAAAAAGAAAAAGAAAGAAAATCCTAGAGGAAGACATGGTGCTTTCCAGAGCTACTCCTGTACAAATATCCTAGGAAAGAAAGTCCAGCCAAAGTGCTGATACAAGGTTATTCTAAGAGCTTATGGAGGACTGACTCAGGGCTCCAACTGCATATGTAGCAAAGAATAGCCTTGTTGAGCACCAGTGGAAGGGGAAGCCCTTGGTCCTGCCAAGGGTGGACCTCCAGTGCAGGGGAATATGGGGGGGGCAGTAAGGGGGATGTATGGGGGGAATAAACATATGGGGGAGGGGGAGGGAAGGGGATGGGGACTTATGGACAGGAAACCTGGAAGGGGAATAAGATTTAAAAAGTAAGTAAAGAAATATATCTAATAAAAATTAAAAAAAATAAGAGCTTATGGACTAACCCTCAACAGCTGGCCGCCCTGCTGTTTTACCATTGGCTATGCTTATTCTCAGTGATATTGTATATTGAGTTTCACTGACCTGTGCAGTTCTTGTCTGTGGGACCTGAGAGCTGACGACCTGAAAGAGTGGGGCAGACTACAGTCTAACGGTGTAGACAACCTTATACTTCTGTTTTAGTGTTCTTTTATACATGAGTGAAACAGAGAAAACAGTGATCCAAGAAAGGTTGTTTGAGTTCAGAAAAACATAATTAGAAAAATCGTAAATGGCAGTAAGCACATACTACATATTGATAGAGAAGCCCTTTCCCAGAGCTTTGGGGACAGAGTAATTTAAACACAATTGCCTAGCTCATACTATGGATGATCTCTAGGAAGGCATGAAAGCGAGGAAGAAGGTCATATCTAGAGTCAGGGCACACTGAGGACAGCACTCAGCACATCCTTTCATCAGATTTGGGTTCTACAGCTATGCCCTTAAGTCCAACAAGAATAAACGTATCTTATAAATTGAACGCAAATATTTGCCACAAGAGGCATGAAATCACGTCCAAGGACAATCCAGGGAACACAATCTTCATTAAGTTATTGTTACCTTATAGTTACTGAAAAAAATTCATCAACATGATTTATGCTCTAAATTTTTTATTTTGTATCCTTGTGTACATGGTGTGTGTACATGCTAAGACATTCACATGGAGCTCAGAGGACAACTTTTGGAGTATATTCTCTCTACCATTAAATGGTCTGGGGGAATAAACTTAGATCATCAAGCTTGACTGTAAGTGTCATTACTTGTCAAGACATCACCTTAATTTAATTTAATCCTCCTGTCCCCAAGACAGGGTTTCTCTGTTTAACCCTGGCTGTCCTGGAACTAACTCTGTAGTCCGGACTGGCCTCAAACTCAGAGATCTGTCTGCTTTTGCCTCTTATGTGCTGGGATTAAACGTGCGTCACCACCAGCCTAATTTTTAAATTAGCTTTCAAAATAGCACGTTTCCATATAAGATTTTGTTTAACCCTATCCCCGCTTCTTCCTGTCCCCCAGATCTCCACTTCCCATCCTGCTTATATTCTCCCACCTCAATTATTCTCCCTTCCATTATCATAGCACATGCGCCCTAGCACTCTCTCACCCTTCTCATTAAGGTACTTGAGGCTCTTTGGAAAGCTTCTCTCATCTCTTTTCCAACATACCTTATTTCTTTTGGTACATATTTCTTTTTTTAAAAATTTATTTTATTCGTATGAGTACACTGTAGCTGTCTTCAGACACACTAGAAGAGGGCTTCAGATCTCATTCTAGATGGTTGTGAGCCACTATGTGGTTGCTGGGAATTGAACTCAGGACCTCAGGAAGACCAGTCAGTGCTTTCAACTGCTGAGCCATCTCTCCAGCCCCACATATTTCTAATAATCATGTGAGGATGGCTAACACATGATGATGGAGTCTTGTGGTGATTTGAATGCGAAATACCCATCATAGGCTCAGGAATGTGAAAGTTCTTGATGGTTGCTAAGTATAAAGTTTGTTTGTATAATAATGTATATATTTTACTTTATGTTCTTCCTTCTGGGAAATGTCCTCTCTGCAGGTTAATGACTCCATGATAATTAGGAGTAGCATGAGTAGCATGATCCCAGAAATCCTGAATATGTCTCTGTGATGCTGAGACCTAAGGCTGTGGGAATGAACTCTGAAAACATGAGCTCAAGAATACATAAATTCATATAAGAGCTCTCCTTTACAGGATTGCTCAACTACGCAAAATACAAGGATGCAATATGAATTGTATGACGGGTTTCACAGGCCAAAAAGAACAGAGGCAGTTGCACTAAAGAGCCAGCTTATCAGAAAGATATTAAGGAAGGAGATAAAGAGATTTATGGAGTGGCGATCTCAGGGCAAGATCCCATAGAGCTAAATTTATTGTTTGTCCTTACAAAGGCAGGCAGATTTCTGAGTTCGAGGTCAGCTTGGGACAGAGTGAGTTTAGGTCTAGTTGTGGTGGGAATCATGATCTCAGGATGGGATCTTACCCAGGTAGCTTATTGTTTATGTTTACAAAGGCAGGCTGATCTCTGTGTTCAATTGTTATGTTAAAAAATGTACTTGCTGTCTTTTTGTAAGAATTAAGAAGGTAATGTTATCAAATGCTGATTCATGGGATAATCAAAAGGGAACCAGGGTAAATGATTGAATCGATATGTAAATAAAATTTGGTCTGCAAGAGGTGAGCTGTCTGGAGAGCTATTGCAGTTTTTTTTTTTTTATTGGAATTCGTTTAGCAGGTTTTCTGATGTTGATCAGAAAACTGAAAAGCAGATTAGACATCTAACAAAGTTCTTTTACAATTTTTCTCTAGCAGGTTTTCTGACTTTGGCCACAAAAACAAGAATTTTTTTCTAGCAGGTTTCCTAACTTTGGTTGGAAAACTGGAGAACTATGCCAAGCAGAAACCAACCAACTAACCAAAACCCTGGAGATCTATTTGAATGTCAGATGGTTTCTATTTCTCTGAAAACTAAAGGAAACACAGAGCATTTAAAGGAAGTGCCTGTAAAAGAAGCCTCTGCAAATGCCAGCAGCAAACCACTGAACTGAGAACAGGACCCCGGTTGAAGGAATCAGAGAAAGAACTGGAAGAGCTTGAAGGGGCTTGAGACCCCATATGAACAACAATGCCAAGCAACCAGAGCTTCTAGGGACTAAAGCCACTACCTAAAGACTATACATGGACTGACCCTGGACTCTGACCTCATAGGTAGCAATGAATATCCTAGTAAGATCACCAGTTTGGGGGAAGCCCTGGGTCCTGCTAAGACTGAACCCCCAGTGAACGTTGATTGTTGGGGAGGGTGGCAATGGGGGAGGATGGGGAGGAACACCCATAAAGAAGGGAGGAGGAGGGGTTGGGGATGTTTGCCCAGGAAACCGGGCAGGAAAAGGGAAATGTAAATAAGAAATACTAAAGTTAAAAAAAAAAAAAAAGAAGCCTCTGGTCTTGATATGTTAAAGAAGCAAAGTAGATGTGTGTGTCTGTGTGTGTGTCTGTGTGTGTGTCTGTGTGTCTGTGTGTTTGTGTGTGTGTGTATGTATGCTATTTGTAGGTTTAGTATATATCCAGCTCCCTTTTCTTCTATAATACATAACATTTTTAGTACATTTATTGTGAGTGAGTGAGTGTGTGTGTGTGTGTTCGCATGTATGTGTTTACTCATATGTGCCAGGTTGGAATATGGAATGTGGAGGTCAAGACCATTAGTAGAAGTCAGTTCTCTCTGTACTTGTATCTTGGGGATCAAATTTAACTCCTTAGGCTTGGTGGCAAGCACCTTTACCTGCTGAGCTATGATGTACCTTTAAACTCATTAAAATATTGTTTTTATTCACAGAACTTGTTAAAAACCTGTGGTACTGTTAGTAATCACACTGTTCTTTACTTCTACTTCATATTTCACTTAGGAATTTGTCATTATAAAAATGATTCATTAATAGGCTTTGGATGGCCCTTTGGGTTGAAGGCATCTGCTGCAAGGACTGATCACTAGAGTTTGCTTCCCAAGACTCACATAGCAGGAGAGAACCAACTTTCACAAGTTACCCTTTAACTTCCATATACATGCAATGGCATGTGTACAACACACCCCTCAAATAATGTATTTGCAAAAGTTTATATTGGTTTTTTTTGAGACAGGTTTTTATGTGTAGCCCTGGCTATCCTAGAACTCACTTTGTCAACCAGGCTTGCCTCAAACTCAGAGATCCTTCTGCCTCTGCCTCTCAAGTGCTCAGACTAAAGACCTGTGCCACCCCATCCAGCTCATATTATGCATATATATGATTTATTTATTTTATGTATGTGAGTACACTGTCACTGTCTTCAGCATACCAGAGGAGGACATTGGATCCCATTACAGATGGTTGTGAGCCATCATGTGGTTGCTGGAAACTGAACTCAAGATCTCTGGAAGAGGAGTCAGTGCTCTTAACCACTGAGCCATCTCTCCAGCCCTTATTAAGTATATTTCAATGTGCTTCTTTATTCAGTTTCTGTGTGGAAAATAGAAAGTTCGTGTAAGAAAAATACGCAGGAATTGAATTGCTGAGTCACAAGGTTTGACTATTTCAGTTTTTAGGGATGCTGCAAAATTGCTGACCCAAAGTATTCCCTTTCTCACTGCTCTTGACAGCACATGTTATTGTCTAGCCTTTAATCTTCATGCTGAAAGCAGTATGTCCTTGGTGTGTATGTATGTGCGTGCGTGCGTGCGTGCGTGCGTGCGTGTGTGTGTGTGTGTGTGTGTTTGAGAGAGAGAAAGAGAGACAGAGACAGACAGAGAGAGACAGAGAGAGAGATTGCTTTCTGTTCTGCTCCACTAACATATTTGTCTAGTCTTACAGAAAGAACATACTTCAGTAATTACTATGGCTTTCTTATAAATTTTTTCATTATTGGGAATTAAATGCAAAATCTTGTGCATGCCAGGCAAGCACATTATTGCTGAGTTATAGCCTCGGCTTTTAAGGAATGTTGCTGTTAGCTGGAGCCCATGCTTTCTGTCACACAGTTGCAGAATGTCACTGCTTTAGCAATACTGCTTTTTGAGTTGTACTCGCTTCTTTCCAGTATCAGATCCTTCCAAATTTGTACAAGCTTTTGTAAGTGAGAGCATGTTTATTAGATACATTTATATGTATGTTTTAATTTACAGATATAAATATATCTGTATTTTGTCGTGCTCTTTATGGAGGTTGATTTCTGTAACATCCTTCTTAGTATTAATATAGTATAATATGTATAACAGGTAGATGAATAACTGAATTCAGAAGTAGATATCTACTCCAGTCTGTCAGGAAAAGTGGACAGAGGTCTCATTGGGTCATGTATTAACTTGCCCATTAACTCAAAACAATTTTTTAGTTTTATAAGACTTACATGAAGGCACTGCTAGTCAAGCAGAATCTGAGTTTTGTTTTGTTGTTGTTTTTTTGTTTCTTTCTGGAACATAATTCCAATGGCCATTCTCTGCCACAGAGCCAAGGCAGAATAGATCAGAGCAGCAATAAGCAATGTTTGAGTATTGTGGAGCACTGAATATTTGCATGTACTGGTTAGTTTTTATTGTCAACTTGACATAACCTAGAGTGACTTTGGAAGAGGGAGTCTTAATTGAGTAATTGACCAAATCAGACCATCCTATGTCTATATTTGTTATAGATTGTCTTCATTGATAATCGATTTGGAGGGACTAGCTCACTGTGCGTAGTTCTATCTCCCACTAGGGAGGTACACTTTTGTTATATAAAAATATTAGCTGAAAATATTCCAGTGTGTGAGCAAATTAAATGACATTAATGGCCTCTATGTTAAGGCCTAGGTAACTGTTACCTGGCTAGCTTGCCATTGTGTTTTGTTACTAATAAAAGGAAAATTTCCCATATATTTCTGCTGCTACTAGGAAACTTTCTCATGCCCAAGTTGATTACATGTTCTGTGCCCATGGAAACTAATCATGATAGAAGTTAGAACTGCTTTGTATGGTTAACTACAATAAGCTTGGACCCAAACCAACTACCCAGCAGCACTCCATACACCTGTATATGAGCTTTTTATGGAGTTCATTTTTATACGCTGCCCCCGGGATGGAGCTCAACATAAGAGAGACACCTGTACCAATATAAGAAACTATTTGGAAGAAGACTTCCATTTTGAGTAGGGGTAGAGTAAAGTTTAAATTCCTAAGATGTCCCTGGGAACTTCATCCTTCTGGGAAGAAAGAGAAAGAGACAAGTACATGGGTAACTGACATCCTGGTTGGGAAGTTAAGACATAAATATTAGACAGACACAATTCCCTGTCACAGTTGAATATCCCAATGAATGCAAGCAGGATAAGTTTACAACAAAGACATGTTCCTAAGGAAGTCCCCTATCCCTAAATCTTGATTGGTGGACTATCAAGACACAGATATTTATAGATTTCAGGCATTAAAAGTCCTATAGGATCTTGACTTAATATCACAGTCAGCTCCCAAGTCTGACTGACCTGTGACCCTGATCTATCAATTTTCGGGTGTGGCATTCAATAAACCAGATCTATTTGACTGAGATTGGTGTCTGAGTGGTTTGTGGGTCAATTCCAAGACCCCAACATTCTATGGTTTCTGCTTTACTTCCAGCTAATCTCCTGCTTTAACTTCAATGGTAACCTGTCACTTGGAAGCATAATATTTAAAAAATCTCTTTGTTCCCAATTTGCTTTTGATTGGGGAATTTATCATGGTAAAATAAAAGAAAACAAAACATAACAACAGCACTTGCATATTGCCTAAAGTACTAATTAAAACTAATTCACTAACACACATGGTATGCACTCACTGATAAGTGGATATTAGCCCAAAAGCGTGGGATACCCAAGATACAACAATACACAGAACATATTCAGTTCAAGAAGGCAAACCAATATGGGAATGCTTCAGTCCTTAGAAGGAGGAACAAAATACTCATGGGAGGAAATACAGGGGCAATGAGTGGAGCGGAGACTGAAGGAAAGGTCATCCTGGGACTGCCCTGCCTGGGGCTCCATCCCATATGTAGTCACCAAATCCAGTCAGTATTGCTGATGCCGAGAAGTGCTTGCTGACAGGAATCTGATATGTGTCTCCTAAGAGGCTCTGCCAGAGCCTTATTGATACAGATGAGAATGCTTGCAGGTAACCATCAGACTGAACATGGGAACCCCAATGGGTGAGTTAGAGAAAGGACTGAAGGAGCTGAAGACAGTTGCAAACACATAGGAAGAACAACAGTATCAACGAGCCATACACTCCCGAGCTCCCACGGTCTAAACCATCATCCAAAGAGCACACATGGAACAACCCATGGCTCAGCTGCATATGTAGCAGAGGGGGCATATTTGTTACCAATGGGAGGCGAGGCCCTTTATCCTGTAAAGACTTGATTCCCCAGTGTACGAGAATGCCAGGGCCTCTCCTCCCATTGATGCCAGATAAGCCAATCTTCTGCTACATAAGCAGCTGGAACCATGGGTTCCTCCATGTGTAGGAAGAGTAGCTTTCACCTACAATAACAGATGTAGATTAGGATCTCATGAAGGGTTAGGGATAATGCCATTGTGCATTTCTGAACTGCAGCCTGAGGTGGTCAGTCAATAGCCAGAGATTTTTGAAGCCCTTATCTAATGGGCTTATAGGGAAGCCCTCTTTGCTCCAGGTAATAACAAGTGTGTGTGTGTGTGTGTGTGTGTGTGTGTGTGTGTGTGTGTGTGTGTGTCTGTCTGTCTGTGTGTGTGTCTGTGTGTATGTGTGTAAGGATAATTTAAAATGACTACCACACTTTTTTGTTTCAGACATGGTCTCACTCTATAACCCTGGCTATCCTATAACTCACTCTGTAGACCAGGCTGGCTTCAAATTCAGGGCCAAACTCAATCCACTTCCCTCTGCCTCCTGAGTGCTGAGTTTAAAGTTGTGTGACACTGCTTAGTCTACAGAGTGAGTTCCAAGATACCTAGGATTACACAGAGAAACCTTGTCTTAAATAAAACAAGTAAAATAATAAAATATAAAATAAAATAGTGTTAAAAATACTTTCTTGAAGAACACAATGCCATAGCAGCAAATCCTCTCAGAAATACAGAGCAGTGCAGAAAGGTAGATAGTTTTGTCTATTTTCACGGTCTCAAGAATGTCTAAAATCATTTAACATTAAGCAGCTCCATGCTTATTGTGACAGAAGACATTTTGTGTTACTATTGAGCGTCAGCCAAAGTAAACTGAAATGTAAGAGGAATACAATAAAAAGACATCCCCTGTACCAAGATTCTTATACAAGTAATCTTAATTATATTAATAACTCAATAGTCTTAGGCCAATAACAATTAACTTAATAATTGCTTTAATTTAAAAGCAGTTTAACTGCGCCCCTATCCATAAATTTAACAAAGCACATAGACACTATAATTTATGATGTTGAGTTTTGTTTAAGAGGCTGATTAGGATAATTTGTTTTCTAGTAAAAACATTTCAATAGAACACATTTTACAATGAAAGCCAAGGGCCATTTATAATCAGTGCTTTAGTCCTTTAAAACATTTCTTTCTGAGTTCATTGGTCTGTAGAATATACTATTTTGGGGATAAAACAGAAATCTCTCAGAAGCAATGCTAGTTCATGTTTAAATTTTAGTTAGTACTTCAGAATTTATAAAGACTTTCAATACACATTATTTTTATGGAATCATTTAGCCAATTCTGTTTATTAGGACAAAGCCAGTCTTTATACAGAAGACTAGAGTCTTTTCACTAATTTTATCTGTTAGGTTTATTCAATTTTCATGCAGAAGGTAACATCAAAACCTCTACCAGATGACTCTTTCAGAGGCACACGACTCTCTCAGAATCACATGACTCTCTTCGGAATCACATGACTGGATATGAAGGGTTTAGGGACAAAGCTAAGCACACTTTCTGACTTGGCATCTCTGCACGTTCAATGGAAATGTCATTTTTTTTTTTGAAACATTTCTGACACGTCCTTCACTTCTTTTAGTTTGCGAAGTTCAAGAGCCATCTACTGACTCAGAATTAGAAAGGAACATATCGGTTCAAGAATTTAACAGATTTTTTTTCAGCCATGTAGGTTCTGTGTGTGAAGGAGAAAACTGCTGTATAACATAAACGACAAACATTTTCTCTTTTTACTTTAGGAAATGAAAAGAAAGATTATTTTGGTAAAAATTATGCCTGGTCTGTAGGACATATAGCAAGCAATTAAGGAGGAAGACATTTCAGATGTGAAAATTACATACTCATACTTGGCACCATACGAAACTAAACAAAGACAGCACATTGTTTCTAACTCTGACAGTGGTATTATCAATATACATCATGAGTGTCTTTGCATGTTGAGTCTCTTTTCATGAATGTCATAACTCAAAGGAATTGATGAAGTAATTTTATTTTTCTTTTTTACTGTTGTCCAACAGTCTCCCACAGTTAAGATACCACCAGTCTTAAGACATTCTGCGTAACAGAAGTCTCAGCAGGCCACAAACTGTTCCGCAGTATGAGCGGAATGTGCCAGCAGGGTGTATGGCCTCTACTGTGCTTTGGGATTCTCTTTCTAGCTCATTTCTCTGTAAGAGATTGTGGTTCCTTGTGCTTATAATGGGACTGCGATACCAACTTTCTTTCTTGGTCCATGTGACTCTGTGACCTCATCCACACACAAGTAACTCATGGCATGGCTCTTTACTCTTGTTTGTGCTGGTGGAAGGGCTTGGTGATGTTTCTGACCAACTTGAAAGGCTCCTTTGATAAGATCAGTCCTTCTCAGAATAGTTTTCCATTTGTTTAACTTAATATAGACTCGCTAGGAGCTTTAATTATATCTGTAAATCCCCCTTTGACATATGGGGCAGCCCAATGTGGGCTGTAACATCCTATCAAATTCCTAAACTCTGGGGACATTTCAAGAGGAAGAGATTACACAAAGTAGCTACTCCAGGATGCTTAAATACAGTAGGAGATTTAGAAACTTGTCTTCCATAAGCCTTTGGCTCAGCTATGCTGTAAAAAAACGTTCCTTCTCTACTGTATTCTTGTAAGCACAATCTGATTTTCCTTTGGGAGCCTCTTTTCTATCTTCCAACCCATGTTGGTCCTGAGATCTAATCCCATTCCTCTCCTGATTCCAAGTACAGAAATTGACTTAATCCTGTCTATCACCATGTTTTCTCTTCTTTCTATAGATTTATTTAGAGACAGGTACCTGGAAGGGAGTAGAAAAATCAGAGTGGATTCTGGAAGTTTAGTTGCATCTGTTAGGAATTAGCAGCTATATTTCTTCTTAGGAATGTTAAACATAGCATGGGAAAATGCCTGGGGGCTGCCATTTTGGAACTCTCTGAGAAGAAATTCTAAACTGAAAAGATTAGTGACTGGTGAAGTCTCACCAACATGACTGCCCGAATATGAGTTGAACTAGGACAACACCAATAAACACGCAGGAGTGGATGCAGAGGAGATCATGAGGCCTTAGTCCTACACAAAGAACTGTAGGCAACTAATGGCTGCTGTAGGCAACTAATGGCTGCTGTAGGCAACTAAGGGATGCTGTAAACAGCTAAGAGATGCTGATAGTGTGAGAGGTGAACTTAAGGGAAGAGCACACCAACTGGCATCAACACAACATCAGTTGGTTATCCAATAGCAAATGGTCAGTCTTGAATGTTTACATATGGGAACATTATACAGGCTGAGCAGGTTATGTTTAGGAATATCAATGTATATGTGTGTGCATATATGCATGTAGGAATGATTAATGAAAGGGAATGCCATGGGTTTGGGGAAGAGCAAGGAGAAAGGAATGGAAGGGTTTGGAGAAAGAAATGATCCAACTGTATTATAATCCCCAAAATTAGAAAAAAAATTAGTCCCAGTTTTAAACCTGGGACAAATGGCTAACTGAGGTACCTATTTAACACGTCAAAGTGGACCTGGCCTCCAAGTTCTTCTAGCACCCCCAGTCTCTTCCTGTTACTGGGTATAACTGACATACTTGACCCTTATCCTAAATTTCTCCAAACCAGGGGCTGGGTGGCCCTTCCCCCCAGCTGCCTTTCCCTATATAATCCAGCCATTTTGGTCCAGTGAAGCTCAACCTTTCTAACGCTTTGACAGCTTAATACAGTTCTTCATGTTGTAGTGATCCCCACCCATAAAATTATTTTTTGTTACAACTTCATAACTGTAGTTTTGAAAAATAAAGAAAAATGTAAAATGTAAAATTTCTTCTAGAAATGTTAGACATAGCTTATAAATTATAATGTAAAGTCAGATACACAGATGGTCTTAGGCAACTCTGATGAAAGGGTTGTTTGACTCCCAACTGAGTCATGATCCATAGTATGTGGTCCTTTTGTCTACGCTTTACCCTCCTCCTCCTTGGCTCTTGGTCTCTTGGTTTCCTGACTCTCCCCATACTATTTTCCTCATACGCCAGGTTCAGAGTCATGTTCACTCTGGCCTCTTTTAGATGTCTTTTCCTCTAGCTATGATCTCCCTCATATCTACAATAAACCTTTTCCTCCACCATCCCTAACAGTGGTCATGTCCCTCTTCCTTCCTTCCTTCCTCCCTTCCTTCCTTCCTTCCTTCCTTCCTTCCTTCTTTCCTCCCTCCCTCCCTCCCTCCCTTCCTCTTCCTCCTCCTCCTCCTTCTTCCTCTCTCTCTCTCTCTCTCTCTCTCTCTCTCTCTCTCTCTCTCTCTCGTTCTCCTCTTGCTCTCTCTTTTTTCCATTCATCTGGTAGTTCCGAACCCCTAATGATACTCTGGGAGGCCTTTTGGTTTTGAAGCCAGGCATACTTGCATTTGTTAGTGTTGTGGCTTAAATATAGAACGCCCCCCCTATGTCTCATGTCTAGGCTCATGAAAAAGTCTCGAGTTGGTATTGATGTTTGGGAAGGTTGTAGAATCTTTTGGAGGTAGAGCTTTGCTGGGGTTGGGGTGGTGGTAGTTGAGGCTTTCCTGTTTTTTCACCTGCTTCTTGACTGCCAATGCATTGAGACCAGCTGGCCCACCGTTTCTGCCACTGTGCCTTCCTAGTCTGAAGTAATGTCTTCCTACCACAATGGAATGAACTCCTCAAACTAGTCCAAATAAAGACTTTTGCCATTGAAATGCTTCTTGTCACAAATTTTGTTACAGCGACATCAAAGAGAATTGATTTATAAAATTGGCACCAGACTGTGGGTCCATTGCTGTGATGTATCTGATCATGTGGTTCTTAGATCGTTGGAAATGCTTTGAAGAAGAACACAAAGAGTTTAGAGCACAAGACAAGAAAAACGCTGGAATTCTATAAGCACAGCTTGATGGGATACACAGACAAGAGTTTGGAAGGTCAGATGCGTAAGAGAAATGTGGACATGGGGTTTCAGAGAAGAATAAAACTTAATCAGGAGCTAGGTGAGAGGATATTCTTGCTACATTCTGGCAGAAAATTATTCTGCGCATGTCTGGATTAAGTTTTGTGAAGCTGATTTAGAGAGTATTGCCCATTCATTGGTGGAGGAAAGTCCAGGATATCTTTGCATTCCAATGGTGCCATGGCTCCTTCTTATCCCTCTTATTTGGATCTGCAGTAAGAAACAGCAGTGGGCAGAATTGAAAGATGTGAAAACTCTACAACCAGGAGAATAAAGATTGCGAAGAAGATTAGAGTTACAAGAAAGGCAAGCTGGAAAGCACTGACATTGTTAATGGGAAGCCTGGCTATAGGGTAGGAAAGGCGTCCTGATAGCAAGGCGCTACCCACTGAAGGCCCATAACTTCACAGAATGCATCCTGACATAAGACATGAAGCTTAGGCTGCTCCTTCATAGTACCCTTGGCGTATTTTCGTTTTCTAGGGACTCTCATACCACTTGGATCCAGACCTCAGCTCTTCTTCATGGCATCTTCAACACAGAGGTTTCCTATAAAACTGAGCCTGGATCATCACCAATGGCCTCTTTTCATCTTTCATAATACCAAGCTTCAGCTACTCTCAATGGCCCCTTCATGCCTTCAAAACTAGTACCATGTGGGAGAATTATACATTGCCAAGTTGAGTTTCTAGTTTGACATGCAGTCTTGGCCTCATCTGGACCACGGCTTCTGTGTACTGACCCCAATGAAATACTTTGCAGAAGATTTCACCTTGATGATGCTGGCCATTTACTGATCAGAGCTGATTTTTTTTTGTAACCAGTATCAATGTTCCCAGTACAGCAAAGGTTTCACTTCAGTGCTGGTTCCTTGTTAATCCCAGTTGATTCTTCATCTCCAGCTGATGAAAAACACAGATTTGACATTCAACTATCTCACACAAACAGCCCCAAGTCAAACTTCCAAGCAGGACCTCCATTTTCTGAGTGGCTTTTAGCATTATAATCTAAGTTAACACAATAGCTCACTGAACTTTGAAAGTTCAATGGATTCAATGGATTTCCAGTCTAAATTCCACAAAGCTCCTTCAAACTAATGTGGTTAGGTCCATTATGGCAAAATCCTACTCTCAGTTACAAAATATCTGTTCTGGTTTGCTTTCTGTTACTGTGATAAAACATTAACCCAGAACACCTTAGGGGAGCATAAGGTTTATTTTGCTTACAAGTTATAGAACATATCTAAGGCAGGAATTTAAGCAGCAACCTGAATGCAAGATCTGAAGCAGAGACCACAGAGGAAGGCTGCTTACTGGCTTGCTCCCTTGGTTGCTCGGTTAGCTTTCTTATTTAGCTCAGTCCTACCTACCTAGGAAGGGCATCACCCACAATGGATCAGGCCCTCCTAAATCAATTAACAACTAAGAAAATGACTCACACATATGGCAACAGGCCATATCTAATGGGGCAGGTCCTTAAGTATGTTTGCTTCTTCCCAGATGTGTTAAATTGACAACTGAGTAAAGCTAACTCTGACAGAAATGAATGGTCAGACCGATTTCTCCTTATACTTGGACCAGGGCCTCAGTCTATGGAACAGGGCTGCACACAGTCACTTGTAACCTTCTCACCTTGACTAACCTAATGTAGAAAATCTCTCACTGATTAACTTAATCAGGATAATTGTTCACAATCCCATCTCGAGTAATGTTTTCTCGATGCTTCTAGACCCTGTCAAGTTGACAATCAATATTAGGTTATCACAAATCAATTTAGTGATCACACTTTTCAGCCCATGAACTTTTAGAGAACGTATTCAAAGCATAGAAGGATCCCTTTGTTCCTGTGGCTCTCTGAGACTTTAATTGAGTAACTGGAATGAGCAAGTTTAGCTTATAGTGTTGGTTTCTTTAGACTGCTCCTTCCGTCCCATGGTGCTTCTCTGTGCAGTCTGGCCCTCAGGCAGTGCGTTGATGGAACAGGACTGGGCAAGGGCAGAGGTCTCTATCCTAGGCTTTTCACTGGCCCGCTAAAGTCCTTGATGCTGCTTTCAAGGACTAGTTCCTTAGTGGCCAACATCAGACATCCTTTCATTTTCCTGGGGAATTGTGTGCCCATGAAGCACAAAAGGTTAAGCATCTCGTATTAAATCATGAAACTCAGTGTTTGAAACGAGAGTTGAACTTGATATAGTTGAGCCAAACATTTGTGCTAAAAATACTATGCTGTATCATCTTTCACTGCTATCAAATGCACAGCTACTATAATCAAAGGCCATTTGTTGATTTAGCAAGAAATATTTTGGGGGCATATGTATGAAACATTTTACATATGCCTCAAAATTGGGAATTGAGTCCAATTCTCACTTAAGCATGTCCTGCCCACTTGGAAAAGAGGTCTTATTACATTATCCTACCAAGGAATGTACTTTAGTTTTGTGCTTTAGTTTTCTACTGAAATCTTATAAAGTGTAATGTTTCATAAGTTCTTTAAGAGTTTTGGAATGCATTCAGTATATTCTGATTATGTCTAGCCCCACATTCTTCCTAACTCCAGACCACTCTCAATTTCATGTCCTCTTTTGTATTTCAATAATGTGCTGAATTCAGTTTGTGCTGCCCATGTATACATGGGTACAATGTTCTCATTGTCAAGCTGTCGAGAACCATATCCCTAAAGGAAGTTGACCACCATCACTTGCCAACAGCTCCTCAGCCAGGGGTGGGGACTTTTATGTTTCTCCCCCAGCCATACTGGAATGCTAACTGGCTTGGATTTTTGCAGATTATATGCAGATGAGCCCAGCTGCGATGACATCATCAATAAATTTGTTCTGGCAAGTTCCTAAGACCCTGTTTCACTTCAGCACTGTCAGATTTCTGACTCTTAGAATCTTTCTGCCTCCCCTTCTGAGATGTTGTTTGAGCCTTTGGGAAAGTATGAAACAGGTGCTCAATTTATGCTTGAGCACTCCCTGGATGCCAACCAGGGGCACCTTTGAAACTGTAAACATTTACTCTATGGTTTCATAAGAAGTAGAAGGGATTAGGTGGATACCTGTCTGTCTCCTTGTTTATCCACACACCATCTATGTTTTCATTGACATCTTGACAAACATTTTGAAGTCCCCTTGAGCAGTAAAGTTCTTTTTTTCTCTTTAAACTATTTTTTATTGGATACTTTTTATTTATTTACATTTCAAATGTTATCCCCTTTCCCGGTTTCCCATCCATAAATCCCCTATCCCATCCCCCTTCCCCTTCTTCTATGAGGGTGTTCCCCCACCCATCCACTCACCCGTTCCTGCCTCCATGCCCTGACATTTCCCTACACTTGGGGGTCCACCCTAGGCAGGATCAAGGACTTTTTCTATCATTGGCACCCAACAAGGCCTTCCTCTGCTACATATGCAGCTGCAGTATGTACTCCATGCAGCATGGAGTACATGCGTAATCTTTGGTTGGTGGTTTAGTCACTGGGAGCTCTGGTTGGTTGGTATTGTTCTTATCGGGTTGCAAACCTCTTCAGCTGCTTAAATCATTTCTCTAACTCCTCCAATGGGGACGTCATTCTCAGTTCAATGGTTGACTGTGAGTGTCTGCCTCTGTATTTGTCATTCTTTGGAATACCCTCTCAGGAGACAGCCATACCAAGCTCCTGTCAGCATGCACTTATTGGCATCAGCAATACTGCCTGGGTTTGGTGGCTGTATGTATATGGACTGGATCCCCAGGTGAGGCAGGCTTCAGATGGCCTTTCCTTCAGTCTCTGCTGCAAACTTTGTCTCTGAATTTCCTCTTATGAATATTTTTGTTCCCCCTTCTAAGAAGAACTGATGCATCTGCACTTTGGATGTCCTTCTTCTGGTGCTTCATGTGGTCTGTGAATTGTATCTTAGGGAATCGAGCTTTTGGGCTGATATCCACTTATCAGTGATTGCAACCATGTGTGTTCTTTTGTGATTGGGTTACCTCACTCAGGATATTTTCTAGTTCGATCCATTTACCTCTGAATTTCATGAAGTCATGTCTTTTTAGTAGGTGAGTACTATTCCATTGTGTAAATGTACCACATTTTCTGTATCTAATCCTCTGTTGAGGGACATCATAGTTATTTCCAACTTCTGGCTATTATAAATAAGGCTGCTATGAACATAGTAGAGCCTGTGTCCTTGTTATATGTTGGAGAATCTTTTGGGTATATGCCCAGGAGAGGTATAGCTGGGTCTTCAGGTAGTAGTATGTCCAAATTTCTGAGGAACCTCCAGACTGATTTTCAGAGTAATTGTACCAGTTTGCAATCCCACCAACAACGGTGGAGTGTTCCTCTTTCTCCACATCCTTGCCAGCATCTGTTGTCACCTGAGTTTTTGATCTTAGCCATTCTGACTGGTGTGAGATGGAATCTCAGGGTTGTTTTGATTTGCATTTCCCTGAGGATTAAGGATGTTGAGCATTTCTTTAGGTATTTCTCAGACATTTGATATTCCTTAGCTGAGAATTCTTTGTTTAACTCTGTACCCCATTTTTAATAGGGTTATTTGGCTCTATGGTGTCCAACTTCTTGAGTTATTGTATATTTTGGATATAAACCCTCTATGGGAGTAGGTTTAGTAAAGATCTTTTCCCAATCTGTTGATTGCCATTTTGTCCAAATGACAGTGTTCTTTGCCTCACAGAAGCTTTGCAATTTTATGAGATCCCATTTGCTGATTCTTGAACTTAGAGCATAAGCCATTGGTATTCTGTTCATGAAATTTTTCCCAGTGCCCATGTGTTCGAGGCTCTTCCCCACTTTTTTTTCTAATAGTTTGAGTGTATCTAGTTTGATGTGGAGGTCCTTGATCAATTTGGACTTCAGCTTTATACAGGATGATAAAAATGGATCAATTTGCATTTTTCTACATGCTGACCTCCAGTTGAACTAGTACCATTTGTTGAAAACGCTGTCCTTTAGTTTAGCCACTGTCAGAAATAGCAGAACAAAGTAACACTAGAGATAATTTGATGGCGAGAGGCAAGCGCAGGAACCCAAGCAACAGAAACCAAGACTACATGGCACCATCGGAGCCCAATTCTCCCATCAAAACAAACATGGAATATCCAAACACACCAGAAAAGCAAGATCTAGATTCAAAATCATATTTGATCATGATGCTGGAGAACTTCAAGAAAGACATGATGAACTCCTTAGAGAACAAGTAGAAGCCTACAGAGAGGAATCGTAAAAATGCATGAAAGAATTCAGGAAAACATAAATAAACAAGTAAAGCCCATACAGAGAGACACAAAAATCCCTGAAAGAATTAAAGGAAAACACAATCAAACAGTGGAAGGAATTAAAAATGGAAATAGAAGCAATCAAGAAAGAACACATGGAAACAACCCTGGATATAGAAAACCAAAAGAAGAGACAAGGAGCTGTAGATACAAGCTTTACCAACAGAATACAAGAGATGGAAGAGAGAATCTCAGGAGCAGAAGATTCCATAGAAATCATTGACTCAACTGTCAAAGATAATGTAAAGCGGAAAAAGCTACTGGTCCAAAACATACAGGAAATCCAGGACTCAATGAGAAGATCAAACCTAAGGATAATAGGAATAGAAGAGAGTGAAGACTCACAGCTCAAAGAACCAGTAAATATCTTCAACAAAATCATAGAAGAAAACTTCCCTAACCTAAAAAAAGAGATACCCATAGGCATACAAGAAGCCTACAGAACTCCAAATAGATTGGACCAGAAAAGAAACACCTCCCGTCACATAATAGTCAAAACACCAAAAGCACAAAATAAGGAAAGAATATTAAAAGCAGTAAGGGAAAAAGGTCAAGTAACATATAAAGGCAGACCTATCAGAATCACACCAGACTTTTCGCCAGAAACTATGAAGGCCAGAAGATCCTGGACTGATGTCATACAGAACCCTAAGAGAACACAAATGCCAGCCCAGGCTACTGTATCCTGCAAAACTCTCAATTAACATAGATGGAGAAACCAAGATATTCATGACAAAACCAAATTTACACAATATCTTTCTACAAATCCAGCACTACAAAAGGATAATAAATGGTAAAAAGCCCAACATAAGGAGGCAAGCTATACCCAAGAAGAGGCAAGAAACTAATCGTTTTGGCAACAAAACAAAGAGAAGAAAAGCACACAAACATAACACATCCACGTATGAATACAACAGGAAGCAATAATCACTATTCCTTAATATCTCTCAACATCAATGGCCTCAACTCCCCAATAAAAAGACATAGATTAACAAACTGGATACGCAACGAGGACCCTGCATTCTGCTGCCTACAGGAAACACACCTCAGAGACAAAGACAGACACTACCTCAGAGTGAAAGGCTGGAAAACAACTTTCCAGGCAAATGGTCGGAAGAAGCAAGCTGGAGTAGCCATTCTAATATCAAATAAAGTCAATTTTCAACTAAAAGTCATCAAAAAAGATAAGGAAGGACACTTTATATTTATCAAAGGAAAAATCCACCAAGATGAACTCTCAATCCTAAATATCTATGCCCCAAATACAAGGGCACCTACATACGTAAAAGAAACCTTACTAAAGCTCAAAACACACATTGCACCTCACACAATAATAGTAGGAGACTTCAACACCCCACTCTCATCAATGGACAGATCATGGAAACAGAAATTAAACAGAGGCGTGAACAGACTAAGAGAAGTCATGAGCCAAATGGACTTAACGGATATTTATAAACGTTCTACCCCTAATGCAAAAGGATATACCTTCTTCTCAGCTCCTCATGGTACTTTCTCCAAAATTGACCATATAATTGGTCAAAAAAGCAGGCCTCAACAGGTACAGAAAGATAGAAATAATCCCATCGTGCTATCGGACCACCACGGCCTAAAGCTGGTCTTCAATAACAATAAGGAAGAATGCCCACATATACGTGGAAATTGAACAATGCTCTACTCAATGATAACCTGGTCAAGGAAGAAATAAAAAAAGAAATTAAAAACTTTTAGAATTTAATGAAAATGAAGGTACAACATACCCAAACTTATGGGACACGATGAAAGCTGTGCTAGAGGAAAACTCATAGCGCTGAGTGCCTGCAGAAAGAAACAGGAAAGAGCATATGTCAGCAGCTTGACAGCACACCTAAAAAGCTCTAGAACAAAAAAAAGCAAATACACCCAGGAGGGTAGAAGGCAGGAAATAATCAAACTCAGAGCTGAAATCAACCAAGTAGAAACAAAAAGGACCATAGAAAGAATCAACAGAACCAAAAGTTGGTTCTTTGAGAAAATCAACAAGATAGATAAACCCTTAGCCAGACTAACGAGAGGGACACAGAGGTGTGTCCAAATTAACAAAATCAGAAATGAAAAGGGAGACATAACTACAGATTCAGAGGAAATTCAAAAATATCATCAGATCTTACTATAAAAGCCTATACTCAACAAAACTTGAAAATCTGCAGGAAATGGACAATTTCCTAGACAGATACCAGGTACCGAAGTTAAATCAGGAACAGATAAACCAGTTAAACAACCCCATAACTCCTAAGGAAATAGAAGCAGTCATTAAAGGTCTCCCAACCAAAAAGAGCCCAGGTCCAGACAGGTTTAGTGCAGAATTCTATCAGACCTTCATAGAAGACCTCATACCAATATTATCCAAACTATTCCACAAAATTGAAACAGATGGAGCACTACCGAATTCCTTCTATGAAGCCACAATTACTCTTATACCTAAACCACACAAAGACCCAACAAAGAAAGAGAACTTCAGACCAATTTCCCTTATGAACATCGACGCAAAAATACTCAACAAAGTTCTGGCAAACCGAATCCAAGAGCACATCAAAACAATCATCCACCATGATCATGTAGGCTTCATCCCAGGCATGCAGGATGGTTTAATATCTGGAAAACCATCAACGTGATCCATTATATAAACAAACTGAAAGAACAAAACCACATGATCATTTCATTAGATGCTGAGAAAGCATTTGACAAAATTCAACACCCCTTCATGATAAAAGTCCTGGAAAGAATAGGAATCCAAGGCCCATACCTAAACATAGTAAAAGCCATATACAGCAAACCAGTGGCTAACATTAAACTAAATGGAGAAACTTGAAGCAATCCCACTAAAATCAGGGACTAGACAAGGCTGCCCCTCTCTCCCTACTTATTCAATATAGTTCTTGAAGTTCTAGCCAGAGCAATCAGACAACAAAAAGGAGGTCAAGGGGATACAGATCGGAAAAGAAGAAGTCAAAATATCACTATTTGCAGATGATATGATAGTATATTTAAGTGATCCCAAAAGTTCCACCAGAGAACTACTAAAGCTGATAAACAACTTCAGCAAAGTGGCTGGGTATAAAATTAACTCAAATAAATCAGTAGCCTTCCTCTACACAAAAAGAAACAAGCCGAGAAAGAAATTAGGGAAATGACACCCTTCATAATAGATCCAAATAATAAAAAGTACCTCGGTGTGACTTTAACCAAGCTAGGGAAAGATCTGTACAATAAGAACTTCAAGACTCTGAAGAAAGAAATTGAAGAAGATCTCAGAAGATGGAAAGATCTCCCATGCTCATGGATTGGCAGGATTAATATAGTAAAAATGGCCGTTCTGCCAAAAGCGATCTACAGATTCAATGCAATCCCCATCAAAATACCAATCCAATTCTTCAAAGAGTTAGACAGAACAATTTGCAAATTCATCTGGAATAACAAAAAACCCAGGATAGCTAAAACTATCCTCAACAATAAAAAAAGGACTTCAGGGGGAATCGCTATCCCTGAACTCAAGCAGTATTACAGAGCAATTGTGATAAAAACTGCATGGTATTGGTACAGAGACAGACAGATAGACCAATGGAATAGAATTGAAGACCCAGAAATGAACCCACACACCTATGGTCACTTGATTTTTGACAAAGGAGCCAAATCCATCCAATGGAAAAAAGATAGCATTTTCAGCAAATGGTGCTGGTTCAACTGGAGGTCAACATGTAGAAGAATGCAGATCGATCCATGCTTATCACCCTGTACAAAGCTTAAGTCCAAGTGGATCAAGGACCTCCACATCAAACCAGACACCTCAAACTAATAGAAGAAAAAACTAGGAAGCATCTGGAACACATGGGCACTGGAAAAAATTTCCTGAACAAAACACCAATGGCTTATGCTCTAAGATCAAGAATCCACAAATGGGATCTCATAAAACTACAAAGCTTCTGTAAAGGCAAAGGACACTGTGGTTAGGACAAAGCGGCAACCAACAGATTGGGAAAAGATCTTTACCAATCCTACAACAGATAGAGGCCTTATATCCAAAATATACAAAGAACTCAAAAAGTTAGACCGCGGGGGACAAATAACCCTATTAAAAAATGGGGTTCAGAGCTAAACAAAGAATTCACAGCTGAGGAATGCCGAATGGCTGAGAAACACCTAAAAAAAGAAATGTTCAACATCCTTAGTCATCAGGGAAATGCAAATCAAAACAATCCTGATTTTCTACCACACACCAGTAAGAATGGCTAAGATCAAAAACTTGGTGACAACAGATGCTGATGAGGATGTGGAGAAAGAAGAACACTCCTCCATTGTTGGTGGGATTGCAGACTGGTACAACCATTCTGGAAATCAGTCTGGAGGTTTCTCAGAAAATTGGACATTGAACTGCCTGAGGATCCAGCTATACCTCTCTTGGGCATATACCCAAAAGATGCCCCAAAATATAAAAAAGACACGTGCTCCACTATGTTCATGCAGCCTTATTTATAATAGCCAGAAGCTGGAAAGAACCCAGATGCCCTTCAACAGAGGAATGGATACAGAAAATGTGGTACATCTACACAATGGAATATTACTCAGCTATCAAAAACAACGACTTTATGAAATTAAGTAGGCAAATGGTTGGAACTGGAAAATATCATCTGGTGAGCTAACCCAATCACAGAAAGACATACATGGTATGCACTCACTGATAAGTGGCTATTAGCCCAAATGCTTGAATTACCCTAGTGGCCTAGAACAAATGAAACTCAAGACGGATGATCAAAATGTGAAGGCTTCACTCCTTCTTTAAAAGGGAACAAGAATACCCTTGGCAGGGAAGAGAGAGGCAAAAGATTAAAACAGAGACTGAAGGAACACCCATTCAGAGCCTGCCCCACATGTGGCCCATACATATAGAGCCACCCAATTAGACAAGATGGATGAAGCAAAGAAGTGCAGACCGACAGGGCGGATGTAGATCGAACCTGAGAGACACAGCCAGAATACAGCAAATACAGAGGCGAATGCCAGCAGCAAACCACTGAACTGAGAGCGGGACCCCGTTGAAGGAATCAGAGAATGAACTGGAAGAGCTTGAAGGGCTTGAGACTCCATATGTACAACAATGCCAAGCAACAGAGCTTCCAGGGACTAAGCCACTACCTAAAAGACTATACATGGACTGACCCTGGACTCTGACCTCATAGGTAGCAATGAATATCCTAGTAAGAGCACCAGTGGAAGGAGAAGCCCTGGGTCCTGCTAAGACTGAACCCCCAGTGAACTAGACTGTCGGGGGGCGGCAATGGGGGAGGGGTGGGGAGGGAACACCCATAGGAAGGGAAGGGGGAGGGAAGGGATGTTTGCCAAATGTACATAAGAAATACTCAATAAAAAAAAATACTAATGTGGAAATGTTGGCTATTATCCATCATTCCTTAGAAGATGGGTGTAAAAAAAAAAAAAAAAGAAAACGCTGTCCTTTTCCCACTGAATTGTTTTGTCAAAGATCAGGTGGCCATAGGTATGTGGGTTCATTTCTAGGTCTTCAATTATATTCCATTCATAGACCTGCCTCTCTCTGTACCAATACCATACAATTTTTTTAATCATTATTGCTTTGTAATACTGCTTGAGGTCAGGGATGGTGATTCTCCCCAGTTCTTTTATTTTTGAGGATAGTTTTTGCTATCTTTGTTTTTTTTTTTAATTTCAAATGAATTTGCAAAGTGCTCTTTCTATCTCTATAAAGAATTGAGTTGGAATTTTGATGCAGATTGTATTGAATCTATAGATTGCTTTCAGCAAGATGGCCATTTTTACTATATTTATTCTGCCAATCCATGAGCATGGGAGGTCTTTCCATCTTCTGAGATCTTCAATTTCTTTCTTCAGAGACTTGAATCGTACAGCTTTTTCATTTGCTTGGTTAGAGTCACACTGAGGTATTTTATGTTATTTGTGACTATTGTGGAAGGTGTCATTTCTCTAATTTCTTTCTCAGCCTGTTTATCCTTTGAGTAGAGGAAGGCTACTGATTTGTTTGAGTTAACTTTATATCCAGCCACTCTGCTGAAGTTGTTTATCAGGTTTAGTAGTTCTCTGGTGGAACTTTTGGGGTCACTTAAGTATATTATCATATCATTTGCAAATAGTGATACTTTGTCTTCTTCCTTTCCAATTTGTATCCCTTTGATCTCCTTTTGTTGTCTAATTGCTTGGACTAGGACTTTGAGTATATATTGAAGAGGTAGGGAGAGGGTAGGCATCCTTGTCTGGTTCCTGATTTTAGTGAGATACTTCAAGTTTTTCTCCATTTAGTTTGATGTTGGCTATTGGTTTGCTGTATATGGGTTTTACTCTGTTTAGGTCTGGGCCTTGATTTCCTGATCTTTCCAAGTCTTTTACCATGAAGGGGTGCTGAATTTTGTCAAGTGCTTTCTCAGCATCTAATGAGATGTTCATGTGGTTTCTTTTCTTTTTTCTTTTTTCTTTTTTGAGTTTGTTTATGTAGTGGATTACATTGATAAATTTCTGTTTATTGAACCATCCCTGTATGCCTGAAATGAAGCCTACTTGATCATGATGGATGATTGTTTTCATGTCTTTTTGGATTCTGTTTGTGAGAATCTTATTGAGTATTTTTGTATCAATAACCATAAGGGAAATTGGTCTGAAGTTCTCTTTCTTTGTTGGGTCTTTGTGTAGTTTAGGTAGAAGAGTAATTGTGGCTTCATAGAAGGAACTGGGTAGTGCTCCTTCTGATTCCATTATGAAGAATAGTTTAGACAGTATTGGTATGAGGTCTCTTATGACGGTCTGATAGAATTCTGCACTAAAGTCATCTGGTCCTGAGCCGTTTTTCAACTACGTTCCACAGTGTGCTACAGGAAACATGGATGAGACATAAAAGAGAACACTTGCTGAAATATGTTTTGTGGAAAGGCTTTGTTTTCTTCTTTTTAACACATCCTCTGGCTGTCTAAGTACTGAAAAAGACAATGTATTTCTGGGATTTAGAAGGTTGAAGCCATGACTTCTCTGTTGGCCTTGTTTTATATTTTCTTTTTAAATGTACTCTTTCTTTTATGTGTATGGGTGTTTGCCTATAAGTACATATGTGTAGCACATGCAATCTCGGTGCCTCCGGAGGGCGGAAGGAGTCAGTATGTGAATGGTGTGATACAAACCCAGGTCTTCTGCACGAGTAGCAAGTGTTTTTCTGGTGTGGATTTGGCTTATTGCTCATATTATGTTAATTGGCTTCCCAAAATTATACTGGAATCCATACCAGTGCGTGTAAGGCGACGAAGGTTCCTGACTCCAGTTGTCTTTGATTGGTAAATAAAGTTGCCAGTGACTAATGGCTGGTCAGGGAGACAGAGGCAGGACGTTTAGGATTCCCAGGCAAGACACTCAGGAGGGGGAGAAGGAAGGATCCCCATGCTGAAAGAGGAATACAGTCTGAACTTGAGGGCTATAGAAGGAGTGGCATACCAGTCATGTAAGAGTCAGAGAAGTGGACCCAGGCCCTCCGCCCCCATTGTGTCTGGAGTAGCAAAGATGGAATATAGATTTTAGTAAGTAATAATTCAGGAATGTCGGAGGGGAGGTGTTAGCAGTGTGGAAGTTTGGAAGAGGCCCAGCCATTGAGCCGATTATGGCATATTAAAATATGAGTGTGTATGTGTGTGTGTATGTGTGTGTGTGTATGTGTGTGTGTGTGTGTGTGTGTGTGTGTGTGTGTGTGTGTGTTTCATTCGAGAATCCAGAGCATTGTGGCAGCATTGAGAAACTAATGCTGCCTCTTCCAGGTAAATTAGAGAGGATTAATCAACCACAGCAACACTTTTCACTACTGAGGAATCTGTCCATCTCCACTTATTTTCTTTGATATTCTATTTCTTTTAACTAAAGTGTGACTATAACTTTGATGGAAGTTTGTACAAGGGCAAGGTCATATTTATAAAGAAGTCTTTCCTGCCCACTGGGATGTGCTCTCAGAAAGTCCTGCTTCCACAGGTGCTTTAAGCCTGTGACTGTCCACAGTAATTCTCCAAGGTGACTCGGATGTCATTCTTGTAGCCAGGGAAGTCTCTGTGCCCCTCTGACTCACTCTGGCTGTCTACCGCACCGTGCTGCTAAGAATCTTTCTTATTCTATCCATTAGCATAGAGGCGTTCAGAGTTAATGATGAGTAAACAATATATATTTTATGTGTTTTACAGGTAATTGCCTTTCTTTTGAATGTTAGATGGAACAATTTGACTGGGCTCGCAACTATTATCTGAACACATTTAAAAAATCACTTTGGCCATTATTTAAGGCACTTTTAAAGTCACCCCCTAAGAGTCCTGCTAAAAGGCCTATGAATTAAGATGCAAGGCTATGACACCAAGCATTCTCTGGCCTGAACAAAACATAAATGCCTACCAAAGTGCAGTGGAAAGTTTGGAATAAGTGATGCTCACTGTGTTCCTATCAGTCTCAGGGAAGCCTACCCTCTAATTCTCTGGTCAGAACCGATCATACACAGAAGGTACAGATAGTTTCTTGGTCATGGGAGACTGCTTTTTAATGAATCTTCCCACCCCCACTAACAAAGACCCCCATTTGGTAGGCTCCATGTGTATGAAAGAACTTTGACTTTCTGCTTTTTCTGTGTTGTTGTAGAAGTCAGTGAGGAGTACATCACAGGCCCTTGGTTAAGAGAAAATGATGGCAACTTTTCACAGAAGGTACTTTATTTTCTGCCATCTTAAAGCTACCGGGTGTTGCAAAAGCCCTTTAAATACTTTCAACTCCCTCACTTATACACTTCTTTTTTTTTTTTTGGAGCTGAGGACCGAACCCAGGGCCTTGCGCTTGCTAGGCAAGTGCTCTACCACTGAGCTAAATCCCCAACCCCACTTATACACTTCTTAATTCAGCACACATCACACACACACACACACACACACACACACACACACACACCTGAATGTGTGCAAACACATGCGTTCATGCGTGTGTGTGTGTGTGTGTGTGTGTGTGTGTGTGTGTGTGTGTGTGTGTAAATGAAAGCAAAGGCAAGAGAGCAAAGTGGTTTAAATGTGGGAGATTAGCAGAGAGACACTCCAAAACAGCGATTCTGTCATTAGGATTTCTAGTAGCTGACATCACTGACTTCAGGGGGAAGTCTGTGATATCGGACTGTCCAATGAGTAGGATGAAGGCAGGGCAGTTTTTCAGTCTTTGGTAGCACACAGTGAGGCTGGATTGCCAAAGAACGAAGAGAGCGAATAGTGTGGCTCTTATAAGAGCAAATTGCCATCCATTCGTCAGCAAATCTTTCTTCCAGTACTCAAGGCCACCCTCACCGTTGGCATAGATGATGACAGAGCACACCTATTGGTATTCCTGGTTTTAGATCCTCCTCTTCCTCCTTCTTCTCCAGCTATGTAGCCAAGGCAATATTGCAAAATTTAAATCTGAATATTTATTTCATTGTACTGTTTAAAATCCTCCATTATCCTCTTGTTTTACTTAAAGAGTATCCTATCTCACCAAGCCCGGCTCACCTGCATGGTCATATGCTGTGACAGAGTTCCAGAAGGTGTTAAATTCATGATAAATGCCATGTGTTATAAGCAATTATAACAACCTCTCCTGCAACCCTCTCCTTTTAATCTGAGGACTTTATTTTCTTGTTTTTCTTTCATTTATTTTGTTTTAATTCCTTGGCATCATCACTATGTTCCAAAGTACCAATATGTCTTAGAGTGATTTTCCTTAGACTCCTTGCTAGTATTCATTCAGAAATATGAATACCTTGTTTGTTTTTTACTGTGTCCTTTAAACAATTTTAAATTATATTTGTTTAATGTGTGTGTGGTGTGCTGATAAAGATAAAAGAACATATTTCAGGAGTTAGTTGTCTCCTTCTATCATGTAGGTTTCTGGGGTTGAACGCTGCTCCCTAAGCTTGTGGACAGGCATATATACTAGCTGAGTATCTCCCGTACCCCATTATGGGCTTTTTAACTGAAACACATCACCTCAGTAATTATTTCACTGACCTAAGGAAACATTCATCCACTTTTGATTCTGTGTTCCCTTGTTTATTTTTTTCTATAGCACTTGATATCACAATCAATATAACAGTCAATATGTTAGCTTGTTCTTTTATTTATTCTTACCTCAGACCAAATGACCTATAGTCTCAAAAGAAGAGCTTTATCTACTTGGTCAGTCATATTTCCCAATTCCCTCAGCTCTGAGCAGATAGGAGCTCAGTTCATATTTGTTCTTTTGATTATATAATATAATAGTGCGACTTTACTCTCTGTAATTCTGTGGAGCTCAGATATGCTTTAAGATAACTGGAAAAAATATTTGAACAATACCTTTCAATTTGGCAAGGAAAGGGGATCTGTAACAAAATGTTCACTCATATGGCAAGAAATGGAATCTATAAGATAGACGTTAACTTGAGTTTAAATTATATGTGTGTACAATAATAGAATTCTATCATACTGCCAAATATAAATGGTATTTCGAATTTTTATGGACAATTATTCTAGCTAACATCCACCACAATATAAGGCTATCATGGCTATTTAGTCAATGTGAGTTCATTAAAACTACTCCAGTAAGGAAGCAAAAATATTGGCCATTGAAATGTTTTTTGCAAGACCAGTTTTGTACCATTTAAAGAAATTGTACATGCATGCAATTTTAAAATGCATTAGCAGAGAAAAGAAGTTAAGAAAAAAGTTCAGGCTCAAAAACACACACACCATTGGGAAATTTAGCATTTAACAAAGCTATGGTTTTGATTGGTTGTAAAGTTTGGGAGTTAAAGAATAAGCAGAAAAATGCACCAGTCTCTTTTGGCAAAGATATATGTTTACACAGGATGACAAAATGTCATGTAGACTTCAAGGTGAACTGTGGAATGTAAATGTTCAGCCAATTGTTGTGAACTGATGCACCCTTGTTAATATTCCCAGCTGGACTGCTGCTAAAACAGGGTTACCTCCTGTCTGATGATTCTGGATTTTTAAAAAAAACTAAAACATGTTGTTGTTGTTGTTGTTTTGAATGGGGTATAAAGAATAAAAGAAGAAATGACCTTTCAGAATCATTGTTCTTTTCAGTGTTAGCAAACAAGTGAAATAGTCTATGGTGAAAAATATGTATTAAAAACTCTATATTTGCTAGTGACGGTGGACAGTCAATAATAAAAAAAACCTAGAACTTATAGGATATATTCAGTATTCCACAAATCAAACATAGAACAAAACAAAACTAGATAAGAAAAGACAACACAAAACAAGACAACACAACAGCAGAAACCCTCCTAACACTTTGATGTAGCAACATTTGGGGACTTATGATAGGAATTTGCGAAGAGTGAAAAATTAACAAAAAAAGATTCCTCTTCATAATGTTCAATTTTTAAAAATTACTTGTTTGATAGTGTTAATTAAATTGGAAAGAAATCCAGAATTAAATAAATCGTAACCGCAGAATGAGATTATTAATGTTTGGAAGAAGATAGGAAATGGATAAAATTATTGCCAGGGAGGTTAGCTGTCCTCTTCAGTTGTCCTTTATTGTCCCTGGGTATAGGTGTAAATGATTATGCTGATCATGTGCGAACCTGGATTAAGTTTTAGCGTAGGAGAGCTTTGTCTGGTTGTGACAGGGTGTCACTGTACTTGGGACATCATAAGTAGTTGTATCTGACATGTTTTCCTGCCTTCTTTCTGTTATGGAGGCATTTAAAGGAAACTGTCAAGGCCACAGGAGATGAGAAAATACCTCTTTTGGCTGAAGACAGATACTTCTCAGAAGTGTATTAGCATTAGAGACTGAAAAGTAATCAGTAGAAACTATTTACTGTCTACTAGAAACTTTTTCAAATTCTCGTTCAACTTAATAGCAGATCAAATTGGTCTATCTCTTTCTTTGTGTTTTTAGTTAAACCTTTTCTACATTAGGAGTAGCTTATATCCTTAATGGAAATATAAGTAAGCCTCTACTTTTATGCACATTTACTTTTATATTTCACTGTCCAGATTAAAAACAAACTTACAGCTCTCACTACTTAGGCAATGTAGCCTTGGATGGGGCTTAGCACGGGGGTGGGGAATAGCAAAGTGGATGCAGATTATATTGGGAGATAGAAACACATAGTGAGGAGTCAGAAGATGGATGGGTGGGTAGGATTGATTGCCCAGATAAGGTAGTAAAACTGGATGTCTAAATTGTGAAGGTAGTTGGTATTTTTTTCCATTGCTCCACAAAAAGACAGTTTTGTGTCTGCAAATCCTGAAAGGTAGTCTTTGATTTTTAGCTGCCACCTAGTGTAGTAACTGTGACCCCCAGTCTACCATTCCCAGTCTACTGCCTACCTGAGTCCTGAGTGAATTAGGTCCTTCTTTGCTTTCCTGGCTCCATATGTGATTGTGTAGTCTTGGAGGACATCATGCTAATTCTCTTGACTAGTTGTCTTGACAGTTGTCTAGGTACAGTTACTATGACTTTGGTCAGTGATGGGGGAGGAAAGGATCCCCACCTGTAAGGATAAACTGTTACAGCTGATGCTCTGTGTGCAAGATTCCCTGGAGATACCAACACCCGCAGACGCTCATCCATTGTGTAAACTGGTACAGTGTGTACCAGTGCCTGTACCACCTCCTGTGCCCTTTGGGTCATCTACTTCCAATGTTTAAAATCATACCTCTACATCAAAATGGATGTCATACTTCACTGCTTAGAGAATTGAGACAAGAAGAACCATATTTATATGTAAATAAGTTTTTTTCCCCTCAGACAAGCTTCTATTCTCCCAAATAATTTTAGTTCACAGATGGCTGAAGCTTTAGATCTGGAACTTGAAGATAAAGAGGTCTGAATGTTCTAGAATGTTTACTGCTCTAGAGGTTGTGGGACCTAGGAGAATGGGGTAAAAGCACAAAAACGGAAGCTGACCAAGATCTCATGCAATAGCGAAGTTTATTCAGAGAGTCGGACAGTTTATTCTCTGAAGGTTAAGAGGAGTGACATGTGTAAAGTGTACAGTTACAAGGACAAGCCACATGTGGTGGGCAGGGCAAGCTGCATGTGATGAACAGCCTGTGTTCTGGGCAGGACAGGGGCCAGGTCTCAAGTGCTGCACAGGGCTGGCTGCACATGCCAGGCAAGCCAGTATGTGCCAGTCAGGCCAAGTGGCAAAAACGTGTTTTTCTATAAACAAGTAACAACACCTAGTTGTAATAAATAATCTGAAGGAAACTCATTCTTACCTCATACACCTGAGTTGGGTATGAAAACCCATTCCGAGAACAATAACGTGTTTTTGAAGAACTTGAGGTCAAAAGACTCCTGTTTTGGTTTCTTGGAGTTTTCTCACAAGCTCTCAGGAATCTTGCACGATTTTTGAACCATGTTCATATACTAGACTTTTCAATGATCACTAGTTGTTGGATCTCCATGTTCTTGTGTTATCTATTATTATACCTGAATTTATATATAATCAACTAAATATATCAAATAAAAATTCCATGTAACTTTTATGAAAATACTCCAGGTTGGAACTTCTATGAGTCAAGGGAAGTGAAGGAAAGATTCAACACAATGGCAAATACAGGAAGTCACCAAAATATTCAGCCATTAAGATAAGAAATATTTATTAATGCAAAGCACTTCTTTAGAACAAGATATCAAAAGTTCTGATAAAGACAGGATCAGTTCAAACACACACACACACACACACACACACACACACACACACACACACACACACACACCAAATAAACAGAATTTGGACCAGTCAGATTGTTGTGATAGCAGAACTATAATGGATGTAAGGTGGAGTGGAAATCAGAACTGATTCTGTTTTTATTCCTTGCTACTTACATTTGGTTAAAACTTGACTTTTTAGATTAAATTTGGTTTCCAGAAAGATTATAAAAAGTATATATTAACTCCTGAATTTTGCAATGTTCTTTACATGTTTAATTTGGAGACAACAATGTGGCTCAGTGGTAGAACATAGTAGGCCAGAAGAGTCAGGTCTAATTACCAGCATTACAAAGAACAACCACACCTTAATATTTTGCATTTTATTTTAAACAAGACCCTTATTTGCCTTAGTCCTTCAATTCTAATGTTGGTTCTGGGAAGTACAATATACTGATAATTGAAGTAAAATCTCTTCTTCTATGCCTGAAATTCCAATCATGTTTACAGTACCTTTCAGTTTTCCCCTTTGTCCTGCAACATTTTATGATTTTTTTCCATGAAAAGTCTCATAAACTATATAAACTGTATCTAGTGACATTGATATTCCTTTGAGTGGATTTTACTTTTGTTGTATTTACAAATTGATATTTTTACATTGTATCCCATGCATTCCCCGTTCTTTCATTCTATAGATCAGTTTTCCCCTTTGTTCTGCAACATTTTATGATTTTTTTCCATGAAAAGTCTCATAAACTATATAAACTGTATCTAGTGACATTGATATTCCTTTGAGTGGATTTTACTTTTGTTGTATTTACAAATTGATATTTTTACATTGTATCCCATGCATTCCCCGTTCTTTCATTCTATAGATAACGCAGTGAATTCCCTGTGTCAGACATAGTTCTAAACACTTTGATATAGCAATAAACTGAAACATTTAGGGAAAACTAAAAGCAATAAAATATGTAAATAAGAAAGAAAGATAATTATTATGAAATAGCTGAACAGGTCAGATTGATAAGAATGTGACCATGAACTGTTATACAGAGCTGCAAGGGAAATAACCCCTCTCTCTCCTCTCCAAGCTGCTGTGGCCATGGTGTTTCATCACTATATGAACATCGATGATATTCATATAGTGATGAATGTGTCTATGTATGTATGTGTTCATCACTATATGAACATCGATGATATTCATATAGTGATGAATGTGTCTATGTATGTATGTGTGAACAATAGCTAGATTGTTCGACTTTTCATGTATTGTCTTGCTGGTCTATTCCATGCCCTTCATGGTCCCTTGTACCATACTTTCAGTTATATGTATTGTGGGGGCTTCATATAAAGTTGTCATTCTTTTATTTTTTTATTTTTTATTTTTTAATTTTTTTATTAACTTGAATATTTCTTATATACATTTCGAGTGTTATTCCCTTTCCCGGTTTCCGGGCAAACATCCCCTTCCCCCTCCCCTTCCTTATGGGTGTTCCCCTTCCCACCCCTCCCCCCATTGCCGCCCTCCCCCCAACAGTCTAGTTCACTGTGGGTTCCTCTTAGCAGGACCCAGGGCTTCCCCTTCCACTGGTGCTCTTACTAGGATATTCATTGCTACCTATGAGGTCAGAGTCCAGGGTCAGTCCATGTATAGTCTTTAGGTAGTGGCTTAGTCCTGGAAGCTCTGGTTGCTTGGCATTGTTGTACATATGGGGTCTCAGAGCCCTTCAAGCTCTTCCAGTTCTTTCTCTGATTCCTTCAACTGGGGTCCTATTCTCAGTTCAGTGGTTTGCTGCTGGCATTCACCTCTGTATTTGCTGTATTCTGGCTGTGTCTCTCAGGAGCGATCTACACTTCTGCACTTCTTTGCTTCATCCATCTTGTCTAATTGGGTGGCTGTATATATATGGGCCACATGTGGGGCAAGGCTCTGAATGGGTGTCCCTTCAGTCTCTGTTTTAATCTTTGCCTCTCTCTTCCCTGCCAAGGGTATTCTTGTTCCCCTTTTTTAAAGAAGGAGTGAAGCATTCACATTTTGATCATCCGTCTTGAGTTTCATTTGTTCTAGGCATCTAGGGTAATTCAAGCATTTGGGCTAATAGCCACTTATCAATGAGTGCATACCATGTATGTCTTTCTGTGATTGGGTTTTTCACCAGGATGATTTTTCCAGATCCAACCATTTGCCTACGAATTTCATAAAGTCGTTGTTTTTGATAGCTGAGTAATATTCCATTGTGTAGATGTACCACATTTTCTGCAGTGCCATATTGGATTTGGGCCTGGCCACTTTGTAACTGTATGGCCACAAAGTCATGGGATTGTTGGACAGAGGCCTCCCATGTATTTATGGCACAGGAAGAAAAGACCAAGTAGTAAACACCCGGTGTCTCCACTGCATGACCTCTGCTGAGCCCGGCTGATGCATGTGGAACTGACACACCTGGACCACACCTGGGTGGTGGTCAATTTACTTCCACCTTTTACTTCCTCAGCCTTTATCCTGGAGATTTAGGCTGGTCTTCTGGGATTTCTCTCTAATTCAGGTCTCATAGTTGGTCTTTTGTTACCAAGTCACGAGCAGGTAGTCATGAGCCAGGGTTTCCCTCTGTGCTTCCCAGTTATTTTCTACCTGGAGACTTGGGTATATAAGTGGTGAATAAAGCTACAGGAGTCTCTCTCTCACTATTCCTCCTCTCTCACTCACTCTTCTTCCTCGCTCTCACTCTTCCTTCCGCTCTCCATTTTCTCCCCTCTCTCTCTTCCTCTCTCTCTCTCTCTCTTCCTCTCTTCTTCTCCTGGCTTGACACGATAACCTGTGTGTGTGTATGTGTGTTTCTTTCATCCCGTAGGCTTTCGCCCGATTCTCCGTACCAGGTCGGTGCTGGCGCCGACAAATGGAGGTCCCACCGAGATCGGAGAAGAAAGGGGGTACCACCTACGGGATGTCCCTGGAGCCCGGCCGGCGTAGGAGAAGGGACGGATTGGACGTAAGATGGGGCAGGAAAGGCCTGGATGATTTGGGCTAGCCTGAGTAAAACTTGTCATAAAAAGAGACAAGGTAACGGTAAAGTGTTTTTGCATATGCGTTCTGTTAGAGTTATATTTTAGTCTTTGGACCCTGGCTAGAGATAGATAGTTTACACCCTAGACATGAGAGAGAACGGGTTTGGGAAAAACAGTCCTCCCGGACTCTCCGCGGTTGCTTTGGAGAAAGAGAAAAACCTTTTCAGAGCTCTCCTAGGAACAGAGGGAAAGCAGGAGACGTCCTGCCTCTCTGCTGGCTCCTGTTGGAGAAATGTTTATTTCTGGTTCTGGGTTCCATAGGTAGGATATGTGGGTCCCTTCGGTGGGACACCATCTAGTTTTTTCCCTCTATGTCTATGGTTTGTCCTTGGTGCACCAAGCTGTCCATGTCTGTCAGTTTATGTCTGTGGTTTTTGTTTCTCGTTGTTTAAATGTTTTGTGTTTCATGTTTTAAAAAAAAAAGGTTAAAATTTTAAATGCTGGTTGATTCACGCATTGATGTAGTTTTAACTCCTTTTAAAAAAGGTACAAATAAATAAAAGGTTTCAATTGGCTTTTGGAGCCTACATCTGTAGCTAGAAGCCTAAGTCTGCTGGGCAAGCTCCCCAGGGGGCTGGCTAAATGTTTACACTAGCCGATCCTAAAGGCACCAGCAGAGTCTTTGGTACAGGAGCTGATGGCTGTTTCTCTTAGAAAAATCCCTGACTTATTATTATTAGACTTAGCAGGTGACAAGGTGCTTCTCTTAAAATCATAGCTAGAAAAGTAAAAATGGTGCTTGGTCTAAATATTAAAGATAGGTGTAGCCACTTCAATTTTGTTTCTGATTGGTTTTAAATGTATAAATATGCTCTACATGCCTTGGTTATGGACTATTGGCTTTTAAGTTATTGGATATGGTTAAAAAGGTATAATATTGGTAACAGAAAGTTGACATAAAGCTGGTAATCTGGATGGAGTCATTCTAGACAACATGCGGCATGGCATGAGCCAACCTAGGGAAATAGGTCTAAATTGAGATAATATTTTTATGGAATTCTTACTCTAGAAACCAGGCTTCTAAAAGAATTTAAGGCAATGTCTCTTTGTTGAGGTATTGGAGACCGCACCATCGTGCATTCAAATGTAAGAATTGGCAGTCAAACTTAGTAGCATGAAGGATAGACTCGGTGTTTTGGAGACTGGATTTTGGAGACTAGTTTGTTGGAGGTTTTGCTTTCCAAAGTTGTAGTTTGCCCTAAAGTTATGTGTATTTTGATGCTAATTCCACTGCCCCAAGGACAGCCGCCTAGTCACTTACTCAGGATCAGGTGACCTTGTGGTTGTGCTCTGGTGTTACAAGGAGAACTTAAGGATTGTGATTAAGAATTGCCAGTGTTGCATTGACTAACTCAAACTTATTTATAATTGAGAAAAAATCAAACAGGTAGAGATTGTTGCAGGATTTACAAAGGATTGATGAGGTTTTAGATCTTGTGAGAGCATTACAGCCAGTTTGCTTACTCCAACTGCCATTTCAAGATAGATTTAGAGGATTGTTTTTATGCAGTTTGTTTACATCCTGGTGATTGTGAGCTTTTATTTTGTGAGCTTGCTTATAATTTTAGAGAGCCCATGTAGTGATATCATTAAAAATTTTTACAAAAGAATGGCTAACAGCCTTATATTATGTAATTTTGTTGCTTCTTCAATGTAAGAAGTTAGAACTTTAAATCTTCCAGTGTATATGGAAATTTTTACTACAAACCTTTGCTCTCAAAATGAGCTTTAATATTTGGGGAGTAGCTATTGCTCCAAAAAAGATTCAATATTCGTTTTTAATATTTAAAACTCATTTTAAGCTTCTAAGGATATGTTAATTGGCTTAGTACCTCACCTTACCAGAGGACTTAGGTCTTTGTTATCCTCATTGGAGATAAAGCTTCAGCTGTGTTAGTACAGAGTTGTGGACTGGAGTCATGGAAGTATTTTAAAAAGAAACCTGGTGAAACATATCTTATTCCTAACAGCAATTTAATTGGTTATTACAAAATATTGATATTTGGCCTATTACATATACAAATTTCAGGCAAAATTGATAATTTTACTCCTTGCATGCTTTTGTATTTACTGTAAATTTGTGCATGCAACCCATAGGAAATGCGCTTAGTGTATTTATAGGTGGTTCATCTAATGAAAAGGCTACATGTAAGATTGGATCACTTGTTTATTCTCTTGAGTTTCCCCTGCTTCAACACAGACTATTAAATTACGTGCTGTAGCCACTGTTTTTAAATGTTAAAAATCAAGCTTTCAATTCATATACTGATAGCCAATGTGTGGCTTGTGGTTTTATAATTGATTAAAAAGTTTTCCTTTTTTTTTTAGATACTACTAGCCCTCAAATTTTACAATTACTTAATGCTTTATTAGAGGCAGGTTTTCTACTTGAAGTCAGTGAGTGATGATTTCAGTGTGAATGTCTGACAACTCACTGTCCTTTCAGTGCTCTGGCTCAGAGAACTAAACAATACCATAGACCCAGCTCTTTGAAAATGGTAATGGAGTTGATAACACACCCTCACGAAAAAGAGGAAGACTCCATTTGCTTACATTCAACGCCCAGCCTCACCCTGCCAACTCAGGGATTTCTAGATAAGGCTAAATCTGGACCTTGTTTACAGGATTTGGGATTTCTAATTAATGCTTATGTTTAGGCAAATAAAGCTGGTGAGGGGCTGGAGAGATGGCTTAGTGGTTAAGAGCACTAAGTACTGTTCCTTTATAGGCCATTTAAAAACTCAAACTGGATTGCCTGGACCCCTTAGCAAGGGAGGACAATGATACCAGGCAGATTATAGGCCTTACATAGAAACAATTAGTCAAAAAATCTCATTCTTTATATCACCAAAACAGTAATTTGGTATACAAGTCAAATTATAAATACAAGTGCTCAGTGTCCTCAATTTAATCCTTGAGGACTTATCTTAATAAATAATATTTTAACAATTTTAATAAATAAAAGGGGGAGCTATCCCTGAATGCTAATAATGCTCCTTATATTTCAATTTTAAAATTTGGATGCCAAGGTTTATGGTACCGTACAACTAGGCATACTTCTGCCTAGGTGAAATAGAAAGATCCACATATTGGCATGATCCTGTCCAGGTATTTTATATGGGGAAGAGGGAATGTTTGTGTTTTTTCTACAGGATGCTACAGGAGTGTGCCAGCTGCCTGAGTGTCTGGTGAGCCATGCTGATCCTGGGAGCATGAAGATTCAGCTCTCCTAGTTCGGGTCCTTGGAGTCATTCCTGTGTCCTTGGAGGAATATGGAGGATTCCCACTCATCTTTTGTCATCACAGAAATTCTGGCATTGCTGCAGTCATTGTGTCCCGTCCCACCGCGGCCTGTGCTCCGACCCTCTGTGCACCGCTGCCTGCGTGAAGCTGCTGTGGACTGGGGAACTCTGCCTTGGTTCTGCAGATCTCAGACATGGTTCCATTGCCTGCTGGTTGTTCCAGAGAAGAATGCCTGGTCCTGAACTGTCCTGGGAAAGACCTTGGCATTTTTGCTGCTATTGTAGCAGCCATTACTGCTGAAGCCATTGTGTCTGCAGTGTCTGGAGTTATCCTCCCCCAATCTATTGTTAGGCAAGCACAGTGGGTGAACTTTCTGGAGTAGTTGCTAACAATTGGGAATTCTAAATTTTATTATAGGAGTGGCTTGACTACGGCCCTTAGTGGTAGCAGCTGAGGAGAACCAGATGAGGTGCCCACTACTTATCGGGAGAGGCCCAACTTCCACAATCTCTTAAATTAATGCCATCTGGCCCCTGCTCCTTCGCCCCTGGGCTCAAGTAAGAGGAATGAGAAGATGACCTGATGTAGCTATTCTCAGTGACGGGCAACTTCCTCTGACCCTTGACTAATCTAGACATGGAGCCTTGAGGGCGAGAAGGTGGTCCTATGACAGAGAGGCTGGGGTCTGAGAGGTCGATCCTAAGACAGAGGTAGCTACACCCCGTTTAAACATACGGGCCGGTCAAATGCTCCTCTGCCCAGTTTCTCCCCCAATAAACACACACGTATAGCCCAGAACGGTGTGTTACAGCATAAGTTCATTTCTAGCCATTGGGGTGCAGTCCTAACTGCAAGAGTGGCTCGCCATGGCCGAGCTGGGCACTCTGTGAGGCATGTCTGATCTCTCTCAGACCACTACTTCCACCTAATGGTTTTTTAATAAAAGAATAACGGGGGAGATGTAGTGCCATATTGGATTTGGGCCTGGCCGCTTTGTAACTGCATGGCCACAGTAAAAGTCATGGGATTGTTGGACAGAGGCCTCTCCCATGTATTTACGGCACAGGAAGAAAAGACCAAGTAGTAAATACCCGGTGTCTCCACTGCATGACCTCTGCTGAGCCCGGCTGATGCATGTGGAACTGACACACCTGGACCACACCTGGGTGGTGGTCAATTTACTTCTGCCTTTTACTTCCTCAGCCTTTATCCTGGAGATTTAGGCTGGTCTTCTGGGATTTCTCTCTAATTCAGGTCTCATAGTTGGTCTTTTGTTACCAAGTCACGAGCAGGTAGTCATGAGCCAGGGTTTCCCTCTGTGCTTCCCAGTTATTTTCTACCTGGAGACTTGGGTATATAAGTGGTGAATAAAGCTACAGGAGTCTCTCTCTCACTATTCCTCCTCTCTCACTCACTCTTCTTCCTCGCTCTCACTCTTCCTTCCGCTCTCCATTTTCTCCCCTCTCTCTCTTCCTCTCTCTCTCTCTCTCTTCCTCTCTTCTTCTCCTGGCTTGACACGATAACCTGTGTGTGTGTATGTGTGTTTCTTTCATCCCGTAGGGCTTTAGCCCGATTTGTACCAGGTCGGTTCGACAATTTTCTGTATCCATTCTCTGTTGAAGGGCATCTGGGTTCTTTCCAGCTTCTGGCTATTATAAATAAGGCTGCGATGAACATAGTGGAGCACGTGTCTTTTTTATATGTTGGGGCATCTTTTGGGTATATGCCCAGGAGAGGTATAGCTGGATCCTCAGGCAGTTCAATGTCCAATTTTCTGAGGAACCTCCAGACTGATTTCCAGAATGGTTGTAGCAGTCTGCAACCCCACCAACAATGGAGGATTGTTCCCCTTTCTCCACATCCTCGCCAGCATTTGCTGTCACCTGAGTTTTGATCTTAGCCATTCTCACTGGTGTGAGGTGAAATCTCAGGGTTGTTTTGATTTGCATTTCCCTGATGACTAAAGATGTTGAACATTTCTTTAGGTGTTTCTCAGCCATTCGGCATTCCTCAGCTGTGAATTCTTTGTTTAGCTCTGAACCTCATTTTTTTTTTTTTATTATTAACTTGAGTATTTCTTTATATACATTTGAATGTTATTCCCTTTCCCGGTTCGGGCAAACATCCCTCCCCCTCCCCTTCCTTATGGGTGTTCCCCCCACCCCTCCCCCATTGCTGCCCTCTCCCCAACAGTCTAGTTCACTAGGGGTTCAGTCTTAGCAGGACCCAGGGCTTCCCCTTCCACTGGTGCTCTTACTAGGATGTTCATTGCTACCTACGAGGTCGGAGTCCAGGGTCAGTCCATGTATAGTCTTTGGGTAGTGGCTTAGTCCCTGGAAACTCTGGTTGGTTGGCATTGCTGTACATATGGGGTCTCGAGCTCCTTCAAGCTCTTCCAGTTCTTTCTCTGATTCCATCAACAGGGAATCCTGTTCTCAGTTCAGTGGTTTCCTGCTGGCATACGCCTCTGTATTTGCTGTATTCTGGCTGTGTCTCTCTGTTTTATTGAGCGATCTGCATTCACCTTTTGATAATCCGTCTTGAGTTTCATTTGTTCTAGGCATCTAGGGTAATTCAAGCATTTGGGCTAATAGCCACTTATCAATGAGTACATACCATGTATGTCTTTCTGTGATTGGGTTAGCTCACTCAGCATGATAGTTTCCAGTTCCAACCATTTGCCTACGAATTTCACAAAGTCATTGTTTTTGATAGCTGAGTAATATTCCATTGTGTAGATGTACCACATTTTCTGTATCCATTCCTCTGTTGAAGGGCATCTGGGTTCTTTCCAGCTTCTGGCTATTATAAATAAGGCTGCGATGAACATAGTGGAACACGTGTCTTTTTTATATGTTGGGGCATCTTTTGGGTATATGCCCAGGAGAGGAAATAGCTGGATCCTCAGGCAGTTCAATGTCCAATTTTCTGAGGAACCTCCAGACTGATTTCCAGAATGGTTGTAGCAGTCTGCAACCCACCAACAATGGAGGAGTGTTCCCCTTTCTCCACATCCTCGCCAGCATTTGCTGTCACCTGAGTTTTTGATCTTAGCCATTCTCACTGGTGTGAGGTGAAATCTCAGGGTTGTTTTGATTTGCATTTCCCTTATGACTAACGATGTTGAACATTTCTTTAGGTGTTTCTCAGCCATTCGGCATTCCTCAGCTGTGAATTCTCTGTTTAGCTCTGAACCCCATTTTTTAATAGGGTTATTTGCCTCCCTGCTGTCTAACTTCTTCAGTTCTTTGTATATTTTGGATATAAGGCCTCTATCTGTTGTAGGATTGGTAAAGATCTTTTCCCAATCTGTTGGTTGCCGTTTTGTCCTAACCACAGTGTCCTTTGCCTTACAGAAGCTTTGCAGTTTTATGAGATCCCATTTGTCGATTCTTGATCTTAGAGCATAAGCCATTGGTGTTTTGTTCAGGAAATTTTTTCCAGTGCCCATGTGTTCGAGATGCTTCCCTAGTTTTTATTCTATTAGTTTGAGTGTATCTGGTTTGATGTGGAGGTCCTTGATCCACTTGGACTTAAGCTTTGTACAGGGTGATAAGCATGGATCGATCTGCATTCTTCTACATGTTGACCTCCAGTTGAACCAGCACCATTTGCTGAAAATGCTATCTTTTTTTCATTGGATGGATTTGGCTCCTTTGTCAAAAATCAAGTGACCATAGGTGTGTGGGTTCATTTCTGGGTCTTCAATTCTGTTCCATTGGTCTATCTGTCTGTCTCTGTACCAATACCATGCAGTTTTTATCACTATTGCTCTTTAATACTGCTTGAATTCAGGGATAGTTATTCCCCTGAAGTCCTTTTTTATTGTTGAGGATAGTTTTAGCTATCCTGGGTTTTTTGTTATTCCAGATGAATTTGCAAATTGTTCTGTCTAACTCTTTGAAGAATTGGATTGGTATTTTGATGGGGATTGCATTGAATCTGTAGATTGCTTTTGGTAAAATGGCCATTTTTACTATATTAATCCTGCCAATCCATGAGCATGGGAGATCTTTCCATCTTCTGAGGTCTTCTTCAATTTCTTTCTTCAGAGTCTTGAAGTTCTTATTGTACAGATCTTTTACTTGCTTGGTTAAAGTCACACCGAGGTACTTTACATTATTTGGGTCTATTATGAAGGGTGTCGTTTCCCTAATTTCTTTCTCAGCTTGTTTCTCTTTTGTGTAGAGGAAGGCTACTGATTTATTTGAGTTAATTTTATACCCAGCCACTTTGCTGAAGTTGTTTATCAGCTTTAGTAGTTCTCTGGTGGAACTTTTGGGATCACTTAAATATACTATCATATCATCTGCAAATAGTGATATTTTGACTTCTTCTTTTCTTATCTGTATCCCCTTGACCTCCTTTTGTTGTCTGATTGCTCTGGCTAGAACTTCAAGAACTATATTGAATAAGTAGGGAGAGAGTGGGCAGCCTTGTCTAGTCCCTGATTTTAGTGGGATTGCTTCAAGTTTCTCTCCATTTAGTTTAATGTTAGCCACTGGTTTGCTGTATATGGCTTTTACTATGTTTAGGTATGGGCCTTGAATTCTATTCTTTCCAGGACTTTTATCATGAAGGGTGTTGAATTTTGTCAAATGCTTTCTCAGCATCTAATGAAATGATCATGTGGTTTTGTTCTTTCAGTTTGTTTATATAATGGATCACGTTGATGGTTTTCCAGATATTAAACCATCCCTGCATGCCTGGGATGAAGCCTACTTGATCATGGTGGATGATTGTTTTGATGTGCTCTTGGATTCGGTTTGCCAGAATTTTGTTGAGTATTTTTATGTCGATGTTCATAAGGGAAATTGGTCTGAAGTTCTCTTTCTTTGTTGGGTCTTTTGTGTGGTTTAGGTATAAGAGTAATTGTGGCTTCATAGAAGGAGTTCGGTAGTGCTCCATCTGTTTCAATTTTGTGGAATAGTTTGGATAATATTGGTATGAGGTCTTCTATGAAGGTCTGATAGAATTCTGCACTAAACCCGTCTGGACCTGGGCTCTTTTTGGTTGGGAGACCTTTAATGACTGCTTCTATTTCCTTAGGAGTTATGGGGTTGTTTAACTGGTTTATCTGTTCCTGATTTAACTTTGGTACCTGGTATCTGTCTAGGAAATTGTCCATTTCTGTAGATTTTCAAGTTTTGTTGAATATAGGCTTTATAGTAAGATCTGATGATTTTTGAATTTCCTCTGGATCTGTAGTTATGTCTCCCTTTTCATTTCTGATTTTGTTAATTTGGACACACTCTCTGTGTCTTCTCGTTAGTCTGGCTAGGGGTTTATCTATCTTGTTAATTTTCTCAAAGAACCTACTTTTGGTTCTGTTGATTCTTTCTATGGTCCTTTTTGTTTCTACTTGGTTGATTTCAGCTCTGAGTTTGATTATTTCCTGCCTTCTACTCCTCCTGGGTGTATTTGCTTCTTTTTGTTCTAGAGCTTTTAGGTGTGCTGTCAAGCTGCTGACATATGCTCTTTCCTGTTTCTTTCTGCAGGCACTCAGTGCTATGAGTTTTCCTCTTAGCACAGCTTTCATTGTGTCCCATAAGTTTGGGTATGTTGTACCTTCATTTTCATTAAATTCTAAAATGTCTTTAATTTCTTTCTTTATTTCTTCCTTGACCAGGTTATCATTGAGTAGAGCATTGTTCAATTTCCACGTATATGTGAGCATTCTTCCCTTATTGTTATTGAAGACCAGCTTTAGGCCGTGGTGGTCCGATAGCACGCATGGGATTATTTCTATCTTTCTGTACCTGTTGAGGCCCGTTTTTTGACCAATTATATGGTCAATTTTGGAGAAAGTACCGTGAGGAGCTGAGAAGAAGGTATATCCTTTTGCTTTAGGGTAGAACGTTCTATAAATATCCGTTAAGTCCATTTGGCTCATGACTTCTCTTAGTCTGTCTACGTCTCTGTTTAATTTCTGTTTCCATGATCTGTCCATTGATGAGAGTGGGGTGTTGAAATCTCCTACTATTATTGTGTGAGGTGCAATGTGTGTTTTGAGCTTTAGTAAAGTTTCTTTTACGTATGTAGGTGCCCTTGTATTTGGGGCATAGATATTTAGGATTGAGAGTTCATCTTGGTGGATTTTTCCTTTGATGAATATAAAGTGTCCTTCCTTATCTTTTTTGATGACTTTTAGTTGAAAATTGATTTTGTTTGATATTAGAATGGCTACTCCAGCTTGCTTCTTCTGACCATTTGCTTGGAAAGTTGTTTCCCAGCCTTTCACTCTGAGGTAGTGTCTGTCTTTGTCTCTGAGGTGTGTGTCCTGTAGGCAGCAGAATGCAGGGCCCTCGTTGCGTATCCAGTTTGTTAATCTATGTCTTTTTATTGGGGGGTTGAGGCCACTGATGTTGAGAGATATTAAGGAATAGTGATTATTGCTTCCTGTTATATTCATATTTGGATGTGAGGTTATGTTTGTGTGCTTTTCTTCTCTTTGTTTTGTTGCCAAGACGATTAGTTTCTTGCCTCTTCTAGGGTATAGCTTGCCTCCTTATGTTGGGCTTTACCATTTATTATCCTTTGTAGTGCTGGATTTGTAGAAAGATATTGTGTAAATTTGGTTTTGTCATGGAATATCTTGGTTTCTCCATCTATGTTAATTGAGAGTTTTGCAGGATACAGTAGCCTGGGCTGGCATTTGTGTTCTCTTAGGGTCTGCATGACATCAGTCCAGGATCTTCTGGCCTTCATAGTTTCTGGGGAAAGTCTGGTGTGATTCTGATAGGTCTGCCTTTATATGTTACTTGACCTTTTCCCTTACTGCTTTTAATATTCTTTCTTTATTTTGTGCGTTTGGTGTTTTGACTATTATGTGACGGGAGGTGTTTCTTTTCTGGTCCAATCTATTTGGAGTTCTGTAGGCTTCTTGTATGCCTATGGGTATCTCTTTTTTTAGGTTAGGGAAGTTTTCTTCTATGATTTTGTTGAAGATATTTACTGCTCCTTTGAGCCGGGAGTCTTCACTCTCTTCTATACCTATTATCCTTAGGTTTGATCTTCTCATTGAGTCCTGGATTTCCTGTATGTTTTGGTCTAGTAGCTTTTTCCGCTTTACATTATCTTTGACAGTTGAGTCAATGATTTCTATGGAATCTTCTGCTCCTGAGATTCTCTCTTCCATCTCTTGTATTCTGTTGGTGAAGCTTGTATCTATAGCTCCTTGTCTCTTCTTTTGGTTTTCTATATCCAGGGTTGTTTCCATGTGTTCTTTCTTGATTGCTTCTATTTCCATTTTTAATTCCTTCAACTGTTTGATTGTGTTTTCCTGGAATTCTTTCAGGGATTTTTGTGTCTCCTCTCTATGGGCTTCTACTTGTTTATTTATGTTTTCCTGGAATTCTTTCAGGGATTTTTGCGATTCCTCTCTGAAGGCTTCTACTTGTTTATTAATGTTTTCCTGTGTTTCTCTAAGGGAGTTCTTCACGTCTTTCTTGAAGTCCTCCAGCATCATGATCAAATATGATTTTGAAACTAGATCTTGCTTTTCTGGTGTGTTTGGATATTCCATGTTCGTTTTGATGGGAGAATTGGGCTCCGATGGTGCCATGTAGTCTTGGTTTCTGTTGCTTGGGTTCCTGTGCTTGCCTCTCGCCATCAGATTATCTCTAGTGTTACTTTGTTCTGCTATTTCTGACAGTGGCTAGACTGTCCTATAAGCCTGTGTGTCAGGAGTGCTGTAGACCTGTTTTACTGTTTTCTTTCAGCCAGTTATGGGGACAGAGTGTTCTGCTTTCGTGCGTGTAGTTTTTCCCCTCTGCAGGTCTTCAGCTGTTCCTGTGGGCCTATGTCTTGAGTTCACCAGGCAGGTCACTTGCATCAGAAAAGTTGGTCTTACCTGTGGTCGGGAGGCTCAAGTTTGCTCGCGGGGTGCTGCCCACGGGCTCTCCGCGGTGGCAGCAACCAGGAAGATCTGCGCCGCCCCTTCCGGGAGCCTCCGTGCACCAGGGTTCCAGATGTCCTTTGGTGTTTTCCTCTGGCGTCCGAGATGTGTGTGCAGAGAGCAGTCTCTTCTGGTTTCCCAGGCGTGTCTGCCTCTCTGAAGGTTTAGCTCTCCCTCCCACGGGATTTGGGTGCAGAGTACTGTTTATCCGGTCTGTTTTCTTCAGGTTCCGGTGGTGTCTCAGGCAGGGGTCCTGCGGCTCCTGGGCCCTCTCCCACGGGAGCCCAGAGGCCTTATACAGTTTCCTCTTGGGCCAGGGATGTGGGCAGCGGTGGGCAGTGTTGGTGGTCTCTTCTGCTCTGCAGCCTCAGGCGTGCCCACCTGACCAGGCGTTGAGGTCTCTCTCCCACGGGTTCTGGGAGCAGAGAGGCATTCTTTTATTTTAATTGCCTTTTGCATGCTGTAGTGATCCTGACTAGAATACTTTCTTGGGTTTACTTCTTTCTCTGGGACTAAAGTTATCTTCATGCTTTGATTTTCTCTCAATTTCTAACCTATTCCCTCAATCAGAAATATTTGTCAACAGTTCACTATGTGCTCTTTCCACCATAAGCACTGAGATACCTCAGAACATTAAATTATTAATATGCTAGCAATTATTAATTGAATGTTAAAATTTAATAAATACCACACTGCGAGGATACCCAGAAAATAAAATACATATAAATCTTAGAAAATACGCTCGAGAACTGTTTACTGAGAACAAGTATATTGATGAAATAAGTCAAAGAAGGCTTAAATGAATGGGACACATGCTGTATTCCATGGGTCAGTAGACTCAATTTATTCCACATCATAATTCTATGCTAATGTAGCTAGAGGGTCAATATGATGCAATTGATGCTTTATTGAAATGAACAAAATGATCTTGGGGTTCATATGACATTATGGCAACTAATTTGAAAAAAGAACATAGAAAACATGGTAAGATAGTTCACATGCGAATGAGCAACCCCATACAAGTTATCTCTTCATACCTCCCTGCCCCAAAGGGCTCAGGAACCATTTTGAAGGGCAAGCAAATGGCTTTTAGAGCCAAAGGTCAGGGCAGACTGGAATAAAACAGTGTTGACTTAGGTAGGGTCACTATGGCTGTGATGAAACATCATGCCCATAGGCAGGTTGGGAGAAAAGGGTCTAGTACCACCGTCCATTGAGGGACGTCAAGGTGGAAACCTGGAGTCAGCAGGTGATGCTGCAAACTTTGTTTAAAGAACAAACACTATGTTGGATGGGTAGGAGTGGGAGCATTTGGGAATAGCTGGGGAAGGAGATAGAATATGATCAAAACATATTGTATAAGAAACAAAATTAAAAATTATAAAACTATTCTCCACATGAAGCAAGGAGAGGGAAATACAAATATATCTCTAAGGAGAACTCACTACTTGCATTTTAGATTGGCTACGGTTAAAAGAAATAATCTGTCGTCTTTGTGAGGATATAGAGCAATTGTCTGGCAGTGGTGGTGGAAATGTAAAATGCGGCAGCCATTTTAAAAGTTTCACAGTTTCCTATGATGGGTAGCATATGCTTAGCATCCTGCCTAGCAATCCAATTCTACGTACGTGCACAGAAACTTGAATGCTTATAATAGTTCTTTTTTAAAGTACTAATACATTAAGTCGTTTTTATATTTCGCTATTTTTTAGTTAGCATACAAAGTAATGGTTTTTTAAAAAATAATTAACTTCTTTTATGTGCAATGGTGTTTACTTGCAAGTGTGTCTGTGTGAGTGTGTCAGATCCTCTGGAACTGCAGTTATAGACAGTGGTGAGCCGCTGTTTGGATTCTGGTAACTGAACCCAAGTACTGGTAGTACTCTTTTTTTTTTTTTTTTTGGAGGAAGAAGGGATTTACTTTGTTTATACTCTAGATTACAGTCTACCATTGAGGCAGGAAAAAGCAGAAACTTGAAGGCAGGCCCAGTTGCTATTCTACACAACATCACTCCTGACCAAGAAACTGACTCACGGTCATGTAGGAGTGATGCTTGCTCATCTGCACAGGCTCTCATTAGCTTCTGATACAGTCCAAGACTGCTTGCCCAGATGTCTTAGTCCCTGTTCTATTGCTGTGAAGAGATTCCATGACCACAGCATCTCTTAAAAAGAAAACATTTCATTGGGACTTGGCTACAGTCTCAGAGGTTTAGCCCATTATCGTCATTGTAGCTGGTAGTACTCTTAATTACTCTCTCTCTCTCTCTCTCTCTCTCTCTCTCTCTCTCTCTCTCTCTCTCTCTTCTCTTTCTTTTCCTTCTTCCCCTCTCCTTTTCTCTTTCCCTGTCTTTCCCCCTCTCCTTCCCTCCCCCTCTGTCCCTCTTTCTCTTTATGTCTTATGTGTTTTCATTTTATTTATTTTACATCCTAACCACAGTTTCTCCTTTCTCCTCTCCTCTCAGTCCCTCCCTTCTACCTCCTGCATCCACAAATCTGTTTCTCTTCAGAAGAAAGCCAGCCTCCATTGATACCAACCAGCCATGGCTTATCAAGTTTCAGTAAGACAGGGCATCTCCTCTTCTATTCAGGCTAGACAAGGCAACTCAATAGAGGGGAAATGTCCTAAAGGCAGGCAACAGTCAGGGACAGTTCCTGCTCCCACTGTTAGATCTAGCTACACAACTGTAACATATACAGAGGACCTAAGTTATTCCCTCGTAGGTTCCCTGGTTGGCAGTTCAGACTCTTTAAGCCCTTTAGGCTCAGGTTAGTGGATTCTGTGAATTTTCTTATGTCCTTGACCCCTCTGGAAGATCTGGCAGTGTTCTTAGCTGTGTTTTCTTGAGAGTTAACAACACTAGTTTCCTAAATACTTATTAATTATTTGTATTTCTTTACAAAGTCTTAAAAATATCCAAAAGTAAGTGGAAGGGGAAGCCTTTGGTCCTGCCAAGACTGAACCCCCAGTAAATGTGATTGTTGGGAGGAGGGCGGTATTGGAGGGAGGATGGGGAGGGGAACACCCGTAGAGGAGGGGAAGGGGGAGGGCTAGGGGGATGTTGGCCCGGAAACCGGGAAAGGGAATAACAAATGTACATCGAAATGTAAATAAGAAATACCCAAGTTAATAAAGATGAAAAAAACTCAAAAAAAAAATCCAAAAGTGAAAGCAACCCAAATGTCACTTTACTAGAGAATAATTTAATAGATTGTTCTGCATGTACAAATAGGCTAGCCTTTAACATTAGAGAGCAACAAGCTACACAAAGCAAAGTGAATGAACTTGACACACTGGTAAGTGAAAGAGAACAAGTTCACATGGCTGTGTATTATATTTATGTGTACTTTATTTATGTGATATTGTGGAAAAAAATAGTCAAAATAGAGAAAATTATGATTGTTTGGGTATAGCAATCAAGGAGAATTTTTCATTATTCTGGTTTTTTTTTTCAGTGAGGCCTGAAAATATTTTTTGGAATCAAAGAGTTATTCTATATTTTGATTACGGTAATAGCTATATGACTATATAAGTCTGTAAAACTTTAGGGGTCCTTTTTATTATGTGTAATTATAACGCAACTTTAAAAAATGAAAAGAAATTAAATTCCAGAGATAGGGATATCCAATTACATAGATAAATGATCTTTTTTGTTTGTTTTAAAATTTTACAGTGGCTGTAGCAAGTGATCATAATAAGATTTGGCAATCTGGCAAACTTGAATGAAAATAATTCTTTTTTCATTTCTTTTTTGGTTGAAGAAATGGCTCACTAGTCAAGAGCACTTCCTGTTCTTCCAGTAGATCTAAGTTCATTGCATAGCACATGTATCTGCCTGATAACTGTAACTTCAGTTTCAGGGTATCTGATGTCCTCTTCTGGCTTCTGGGGGTATCTGCACACATGTGGCATTTGCTCACACAGATACATATATGTATTTGTAAGACTAAAATAATAAAAATGAACTTTGAAAAATTACTAAATTACTATCTGTGGCTAAAGATGTGGTTCAGCAGTTTAAGAACACTTCTTAAGGACCCAGGTTTGATCCCCAGCTCCAACATGGTGACTCACAGCCATCTGTATTTGCAGCTCCAGCAGATGCCTCTTCTGGCATCTACAGGTCCCAGGCACAGACTTAGGCAACACACACACACACACACACACACACACACACACACACACACACACACACGCCTGAAAAGTTCTGGTGCCCATTGGTTTAGGATGACACTATTCAAACTGTTTTACTAATAGCACAGGTGTTGCCTGAGAGATGCATGGAATGAAGATTCCAGGGCCCCCTCACTGGTTGAGAAACTTTGTGGACCAGGCTACGCATTATGATCTAATTTGTCATCCAGGTGGTTCAGACACATGGTAATGTCTGAGACAACACCTTCCTTCACTCACAGTAGTGGGAGCTTGAGGGAAACAAAGTTGTTCTTGAATTTTGGATCTGTATTTACTCTTTTAGGGTTTGATTTTCCTCATCCGTACAGATGAGGATTTTAATATATACCTTTCAATGTTCTTAAGATATAGGCGAAATAATGGTACTAAAGTGTTTAGCACAATATGAACTACTTCAAGTGTCCAGAAACAGATAATTAGTGTTCAATGTTATGTTATTGCCTTGTTTTTTTATTATTTCATTAGATATATTTTTTCTTACATTTCAAATGTTATTCCCCTTCCCCTCACCCTCCCCCAAATGGATATTTCCCCCATACATCCGCCTTACTGCCCCTCCCCCATATTCCACTGCACTGGGGGTCCAACCTTGGCAGGACCAAGGGCTTCCCCTTCCACTGGTGCCCCAACAAGGCTATTCTCTGCTACATATGCAGTTGGAGCCCTGGGTCACTCCATGTATAGTCTTTCAGTAATGGTTTAGTCCCTGGAAGCTCTGGTTGGTTGGCATTGTCATTCTAATGGGCTGGCAATCTCCTTCAACTCTTTCAATACTTCCTCTAATTCCCCCAAGGTGGTCCTGTTCTCAGTTAAATGGTTTGCTGCTAGCATTGACCTCTGTATTGGACAAGATCTGGATGTGTCTCTCAGGAGAGATCTATATCCGGTCCCTTTCAGCATTCATTTTTTAGCTTCATTAATCTTATCTAGTTTTGGTGACTGTATATATATGGGCCAAATGTGGGACAGGCTCTGAATGGCCATTCCTTAAGTTGCTGCTCTAAACTTTGCTTCCATATCCCCTCCTATGGATATTTTTTCTCCCTTTTAAGAAGGAGTGGGAGCATCCACATTTTGGTCATCCTTCTTCTTGAGCTCCTGTGGTCTGTGGATTGCATCTTGGATAACTTAAGCTTTTTGGCTAATATTCGTTTATCAGTGAGTGCATACCAAGTGTGTTTTTCTGTGATTGAGTTACCTCACTCAGGATGATATTTTCTAGTTCATTCCATTTGACTACGAATTTCATGAAGTCATTGTTTTTGATAGCTGAGTAGTACTCCATTGTGTAGATGTACCACATATTTTGAATCCATTCCTCTGTTGAAGGACATCTGGGTTCTTTCCAGCTTCTCTCTAATATAAATGAGGCTGCCATGAACATATTGGGGAGCATGTGTCTTTGTTGTATTTTGGAGCATCTTTTGGGTATATGCCCAGGAGAGGTATAGCTGGGTCCTCAGGTAGTGGAATGTCCAATTTTCTGAGGAACCTCCAGACTGATTTCCAGAGGGATTGTACCAGTTTGCAATCCCACCAACAATGAAGGAGCATTCCTCTTTCTCCACATCCTTGCCAGCATCCGTTGTCACCTGAGTTTTTTTTTTTTCTTTTTCTTTTTTTCCATCTTTATTAAATTGGGTATTTTTTATTTACATTTCAAATGTTATTCCCTTTCCCGGTTTCCATGCCAACATCCCCCTAATACCTCCCACTCTCCATTCTATATGGGTGTTCCCCTCCAAATCCTCACCCCATTACCACCCTCCCCCCCCAAGAATCCCATTCACTGGGGTTCCAGCCTTGACAGGACCAAGGAGTTCCCCTTCCTTTGGTGCCCTTACTAGGCTATTCATTGATATCTATGCAAAAGTCATTCTGACTGGTGTGAGGTGGAATCTCAGGGTTGTTTGATTTGCATTTCCCTGAGGATTAAGGATGTTGAACATTTCTTTAGGTGCTTTTTGGCCATTCGATAATCCTTAGCTGAGAATGTTTTGTTTAGCACTGTACCACATTTTTCAATAGGGTTATTTGGCTCTCTGGAGTCTAACTTCTTGAGTTCTTTGTATATTTTGGATATTAGCCCTCTATCAGATGTAGGATTGGTAAAGATCTTTTCCCAATCTGTTGATTGCCATTTTGTCCAAATGACAGTGTCCTTTGCCTTACAGAAGCTTTGCAATTTTATGAGATCCCATTTGCTGATTCTTGAACTTAGAGCATAAGCCATTGGTGTTTTGTTCAGGAAATTTTCTCCAGTGCCCAGGTGTTTGAAACTCTTCCCCACTTTTTCTTCTATTAGTTTGAATATATCTGGTTTGATGTGGAGGTCCTTGATCCACTTGGACTTAAGCTTTCTACATGGTGATAAGAATGGATCGCTGTGCATTCTTCTTCATGCTGACCTCCAGGTGAACCAGCGCCATCTGTTGAAAATGCTATCTTTCTACCATTGGATGGTTTTAGCACCTTTGTCAAAGATCAAGGGACCATAGGTGTGTGGGTTCATTTCTGGGTCTTCAATTTTGTTCCATTGATCTATCTGCCTATCTCTGAACCACAGTTTTCTTCACTATTGCTCTGTAATACTGCTTGAAGTCAGGGATGGTGATTCCCCCAGAATTTCTTTTATTGTTGAATATAGTTTTTGTTATCCTAGGTTTTTTGTTATTTCAAATGAATTTGCAAATTGCTTTTTCTATCTATAAAGAATTGAGTAGGAATTTTGATGGTGATTACATTGAATCTGTAGATTGCTTTTGGTAAAATGAACATCTTTACTATATTAATCCTGCCAATCCATGAGCATGGAAAATCTTTCCATCTTCTGAGATCTTCCTCAATTTCTTTCTTCAGAGACTTGAAGTTCTTGTCATACAGGTCTTTCACTTGCTTGGTTAAAGTCACACTGAGATATTTTATATTATTTGGGACTATTGTGGAGGGTGTCATTTCCCTAATTTCTTTCTCAGCCTGTTTATTCTTTGAGTAGAGGAAGGCTATGGATTAGTTTGAGTTAATTTTCAACCCTGACACTTTGCTGAAATTGTTTATCAGGTTAAGTAGTTCTCTGGTGGAACTTTTGTGGTTGCTTAAGTATACTATCATATCATCTGCAAATAGTGATATTTTGATTTCTTCCCTTCCAATTTGTATCCCTTTGACCTCCTTTCACTGTCTGATTGCTCTGGCTAGGACTTCGAATACTATATTGAATAAGTAGGGAGAGAGGGGCCAGCCTTGTCTAGTCCCTGATTTTAGTGGGATTGCTTCAAGGTCCTCTCCATTTACTTTAATGTTAGCTACTGGTTTGCTATATATTGCTTTTATGATGTTTAGATATGGGCCTTGAATTTCTGATATTTCTGGGAGTTTTATCATGAAAGCGTGTTGAATTTTGGTCAAATGTTTTCTCTGCATCTAATGAAATGATCATGTGGTCCTTATTTTTGAGTTTGTTTATATGGTGTATTACAATGATGGATTTTTGTATATTAAACCATCCCTGCATCCCTAGGATGAAGCCTACTTGATCATGATGGATGATCATTTTGATGTGTTCTTGAACTCGGTTTGCAAGAATTTTATTGAGTATTTTTGTGTCAATATTCATAAGGGGAATTGGTCTGAAGTTCTCGTTCTTTGTTGGGTCTTTGTGCGGTTTTGGTTTAAGAGTAATTGTGGCTTCATAGAAGGAATTTGGTAGTGCTCCGTCTCTTTCTATTTTGTGGATTAGTTTGGACAGTATTGGTGTGAGGTCATCTATGAAGGTCTGACAGAATTCTGCACTAAACCCATCTGGTTCTGGGCTCCTTTTGCTTGGGAGACTGTTAACACCTACTTCTATTTCTTTAGGAGTTTTAGGGTTGTTTGGATGGTTTTTATTTGTTCCTGATTTAACTTTGGTACCTGGTATCTGTCTAGAAAATTGTCCATTTCCTCCTGATTTTCCAGTTTTGTTGAATATAGACTTTTATAGTAGGATCTGATGATTTTTAAAATTTCTTCAGATTCTGTTGTTATGTCTCCCTTTTCATTTCTGATTTTGTTAATTTGGATACACTCTCTGTGACCTCTGGTTAGCCTGGCTAATGGTTTATCTAACTTGTTGATTTTCTCAAAGAACCAGCTCCTGGTTTTGTTGATTCTTTGTATAGTCCTTTTTGTTTCTACTTGGTTGATATCAGCCCTGAGTTTATTTCCTGCCTTCTACTCCTCTTGAGATTATTTATTTCTTTTGTTCTAGAGCTTTTAGGTGTGCTGTCAAGCTGGTGACATATGCTCTCTCCTGTTTCTTTTTGCAGGAACTCAGAGCTATGATTTTTCCTCTTAGTACCACTTTCATTGTGTCCCATAAGTTTGGGAATGTTCTGTCTTCATTTTCATTAAATTCTAAAAAGTCTTTAATTTCTTTCTTTATTTCTTACTTGACCAGGTTATCATTGAGTAGAACATTGTTTAACTTTCATGTGGATGTGGGCTTTCTGTCATTATTGTTGTTATTGAAGACCAGTCTTAATGCATGGTGATCTGATAGGGTGCATGGGATTATTTCTATCTTCCTATATCTGTTGAGGCCTGTTTTGTGTCCGCTTATATGGCCAGTTTTGGAGAAGGTTCCACGGGAAGTGCTGTCTGCTTATATGGTCAGTTTTGGAGAAGGTGCTGAGAAGAAGGTATATCCTTTTGATTTAGCATAGAATGTTCTATAAATATATGTTAAAATCCATTTGGTTCATAACTTCTTTTAGTTTCTCTATGTCTCTGTTTAATTTCTGTTTCCATGATATGTCCATTGATGAGAGTGGGGTGTTGAAATCTCCTACTATTATTGTGTGAGGTGCAATGTGTGCTTTGAGTTTTAGTAAGCTTTCTTTCATGCATGTAGGTGCCCTTGCATTTGGAGCATAGATATTTAGGATTGAAAGTTCATCTTGGTGGATTTTTCCTTTGATGAATATGAAGTGTCCTTCCTTATCTTTTTAAATGACTTTTGGTTGAAAGTCAATTTTATTTGCCATTAGAATGGCAACTCCAGCTTGTTTCTTCAGACAATTTGCTTGGAAAGTAGTTTTCCAGCCATTTATTTTAAGATAGTATCTGTCTTTGTCTCTGAGATGTGTTTCATGCATGCTGCAAAATGCTAGGTCCTCTTTATGTATTCATTCTGCTAGTCTATGTCATTTTATTGCGGAATTGCGTCTGTCGATGTTGAGAGATATTAAGGAATAGTGATTGTTGCTTCCTGTTATTTTTGTTGTTAGAGGTGGAATTATGTTTGTTTGTCTCTCTTTTGGTTTGATTGCAAGGAAATTATATTCTTGCTTTCCATTTGGTGTAGTTTCTCTCCTTGTGTTGGTGTTTTCTATCTATTATCCTTTGTAGGGTTGGGTTTGTAGAAAGATATTGCATAAATTTGTTTTTTTTTAATGGAATATCTTGATTTCTCCATCTATGTTAATTGAGAGATTTAATGGATACAGTAACTTGGGCTGGCATTTGTGTTCTCTTATAGTCTGTATGACATCTGTCCAGGATCTTCTGGTTTTCATAGTCTCCTGTGAGAAGTCTGGTGTAATTCTTATAGGTCTGCCTTTATATGTCACTTGACCTTTTTCGCTTACTGCTTTTAATGTTCTTTCTTTGGTTTTGCATTTGGTGTTTTAACTATTACATGACAGAAGGAGTTTCTTCTCTGGTCCAATCTATTTGGAGTTCTGTAGGCTTCTTGTATGCTTATGGGCACTTCTTTATTTAGGTTAGGGAAGTTTTCTTGTATTGTCTTGTTGAATATATTTACTGTCCCCTTTAATTTGGAAGTCTTCACTCTCTTCTATACTTATTTTTCTTAGGTTTGATCTTCTCATTCTCCTGGATTTCCTGGAATTTTGGGCTAGGAGCTTTTTTCCTTTTACATTATCTTTGACAGTTGCGTTGATGTTTTCTATGGTATCTTCTGCCCCTGAGATTCTCTCTTCTATCTCTTATATTCTGTTGGCGATGCTTGTATCTACAGCTCCTTGTCCCTTCCTTAGGTTTTCTATATCCAGGGTTGTCTCCCTTTGTGCTTTCTTTATTGTTTCTATTTCCATTTTCAATTTGTTCACCTGATTGTGTTTTCCTGTAATTCTTTCAGAGATTTTTGTGTTTCCTCTCTAAGGGCTTCTACTTGTTTACTTGTATTTTCCTACATTTCTTTAAGGGAGTTCTTTATGTCCTTTTTAAAGTCCTCCATCATTCTCAAAAAATGTGATTTTAAATCCAGATCTTGCTTTTCTGGTGTGTTTGGATATCCAGTATTTTCTTTGGTGGGAGAACTGGGCTCTGATGATGCCAAGTCTTCTTGGTTTCTGTTGCTTAGGTTCCTGTGCTTGCCTCTAGCCATTGGGTTGTCTCTGGGGTTTGCTTGTCTTGCTGTTTCTGGGAGAGACTTGGCCCTGCTGTAGGCCTCTGTGTCAGCTCCTGTAGAACTGTTTTCCTGTTTTCTTTCAGTCTTTCCTGAGAACAGGTGCTCTGATTTCAGGTGATGTGGGCAGAGGTGTGCAGAGGTGGCAGTCTGTCCCGCAGTCTCAGAATGTCTGCACTCCTGGGTGTTCAGCTCTCTTCCCTACAGGATTTGGGTGCAGCTAACTGTGGGATTATTGCCTTGTTTTTTGAATGTATAAAATCATACATAATCAAATTTGTTGTAAGAGGCAATTTTGGGCTGATATCTGACCATCACTCCTATAACCATGTAAGCAAAAACTCAAAATTCATGATAAGTTTTCCTCTTCCCCTGAGCTTCTTATGTTTGTTTTGACTTTTCCCCAACAAAATACTATTTAAAGAGAGACACTGTGGATGTTGTTTAGAGACAGAACACAGTCTATTTGTAGAAAAAGTGCTTTTGTTTGTTTGTAATTTAATCATTACTTGACATTTGTAAGAACTGAATTAAAATCAATTTAATTATAAACAGTTGACTAACCTGAGGCAGAATATTTGGAAGCAGATATGAATATGGAGGTTTTTGCTTGATTCACAATTTGTTTAAAAACTCATATTACAAATTTAAAATATAGCATATACATGTGAGTATGTGCATCTTGCGTGTGTGTGTGTGTGTGTGTGTGTGTGTGTGTGTGTGTGTGTGTGTGTGTGTGTGCATGTGTTGATTAAAAGGTGTCTTAGTCAGGGTTTCTATTCCTGCACAAACATCATAACGAAGAAGCAAGTTGGGGAGGAAAGGGTTTATTCAGCTTACACTTATATTTGCTGTTCATCACCAAAGGAAGTCAGGACTGGAACTCAAGCAGGTCAGGGAGCAGGAGCTGATGCAGAGGACATGAAGGGATGTTACTGGCTTACTTTCTCTGGTTTGCTCAGCTTCCTTTCTTATAGAACCCAAGACCACCAGCCCAGGGATGGTACCACTCACAATGTGCTATGCCCTCCCCTCTTGATCACTAATTGAGAAAATGCCTTCCAGTTGGATCTCACGGAGGCATTTCCTCAAGGGAGGCTCCATTCTGTGACAAGTCTAGCTTGTGTCAAGTTGATACACAAAACCAGCCAGTACAAAAAGGAAAAAGAAGACATAGAGAAAAGAAAGTGTAAGCAGCAAAAATGAAAAAGTTTTTGAAGTGCCCTTTCAGTATAGGAAATATAAGGAATTAATAGTTTGTGCCAGTTTACCATGTTGAAAGCGATGATACCTAGTGAAAACACCTTTTTTTCCTTTTGTAGAGAGAGTGGATAGGACCTTGATAAAATTCTTCGTTTTCAGACTGACCCAGGGCTCCAACTGCATATGTAGCAGAGAATAGCCTTGTCGGGTCACCAGTGGAAGGGGAAGCCCTTGGTCCTGCCAAGGTTGGACCCCCAGTGCAGGGGAATATGTGGGGATAGTAAGGGATGGATGGGGGGAATACCCATATGGGGGAAGGGGAGGGGATGAGGGGCTTATAGACAGGGAACCAGGAAAGGGAATAATGTTTGAAATTGTAAGTAAAGAAATATATCTAATAAAAAAAAAACAAAAAACAAAATACAAAAAAATATTCTTTTTCTTCCTGTGGGCGACAAGTGCTTGGTTAATTATTCATATGACTTAATGCAAGCACCTCTCCAAGAGGAAGCCCTGCCCATGTATTTCACAACCTCTGTTTATTTAGCATTCAGGGCAGTTATTCCTTCTCCCATGATTAGTAGAGAAGAGGAAGACATATTGTTTGTTTTTCAGCTTGTCTACCTTCATTTCAAATTCAACAGAAGCTGAAAACAGTAGAATCTTTTGCATTGATGACTAAGTCTAAATTCTACCTGACTGCTTCTCCCTGTCTGGCAGTTTAGTGCTAGGGAAGTGTTAGTGAACCCCAAAAGTCCAGACAGGTGCTGATCCTATGCAATCACACCAGGGCCTTTTTTTTTGAGCTAGGTGGGTCCTCAACCCACTGACATGCAGGATGGTTTTGGTGAAAAGGAGTCGCTATCAGGGTACAGTTTTATACTGTGGGGGTAGGGTGGGGTACATGTTTCTAGGCTGGCAAACATCTAATTGGAGAGCTACTGTGGCTTTTAGCATAATTGGAAGGTGCTGGGAGTCAAACCATATACTTCTATTTTCCTGTTGGTGGGTGTTAGGCAGGGGACTAGTTTGTTGAGGATTAACCTGGAAACACTGGATTTTTTGGGGTCTGGACACTTGGGTCTTGTTGGGGTTAGCCTAGAAACTAGAGCTAGGCTCTGGTTTTTGGAAACTAATACTAAGTAACGGCCTTTTAATTTACTGAGTTCAAACTTAGGTCAAGTTCTCTAAAGGTAAAAGATTTGGCCTCTCAACAGCTGCTATGTTCACAGGTGATCCTTGTGCAGGCTTTCCTATTAGAGAAACTACTAGCAAAATGTAAGATCTCGAGTCGATTTTGTGTTCTTTGAGAGAGCAGTTGAGCTTGTCTTTCATACAGATAGAAGGGAACTATTTTTTTTTTTTGCAGAATTTCTGTGTCTTGTCTCCCTCTTCCCCGCCCCCTCTCTCTCTCTCTCTCTCTCTCTCTCTCTCTCTCTCTCTCTCTCTCTCTCTCTCTCTTTCTGTGTATGTGTATGTGTATGTATATGTGTATGTGTATGTGTATGTGTGTGTGTATGTGTATGTGTGTGCATGATCCTTGCATGCCACATGCCCATGAAGGCCCAAAGAAGGCATCAAAACCTTTGGAGCTGGAGTTAGAGGTTTTTTGAGGCACCCATTGTGGGTACTTAGACTTGAACCTGGGTCCTCTGGAGGAAGAGCAGCATGTGCCCTTAACTGCTGAGCTATCTATTCTGATGAAGATTGTTTTATTGAGCAACAGTCTGACACCTTCTTGCTGCTTCACTCTACCTCTATTGGTCATGTGAGTAAAGAGAGGAAAAAGGGAAAGATCACTCCTGTTACTTCTTTGCAGAGCATGAAGTCATTCTCATGATCTATTTCCTTCCAACAGCGTCCTGTTCATCACACAATCAGTCTCCCATATGTGAAATATAATAGGACACGATTCAGCCCAGTGCAGCTCCCTTCCCATTTTAAGCTACCACAAATAAGACCACCTTGGATAGCTGTATCTTAGTCATTGTTGGAGTATAATTAACTTTCTTTTGTATAAACACCCAGAACTAAATTGGATAATCCCTCTGGTAAGTACATATTTAAAAACTTGAAGACTACTGAACAGATTTCCAAATGTTCTATTTGTATCGTGGGTATACATTTTAGTTTTGAGGTGGCCTTGGGAATGCTTGGTATGGTAAGCTTTTAAAATGATAATATATTGTGGTTTTAATTTGCATTTCCCTAAAGACTAGATGCATTCTTATCCATTGATGTTTCATTGTGTATTTCCCTTGGTAAGTACTTGTTCAAATATTTGTTTATTTAAAACACCTGGTTCCTTTTTTTCTTATTGTTAGATTTTAAAAGACCTGTTTCACACAGGTCTGTGAATGTACACTTGTTTTTCCTGGTATAAAAAACTTTTTAATCAAATGCATGACTTCCAAGTATTTTTTCCTATTGTTTAGCTTGGACTTAATTATTTTACTAATGTCTCCCAAATTTTGAGGTCATCCAGTTATTGTTTTTTTTTTTGTTGTTGTTGTTTGTTTGGTTTTTGAGAGAGTCTCACTGTAGCCCTGGCTGTCTTGCAACTCCTCTGTAGACCAGACTGGCTTTCTTTGAACTTAAAGAGATCCACCTATCTATGCCTCCCACACACTGGGACTAAAGGTGTGCACCACCACTGCTTGGCTATTATAGTTTTTTGTTTTTAAATATAGCATAATTTTCATTATTAAAACTAAGAACTTTTGCTATTTTACATTTTATTCTTTAAGACTTTTTAAGATTTTTTTTTTTACAATTTTATGTTTTGTAATTATGCACCAAGTCACTTTCTTTTTTTTTTTTTTTTTAAATTCTTTTTTTCGGAGCTGGGGACCGAACCCAGGGCCTTGCACTTGCTAGGCAAGTGCTCTACCACTGAGCTAAATCCCCAACCCCACCAAGTCACTTTCTAAAGTCCTGTTTCTCTTTCCCATGGATGTCCAGTTGGCAGTTCTGCTACCCTTTGATGAAAAACTTGTTTTCCTCCATGAGGTTGTCTTTTGTCTCATTTCAGTGTTTCTGCTAGTAACACACAGTCCAGATTACTGAAGTTTTATGAAACTGAAACACGTTAGCCCTCTGCTTCTCCTTTTCAAAGTTACCTTGGCTTAGAGAAATGACTTTAAAGATAAGTGGGAAAGGAAGCATTTAGCTTACTGTATTTGCTGGCAGGAAATATTTTAAGTCCAATTAAAATGGCATTATTTTGTGGGGGGAGCAGGGAAGTTCACCTAGGTTTTTGCCATGTAATTGTTGAACAGAGTGCTTTACTGAAGTGTCTGTGATGAGAACAAGTTGCTTTCTGGCTACTAGCCTACCCAGGGCTTGCTAGGAGAGTGCATGGACATAGTCAAGGTTCACTTTGCATCATGTCAAAACCTCACTTTCCTGAAATACTTCTTGCCTCATGGTAGAGTGATGTGATGCTCACAGGCATTGCTTGCTGGGGCCTTTGGCACGTTCCCTGAAGGCAACACCAAGTTCTTAGCACCTATGCCTCTGTTGTGGGGTACCAACTGCCTCATATCTCTGGCCATTGCTGTAAGGTCACATTCCTGCAAGCAAAGAAACTCAAGTCTAGTCAGTTCCAAGGCCAAGTATGAAGGACACAGAATCTTCCCAGAATGGAGGTAGTAAAAGTTTGGAGTCCTGCTGGTAAGTCTGAGAGTACCCAGAGGGTTTTAAGAATTCCTTTAACAGGTGCTATGAATATTCTAGATAAGACTGAAATTGGTCAAAGTGTCTAGACTGATTAAGGGTATGTGATATTGAGTGATTGATGATCTAAATACAAGGAAAAGCCAGGTAGAGATATGAGTGGATTCTGGTAAATGTATATATGTTTGGTAGCAAAGACTCATGGATCAATTAATACAGTCAATGGATTTCAAATCTGTGGCCAGGCCATAATATGCTTATGAACAAGGCACTGAGAGGATCATTTTTATCTAGTACTCTTGTGCCCTGATAATCACATCGAAATTGAATTTTATAAACACCTAACTCTGGTGGGAGCTTCGAATGCAGTGCTGGTTAGAAGGACTTGCACCTTCTCTCTGAGAAGTTTTCAGTATAACAGGCTGGGTCACTTTGCTCCTTTGCTTCCTTATGCAGCTGTGCTGAGTAAACATCCGAAGAGACACATACTCACTGTGGCTCGTTGATGGAGCTGGTAGGTATTCCAGGTCCAGACAGACAAAGAGCAGAACTTCTTATGGAAGACAAACTATGTGCTTTGATGACCCCTTTTGTTTTCTTTCTTCTTCCTCTTCTGCTAATGGCTTCTCTGGAAGTCGATAGGAAAAAATTACTGGAAGTTAGCATTATAAGCTGCTTGATGTCATTCTCAGAGAAATTGTTCTCTGTGGATAATTATTGCAGTTGCCGTTGATGCATTTCATGACTCTGATTTCCCAACTTTAATGAGCTGCCAGTTTCTCCTCAGCAGGAATGATACAGCAATCTTGCAAGCCAAGGCAAACAAGCAACTGGCAGTGCAAAGGGAAAATGCTCAGTGGACAGAAGGTTAGTACATCAATGTGCTTGTGGGTCAGAGTTTGATGCACAGCACGGGATTCTCAGACTAGGAGATTGAAATCACTAGGGCCATCTAACAGGCTTGGGCATGCCAGCAAAGAGCTGCCACAGCCCGTTGAATACTGGTCCTCCCATAACTCAGGCCACTTATTCAAGGTCATTCGAAGGTTCAGGTGACTTATTCCTTCCTGTGTCCTCTACTTCCGTTCAAAATGCCACCTCCCAGAGTGTCCATTCCATTGAACCAAACTGCCGCTGGAAAAGCTACTAATTGTTGCTTAAAATTCTAATAGCACTAACACCAAATAAATTTCTATACAATAGAAATGTTTTCCTGTAGGTTATCATGCCAAGAGGCTTTTGCCTTATGCTTGAGTTGGAAGTGATGTATCAGATGGAGAGATCCATCAACAACTTGGCCAAGGGTTTGGTCAAGGCTATTTTGTGTAAACAGTCTGTAGAGTACAGGTTCCCACCTGAAGGATCAATTATAAAATCAGTATGTATGAGTACAAACAAACCACCTCATTCTTTTTGAATTAGAAATTTTAGATTCATTCATTAAAAGTTCAGGAAAGATTTATTTGTTTTATTTTATGTGTGTGAGTGCCTGTGTGGATGCATGGTCTCCAAAAGGCATTCTGTGCCCTGGAGGAGTTATAGATGTTTATGAACCACCATGAGTGTGCTGGAAACCAATCCAGGTCCTCTTTAAGAGCAACATATACTCTTAGCTGCTGAGCCATCCCTCCAACACCTAGATTGATTTTTAAGTTAACATACAAATTATTGTAATTCATTATGGCATGTTCACACACATATCTTATTATACTTTATTCTTTTTTTTTTTTTTTTTTTTTTTCAGAGCTGGGGACCGAACCCAGGGCCTTGTGCTTGCTAGGCAAGTGCTCTACCACTGAGCTAAATCCCCAACCCCTTATACTTTATTCTTATTCATTTCTATTTCCTACCTCCTATTTTTGCCCATTCTCTTTTTGCTGGACCCTTTCCTCACCCCAAATAATCCCATGTTTCTGCTGACTGACTTATTCTCATAACCATGTCTTTGGCCTTATTTTTCTGAAGAGGGATTGAGTCTTAGAGCCATGAAATCATGTAGCTGGAGATCCGATGTTCACTGCTGTGTGAAGGGAGCCTCAGACCTGTGACTCACTGCACTGATCTGGGGCCTTCTTCCTGTATATGCAGCAGTCTGCTAAGTTTCAGGAAGTTTAAGTAGGGCAAATTCTTTGTGAAACCACTGCTGATTTCAGTGACGGACTCTTCTGTGTGTTCCCTGGAACATTTCAAAGTATCCATCATCCAGATTATCGTTGCCTTGACAGTTACTGAGTCTTTTAAGTAAGCAAGGTTATAGGTTTCCAAGAGAATATCTATGGCTTCTTCATTCTTGATTCCAAGGGCTAATGTATTCATCACATTTAATTTATTAAGGTCAGTCCAAATGCTGCAAATAATACACAAGGAATATAAATAGAATATAAATGTAAATCCACTGATGTATATTTTATCTTCTATCACTGGTAAATAAATCCAACTGTAGATTGTCTTATATTATGCATAAATATCTGATTTGTTTTGCTTATGTTTAATATAAATAGCTAAAAAGTCAAATGGTTGTAGAAATAATTTGCATATTTAATTTGCTTAATGTTTGAAATATGTGATCCTATTTATCATTGCAAATTGATTGTTTCAAGCTATTGATTTGAAGTTATGATTGCATTAAAAAAAATAACAACCAGGTACTGGAGGGATGGTTCTGTGCTGCTGTCCCAGAGGACCCAAGTTTGGTTCCCAGCATCCATGTCAGGTAGTTGATAACTGCTTCAACTCACAAACACATGTATCTGTACCACAGACACATAAACATAAATAAAAATAAAAGTAAATTCTAAAATAGCAAGGACAATCAGCAAAGCCTGGTGATGCATGCCTCTAAGGCTAGACCTTTGCATTCTGAGGTAAGAGGATGATCAGTTTGTGCCTAGTCTGTGTTAAATAGTGTTTCAGTGTTTCAGCAACACACACACACACACACACACACACACACACACACACACACACACGCACAGGAGGGGGATGGAGGGAAGGAGGAGGAGGGAGCAGGGTAGGGAGAGGGAGAGCACAAGGAAACAAATCTTTTTCTTTGTGTTTTCTCATTTGACTCAGGAGTTTTGCCCATCACAAGTTTTCCCTATTGCAATTTCCGCATCTCTAGTATGAAAAGACTAACAAACGACTTGCCAACAATCAAGATGACTATGAGGCTGATGATGCTATAATTTGAGGAGGAGCCCATAGGATGCTATATATAGTAACAAAGTCAACACATTCATAGAAGAAGGTATGCAACTTTTGTTTCTTGTAACGCATATTCACAATTAGTTAGAAAGAGAAGACCATGAATGGAGCATGTCCCTTGTGTTCATTCAGTTAACTCATTTTAAAATGCTCAGTTGCCTTTAGTTAAGCATTATTTGTTTGTTCTAGTCTCTGTCTGTGTCTGTGTCCCTCTTCCTAAATCCCCACCTCTCAGCCTTTACTGCCCCTCCACAGACTGCTCTATTTTGAATCTGGGATATCCTTCAGAAATTTATGAGTTGAAGGCATGGTTCCCAGGTGGCAACATTATTAGAAGGTGATTGCCTCATGACAGCCCTAACTTCTCATTATATGTATCCACTGATGACCTTTTCTCTGAAGGGGCTGGTGAGTCACTGGGAACATGCATTCGAAGGGGAAAATTATGTGATAATAAATAAATTCAAGTGGAAATATATTATTTATGATTTGAGTTATCAAAATAATAGTAATTAAGAATTTTATGTCTATCACATTTAAAGACCTTAAACTTGTGTGTATAGAATTCATAACAATGGACTCTTTAGTCACTCAGTACTACATGTACTTTTAGGACTTTCTGTAAAAGAAGGTAGATTCAGCCAAAAATTTAAACTATCTAATACACAGAAACCTGTACGGATGAACCCTAAACAAAAGAATATGCTCATTGAGTTGTCTGCATGCTTGTTCTCTGAAAATGTCTTTCCATTTAAGAATATTCAAGTTGCAGAAAACAGTTATACTTTGAAAATTAAAATCAACACAGTCAATGCAGAATAATTTGAGTTTTTAGTAAATGGTGGTTTAGTCAGTATTGAGAAAGTGCCTGGGTATTATGGTGGCAAAACTATACTTACATGGTTTTATGATCAGGAAAATGAAATTAGTAAGATCCACATGCAATTGTTTTGGTGGAGATTGAAACCAAGGTATTTTAAAAGTCTGAGTGTAGCTCAGAGGTAAAATGCTTCCTTTGACGTGTGTGTGGCCCTGGGTTTGATCCTTGGTTTGTTAGGGGATCAGGCCATACTCACCAAGAAGCTGGAATTTTCTCAGTAATGTTCAAAAGAACCAATTTAGTGTCTAATGCATCAGACACAGTAAATAGGAACTTTTACTAATAGATTAATGTATTGTCCTTTTTCTTATGGCTGTTGTTTTCAGAATTCGGACTATTCTAGAAAGTGAATTTTATTATTTAATATTCTTTTGTTTAGGGTTTATTTATACAGGCTTCTGTGCATAGGACAGTTTAATTTTTGGCTGAATTTTTTTTTTTTTACAGAAAGTCCTAAAAGTACATACCCATGAAATGCCTGAAAGCTAAAATAAAGCATAGGGTCTCCTGTAAGCCAATGGTCTAAACTAGCCTTCTCCCTTCTGGGTCTACTTTGTTTTTTGTTTTTGTTTTTGTTTTGTGCACAGAAGCTGTAGGAGAATTATTACAATACCATTTTTCAATCATTTCACTCACAATTCCAGAAGTCAAAAAAGTAGTCAATTGGTTGTAAAAATTGTGTAGTACAGACAAATGAAAATGATACTAGATGCCTTTTAAATTTAGCTCAAAGATTAATTTTAAATTTTGAGTAAAATGGCTTTTCCTTATCTATTTTTTTTAATGGGTTGGAGAGATGGTTTAGCCACTAAAGGCTAGGTTGACAATCAAAACTATGATTTTTAAAAGAAAGTGATGAAAGAAAAAAATCGTCTCATTTATGAATTCATTTACTAAGTTCTTGATGAAATTATGCCTACTCAGTATAATGTGTTCCATAAATACTACTGTATGAAACTAAGGAGTTACACATACACTAAGAGTAATGATTGGCATAGCATAGAGGAATCAAAGATTCAGTGACCTTTATGGGTGGGTGTGTGTCTTCATTGTATATATCTTGGTTCATTGTGCAATATAATGTCTCATTGGCTATAGGCATTTTGAGGAAAGATTATATTTTATATACATTCACATTTGTTCATAACACACACACACACACACACACACACACACATATACAGACCACACATTTAGCCAACACTTTGCCTAATTCCACAGCAAGCCTAATTTTCCATCTGATGACTGTCATTCATTCATGTCTATCTTTTCTTGTATTCATGTTTTTAAGATCATCTACATAATCCCTAACACTATTAATGATACACTGTTATGCTTGCAGACAGGAGTGTAGCATGGCCGTCTTCAGAGAGGCTCTACCAAGCAGCTGACTCAGACACCCACAACCAATTAGTGGATGGAGCTTGGGGACTCTCATGGAAAAATAGACAGAAGGATTACAGGACCGGAAGGGTATAGGAACTCTGTAGGAGGACCAACAGAGTCAACTAACCTGGCCTCTTGAGTCTCTCAGAATTTGTACCACCAACCAAAGAACATACACGGGCTGGACCTAGGCCTCCCCACACATATGTAGTAGATGTGCAGCTTGGTTTATATGTGGGTCCTGAAAAACTGGAGCAGGGGCTGTTCCCTGACATTGGGATATGTTCTACTAGCTGGGCTGCCTCATTGAGATAGGAAGCCTCATAGAGAGACTTGAAGTGGCAGGGTGGGAGGGATATCCGGCAGGGGGTGGCACCTGCTCAGAGGAGAAGGGGAAGGGGAATGGGAATGGGAGTAGGGGAAGGGTTGTGTGTGTGGGGTGATCAGGAGTGGGACAGTGAGTGGATGTAAAGTGAATAAGTAAAAACAAAAGCAAATAAACAAAAACGGCTGGACACTTCTTCACAGCCTGTCTGCCTCACAGGGGATTCAAAGCAGCTGGGTCTGACTTCTTTGCAGCACCCTGCCCGCCTGTTCTGCGCACTTGATCCTAACGAGCCGACAGGAAAGACTGTGGCAACGCTGCTGTCGGTGTCTAATCCATCTGTCCTTTCCAACTCAACTCGGAAACTGGAGAAGCAGAAACAATTCCCGGATGGTTTCTACAGAAAAGGGGAGAATGCCTCTCAGAGGCAGCATTGGCAGTGTGGTCCCCCAAGTCAACAAGCATGTTGTTTAAATGGGTATTTGTTACTTGTGCAACAGCATACCCATTGTGCACTTTCATACCTACATGGTACAAATGCACCCCTTCGGCACAGTCCCCAGAACATATTTTATATACTGGTGGGGACCTGGAATCACATAAATCTGGGTGTGAATTCTGCCTCTGCTGCCTGTGTGACCATGGCCAATTACTTACCTAATCATGTCCTCTGTCACCTTTTTTCTTGATTAAAAAACATGATACTTAGTACCTCACTTTTCTTAGTAGCAAGAAGGAAAAAAAGAGGCAGGGGGATAGTCACACTATCATATATGTTTGTCTTAGAAGTCAAATTAAATAATGACTGGGTATTTATAGTCTTTGGAAAAGTCTTTGGTACAATATGCCTACGTCTGTTATGATTCTTGGCCCTGTTATTTCTGTGTAATTTTTGTATTCTACTTCATTGTATGGATCTTCAAATGCCATCAGTATCTGTGGACCATTTCTTTAGCTCAGTATTAGCCTTCTGCCTCATTTGCCTCAGTGTTAACTGAAATAGGTTTCCTTTTTCTCCCTCTTCCTTCTTGTTACTCTTAAAGCCTTGTAGGCCTCATGAGTTTCAGGTTCACTTGAACCCTACTCCTCTATTGTTGCACTTGCCTTTTTGTTTGCTACTCAGAGTGTCTTGTCCTTCTGTCTTTCTGAACCCAAGTTTGACAGAGAGCAAGTCTGCCTCAATTCAGTGGCTGCTGCTCCCTGTGTGAGGTCCTGGCAATCAGCCCTGCTCTAACTTTCATGTATTTTAGATGGCCTGATTTCTGTTGTTATCAACTTTAGTCATGTGAATGCTTTGAGATGTTGAGACTATATTTATATCTCCATTAAAAACTCAACTGATGCTAACACTCTTCTGTCTCTCAGAACTGCTCAGAGTAATGTCTCTGTCAGGAGCAGTGTGAGTTGTGAAGTTGTTCTTTAGAGGACTCCTCACCCCTAACCTTCTGCTGCTGGGTATTATAGGGCAATAGTATGGGTAGCCCTGGCAGGAGTAGGATGGGATTGGGCACAGACCATCAGACCTAGAGGTTCTGCATGGGCCTGCAGTCCAGACCCTGGAAACCTGGGAGAAAGCGAAGACCATTTCAGTGGTTTTTTGAGGGGGAAAAATTTGTTCCTTCAAGCTCATCCCCAGGCATCAGTCTCTAGAAGATCTCATGCCATCTTGCTACTTCTTAACTGTGAGAGCCAAAACTATTAGGTAGGTAATCATTAGATTTCATAATCAGTAATTAGTAACTATCAGATGGAACAACGGCTAATTAACGGAGACGATTACAATTTATGAGCTTTTAATATGGCCAAGCTTAAATTGGTGTCAGACATTTCATGAACAGGGCTGGGAAATCCATAAGCCACACCGGAAACTACATATAAAGGTTGAGGATTACAGCGACAGGAAATGAGTCTTAGGTGATTTTGAGTCAGAAATTGTACCATGCAAATAGTCTTTGGGGAATGCTTGCTTCAGAAGCAATCATCTACATGGCAAATGATGTGAGCTTGGGGCCAGGTGGTGCTGGAGCCCGAAGAGGAACTCATCATGATGGAAATGGAATCTACAGTGAAAGGTACAAACTGTTGGGAGTCCAGGAGGGAGGGACTCTAATATGCTTCCTTCTTGGGAGGCTTTCAGCTGGCTGGAGTTAGTTTCAAACATCAAGTAAGTCTCTCTGGGGGAAGAAGACAGAAGAGAAAAATATTTAGAGATGAGAATTCTAAGGAGAAACAACTATTTTGCATTAAATTTCCATTTTCTCCTCTTTCTCTTCCTCTCCTCCTCTTTTTCCCTCCTACTTCTCTCTGTTCTCCCTCTCTCCTTACAACTTTACTAGAATTAGACAAATAATCTGTTTGAACTTTATTTCATATCAGTTAGGACTTATACTTGTCCCTGCAATCCACTGACTTCAGTTTCTTATGCATAAAACTAAAACGGGGAGGGGATACTCCCAGGAATGGAACATGTTGGGAACAAGTATGTCCCAGGATGGAAAGGTATTTAGTAGTATTAGGGATGGTCCATGTCTAATAAATGAAATCTGCTAAACTTGTGACATGTTTGCACACCCCTGTGGGTTGACACATTAGGGGAGGTTGAAGGGAGGAATTAGAGGGTCTCTTAAGTCAGGAAGTTCATCTCCTCTTTCTTTTGCAAGACTTCAGCCATTTAAAGTACAGTAATGCTATCTACCTTTTGAGCAGACTTACTGTGTAAGTCAAAAGGTTTTGCCTTTGTATCCTGGGCACAGTGCCTTTTAAAGTGCCTTGGGGATTATCTGAAGCCCCTGCAACGGAAAATAGATCAGAATGATGACTGGTTGTAAAATGCATCATTAATTTTTATACCTTGATGAAGGTTATTTATTGAGAGCAGGGCATGATCCCTTGTCTGAGTCATCACCAGCCCTGACATTTTTCAAGAGGGCAGCAAGCTGTATCACAGACCCAAAGATTATGAAAATTACAAACTCCAGCACTTAACAAAATATTTTCTGCCTCACTGTTGGCATAAATTGAGGTAATAATAGTTCTGTATTATTCCCCAACCCCCTCAATGTTAATGGAATGGTTTGTTGATCAATTCCAAGAATTTAAGGTAGTAATGTCTAAACAAAACAGATGCTAATCATTGTTGTTATTTATTTAGTATTATCTCTTTCCAGGCATCCACATCTCCTTTCTCTGCATAAATTCATTTGGTAGTTAGGAGAATTAAGCTCCAATCTGGTTTATGGTGTTGGCAGAAGTCCTTAATTGCAGACAATGACAAATGAAGGTCAGTGCTGGTTTGAATCCAGTGTAGGTCAGAGTAGCGCAAAGGCCATTAGCAGCTGAATGTGATTCCGAGCTCTGAACAGAATGAATCACTACCTCTGCCTCGTCTTAGTAAACAGCTGTCTGACATCCACGCTAACAATCACAGGAAGTATTAACTTATTAGCTGGCGGCCTGGATAAGCAACACTTAGCTTCTCAGCCTCGGTGGTATGGCAGGGTCACTCAAATAGCTTTGAAGACCCAGACTCCAAGACAGGACCCAGTCCAATTAAATTAGGATCTCTGGTGGTGGGATGAGAAAATTTACCTCTCTTTAAACAGAAACCTTCTCTGGCTGGTTCTGATGAATATTCTTGTTTTCACAGTACTGCTCCATGGGTAGGAAAAATCCAGAAGCATCTCTTCTCCCCCCTCTTCAGACAGACATTGAAGATAGCTTTGAGTGAGCTGCAACCCAGCAAGTATGTTTATTTCAATAATGCCTCAGGGAAGTAAGACAGACCAAGAGGTAAGTAACATAGGACCACTCGTTTATACACCTAGTGGAATTCTCTTGGGAATCATACCATTACTTTAAAAAACAAACCTAACTTTTAAACCCAGCCTCAGCTGCCACTTGGATATTTGATGATATAACCAGCCTGAAGAGACGAGTACTTGAGGACTATAAAATGTTTCCGAGGGCTCATA